>NW_024704760.1:497819-1097819 GCF_018977255.1 Callorhinchus milii | reverse complement strand
TCACACACACACACACACACACCGACTGCATCAGCATTGCCAACACTCACCATCAACACTTCCTACCTGCAGCTATCACTAACCCCAAACTTTCACAGTTACCAGCACTGGGGGGTGGGGTGGGGTGGGGTGGAGAATCCTCTGTTTACCAGCAGTAAGTAGGAACCCGGTTGTTCTCGTCCATTTGGTGGATCGCTTTTCCGTGGGCAATCAACCCTTCAAACAAAAATAACAATTCGGTCACTCAAACCACGACTGTGTGTGTGGGGACCCTAAGGCTGTGCACAATCGGCTGCCGGGTTTCACCCGCAAAATGCACAGAC
The DNA here is from genome assembly GCF_018977255.1 of Callorhinchus milii. Lineage (NCBI taxonomy): Eukaryota > Metazoa > Chordata > Chondrichthyes > Chimaeriformes > Callorhinchidae > Callorhinchus > Callorhinchus milii. The sequence goes on along the minus strand of NW_024704760.1, from coordinate 1,097,496 downwards.
ACCTCACTTTTCAGTGTATTCTGCGAAGCGCTTTGAGACGTCTCGACGATGTGATCGGGCACTGTGTCAAATGCAACAATTATGAGTGGGTGAGGAAACAGAGAGACAGACAAGTGCTGGTCTCCTCCCTTCCTGTACACAATCCCAGTCGAAATCACAAAGGAACAAGTTGACCCAAACTTCAAAGGATCCCAAATTGGACAAAACTCAGGCATTCACCGATGAATCCCAGGGGTTTGGCCAGAGCCACACACAGACCGGCCCAGGGAGACTCCGTCTGAGGTGCCCTCAGAGAGAGAGAGAGAGAGAGAGAGAAGTCAATGATCATTTCTAAAGGGAAACAACATCCACACTCGCTCTTCGATTCCCGGGCGGGACAGGGCGAAACCGTGGGCAAGTTTCCTTACTCTCCACACACACGCACACACACACACACTCCTGTGTTTACCAGCAGTTAGTAGGAACCCGGTTGTTAGTTGATTGGGGGTTCGCTTTCTGTCCGGGGGTGACAATCCCTTCGAAAACAAATTGGGTCACTCGATCCACGGCTGTTTGTGGGGACGCTGCTGTGCGCAATTGGCTGCCGGTGTTTCGCCCCCAAAATACGCAGTCAAGTCACTTTACAGCTTTAGCCCGTGAAGCGCTTTGAGACGTCTCGACGACATGATAAGGGCTCTGTACCAAATGCCAGGATTAATATTATCATTACTTGCGTACAGCGACGGACCTCAAACAGCCCGTGAAGCGAATGACCAAATGTGAGGATTATTACTATTGCTATATATTATTGTTGTTATGATGATGATATTATTATTAAAACAATGTGAACGAATGTCAGACACTGTCACAAAGCTATAAGTTGCAGAAATGAGCTGCTGAAGAGGGAAACACACGCGTTTCTCTCCCAAGTTTCCCCAGAGAGGTGTGTGTGAGTGTTTGTTTGTGGAGAGACAGATGTTCTGCTTCGATTTCCCCACTATTTAAAAGCAGAATTAATAGATAGAGAGAGAGAGGGAAGGAGGGGAGGAGAGAAGAGGAAAGGAGAGAGAGAGAGAGAGAGAGAAAGGGTTGAGCACCAGATATCGCATCGCATCCTTATTTTATCCCTAAAAATGCGCTGCATTTCGATGACCAGCGAAATGGACAATGTTAATAACATGGACAATGCCCATTTCAGGCTGACGTCAGTCTCAGTCACCCTCTGGGCTCCTTCTCGCCTCAAAAATACCATAAAGTCTGTGTTTTCTGGATTATACAGAGAGGTTTCTTACACAGAGCTCTGTCTGTCTGTCTCTGTCACTCTCTCTGTGTCTCTCTCTGTCTCTGTCACTCTCTCTGCCTCTCTCTCTGTGTCTCTGTCTCTCTCTCTGTCTCTCTCTCTCTGTGTCTCTCTCTGTCTCTGTCACTCTCTGTGTGTCTCTCTCTGTGTCTCTGTCTCACTCTCTCTCTCCTCCCTCCCCTCTCGTTCTCTCTGTCTCTCTCCTCCTTCCCCAATAGTCTCAAGGTGCCAAGGTCTCAAGGTCTCTCTCTCTCTCCTTCCCTCCCCATTTTCTCTCTCTCGCTCTCTCCCTCTCCTCCTTCCCCAATAGTCCCAAAGTCTTTCTCCCACCCATACCCCCTCCCTCCCCCTCTCTTTCTCCCTCTCTATCCTTTCTTTCTCTGTCTCTCTCCTCCTTCCCCAATAGTCTCAAGATGCCCAGGTCTCAAGGTCTCTCTCTCTCTCCTTCCCTCTCCCCACTCTCTCTCTCTCTCTCTCTCTCCCCTCCACACACACAACACAACACCACACACACCATCTCCAGGTTAACAAACGACAAACTCACCGTTTTCTCTGCAGATGTTCTCCAGTGTTGCAAAAGAAAAAAATCCACCAAATCGAACCTGGACTGAGAGGGGAGGGATGGGGATGGGGGGGATGGGGGGGATGGGGATGGTGTTGGGGGGGATGGGGGGTAGAGGGTAATGAGACGCCCTCAAATGTCTAGGAAAACCCAAATCTATTCCCCACCCCCCAAAATAAAACACACACAGAATATTTCCTTCCCCTTCTCTCTCTGTGTCTCTCTCTCAGTCTCTATCTGTGTCTCTCTCTCTCTCTCTCCAGTCAATAATGCCTCACAGAGAGGTAACTAGTAGCTCACATAAAAAAAGACTATGTGTGTGAGAGAGAGAGAAAGAAAAAGAGATACCTCTCTCTCTGTCTCTCTCTGGAAGTGAAGTCGAAGCAGCGATTGGGGAATTATATTACAAATTGGATTCAATAGAAAATCTGTGTGTGTCTCTGTCTCTGTGTCTCCCTCTCTCTGTGTGTGTCTCTGTCTCTGTGTCTCCCTCTCTCTGTGTGTGTCTCTGTCTCTGTGTCTCCCTCTCTGGGTGTGTGTCTCTGTGTCTCCCTCTCTGTGTGTGTGTGTGTGTCTCTGTGTGTGTGTCTCTCTCTGTATCTCCCTCTCTCTGTGTGTGTCTCTGTCTCTGTGTGTGTGTCTCTCTCTGTATCTCCCTCTCTCTGTGTGTGTCTCTGTCTCTCCCTCTCTGTGTGTGTGTCTCTGTCTCTGTGTGTCTCTGTGTCTTCCTCTCTCTGTGTGTGTCTCTGTCTCTGTGTGTGTGTGTCTCTCTCTGTATCTCCCTCTCTCTGTGTGTGTCTCTGTCTCTCTCTGTGTGTGTCTCTCTCTCTGTGTGTGTCTCTGTACGTGTCTCTCTCTCTCTGTGTGTCTCTGTGCAGCAGCAAATTGAGGGGTTTGAGCTCAAATTTTACAATAATACAATTTATAATAATTTTTGCATTTGAAGACCTCTCAAAGCGCTTCACAGGATACGCTGTAAAGTGAATTGACTGTATATTTTGTGGACGAAACGCGGCAGCCAATTTGTGCGCAGCAGCGTCCCCACATTACCAAATTATTATTATTTATTTATTTATTTATTGGGGGGATTATCACCCCCCCCACCCCCAAGTTTCCTTACCCACACACCCACACACGCGCCTCTGTTTACTAAGAGTTGGCTGTTCGTCGATTGACAGATCGCTTTCCGGGGGTAATAATAATCCCTTCAAAAAAAATTGGTCACTGACTCCCACGACTGTGTGTGGGGACACTGCCGTTCCGCCCACAAATTACAGTGCATCCCGTGAAGCGCTTTGAGACGTTCCGATGACGTGATGAGGCGCTGTATCAAATGCCGGGATTATTATTATTCTAATTATTATTATCATCATTGTCATCACCGAGTGGCTCCGCCACTGTCAAGCGCTCTGGGACGCTAACCTGCCTGAGAGGCGCTGCGTAAAGTGCAAGTTGGCGTCGGCGTCGAGGCTGTGGCTTCCACAGCGATTTAACCGCAATCTCTCCCTCCCTCTCTCTCTCTCTCTTTCTCTCTTTCTCTCTCTCTTTCTCTCCAATTTGGGAGTCAAGTACCATATTTGGTCCCCTTGCTCGAGTTGCCATGGAAACGCTCGGGGATGGCTCGCTCCTGTTTTCTTTTTTTTAAAAAAAAATAAAAAGCAGGGAAATTACAGCAGCCGCCTCTCCCCGGCGACGGGCGCCGTTCTTTTTTTTTTCCTCCTTCCACCTCCATAAATACGAGGCGGGAAATCGTTTCGTAATATTTTGCAGCGCAGGACTGCGACCGGACTGCATTGCTGCATTGCAGTTCCTGCATCGCTGCGTCACCGAGGGCAACCGTGCCGTGGGGGGGCCGGGGTGGGGGGGAGGGGGCCCCGTGGGGGGGCCGGGGTGGGTGGGGGGGGTGGTCCCGTGGGGGGCCGGGGAGAGAGGGGTGGGGTTGAAAAATATAACACAGGAACGATCTGTGAATTATTTAACAGCGAGTTGCTGAGTTACCGTGTGAGTCGTGTGTAACACTCGCAGCTCACGTTAATCATTTTAGAAACATGTTTTTTGTATGTATATAATATGATATGTGTGTGCGTGTGTGTGTGTGAGTGTGTGTGTGGGTGTGTGTGTACACTGGTCAGGAGAGGAATCTCCGTCAATTTCACATGTCGTGTTACATTTCGGGGCGAAACCTGAGACAAGTTTTCTCATTCTACACACACGCCCACACACGCGCACACACACACACACACGCGCGCACACGCGCGCGCACACACGCCTGTTTACCAGCTGTAAGTAGGAACCCGGTTTGTTAGTCGATTGGCGGATGGCTTTCCCGGGGGTGATAATCCCTTCAAAATTTCTTTTTTTTCAAAATAATCTCTATTTGGTCACTCAACCCACGACCATTTGTGGGGACGTCGCTGAGCGCAATCGGCTGCCGGGTTTTCGCCCACCAAACACACACACAGTCACCGCGCTTCACAGTGTATCCCGTGAAGCGCTTTGAGACGTCGCGGGGGACGCGAGAAGGCCGGCGCTGTGTCAAATGCAAGGATTGTTATTATACCTTTAAGTCCCGAATTACTGGCGTACAGTAAAGTATCACTGCCTCAAAAGAAATCTATCTCATTTGCATTTGAAAGGAATCAACACTTTCTGCTTCCACCGACTCCCTGGTGAGAGCTGCAGTGCCCACAGACCGAGAGCGTCGGAGCCCTCGCTCAACATCAAGCTGCCATTTCGATTAACCCCCATCGCCCATCTTAACCCCTTCTCTCAAGGGCTCCGTGTCACGGGCCGGACACCCCCTGACGCTCGCAGGGAGTTTCACGGGGGAATTGCTGTCAAGCGCGGCAGCCAATTCGCACACAGGAACATCATCCCGCAAACTGCTGTGAGGCGAAGGGCTCGTTTTACCCAGAGGAGTGCTGGCCAGGACCCTGGGGGAGAGGGGGAGCGAGAGAGAGCGAGAGCGAGAGAGAGAGAGAGAGAGAGAAACTCCCTTCTCGAAATCTGGAATTCTCTCCCCCCAAAAGGCCGTGGACGTTGGATCCATCCGCACCTTCAAGAGTGAGGTTGATAGATTGTTGGGGATCGAGGGATATGGGGAGGAAGCAGGAGCTTGGAATTGAAAGGATTAGTTGAGGTACAGATCAGCCGTGATCTGATTAAATGGCGGAACAGGCTCGAAGGGCTGAATGGCCTCCTCCTGTTCCTATGTTCCTACGAATGGCGGAACAGGCTGGAGGGGGCTGAATGGCCTCCTCCTGTTCCGATGAAAGCCCTCCCTTCAATCCGGCGTCCGGCCTGTCTGGCGGACATCCCGCCGAGACCAATTAGGCTCCGTAACTCGGGAACGAATCCGAATCCCGCGGGGACCGGCAGTTATTTTGGGAGCGGTTTGCCCGTGGCTCACGGAGCCTTCTTTCTGCTAACAGCGCAGTGAGGATCAGTGGGACACTGGAGCTGAGCCCCATCACAGTGTGTGTCCGCTGTTGGCTCTCTATGTGGGTTTCTCAGGGTGTGTGTGCGAGTGTGGGGGCGCGGGGTGGGGGGGGGTCCGGGGATCGGGGGGGGGCGCAGGGCGTGGGTATAGGGGGGAATGGGCTTCACTTGGATCCTGTGCGATTGGATTCTAACACAACGAGGCTCGGGGTGGGTGGGGGGGGGGGGTTCTGGGGGAAATCCCACTCCCTTCTTGCTTCGCGTGTCTTCACCCCCTGCCCCCCCCACCCCCGCTCCCTCCCCCCCCCCCCACACCACCACCGCCCGGTATCTGCAGGGAAGCTGCAGAACTAATAGATGCTTCTCATCGCCATCTCCCACAGCCACGAGTGGCAGAGTTACCATAGCATCCCTGCGCTCGCTCCCCCCCACCCCCCCACCCCCCCACCCCACTCTCGGTCGCTATGCTCTGCAGTGAGGCTCTCGGGGAAGCAACGCAGCTTAAGGGGGCAGCAACAACAACTTGCACTTACACAGCGCCCTCCTCGCAGGGTAGCGCCTCAGAGCGCTTAGAGGGAGGGGTGTGGTGGGGAGGGGGGGGGGGGTCAGACCCCATGCAGGAGAGAACGAGGAGGGAGAGCGGTGGGTGGGGGGCGGGGGGCGGGGGGAGGTGCGAGGGGGGTGACCACGGGTCTGGCCGATCGAAGAGGAATGCCTTCAGGTGAGATTTAAAGAGGGGTAAAGAAGGGTGGGGGGTGAGGTGGGGGGTGCACTACAAAATGTGAGTTGTTGTCGTCGTGGCTCCAGCCTGCGCCGTGACCCGCTTTGTCCACTAGAGAGCGCCAGAGCGTTGCCAGGAGGCAGATTTCCCATCGGAAGAATCCGGGGAAAGGGTTAAGACGGGAGAAGGTTCCAGAACGACACGGATTCCGAGATCAAACGTTCGGAGCCAAACATCGCCTTCCAATACAATATAAAATCAAACCTTCCCATTGCCCTCATTTTCCGAACCCAAACACGTGCGGAATACCGAATGACGTTTGTAAAGAGACTTTTCCCCTCAGGGACGACACCCCCCAAACCGTCTCTATATCAATCTATCAAAATCGCCCCCAAAACAAGAGACGGAAGCAACTCTTAGCGCATAATGTGGTCACTCGCTCCTCGGCTGTTTGTGGGGGCGCAATTGGCTGCCGCCTTTCGCACGCAAAGTACAGTCACTACACTTTGCCGCAAATTCTGTGAAGCGCTTTGAGACGTCTCGAAGACGCGATGAGGCGCTGTTCCCTTATCAAATGCAACGATTATTATTATTATTATTATTATTATTATTATGTAACATCTCCATCGCTGTACCAGGATGGTAGAAGCCGATCCAGGTGGACCTTGGTCTTTTTTCTGGTCCAGGGTTCCCCGGGTCTGTCCCAACACAGACATGAGTTGGATTTAAACATCTGATTCGAAGGACGGCATCTCCCACAACGTGGTGTTCCCCCCGGAACCGCACCGGGGAGAAAGCGTCAGCCGAGATCGTGAGCTCAACTCCTCCGTGCGAGCCTCCGACTCACAACCTCCTGACCCCACAGGCGGGTGTGAGTCTCCGAGCCAGGCTGACACCGGCTGCTCAGGAAGTAGGGAATCTACAATAACAAAGGGTTAGGGGGCAATGGGGTTAGAGTAGAGAGCTCCAATGGGGGAGCGAGCACCAGCACGGACACGATGGGGGAGAGAGAGAGAGAGAGAGCGAGAGAGCAGGGGAACGGGAGTGTGTGCGTGTGTGAGGGAGAGAGAGAGAGAGAGAGAGAGGGGAGAGTGACAAATGTGCGAATAAGAGGCGAGAGACGGGGATAGAGAGAAGCAGAGAGAGAGGAGAGAAAGAGGAGAGAGAGAGAAAGAGAGCGCGAGAGAGAGAGAGAGAGAGAGAGAGAGGGGGGGGAGGAGGAGCCTGGACTCCAAACCAGCGCTCGCTCCGGCTGATGTGAGATGTGCTTCCATTAGACCGTGGAGTATGTGTGTATGTGACTGTGTCTTCCCCACACGCAGCCTCACAGCTACTGAGAACAGGAGCCGGTAGATCAGAAGAGCATCAGAGAGCAGCGTGAAGTGTAAGCCTGTGTATGTGCGTGTCTGTGTATAATGTCCGTGTCTTGTGTGTGTGTGTGTGTGTGTGTAGTGCATGCGTGTGTCTGATATGCATGTAGGATGTCTATACACGTATGCGTCTCTGTAAGGTTGGGTGTGTTTTAAGTGCGAGGCTGTGTGTGTGTGTGTGTGCGCGCGTGTGTGTGCGTAATGTGTCCGTCTGTCTCTGTGTATGTGTGTAATGTGTATGTGTGTGCGTTTGAGGGTGTGTATGGATGTTCGCTCCTCTGTAAGGTTGTGAGGACAGGGATCTGAAGCAGTATATGGACAGCTGTGGGAACATTATGAGCATGTGCAACGTGAAGGTGCGAGGGTTTCTGCTTATAACAGGGGGAAACATTCTGCCCTTCCAAACAACCAGAAGATCTGCCCGACATCCGGGTTATTGGACATAAGTTACCAGCTCCCACAAGATGAGGAAAGCCCTTCAGCCCGTCTGATCTCCTTGTTCCATAACTCACACCATCCATTCCCCCCATCACGCCATCAAGGTGGTGTCTTGAACGAGTCCAAATCCAAGTGTTTCGGCCAAAATCATCCTCCCCGCTGTTGCTGTGCGAAATAGCACCACCGAGTGGTATAGACACTGTTTTTTGAGGTGGGTGGGAGGGTTGGAGGGGAGGGAGAGGTTGTCGAGCTCAGGCACTATCCAGTGATCCCATAGAAACACAAGGAGGCCATTTCAGCCCCTCGAGCCTGTTCCGCCATTTCTATAAGACTTCCTCTTTCCCAGCTTGGAAAGGGGGCACTCACGGAGGTCAAGCGAAGATTGGGGAGGTAATGAGGGGGTGTCTCGTGTTGGTGGTGTCCTATCCCCGGGCGGGGGTGGGCGGGGAGGGGGAGTGGGGGTGCAGGAGAGGGAGGGGGTGAGTATAAGTGCAAGTCGTTATTGATGGTGTTGTTGATGTTGATGTTGACTGTCGTCCCCGGTGCAGATCTTCATGTTCCAGCTTCTCCGAGGACTTTCCTACTGCCACAAGCGAAAGGTGCTGCACCGAGACCTGAAGCCACAGAACCTGCTGATTAACGAGCGAGGAGAGCTGAAGTTGGCCGATTTTGGTAACTTTTTTGTCTTTTTTTCCCTTTGGAGAAAAATCGTGATTGTATCTGCTCGGAAGCCTTGCGCGAACTCGGGCTTAAAGTGGTGCGTTTCCTCCGGCACTGTCCCGTGTCTCGTGCGGTTTCCCAGAGCACTTCAGCACAGTCACAGGGAAAAGAAACGCCCTTCTCTTTACCAAAAATACACAGTTAATTCACTTTACAGTGTGTCCTGTGAAGCGCTTTGAGACGTCTCGAAGACGTGATGAGGCTCTGTGTCAAATGTAAAGATTATTATTATTATTATTATTATTATTATAACAGTGTTGCAGGAGCTTTAACATCCACCTGAACAGGGACAGACGGGACCTCGGTTTAACGTCTGGTCCAAAGGACGGCACATTGTCATTTTTTTTGGTGTAACACATGCTGTTAACCCTCTGTTGTCCAGGTCTGGCTCGGGCGAAGTCGGTGCCCACCAAAACCTACTCCAACGAGGTGGTAACCCTGTGGTACAGGCCTCCTGATGTCCTGGTGGGCAGCACAGAATATTCCACCCAGATTGACATGTGGTATGTGCTACACTCCGGTCTCTCCCACACACGCAGGGATTCAGAGAAACGTCTGATCTACTGTGATGTCCTGTAGTTCAGCGCTTAGAGCCCTCACCTGACAAGCGAGAGGACCCGGGTTCGAATCCCGAGCGGGTCAGGGCCAAACCTTAGGCAAGTTTCCTTACTCCACACACACACACGCACACGCACACACGCCTCTGTTTACCAGCAGTCAGTAGGAACCCGGTTGTTAGTCGATTGGCGGATCACTTTTCTGGGGGTAATAATCCCTTCAAAAAAAATGATAATTTGGTCACTCAATCCACGGCTGTTTGTGGGGACGCTGCTGTGCGCCATTGGCTGCCGCGTTTTGTCCACAAAGTATACAGTCACTTCACTTTACAATGTAACCTGTGAAGCGCATTATTATTATGTAATGAGTGAGTTACACGGCGAGTTACAGGGCGGGTTACACAGCGAGTTACTGAGCTGTTCTAGACTGAGTGGGGTGTGGAGTCTGGCTGTGTAGTGACCTGACTCTCTCCTTTGCTCCCAGGGGTGTTGGGTGTATCCTGTATGAGATGGCAGCTGGGAGACCGCTCTTCCCTGGCTCCACCGTCAAAGAGGAATTGCACTTAATCTTCCGGCTGTTAGGTGAGTGAAGTTCGGATTATGTGTGATGCGGAGGGAAAGATAGAGGAGAGAGAGTGAGGGAGGGAAAGAGAGAAGGGAGAGAGAGAGAGTGGGGGGTAGAAGATAGAGAGGGGGGGGAGAGAAAGAGAGAGGGAAAGAGAGAGCCATCTTGTCCATCTCACAACCAAGACTAGGTTCAACGACAACAACATTACATTTACACAGATCCTTCAGGGTGGGAGGACATCCCAAGGGTTCGCACCTGAGCTGGGGGTTGGAATCAAGAGGGTTGGAGGGTAGGGGGGGTGGGGGAGGGGTGTGGAGGGTGGCCGAAGGCTCTGGTTCTGATCTGAATGTGACTGTGTTTCTATGGCTCTTGGTTTCAGGAACTCCGACAGAGGACACGTGGTCTGGGATCACATTCAACGAGGAGTTTAAGGCCAACAGCTTCCCTTACTACAGACCTCAGGCCATCATAAACCACGCTCCCAGGTACAGCTCTAACTGTGTCACAGGGGTGGGGGAGAGGGGGGGGTTTGGTGCGGAGCAGAGACATGGAAAAGAAACCTGAGAGAAGTGGCTTGAATCCTGTGTCTTTCTCCAGGTTGGACGCAGACGGACTCGATCTCTTCACTAACCTTTTGCTGGTGAGCAGGAACGGTCAGTGGGGAACGTCTTAAGCCGAGGTCAATTCTTCATCCAATTCTTCGTCCAATTCCCTCGTCAATCTGCTGTCGGTCTCACGGTGTCCCTGTGGGGTAGTGGCGATCCCGCTCACCTTGCGAGCGAGAGGACCCGGGTTCGATTCCTGGATGGGGCGGAAACCTGTTGTGGGCGAAACGCGGCAGCCAATTGCGCACAGCAGCGTCTCCACAAACTGTCGTGGATTGAGTGACCAAATTATTATTATTATTATGTAACTAATGTGTGTTTAACCCTCTCCCCCCCTGTGTGGGGGTGGGGAGGGGGGATCTCCTCTCTTATTCACAGTACGAGGCGAAGCAGAGGATATCGGCTGAGGCAGCCCTCCTGCACCCCTATTTTATGAGCTTGGGCGAAGGAATTCACGTCTTACCCGACAGTGAGTACATTTCCCATCGAGAACCCCATTTCTCCCACAAAACACACGGTCACTACACTTTACAGTGAAGTGCTCTGAGGCGTCTCGACGACGTATCAAACGCAAGTATTATTATTACTAATATTATTATTATAAAACAGAATTGAGGGATTTTCCGCAATAGGATGCCTGATCCCTATACTCCATAGGACTGTCCCAACAATAATATGTATTTAATTCATGCTGTGAGACGTCATCCGGTGTGAAGTTGTCGTCCTTGTCGTCGTTGTCGTTGTTTCCCCGTCACAGCTGTTAGCGTCTTCACTTTGAAAGAGATTCAGCTACAGAAAGACCCCGGCTTCCGAAACTCATCCTATCAACAGTCAGGTACGTGTCAATCACTCGTCTCTTAGCAAACACCTGAGAAACAGAATCATTCGTTAAATACATCCAATCTATCTCCAAACCAGACGCCCCATTGCACACGCGGCTCCGTGTTTACAGTGCGTGATGTATTCAGAGAGAGGTTTAAATAATAAAAATAAAAAATAATAATAATTCGGCCTCTCAATCCACGGACTGTTTGTGGGGGACGCTGCTGTGCGCAAGTAGCTGCCGCGTTTCGCCCGCAAAATACACAGTCACTACACTTTACAGTGTATCCCGTGAAGCGCTTTGAGACGTCTCGACGACGTATGAGGAGCTGTATCAATGCAAGGATTATTATTATTATGAAATCTGGATATAGAGAGAGATTATACATAATGTCACATTTGTTTGGGATATTTGGATGTTTGTAATGTGAGGGGAACGGGTCAAAACGGGTGAAATTCTGAAGGACGAAATTCCGAAATTCTCAAATGGGTCGAATTCCTCTTTGACAGCGCGAGGGAAGAGCAGAAGACAGAGCGTCTTGTTCTAGATCACGTTTGACCTCACGTGTTGCCTCCTCATCCTCCTCCATCACAAGCGATCAGCCAATCTGAGAGCTCATCAAAGGGAGACTCACTCGTCAACACAACACAACATCAACACAACACAACCAACACAACATCAACACAGCCCAACACAACACAGCCCAACACAACACAGCCTAACACAACACAGCCCAACACAACACAAAACACAACACAGCCCAACACAGCCCAACACAACACAACACAGCCCAACACAACACAAAACACAACACAGCCCAACACAACACAACATCAACACAGCCCAACACAACACAGCCCAACACAGCCCAACACAACACAACATCAACACAGCCCAACACAACACAACATCAACACAACACAACACAACCAACACAGCCCAACGCAACACAACATCAACACAGCCCAACGCAACACATCAACACAACACAACCAACACAGTCCAACCAACACACCATCAAGACAACGCAATCCAATTCAACACAGCACAGCCCAAAACAACACACACCACAATGCAATCCAACACAACAACAACAATAAATTACTTTTGTATAGTACCTTTACTTCAGAAGGAACATCCCAAGGCACTGGACAGTTAAGGGTTATCACCCAATACAATACAGTACAATACAACCCAACACAACACAATCAGATGGAGGACAACAGACCTGCCAGATCCAACCGCCCAAAGCCTCCCAACCTTCAGATGAGATGTTAAACAGTCTGTGTCCGTCTGTCTGTCTGGATAGACAGTAAAGATCTCCCAACACTATTGGAAAAGGTAAGGGAGAAGGGAATGAGAAGTTTCTCCCTGGTGTCCGGGGCGACCATCCTCTCCCGATAAAAAAAACAAATTGGTTGTTCACCTCAAGACTATTTGCGAGGCCTGTGCTGTGTTGCCTTGTTTTGCCGACAAAACACATGCCTGACCCACTCGACAGCAAAACCCTGCGAAGGCTGTGAGAGGTTACACTGTTGTGTAGCGCTGTGTAAAACATGAGAATTATTAATTATTATGATGATGAGTCTCACACAGTTAATGTACAACTGCTGTGTGGGGTTCACCCCCCCAGTATGCCAGGAGTAAACTAGCAATGACAATCAGAATCCTTACCTCCCTCTCCACCCCTATCTCTGGCTGACAGCCCCCCGACCCCACCACCCCACACACACACGTACACTCACTCAAACAAAGGTCTTCTTGTCAATCAGTAACAGTGAGACTCCACAATAAAATACTCCGTTTAAATCCAGGTCTAAAATTGCGGCGTTCCTGACCACATTCCTCACCTTGTCTCAGGAACAAGGTTACAGTGTGGGGTTTGAAGTCCACACCCTCCCCCCCCCCTCCTCCCCCCCCCACCCCCCCCCCCCACCACCCCTGACTGAAGGGCAAGGCATGAGCACGGAGTGTTTGCCAGTCTTGTTCCCAATGTCCGGGCTCCCAAACGGTGGCCGGGTTGAAGAATTTCACTCGGTCCTTAGATATTTGAAGGAAAAGTGGGACGAGAGAAAGGCTGAGACTAAGCGGAATTCCGTGTTGCGGGAAAAATGAGAAAGTGGGAGGCGACGAGGGAAGTAACTAAGGAACCTTCTCTGAACAAAATCCCCATCAAACAGGCTGCAGTGTTTATTGTTTGGGGAGTGTTCGGCTGTAAATGTGCCTCAGTAACATAGAGCCTAGAAAATACAGGCGTGTTTGCGTGTGTCTGTGTGCGTGCGTGGTGTGTCTGCGCGTGTGTGTGTGTGTGTGGGCGTGAAGTGTACGTGTGTCTGCATGTGTGTCTGTGTGCGCGTCTGCGTGCGTGTCTGAGTGCGTGTCTGAGTGCGTGTCTGAGTGCGTGTGTGTGTGTGTGTGTGGGTGGTGTGTCTGCCTGTGTGGGAGAGCGGCCAAAGGCTCGATCGAAAAGGAAGGTCTTCAGATGGGAAATGAAGGAGGCGAGAGAGTGGGTGAGGCGGAGGAGGGATTGTGGGAGGGTGGGGGCAGAGATGCTGAATGCCCGCCCGCATGTACGGGTGTCCGTGTGTCTCGGAGACCCAGCCCTCCTCCCCCACCCCACACCCCCTTCCCCCAACCCCCACCACCGTGACTCTCACTGCTATTGTTGACATACAAGATTTGCTCCACATCCGCACGTTCGATGTGACATTAACTGCTCCAGTAATAATAATAATTTGGTCGCTCAATCCACGACTATTTGTGGGACGTCGCTGTGCATTACGCCCACAAAATATACAGTCATTTCACTTTACAGTATATCCTGTGAAGCGCATGGAGACGTCTTGAAGACATGATAAGGCACTATATAAAAATGCAAGGATTATTATTATTATTATTATTATTATTACTACAAGTGTCACTTTCAAGGAAAGCTCCAGACTCCAGTCAGGTTTCTGTTAACGTTACCACACGTCCCCAAACATCCAATTCCCATTAAACCAGAAAACAAATAACTTTGGAAAAGTACATCCCTCACTTATTAACTGGACTGAGGAACGTGCTGTGTGTGTTAAACAGAAGCTGTGGGAGTCTAGTTTCCCCTTTAGTTTATGTTAAGTGCAATATTGGTAAATGTTTGACAGCGGACACTGTACTGTAAAAGTCTAGAAAGAATGTACAATTGTTTCACGTCCTATAAAATCTATTGAATGTCCTATTAAAGTTGCTTTAAAGAGGACTTGAAGATCTGTTCATGTCAACCGAGCCTCTGTTGTTTATCGCTGTAATACAACAACAACATTGCACTTGTACATCGCCCTTCACATTGGAAAGACAACCCAGAGCGCTGGACAATCAGGGTAATACCTGGGTGCTGGTTGGCACTTCAATGCAGTGATTGAGGTGTGTGGGTGGGTGGCTGGGGGGGAGGTGTGTGTGTTGGGTGGGGTGGGGGGGGGAGGGGGGAAGAGTGTGTAGGGAGACGGTGGTAGCAGAAAATGTTGATTCTTTCAAGAGCAAATGAGATGGATTTCTGTAATGAAATAATATCTCGCGATACAATATCATACAATCTATAGCTTGGGACACGACATGTCAAGCGACTGCCGAGGTGTTGGAAGACAAACTGGATTGAGCTTGGCCTTGTGTGTGTCTAGCAAATGCGTACGTGCTCAATATCGATGGGGGTCACCCTACAGATGGGACGTTAAACTGAGGTCCAGTCTCCTTCCCCATTCAGGGGGATGTTAAAGATCCATTGAAGATATTGAAAAAGAGAAGGCAGTTTCTCTCCCCCCCTCTCTCTCTCTCTCTGTTTCCCAGTGTCCTGTCCAACAAGGTAAAATTATATTAATTCCATGGCTGTTTGCGGGATGTTGCCGTGTGTAGATTGGTTGTCGGGTTCACCAATAAAATACACAATCACTACACTTTACAGTACTTATTTGCGAAGAGCTTTGAGGTGCGACACAGTCTGTTAGTCCTGGAAAGCGACATTTATGTGTAAACCATTTTCCAGTTGGATTCCCACAAAATGCCAGGTCAGCAAACTGCTGTGATCAGTTCCTCTGAGTAATGGTTTGTTGTGAAAGACATTCCAGTGTTACAGACTCTGATCACTTGATCTTCACTGATCATTGTGAGAGAGGTTAGCACTCTGTCATACACTGGAAAGGTACATGCCTCAACCATACTCATACACCATACGCACACACACACACACACAAACACACACAAACATACACACACATACACATACACACACAAACACAAACATACACAAACACACACACACGCAAACACACACCCCCATACACACAATCATCATATACACACACACACATACACAGAAATGGGGAGTGTATTACACACACAGGGAGTGTTACGCACACACACGCTCGTGCGCGCGCGAGGGGAGGGTGCACTGTATCAAACACGGGGAGAGTTATTGCGGTTAATCCTGGCGGCCGGAATTGAGCGGCGTTTGGTAAGGGGTAAAGTGTAGTGACTGTGTAGTTCTTGGTGGGCAAAACGTGGCAGCACAATCGCGCACAGCAACGTCCCACAAAGCCGTGTCACAGGCGACCAATTTTATTTGGGGGATTGTTGGCCAGGACACCGGGAGAGAGAGAAACTCCCTTCTCCTATCGAATAGCGCCGCGGGATCTTTAACGTCCACCTGAACAGACAGACGGGGAGTGAGATTTAACATCGCGTCCAAAGGACTGCGTCTCTGACAAAGTCCTGATGTGTGGGCTTGAACCCACAACCTTCTGACTCCGAGATGAAAGAGAGAGAGGGAGAGAGAGGGCTAGTACCGACTGAGCCAGGCTGACACTGTGATGAGAGCTGAGAGGGGCGCGAGAGGGTGGTGGGGTTGAAGGTGGGGTTGTCGTGGAAGATCATAGGAGTCAAAGGGATCTTGTGACCCGGTGAATACTTTGCTTTCTGACGAGCTGCTGGCTTCCGGGGGGTGAAGATTGCAATCACTTCTTTAAACAATTACCCGACTCAGGCTTAATACCGAGCCGAGCGCTTGCCTGTCCAGTCAAACATTAACCCCCGTAGCTTGCCATCAAACCGTCCCCGTGAGGGTATCTCTGAGCTCAGCTCAGCCGCTCTCCAGATCACCGTCAAATGAATGAATAAACCAGCTTGTGACTTATTACCGTCAGTGCTGCCGTGTGACTCAACGGTGGTCTCTGAGGAGCCGAGTTGAATCATCCCTCCCGGAGCGTCTGGCGACGTTCCCCAGGTTCGCTGTTAATGGTGTGGAGTCCCCGTAGCTCAGTGGTTAAAGTGCTCGCCTCGCAAGCGAGAGGACCCGAGTTCGATTCCCGGCCGGGCAGGGCAAAATCTTTCCTTATCCCACACACTCTCTCCTCTGTTTACCAGCAGTCAGTAGGAACCCACTCGTTAGTCGATTGGCGGATCATTTTTCCGGGGTTAATAATCCCTTCAAAAAAAAAAAATTTGGTCACTTCAATCCACCACTGTTTGTGGGGACACTGCTGTGTGCAATTGACTGCCGCGCTTTGCCCATGAAATACACAGTCACTATACTTTACAGTGCATACTGTGAAGCGCTTTGAGACGTCTCGATGACGTGATGAGGCGCCGTATCAAATGCAAAGACTATTATTATTATTTATTATTGCTGTTATCATTATTGGCCCAAATTCAAGTCAATCCTATGAAGCGCTTTGAGATGTTCTCGGGTGACGTGGATAAACCAAGGCTCGGTAACAAACGCAGGTAACTATTATTAGCAGAAACCATGAAGGGTTTGACTCCAAAGTCATCAGTCGGTCAGTGGCCTGACAGAGTTGGAAGCATCGTTGAGAGGAGAGGAGATGAAAGTTTTTGGCAGGAGCCAGGTTTGAGGAATGCCAAAGGCAACTGGATTTGTGTCAGAAGAATTCAGGTGATCAGAGTTAGTGCCACATCTACACATCAGCTAACTCCAGCTTTAGGCCTGAGAAAGCAAGGGACAAAGTGACAGGTGTTGGGCTCACAGATCCTTTGCCCTGTGATTTTCATTTCCAGCGCCTTGAGACGTCCTCCTGACGTGAAAGGCGCTCTATAAGTGTAATGCTGTTGTGGTGGTTGTCCATTTGCTCTGGTAACCGTCCACACCCAGGGGCCAATCTGATATCTGCCACTTTGCCTAAACTCTTCCCAGAACCTGTTTCTTTCAACATAACTAACTGCCTGCATTTCAATCACCTCCTACTGTGTTCTCACTGGGCCCTTGTTGTGGTATCGAGCTGTGTGGACCCCCAGATGGTCTGAAACCCCCCTCCATCCACTCCCCTCCCCTCCACTGGAGCCGGGTCCAGAGCCGGTGAGATGTGGGGACGGAGTTTGGTTCAGGTCAGTATGTGGGCGGTAGAGTCTGAATGAGCTGATCTTGTGAATGGTGGAGCTGGGGAGACCGGCGAGGAGGGGGTTGGAGTAATCCGGGGGGGAGGTGACAAACGCACGCACTGGGGTTTGGGCTGCATTTGGGGTCAGGTACGGTCGGAGGCGGGCAATGTGGCGGAGGGGGAAGAAGGCGGTTCCTGGTCAGGGAGCAGATGTGGGGGAGGAAGGACAGCCGGGGGTCAAATTGGACGCCTAAGTTGCGCACAGAGACACGCTCACACACACATGGACACACACACACACGCACACACACATATGCACGCACACAACGACAATTTGCATTCATATAATGCCTCTCATGCAAGGTAGCGTCCCCGAGAGCTTACCCCCCACCCCCCCCCACCCCACCTCACCCACCCACAC
Organism: Callorhinchus milii; assembly: GCF_018977255.1. NCBI lineage: Eukaryota > Metazoa > Chordata > Chondrichthyes > Chimaeriformes > Callorhinchidae > Callorhinchus > Callorhinchus milii. The sequence continues at coordinate 1,079,629 of NW_024704760.1, read as the reverse complement.
ACACACACACGCACATGCACACACTGACCCGGCACCTTAAACGTCAGAGCTGTTCCTATCAGCAGTGTTTGTGTATCACCCTGTGCTGTGTTGCGTTATGTTGTGGAAACACAGAGCGACTGGGACCAGCTCACAGACACACAGACCAGCCGCTGCTCTCTGGCTCCAGTTCACTTTGAATCCCCGGGAACACAGCTTGTTTTTCACACCAGAAAGTTCTGGGTTTCATTCTTCTGAAGGTCAATAAAGTGAGCCAGGTCCGAACCAATCCTGTAATAATAATAATAATACTACAAATAATAATAATAATCCTTGCATTCGATACAGTGCCTTATCATATCTTTGAGACGTCTCAAAGCACTTCACAGAATGTACTGTAAAGTGTAGTGACTGTATATTTTGTGGGCAAAATTATATTTGTGGACTGTAGAGTGTCCCACAAACAGTCATGGATTGAGTGACCAAATTATTACTTTCTTTCGGAAGGAATTATTACTCCTGAAAGCGATCCAACAATCGACTAACAACTAGGTTCCTGCTTACTGCTGGTAAACAGAGGCGTGTGTGTGGAGCGAGGAAACTTGCCCAACGTCTCTCCCTGCCCGGGAATCGAACCCAGGTATCTCACTTGCGAGGCAAGAGCTCTAACCACTGAGCTACAGGACCCCACTCCATGGTTCAACTCAAAAAAAAGAAGAGAATTTCTCTCTCTCTCTCTCTCTCTCTTTCCCCCACCCAGTGTCTTGGCCGACAATCCCCCCCAGATAATATCACTCGCTCATTTCATGGCTGTTTGCGGGACACGGATGTGTGCAAATTGGCTGCCGCGTTTCACTCACAGAGTCACTACACATTCAGTAAAATCCCATGAAACGCTTTGAGACATCCTCACGGCGTGAAAGGTGCTGCATCGAATAAATGTAAGGATAATGCCTCCATCTCCGTCCTCCCCACACACTCCCCCCCACCCATTCCACTGGACCATGACACCTGTTGTTGTGAGCACAAACACAGGCGAAGAGAAATGTCTGGGGTGGGGGGTGCGGGGGGTGGGTGTTGTTATTAGAGGTGAAGGGGGAATGGGATGAGGTGAGGCAGAGAGGAAATTTTCATTGCGTTTCACAGAATCTGAAATAAAACACATATACAAAAGGTTTGCCTCTTTGTAAATTATAAACCACAGGTGCTCAGCCCCTCCCTCACTCACTAAACCTTTAACTCCTCAGTGAAAATCTTAACCGACCGAGTAACTAGCTAACCACACTAACTAACTACGTTAACCGGACAGGCAAATGGAGCACAGCGGAGGTGTTCTTGCGTAAGGGAAGGCGCAAAGGTTAACTGAGCCGGGAGGGTGGTGGGGAGGGGGGGGGAGAGGGAAGAGTTAAACACCCGGTTGGCGAGAATGAGAGTGAGAGAGAGTGTGCGCGTGTATGTGTGGTGTGTGTATATAAAGCCACTAGGAAGGCAGGTAGCTTTATGTTGTCAAAGAGGTGGAGCCCGACAAGTCTTATAGCCGCCACAAAACAGCCTAACTCACTCCTCGTCTCACCAAAACAACCGAGCTCTCTCGCCTGAGCTTCGCAAAGATTAGAGAAATCTGAGAGAGCTGTGTGTGGTGTGTGTGCGCACGAGAGAGAGAGAGAAAGAGAGAGAGAGAGAGGGTTCCTACTCCATTCGCTCTTGACTGTCAGATGTTTGACGACCACCGTTGGAGTCTACTTAAGTGGAACCTGCAGCCCACCCTCACCCTATGGAGTGCCTTCTGTTCCTTCGGGCTGTGCATCGCTGTACTTGGACCCACGCTTCTCGATCTACGCTGTCAGACCCACTCCACACTGCCCCAGATCACCTGGGTGTTCTTCTCCCAAAACCTCTGCATTCTCCTGGGCACCATTTTCGGGGGAGCCTTTAAGAAAACGTGAGAATTTTTTTTTTTACAAATATATATTTTTTATATATATATATGGACAGGAAACAACATTTTTTGTCACACTCTATTTGTTGTTGGTTCGTTGGGTTGGCTTTTTTTTTTAACGTTACCTACTTTATTCCTTTTTTTAATTGTAGAAAAAGTCACCAATTTTAAGGTTTTTGTTTCATTGAATTTTTAAATAAAAAAGTTGCAAATTTGGGTTTTAAGGTTAGCAACTTCTCTGTCTCTCTCTTCTTTATTTCCAAACGATGTCGAAAAAAAAGGGACCCATGTTAGGGTCGTTCATTATTTCGGCAATGATTAAAAATGTTATTTTAAAATTAAAAAAAATGAAACCAACTTGATTTGCTTTCGCTCTCCTTCAACTTCAACCCTCCCCGAAAGTCCAGGACATCGTTTTAACTCCAACTTAAGTCTGTAACGTGGACTGATTAACGTGAGGCTGGGACCCCAGGCTGCACGAGAACTAGATGCACCTCGGTCTTATTTCGCCAAACAAACGCTTATGTTCTTATGACGCTCACCTCGCAGTATGGAAGCCTGTTATTTGCACAGTGAGAGCGAGCGAGACTGACAGTGGGCGTGAGATGACCTGACATGTGTCACTCGGACAGTCCTTGTGCCCAGTGAGAGTGAGCGAGACTGACAGTGGGCGTGAGATGACCTGACATGTGTCACTCGGACAGTCCTTGTGCCCAGTGAGAGTGAGCGAGACTGACAGTGGGCGTGAGATGACCTGACATGTGTCACTCGGACAATCCTCGTGCCCAGTGATGCCAGTCTCACGTTTCACTGGTGCGGAGTCCGGTAGTAAAGGGGTTAGCGTGCCCGCCTCGCAAGGTTCGATTCCTGCTCAGGACGAAACTGTAGGCAAATTTCAGGAACGGTTCCATTTGAACCAGTTTCCGGCAGTGCCTTCTTGGTTAGTGATCTCTCTGTACATCTACAGTACAGTGGAATCCCTGTAGCTCAGTGGTTAGAGCACTCGCCTCGCAAGCGAGAGGATCTGGGTTTGATTCCTAGTCCGGACGAAACACAGAGTAAGTCTCCTTACTCCACGCACACGCCTCTGTTTACTAGCAGTGAGTCACGGCTGTTAGTCGATTGGCGATCGCTTTTCCGAGGGTAATAATCCCTTCAAAAAATAATCATAATAATAATAAATTGGTCACTCAATCCACGACTGTCTGTGGGGACGCTGCTGTGCGCAATTGGCTGCTGCGTTTCGCCCACAAAATATACGGTCATTGCACTTTAAAGTATATTCTGCGAAGCCCTTTGAAACATCTCGAAGTCGTGATAAGGCGCTACATCAAATGTAAGAATTATTATTATTATTATTATTATTATTACGAGTGTGTGAAGGGTCTGACCATCCCACTCTGCATTTACTCCCTCCCTCTCTCTCAGGTTCTTCTACTCACTGGCCGGTCTCTTCGTCTCCACGCTGATGATTTCCATCGTTTTCACCATCATCCCCTTCTGTACTGATGTGATCGTGTTGACACTCGTGGTGGCCATTGGGGGCTTGGCCATGGGCTGCATCGACACCATTGCCAACATCCAGCTGGTCAACATCTACCAAAAAGACTCTGCCATCTTTTTACAGGTGGGCAAACTCCAACAGGACAGGACAGGATAGGAGTGGGGGGGGTTCAAGTCTTTAACTCGTTTCAAAGTCACTGACTCTCACCTCCTCTTAGTCCAAATTGTTGTGGGTTTGAGCCCCACTCACACCCCCCCCACTCCCTCTCCCTCCCTCTCCCCCCACTCCCTCCCCCCCCCCACTCCCTCCCCCCCCCACTCCCTCTCCCTCCCCCTCCCCCCACTCACTCCCCCCCCCCACACTGTAAAGTGGAGTGACTTGATGGACTGTGTGTTTCATGGACGAAAGTTTGTGGGTGTATTTCGCTGCTGGCTGTTGTTATTGTTGAGGCTGTCTTGGTGGGGGCGGGGGGGTTTGTTGGGGGGCGGAGGTTGGTGGTGGGGGGGGCGGGGGGGGCATGTTGGGGGGCGGAGCTTGGTGGTGGGGGGGGCGGGGGGTGTGTTGGGGGGGCGGAGGTTGGTGGTGGGGGGGCGGGGGGGTTTGTTGGGGGGCGGAGGGTGGTGGTGGGGGGTGGCGGCGGTTGGTGGGGGTGTGAAGGAACGATGGCCCTAATGCCCCCTTCTCCCTGTGGCAGGTCCTCCATTTCTGTATGGGTTTCGGAGCCTTCCTCAGCCCTATGATCGCAGACCCTTTCCTGTCGGAAACCAGCTGCATACACACCAACGGCAGCCTCAACACCACGGCCCCGGACCTCAGCCACATGCGGCACTCCCTGGTGGGCTACCCGGCCGTCAACCACACCAGCTTCCACCTCGTCACCAAGGGCGACGCCATCACCAACGTCTCCTATGCCTTCTGGATCATGGCGCTGATCAATGTGAGCGCACGCACAGCGACGATCCGGGCAATAACGTGGTGGGATATAGTATAGGTCATAGCTGGTTCAGGACATACGTGCAGGCGAGACCGCCAGGAAGGTGGGAGGGGAACTTAGATGGACCTCGGCCTTTTCTCCGTCTACCATTTCTTATGATTTCATCCAGTTCTGTCTGATGAAGCCAAAAGTTTATCGTTATTGGGAGTTGGGGAGGGGTGAGGCATGGGGAGGGGAGGGCTGAGGGCTGGGGAGTGGAGGGGTGAGGGGAGGGCTGAGGGCTGGAGGGGTGAGGGGAGGGGAGGGCTGAGGGCAGGGGAGTGGAGGGGTGAGGGGAGGGCTGGGGAGTGGAGGGGTGAGGGGAGGGGAGGGCTGGGGAGTGGAGGGGTGAGGGGAGGGCTGAGGGCAGGGGAGTGGAAGGGGGAGGGGAGGGCTGAGGCAGGGAGTGGAGGGGTGAGGGAGGGGAGGACTGAGGGGCAGGGGAGTGGAGGGGTGAGGGGAGGGCTGAGGGCAGGGGAGTGGAGGGGTGAGGGGAGGGGTGAGGGGAGGATGGAATAAACATGAACTCCAATAATCCTAACCTTTGATCCAGCGCCAGTTCATGTCAGGAGGACGACTCAAAGCACGAGAGATACTGTGAAGTGTAGTGACTGTGAGTTTTGTTCACCAAGCCGATTTGTTCACAGCCCTCACCCTTTCACTTCCCGGGGTCAGGAGGTTGTGGGATCAAAACCCCGACCGCCTTCCCCCACCCCCCACCACCTCGGGTAATTTTGAACTTGTGGTTTCCAGGGTGACGCTCCAGCACAGTGCCGGGGGTGGGGTGGGGGATCTCTGGGCGAGGTCGGGAGGTGGGGGTGGGGGTGAGCGTCGTACTGCCTACATTAAAGATCTCTACTGGAAAGTAAAAGGGAGTTTCTCTCTCTGTCTCTCTCTCTCTCCTGGTAGCTGCTGATTATTGGCTTTGCCTTGCAAATAGACAGGCAGAGAGGTAACTGGATAGAGAGCGAGAGAGGGAGAGGCTTTCAAGACGAGGAGAGAAGGAGCAAGGCGAAGGGACTGTCCCTGAGAGTGAGGTTTAGTGACTGGCAGAGCCCGAGGCAGTGAGTCGATGATGTGATGTGACATGCAAATAGCCCTCACCACAAAGACAAGGAGAGCCATTCTTTACTGTACCTGCAGTACTGTTACCCAACACAACCCTGTGATACCCTGCCAACCCATACCCTACCCATACCCAACACAACCCAACACAACCCAACCCCAACCAACCCCAACCAACCCCAACCCAGTCCAGGCAAAGCAGATGAAAAATAGGGATGGAGTTTCACACTCTTGCTTGACCAGAAACTATTTTTTTCTGCACAATCAGAGTGTCAGGCATTGTATCCGTGTCTTCTACATTTTTTTTCTTCTAAATCAATATTTGTTTTAAAAAAATCTAATTTCCCATCTCCCTCTCTCTCTCTCTCTCTCTCTTTATCTCTCTATCTCTCTCTCTCGGCCACCAATTCCCGAGCTGTTAATCCCTCCCTCCCCATCTGTGCCCTGTTCAGGCGGACGTTAAAGATATCCCGCGGTGCTGTTGGGAAAAAGAAGGGAGTTTCTCTCTCCCGGTGTCTTGGTTGACAATTCCATCCCCAGATAGACAAATCAGTCGTTCCATTCATGGCTGTTTGTGGTGACATTGCTTGATGCAAATTGATTGCTGTCTACACAGTCACTACACCACAATCACCACACTAAACCCAATGAAGCGTTTTGAGACTTCCTCCTGATGGGGAAGGAGCAGTGTCAAAGGCCAGGATGATAATTCCCCAACAATAGGGAATGGTTTTCCCTACTTATCTTGTTGATCGATGTTGGGGGCCAGCTCTCAATCTGAACTCCTGGATTGTACCTGTTCTTTAAACCCTCCTCGTCTCTCTCCCCACCACACCCTCCCACCCCCGCTCCCCCCCAGTTGCCGGTGCCTGTGGCTGTGTTCTTCCTGATGAACAAAGTGAAGTTTGGAGGCTGTTGCGGGAAGAAAAATGTTCCGCTCTTAACAGGAGCAGATCCACCCCAGGCCCTACAGATGGAAGGGATAAGTTCGAGCAGCGAGAAAGAAAAAGATGGGGGTGAGTAGAGTTGCATCGGCAGAAACAACAACACATGACATTTACACAAAGCCTTTCACGTCGTGAGGACGTCCCAAGGTACTGGGTTGTACCGGCAGGGATTCGGATGCGAGCTGGGGGTTGGGATCGGGAGGGGTGGAGGGCAGAGAGGGTGGGGATAGGAGGGTGACCAAAGCTGCGGTCGAAGAGGAAGGTCTCAAGATGTGCCTTGAAGGAGGCGAGGGAGGGGGCGAGGCGAAGGGACTGGTGAGATGGAGATCCAGAGCGTTAAAACAAATAATAATTTTGTCACTTAATCCACGACTGTTTGTGGGACGCTCCTGTGCACAATTGGTCACAGCAGCTTTGCTCACAAAATACACAGTCAATTCACTTTACAGTGTATCCTGTGAAGCGCTTTGAGACGTCTCGAAGATGCGATAAGGCGCTGTATCAAATGCCAGGATTATTATTATTAATTATAATCACACAGCACATGTCTGGTTGGAATCATCTCACGGGTCAGTCCTTTGAGTTGTGGACATTTTGATGAAGTGTCCACATCTCCATTCAGTCTGGGGCCACCGAGAGGCAGTAGAGTGGCCAATGGGTTGGGTTGGCCTGTCATGATCCCAACCCACAACCGTTGGACCTGGTCTAGTTGTCCAAGCTCCCCTCTGAGGCAATCCGATGAAATAGGATAAGCACCTGAGCAGGAGGAACGTTAAGTGATAGACAGCTTAGAACTTTGCAGCTCAGAAGCAGCCCACTCAGCCCATTGTGTCCGTGGGAATACCAGGAATGAGCTGGGAAGTGGGAATAATCTGGCAAATAGGGCACAGATGCGATGGGCCGAATGGCCTCTTTCTGAGGAAGAATGTAAAGGGCAAAGAAGCCACGGTCAAGGCGTGTGTGATGAGCATTATAATAATCCTTTGATACAGCGCCTTATCATGTCGTCGAGCTGTCTCAAACCGCTTCACACAATATATAGTAAAGTATATTTTTGCCAGAGGATCAAATGCAAGGATTATTATTATTTTGTGGGCGAAACGCGGCAGCCAATTGCGCACAGCAGCGTCCCACAAACAGCTGTGGATTGAGTGACCAAGTTACTATTTGATTTATTTTTTGAAGGGATTATTTTCCCTGGAAAGTGATCCGCCAATCAACTAACAGCTGGGTTCCTACTCACTGCTGGGTAAACAGAGGCGTGTGCGTGGAGGAATGAAGCCGGAGACAGACAATGTACTGTTGACCTGCTGAGGCTTGTAAACAGTGGTGTCCGCCCTTATACTGTGAGGATAACCATTGCAACAAGTCCAACCAGCTGAGCCCTGGGTTATGCTGTGTAACGCAGGCCTGAGGGGTGGGGGGGGGGGGGGGTGGGTGGTGGTCTAGTTTGAGAGATAATTAAACAAAATGATGGAAAGGGAATCAGAGAAACATCCGTGTGAGGGGACGTGTGGTGAGAGATGGGACTCGGCCTGCTTTTATACCAAACACCATTGGTTCACACACAAGCTGAGGAGAATCAGAATGCACTGTCCCCTGAAGGCGGTAAAGACTCTCCCTCTATCCCTCCAACTCACCCCCGTCCTTCCCCATCTTCAGATCGCGCCTGAAGACCTTCCTCTTCGACCGTGGCCTACGGTCACCCCTCCCCTCCCCCGGCTTGGTGTTGCGCTCCGCCATTCTCAAGCGCTCTGGGACGCTGCCCTGTCTGAGGGGCGCTATATAAATGCAAGCTGTTGTTGTGTTACTGTACCAGCCTGGCCTGACCGAGTGGCCTCCTGTCTGGGTGACTGTAACAGACTGGATGCAGCTGGATAGAGTTGGCAAGTTGTCTGGGTGAGGTGAGTGAGGACAGGTATGGCTGGGAGAATTCTCTCAGGTGCACAAATGAAGAGCAATAAATGGAGTTGAGAGGTTCGGGGAGAAATTCAACTTGGGTCTGGATTGCCCCCATTATTATTATTATCATGATGATGATTATTGTTTGGTATTAATATTAGGTATGTTTACCCAGCAGTATGTAGGAACCCCCTTGTTAGTCGATTGGTGGATCGCTTTGCTGGGGGGCAATAATCCCTATAACAAAAAATGTGGTCACTCAATCCACGGCTGTTTGTGGGGAACTACTGTGCTCAATAAATGGCTGCCATGTTTTACCCAGAAAATATCTAGTCAGTCCACTTTACAGTCGATTCTGTGAAGCTCTTTGAGACGTCCTGAAGGCCGTGATAAGGCGCTGTATCAAATGCAAGGGTTATTGTTATTATTATTATTATTATTATCATTGTTTTACTAAGGTCAGCGTGTGCGTATGAGAGACACGGCTGCTCACACCTGAGGTGATGGCTGACTGAGTGTTCTCTGAAGCGCTGTGTTCTGTAGAGAAATTCAGGGTGTGTAAACTCAGTCCTTGTTCTCCCTCTGGCTGGCCCCATTTTTTCTCCCCTTTGTTCACATTAAATTATGAATGGGCCACATTGTGAAAGCTCCCTCCCCGACTAGATTGTACTCGTTTCTTATGGTTAAGCGGAATGATGTGTTCCACACCACACGAGATTTACTGGGAGGCCTGGCCTACACAAGCAAAGAGACCGACCAGGTTTCACACACGCACACGCTAATGCTAACGAGAGCTGCTTTCACTCCTACAGACAGAGTTGATTCATCTCAATACACTGACCTTCCTTCCTTCAACCTTTTTCCGTCGTCACTTTCCATGACTTTACGTGGAGCTCTGTAGCGTAGCGGTTGGAGCACTCGCCTCGCAAGCGAGAGGACCTGGGTTAGATTCCCGGGCAGGGCAAAAGTGTTGGTGGGTTAGTTGGGTTTGCTGGTTGAGACCTTGAGTTGACACCTATTCCCTTCCGCCTGTTCTGCAGATCACAGCAGTTTCTTGGACTGTTTCAAGAGCCTTGATCTCCAAGACATCCCATGCACATTCTTCGCTATTCACATTGTATCTGCCACCGTGCTGTTTATGAGCGACGGCATCTTGGTGAGTATTCTCTCCCCATCTCGTCTTCAAAGCTTCAAAGGCCAATTAAAATTAAAAGACCTTAAAACTGTAACATTCAAGGGGTGTGAGATGTCACCAAGGCCTTCGGTGCTGGCTTCGAAACAGACCAACCTTCCCACCGGACCGTCCGCCCATTAGTGCATCAAGCTGTTTATTAAACAGTTCTCATTTTGTTTCTTTTTTTTCCCTTCACCAAATAATAATAATAATCCTTGTATTTTAATACAGCCCCTTATCAACTTGTTGAGACGTCCCAAAGCGCTTCACAGAATATACTGTAAACTGGAGTGACTGTGTATTTTGTGGTGAAATGCGGCAGCCAATTGGGCACAGCAGCGTTCCCACAAACAGTCGCAGATTAAGTGCATATTTTTACCCCCCAGAAAGCGATCCGCCAATCAACTAACAACTGGGTTCGTACTTACTGCTGATAAACAGAGATGTGTGGAGTAAGGAAACTTGCCTAAGGTTTCGTCCTGACCGGGACCTCTCGCTTGTGAGGCGAGTGCTCTAACCACTATGCTCGGGCTGAAGCTGTAATCCCTGTGACGCCTGTCTTGTCTTTCTCAGGGGCTGTACTCTGCCTTTGTGTACTCCTACGCTGTCCGCGAGCCCCTCAACATGGGCTCCAGGCTGGCCGGCTACCTTCCTAGTATCTTCTGGGCTTTCATTACCGTGGGGCGATTGGCTTCCATTCCCGTCTCCGGAAGGTTAAAGCCTTGCACGATGGTCTTCATAAACCTGGTAGGTATTAAACGTCAGAGCTGGTGTGCGCCGTCTGGTTCATAGGGCTTTGGTTGTTGCTTGCCGGTTGTTGTCGTCGTTGTTGTTGAGTTAGGAGGGTTGTCGGTCACCCTCCTAACCTTCACCAACCCTCCCTCCACTCCACCTCCACCCCTCCTGATCCCAACCCCCAGCTCAGGTCCAATTCACCGTTTGTCCAGCGTGTCCAGTGTTGTCCTTCATGTCAGCCCGACATGAAAGGTGCGGTGCAACTGCCATTATTTTTTGTTGTTGTTGTTGTTGTGGTCTCATTCCTTTCCTGTCTTTCAGGGCGGTATCATTGGGACCTTTATTCTGATGTTGTGTTTTGCCACCAATTGGGTCTGTCTGTTTGTGGGCACTGGGCTCTTGGGCTTTTTCCTGAGCAGCACCTTCCCCAGTATGTTGGCTTACACTGAGGACGTTTTAAATTACAAAGGTAATGTTCGTTTATCCTCACTTTCAAAGCCCTCCACGGCCTCGCTCCTCCCTACCTCTGCGACCTGTTGCCTCGCGCAGTTCCCTGGCCCCGATGAATTCTCGCAAAAGGTAGCAAAGGGCAAGGTTCATGTGTAACCTTTGGCTGGATCTTGTGATGCTGTTCACCTTGTGAGTTCCTCCCTGCTTTGATGTCATGTTTACTCTCCATCTTTCATAAATCATCGTTGAATTCTCCCGTTTGTCGAGGATTTTACAGTGTGGTAATAAGTGACTCACTCCCTCCATTTAGTCCCCTCCATGAGCTTCAGCTCTGAGTCTAACCAGTTAAAACTGCATGGCTTGCCATGGATATCGCTGTCCGGCAAACTTTCCTACCACTGGTCCAGCTAGGACCACCCTACCCGTTAGGGGCTTTGGCTTGCAGGGTAACATGAGTGGAATGACTTCCCTGCCCCCAGTGTCCTACTGATGTGTGTAAATGTTATTTGTTGTTGTTGTCATGGTCTGGTCTGAGCTGTCAATCTGACTTTGGTTCCGTCTAAATAGTTCCCTTTCTCTCCTCTCTGTCAAGGTTGCGCTACGACAGTACTGGTAACAGGGGCTTGCATTGGGGAGATGGCATTGCAGACTCTGGTGGGATCTGTGAGTTTACCGTTGATTCAATGGCTTTCCTTATAATAACAATAATAAATAATAAGAATTCCTTCAAAAATATAATAATGAATTGCTCACTCAATCCACGACCGTTTGTGGGGACACTGCTGCGTGTAATCGGCTGCTCCTTTTCGCCAACAAAATAGAGCCACTCCACATTACAGTCCGAATCCCTTGGGACGGCACCGTGTAAATGCCATTTGTTGTTGTTGTTGATGTTAATACCACATCTGGTGCCTTCATTCTCCGCAGGTTATTTACTCTCACCCGAGTAATGTTTTCCTCCTGTGTGGGCTGGTCTTTGGTTGTCTCGCTCTCGTGTTTTATCTACTGCTGTTGCTGGTGCACAGATTACATATTCATTTCAGTCTGACAGGTAATGCACGTCTGTGGGAGGGAGGGAACTCTAGAAGGAATTTCACAACCTGGTACGCAAGCCTGAGGAGCAATGTTTGTACTGTGTGTGTATATATAATATATATATATATAAATATGAGTCTGAATGTTTCTTTTAAAAAAGTATTTTTCCTTTTCCTTTTGTCAAAGCGATTTCGAAACGAGTGCTGATTCCCGAGGTGAGAGCTACGTACCAGAGATGAGGTCCAGAGGGTGACCAGCCAAAGACTCGCACACAGGGAAACATTCAGCCGCAGCCCAGAGTCACTGCCCGCCACGTGGGAGGGGGTGGTGGGGGGAGACCAGCAGCCAACCGACAGGGGGAGGGGAAGGGAACTGTGTGGAGTCCTGTAGCATAGTGGTTAGCACGCCTCTGTTTATTCCACACACACCTCTGTTTACCCAGCAATAAGTACGTATCCGGCTGTTAGTCGATTGGCGGATCACTTTTCCAGGAGCAATAATCCCTTCAAAAAAAAAATAATAATAATTTGGCCACTCAATCCACGACTGTTTGTGGGTGACGTTGTTGGGCGCAATTGGCTGCCACGTTTCGCCCACAAAATATACAGTCACTTTACGGTATGTTCTGTGAAGCGCTTTTGAGACGTCTCATGATAAGGCGCTGTATCAAATGCAAGGATTGTTATTATAGTTATTATTATTAGCACATAGTTGTGTAGGAAGGTCGTACCTGGCTCGTACCCTTGGCGATGTCTGACCCTGCCTCTGTCCAAGATAACAGGGTCCTGTTTGGAGTAGATTCTGCTCCGAAGCCCATACATCACGCAGAAACCTGTGAGTTAACTCTGGAGTGCTCTCCCTCAATCCCTCCCTCATGCCCCCTCCCTCCTTCCCTCCCTCCCTCCTTCCCTCACCACATTCGGATCCCGTCTAAAGACCTTCCTTTCTGATCGTGCTCCCGGTCACCTCCCCCCTCTCTCCCTCTCCCCCCCTGGCTCGGGGTCAGACTTCGCCACTGTCGAGCGCTCCGCGACGCTACCCCACGTGAAGGGCGCCGTGTAAATGCAAGTTGTTGTTGTTGATTCGGTGTTGCTAGCTAGACTGAATATCAGATGCTTCATGCTACGGTTTTGTTATTTAAGAGGAAAATTTCTTGTTTTTAAGAAGCTGTTTTCGATCAGTAGACGATGAGGTGACAGACTGATTAAACTTAAACTCACCAGGAAAATATATTGTACATTAATTGCGAGATAAATTCTATTTAATTTACGCTTGTTGTACTGTGTTTCATGTCCTTTTTTTGTTCCCGTATTAAATATTTTCAAACTATTTTTCATTGTCGGTCTTAAAAACATAACACTCCATGGCTGTGTTGGAGGCGGAGGAGATTAGAAGAGGGTTTTTTTTACCTATAAAGGGTCACTAGGACGTGGAATGCCCTTTTTACTCTCATCCCATTCCCTGCTCTCCCTCCATCGTGTCTGTGCTGGTGCTCGCTCCCCCACTGGAGCTCTCCAGTCTAATCCCATTCCCTGCTCTTTTAAACGTCTCTTTGGATGAGCAGCTGAAAACACAAGGGAATAAACATTTTCCACATTGCAGTTTACATATATAGAGAGATATCGATTTTTAATTCAAACGTACAAGAAAATAGCCACTTCCTCTGATTGTCTACACATATTTGCCAAACCGTACAGTACTGTTGCCCCCTGTGGTTGGGCTCCCAATATAATTTCAGAAAATATATCTATTGTTTTTTTTGCAATCTTTTCTTTAAATCATCTCTATGACTCCGACACCTTGCCCCGGTCACCACAGCACAGAGATGAGTCGAGCAGTTCAGGATTTACAACCCGGAGCGTAAGGGAACGTACCTTCAACATGCACAGAAACGTCAGCAGTCAAGACAGAACGTGTAGCTCAGTGGCTGGCTTGTCTTTGGGAAGTCGCTGGTTAAAACATACGCCACAAATGAGCTCAGGGTCAGACTCTGACAGACACCCGCACAGGCTGAACACATCTCGAGGACGGCACCAACGACAATGCACCCCCCACCCACCCCCTTACCCCACTCAGCGTCGCACTGGAGCGTCAGCCTAGACTGTGAGCTCAAACGCCCTACGAGGGACTTGAACCCACGTCAGTTTGACCCAGACGGGTAAAGCCCAGGCCGACTCCTATCCACGTAGGCAAACCCAGTAAAGTAAACCAGAATAATACTTCAGGTCACATCCAAAACAGTGGAACAAGAGGACCCGGGTTTAGAGTTGCAAAGGGGCAACTTCAGGACAGACGCCAGGAAGTATTTCTTTACCCGGAGGGTAATTAACGACTGGAACCCATTCCCAGGAAAGGTGGTTGAGGCCGAGATAGTGGGACTCATTTAAACAACAGCTCGGTGCTGCGCTGGGAGGAATAAGAGGGTGGGTGTTCTGCAAGGAGGCCATCAGATGAGCTGAAGAGCCTTCTTCCCCCCACCAAAGCGATCTTGTATCACAACACGTGTGGTATTTTCCCGCCTGCGTGCATCACCGAGCTTTGTTAAGTGACCTTTCAGGTGACGTTAGCCAAGACTAATCCTTTTGGAGATGGACGTCAGCAAAGCAAGAGGGAGTGGGCGTACGAAGCAAGAGTTTCTTCTCTCTCTCTTCCCACTCCAGAGCTATTTTTACACACACACAAGGCATGAGTCAACGCTGCTCACTCTGCTCACCCACCACATCAGCTCCCTGAAATTCCTCAGCTTTTATGAGACCATTGTCTCAACTTTGGAGCGTGTGAAACTCATCGGTTCTGAAACTCAGCCTTCGTTTCTGCTCACCAACGTTTCTCGGTTCTGTTTCTCCTCTCCCCCTGATGTTCCGCCCTGATGGGCCAGAGGAAGAGAAAACTAAAGGAGACAAACTTACAACTAGATGTTCCTTCGTTTAGGCCACCCCCGAGTACTGTGTCCAGCTCTGACTCTGGTGTGTGTGTGTGAGCTTCATAATAATAATAATAATAATCCTTGCATTTGATATGCTTGTTTGAGTGTGGGTGTTTGTTTTGTGGTGTTCGTTTGTGTTTGCTCATTTGAGTGTGTATGTGTGTGTTCATTTGTGTGTGTTTGTGATTGTGTGTGTTTTGAGTGTGTGTGTGTTGAATGTGTGTTTGTGTTTTGAGTCTGTGTTTTGAGTATGTGTGGGTTTGTGTTTTGAGTGTGTGTGTTTGTGTTTTGAGTGTGTGTGTGTGTGTTTGTGTTTTGAGTGTGTGTGTTTGTGTTTTGAGTGAGTGTGTGTGTGTTTTGTGTGTGTGTGTGTCTGTTTGTTTGTGTTGGAGTGTGCAGGGAGCACGGAAAGGCAGAGTTGGAGGACATACATCTAAGGTTTGAAGGTTTCACTGTTTTGTTGGCGGAGGGGGGGGGGGGTGGGAAGGGTGGGGGAGCGAGAAGTGTTGTTTTGGAGGTTCATGGAGGTGAAGGTTGTTAATATTGGGGAGTGAAACACATTCCCACTTTTTAACTCACGGTGTCAGAATCGAGCAGCACCTGAGATCAAGTAAAGAGTCAATGAGGCGAGATTTCAACCCACATCTCAGCCACTGATCTGAAAGGCCTGTCCGGAACTCTAACCCCAAACCCTAAACTCTGCTCTTTGACAAAGATACGAAATATAATCCCTTTAATAACCAGGAGGAGTTATGCCTGCCCTCTCCCTCCCCCCGAAACACACACAGCTCCCACACATTCAACTCCACGCATCGCCAACCGACCGATCAATCGCAGATATAAAGCATCGATTCCTATCACCACTGCCCACTGCTTCGGTACCTCATCAGCAAAAGAAAAGATCGTTAGTTAAACTGGAGGTTAATTGGTAATCAATCAGCCCTATTTGGTTCCACTTCCAATATCTGCTCACCCAACAGAGACATCGAAGGGCACTTTTGAGGAATGGACATAAAAAAATGACAATAAACTTTTAAGGCTTTTCAAACCCAATCCCCCCTCCCCTGAACACCACAGAGATAACATTCGCTTGAGATAACATGTCCCCCAACCTCACTGTCATCAGCTGCTCTTTCTACATCTCCAACCAGCAGATGAGGGTCCTATTTAAATCCCCCCGTCCCCATCCCCCACACATACCTCACCACCACCTTAAATTAAATTAACCCAAAGCATTTTTGCTCCCGGGTTCCTATAAAGTTTCCACCTGTGACCCCATCTCACAGGAAGGACGTCACCTTGTCTCCATCACTTGATGTCTTTTTCACATTTCCCGTGTGTGTAAAAAAATACTATTCCCAAACTAGTTTCCTGGGAATAGGCCGGAGGTATCTGGGAGCCGGAGTTACTGGGATTGATATGAACATCTCTTGTGGTTTCCATTGATCCCCAAAAAGCCACCGAGACTGAGAGTTCGTTGCCCGTTGAGCGAGGCGAGGCAAGGCTGGGTAAGGCGGTATGAGTGAGTCAGTCATAGATTCCTACAGCAAAGGAGGCCATTCGGCCCACCGTACCTGTGCGGGCTCTTTGAAGAAGCTACCAACTCGTCCCATTCCCCTGGTCTTTCCTCAAGCATTCCTTGTGATATCTTTGCGACGACAGATTCACAAACCCACACACGGTGCAGCGCAGGTCAAAAGTAGTAAAAAAGAAATCCACAAAAATAACGAGAGTGGACAGAGTCCTGCGATTTGAGACGCTGAACCCCGTTAAAAATGTTCCCCCTCCCCCCTCAAAAAAAGCCTGTCCTTTCGCATGCATTGCCCCCTGGAGCCTCCTCTCCAACTTGGCGATGCCAGTGAGGTGGGGTTTGGGGGGAGTTGAGTCCGAAGAGAAAGGAAACAGCAGGTTCATATCAAAAAATCTGAGCCAATCGTTGTTGGGGTGTTGGTGGTACAGGCGGCCACGATTGACTGACATCAACAGGCGGTGACAATCAACACCATTCACGATGGCATCTTACATTCCATGACGTCGCTCCTGCTATTGGCCTCCAGGGGCAGGTTTCCAGCCACAGTCCTTAGTCCTTGTTGGCCCAACCCCTGGTTACTCACTGACCAGTCAGCTCTCTCCTCAAGCCCTCTGCAGGTCTGGGGACAGGGGGGTGGGAGTGGAGGAGCCGTCCAGGTTTGACAACGGCAGCTGCATGTGGCTGTTGATGTTGGGGAACTAAAGAGAAAAGAAAAGGNAAAAAAAACATTTAAAATGTCAATTTTAGTAAACAAACTTTTCTTCCCATTTTCTCCCTCACGCTTCGCCTAGTCCCCATTACTCCCCACACCCCATCTTTGTCTCAGGCACATACCCCCACCACCCCACATCCTGTCCTCGTCCCCACCCCTCCACCCGGTAACCCGCTACAGCTGTTGTTTATTCTCAATCGAAAGAAATACTTCCTGGTGTTTGGTCTGAAATTGCTCTTCACACCCCAGGTGTAAAGAGTCCGAGCTTATCTAATCAACCCACACAGCACATTCCTCTCACACAGGGCTCGTCCATTGAACACTGAAAACATACAGGCCTCGGGTTGATGTGCTCTTGTGTGCACTTGTGTCTGCACGTTCATGCGTGCGTGTATTAGTGCGTGTCGTGTGTGTGTGTGTGTGTGTGTGTGTGTGAATGAACGTGTGGGTATGAAAGATGTTGTGTGTGTGTCTATTTGAGTGTTGTGTATGTTGTGTACGTGTGTGCGTACACTTTGTAAGCATGGATATGTGGATATACACGTGTGTGTGTGTATTGTGTATTGCTTTGGGATTAAACCAGAAAGTAAACGAACCTGAAATAAAGTGTTGGTTCCCGGCATTCTCGCTGGGCTGAGGGTGGCTACAGGACTCAGGGTGCTCCAGAAATGGATGCTGGACAGTAACGGGCTGGGAGTGAGCAGGATCGGGGTCTGAAAGAGCAGACATCAGGCCAATAAAGTCCAAATATCATTACAATACGATACAGGAGCCAACAGTACAACCAACGCCTCTCACGTCAAGTCCGTTATCAAACATCGCAGTTTTAATTATAATAATGATGATGATAATAATCATTGTGTTTGATACAACGCCTTTCACGTCAGGAGGACGCACGTCTCAAAGCACCTCACAGGGTTTACTGTCGAGTGTGGTGACCGTGTGTTTTGCAGGTGGGGGTGTTTGGCGACCGGTTCTCGCATGGGAAGTGGCTGCATGCAAATTGGCTGCCGCGTGGCACTACGTAAGACCCCGTCGCCGGGCTTTACGGCGAATCGACGTGAGTGCAAGTTGTCGCGGTCGTCGTCGTCCCCATTGTCGTTCAGGGCCTCGGGACGGTCCTCCCGACACGAAAGGCGCTGCGTAAATGTGACTGGCTGTGGGGTTAGTTTGTAGTCGAATCCCGTGAGGAGACTTGAGACGCCTGGACGGGGAGGGGGCTGAGGAGACTCGAGACGCCCAGGCGGGAGGGGTGAGGAGACTCGAGACGCCTGGACGGGGGGGGGCTGAGGAGACTCGAGACGCCTGGGCGGGGGGGGTGAGGAGACTCGAGACGCCTGGCGGGGGGGGGGGGGGGTCTGAGGAGACTCGAGACACCCGGGCGGGGGGGGGGGGGGGGCTGAGGAGACTCGAGACGCCCGGGCGGGGGGGGGGGGGGGCTGAGGAGACTCGAGACGCCCGGGCGGGAGGGGTGAGGAGAGAATGATCGTTGTTCACGAGACATGGATTCTGAGATCAGAGGACCTTCACTGCAGGTCACCGGTGAGAGGCTCAGCAGCGCCATCTGTTGTGACGGTGGGTGTACAACACACTGCCACGTGCCCCACCTCCGTTCGCCAATGGGAAAGTGACCGCGACAGTCTGGTTAAGGCCCTAAATCTCTTCGGAGTGGTCACTTTGCCGCCGAATTCCACCGCCGTGAGCAACGGAGTCAGTCAACCGGCGCAGAGCCGGAGGTTGGTGAGCGGAGCGATAACAAATCTGTCGGCCTCTATTTTGGTGGTGCGCGTTGGGGAGAGGTGTGTTGGTTTCGTGCCGGGCACTCGCTCAATCCACCACCGCGGTTTGCGGGGACGTCGCCGTGCTCAATTGGCTGCCGCGGTGCGCCCGCAAAATATACAGTCACTACATTTTGCAGCGTATCCCGAGAAGCGCTTTGAGACGTCTCGAAGACGTGATAAGGCGCTGTATCCAATGCAAGGATTATTATTCTATATTATTATGAGAAGTTGGCTGACTGCACCGCGCTTACAGTCACCTCGTTCCCCCCATCCCCCCCTCCTCCCGCACCCCTCTCCCCCCGGCTTGGCTTAAGGCTCCACCGCGGTTAAGCGCTCTGAGACTCCATACCCCGCGTGAAGAAACACTTTATCAGAGCAAGTTATAGAGCGCACGTGTGCTCACTGACCTGAGTCAAGTAGGCGGGAGTGAGAGACGATGTTGGGAGAGAAGGACTGCACAAGGCTAAGGGGCTGGGGTCACTGTTGGTAATCACCAATGCTGGGGTAATCTCCAATCCTTTGGGCTTCTTTGACCGGGCCTTGTGACTCCTGCCCCCCTCCGGCCTCTCACTGGAGTCACTGGAGTCGGAGGTGGGGTCGAGGCCGTGGGGAGAGGGGCTGCTCTCCAGCTCCGAGCCAATGGGGAGGCTCTCGGGCAGCAGCTCCAGGGACGAGGCTGAGATGAACGAGTTGGATCTGGAGAGGAGAGGCATGGCGGGCGGGCTGGAGGCCAGAGTCAGGGTGCTGGCGCAAGAGCTGGCCAGGTCGGACGCGGACACGGGCGAAGAAGGTTCTTCGTTTGGCATTGGCTTTGGCGAGGCTGGAGGCGGGGGCACGGAGGGCAGCTCTACCAGAGAGATCGAGGGCGGAAATTTCCGCGACGGGTTGGGCACGAACTTGATGACGGTGACGGGCTCCTGAGCCGGTTTCTTCTCGGGCGGTTTGTCGGCCAGGCTCTCGGTCTTGACGGACTTGAAGATGTTGGGGTTGGCCTGCAGGGAGTTGAGGGTGAAGGAGGAGTACAGACCCGAGCGGATGTAGTCATTGCGGCTGGAGACCTTGACGGAGCTCGTGACCAGCCTCTCCTGACTGTGGTTCTCTTTGTCCTTCTGCGTTCTGCCCATCTCCAGCGACGCACTCTCACCCCCACCCTCAGTCCTGCCCACCACGTTTGGATCCATATTTAATATGTCCGGGTAGGATACAAACTTATACACAAACTTCTGCCCGTTGACTTTTTTAATGATGTTCTGTGGACGAAGAACGAAAATTAAAAAAGGGAGTTGGGGGGGAGGTTAGCGATAAGGAAACAGCGCTCAAGGACATCAGTTCCAATCACATCTTCACATCTTGTTTACTTGACGCAGCACAGGCCTGTAATTCCACATGGTCCTAGCCTTCAGACCATCTCGGCTTGAAATTTAAAATTCATGCAAACATTAGGTGGTGGATACCGGACAAATAGCACGTGGGTAACATGCGGAGAACATGCAGAGAGAAGTTATAAAAAGGCGCCTAATAACTCGCCTGAAAATCCCTGAAGCCAATGTCTAACCCAGTGTCAAACTCTGAATAACAAACATAAGCTCATGAGTTCCCATTAAACTGGAGTCACCACCCACTCCCACCCCCCGTCTGAAACCAGCTCAACTCCAACCAGTCATTCCCCCCCACATACCTAACCCCCAACCCCACCACCCCTCCCACACACCGCCTTCACCACCACCCCCACCCCTCCACAAAAAGGTCCGAGTCACAGACAAAGGCAGGACGTACCTTGTCGTAGTAGTATCGCAGAGCCCGGCTGAGTTTATCGTAGTTCATGTTGGGCTTGTTTTTGCGGACGCCCCACAGCCTGGCCACCTCCTCGGCTTTCAACAGCTTGAACTCCCCGTCACTGGATGTCCAGCAGATCAGATACTTGTTCTTGGGCTCCACCAGGAGCTGCAGCAGAAACTGCCACAGGGTGATGGCACTGTCCATGGTCGGCACTGCCACCTGCCGAGGGCACAAGATCCGGTTACTCCCAACTCAACCCCAACTCAACACAGCCCCCAACCTAACTCATGACAACCCAACTCCAACTCATCCCAACCTCAACCCTTCCCAACTCAACTCAACCCAACCCCAACTCATTTGGTAAAGCGCCTTATCACTTCAGAAGGAAGTCTCAAAATGAATCTCACAGGATTTACTGTGAAATGGAGTGACTGTGTATTTGTAGACAAACACGGCAGCACAATTGTGCACAGCAACGTCCCACAAACGAGCCATGAGACGTCCTCCCAACGTGAAAGCCCTCTACCAAGCGCAAGGACCGATTATTACCAGTGCAAAGAGATTGGCATAAATCACAATCTGGGAGAGCTGTACAAGACATGCAGCGGGGAGAGAGTTAAATGCTTGTGGGATGAGACAGAGGCAAAAGGAAAATCCATTTATAATTTCAAGTCAGGACAGCAAATGCCACTAATTCCCATTGCACACCAAATCTCCCTGCGAAAGGATTGTGTGAAAATGGGATTAAGCGCGAACATCGTGTAGGAATCGGTCTGTTTGGGTTCTATATAAATGTCCCCAGATTCCACTGTGTAATTGATTCACACCTCACCCTCGCTTGAGGCCTCTCTCTGTGTCTCTCTCTCTCTCTCTCGTACTGCGTGTGTGGTGTTTTTCTCTCTCTCTCTCTCTCTGAGATTCTCTCTCTGTATTGCAATCTGTTTTTCTGTCTTTGTGTCTCTTGCTCGCTGTCTCTCTCTCTCTCTCGCTGCCTCTCTTTCTGTTTCTCTCTCTGTGCTTGACATCTCTGCCGCTCTCTCTCCCTCTGCCTCCCTCTTTTTGTTAGGTCCGGGTGCCACGGGCGGGTGATTGGAGTTAAGCTGATCATCAGCCCATGATCGTATGGATTGGCAGAACTGGCTCGAGGGGCTGAATGGCTTACACCTACTCCTATGTTTCTCTCTCTCTCTCTCTCCCACTTTCTTTCTCTCTCCCTCCGTGCGAGGAAAACTCTTGGAAGTCGTTCACAAAACAAAAATAAATGTAAGTCCTTCGAAAAAAAAAATCTGGCTTCAATCATTGGCTGAAATCCCCGGACTCTCCTCAGTACAGTTTGCACATTTCCCAATTTTAATTTTTCCAGCTGGGATCGGCCAGGGAAGGCAGGGAGAGGAAGAACTTTTTTTTTACGTATAGCGCCTTGTCACGTCACAACGTCTCAAAGTGCTTCAGGTGTAAATGCGGCGACTCTCTTTTGCAGGCAAATGATTCAGCCAACGTGCACACAGCACTATAACAAGAACAATAATCCCGGCGTTCGGTACAACGCCGTGTCACGCCTTCGAGACGTCTCAAAGCGTTTCACGGAATTCACTGCCGTATTTTGTGGGCGAAACGCGGCAGCCAATTGCGCGCAAAAGTGTCCCACAAACAGTCGTGAAGTGAGTGACCAAATTCTTATTATCATTACACTCACCTCCCCCCCCCCCACCCCGCACCCCCCACACCCCCCACACGGCCTTGGAGCGTCAGTCTGGAGTGTGAGACTGTTCTCGCACACTCCGCTCCTCGTCTCTGACCCTGGCGTTTCGAGCGGTGCTGACGCACCGACAACTCTTTCCAACTACTCGAGAGAACCTTACGGAACCTGAACGAGGCAGAGCATTGACAGGTTGGCAGCTGGTGCCTCGAATCTCCTCTCTCTGCCCGTGGAATTTAGTGACATCTTGTAGTCTTCAAGCAATTTTGCACGCCTTCCCTCCCCCACCTTCTGCCCCAACCCCCGCCCACCCCCCCACCCCTCCCTTTTCTCAACCTCGCGAAAAAACAACTAGACTCCCAGTCTGACTGTTTCCCTGAGGGCAGAGACGAGGAGACCCGTGGGATGGCTCTCGCGTTGGTAACCTTGCAGTAAACACGGCTACAAGTTAAATATAGGAAGAGCAAAACAACTGAGCTGCCGTGAAGCTGAAAATTCTCTGAGTATCCCCACTCGGTCCCAGATTCTATCCGGTCTCAGAGGCGACTTTTTTTTTAAAAAAAAACTTAAAAATTCAAATCTTGAAACTGTGTCAAAACGCGCTGCGCGGGGTTTACCGTAAAGTGTGTTTTGCGGGCGAACGCGGCAGGCAATCGACGTCCCCGCAAACAGCTGTGAAGCGAATGACCCGGAATTTGAGACTCAGTTGAAGAATTATTATTATTACAGTATTGG
Source organism: Callorhinchus milii (assembly GCF_018977255.1). NCBI lineage: Eukaryota > Metazoa > Chordata > Chondrichthyes > Chimaeriformes > Callorhinchidae > Callorhinchus > Callorhinchus milii. The sequence continues at coordinate 1,056,763 of NW_024704760.1, read as the reverse complement.
GAGAAACGGTGTTGTGAGATCTTTAGCGTCCACCGGAACAGGTGTCTGTCTAACATTACACCTGAAGGACGGCACTCTCGACAAAGCAGCATCTCGCAAAATACTGCAAGGAACGTAGGAACAGGAGGAGGCCATTCAGCCCCTTGAGCCTGTACCACCATGCCATAAGATCATGGCTGATCTGTTTCCTCAACTCCAATTACCCCCCTTTGCCCCCATATCCGATGATACCCTCGGTCGGGACAATGCGAATGGATCCAGCATCCTTGAGTTGGGATTCTGATCTGGGGCTCGAACCCATCACCTGCTTTGAGCCGCTCTGGGACGCTACCCTGCCTGAGGGGCACTACGTAAATGCAAGTTGTTGGTGTTGTTACCCACTAAGCCGGGCTGCCACGGGTGGGTGCCAGGGAGAGTAAATAGTGTTAAATGACCACGGGCAGAGAGAGGGAAGTCATTTTCTCTTTCTCTCTCTTTCTCTCTCTCGCTGGCTTACTCCTCTCCAAAACCCGAGGCACAGGAGACACCTATAACCCTGGAGACAGGACTGCCTGCGCGTGAGCCCAGTGTGTGCACGGAGAGAGTTGACAAGCTAGTATCTTGCTCAAGCACACCCGAAACATGAGACGAAGTAAATAGAACTTGTAGAGACTGGCTTTGGGACGGGCACAGGGCCAGAGCGCTGATGAGGGAAGGAGGGAGGGAAGGAGGAAGAAAACTTGCAGCGACAGGCCTCAGTTCCCAATAACTGACAGGAAACCATCTTATTCACCTTCAAAGCACGTCTCAAGACCCTCCATTTCGAACGTGCGTTCGACAACTCGTTCCTACCCCTATTCCTCTCCGCCCCTCCACCCCTCCTGACCCAGCCCCCTGTTTGGGGTCCAAATCCTTGACCGTCCAAGCGCCTTGGGACGTCCTCCAGATGTGAAAGGAGCCGTGTAAATGTAATTTGTTGTTGCTGTTGCTGAGGTCTCCACATCTGCCGGTAATCATTGAAGTTGCTGCGTTTCCACTCCATTCCCTGACAGTTTTATGAGAGTGCTGTTCCATTTTGGAATCAAAGAATGGTTATTATGCACAGAAGGCCATTTGGCCCATGGGGCTCACTCCCCCACTGGAGCTCTCTACTCCAACCCCATTCCCTGCTCTCTCTTTCTCTCCCCATGGTGTCTGTGCTGGGGCTCGCTCCCCCACTGGAGCTCTCTACACTTATGGCGGCGGGGGGGCTTTGAGCTCCTTGACGTAGAATGATGCCCCAGTACAGTCCAGTACTGGGAGAGAGTTTATTGTTGGAGTAACTCTCTTCTCCTTTCCAATAGCGCCCCAGGATCTTGTCTGTCCACCCACAGACAGAAAGAAACCGTATCTTAAAGTCTCAGCCAAAGTCTCTGACAACACAGCTCTCCACATCCCCCATCCCTAAAAATCTCAGTGGATTAATATTAATCCTACTTTCCCTTATTGTTCTCTGACTCATTGAAATGCAGGCGGGGGTGGGCAAGGGGTTGAGATCAGGCGTATGATGTGATAATTATCTTCCCTCACCATCCAGCAAAATCATTGACAGCGAAAGGACTGAGAGGTTTCTTTCCTCCGTTCTGTTTATGTATTTTTTACACGATTTAAAAAAACTAAAATAATCAATCTATGTCACTTCAGTCTCCATTGATGGGGTTTCACGTTTAATCTGCAGTGGAGGATGGGAGAGAGTGAGAGCTTTCCGATTGTGTTTCCTCGCTAACGGGAATAAAATAACCCTATTTTGTTTTACACACACACACGCATTTACACACACATATACACACCACACACATATACACACATATATACACACACATATATACACACACACATATACAAACACATATTCACACCACACACATATACACACACATACACACATATATACACACACACACATATATATATATACACCACACATATATATATATACACACACAAATGCACACAGATATACACATCACACACATATACATACACACACACACACCAGCAATCACCTTTAGATTTTACGATTGGAAATAAACCCTTGAGAAAGATTGCTGTGTCAGTCAAGATAGAGTGCAGATCCCCTGGGCGATAATCAATCAATCTGCTGTTATTGGTTCCACCCAGGCTCTGTTATTCCCTATATAATGGGTTATTAAGGGTGTTTGTCCCCTGATTCAACAGTAGAGACAGCAGAAGTCTTCACAACAAAACAAATTACATTTGGATAGCGCTTTTTACGTTGGGAGGACTACCCAAGGTCCTCCCCACCCCCACCACAATCATAATCCCCCAATAATGTAAATACTTACCCCTCTGCCCCCCTTTCTGTTCAGTTTCGCCCCCAATAACAGGAAACTTTAATCGTAATCAATTCATTTTCCAGAGGCAAAAAACACAAGCTCCTGCCCTCTCCTTTTTTAAATAAAAAAATTATATACTTGTATTTTAAAAAAAAGTTAAAGGCTGCGATGGTTACAGGAAACTAAAAGAAAAGCAGTTGTTTTGTGTTTTTCTCTGTAGTTTCCTACAGGCACGAACAAGGCCTGGTGACAGACGGAGATAGAAAGGGAGGTGCTGTGTTTCACCCACAAAATATACAGTCGATTCACTTTACAGTATATTCTCTGAAGAGCTTTGAGACGTCTCGAAGACGTGATAAGGCGCTGTGACAAATGCAACGATTATTATTATTATTATTATTATATCGCTAAGTATCTATAAAATAAATCACAAACACTTCCCTGTTTATTTAGTACAACAAAAACACACTTCCCCCCCATCCATGAATCTCTGTTAGTTGTCCGCACACACAGTAACACTGGGAATTCTGGGTTCACTGCCAAACTGGACACGAAACCAACAAACGGGTTGTTTTGTGTTACGTTTTTCCGCCAAATAATCATTTAGCAAAAACATTGCCCTGTAAGTTGATGGTCTGACAAGCAGACCCGGAAATCTCTCTCTGTCGGTCTGTCTGTCTGTCTGTCTGCTTTCTCTCTGTCTCTCCCTTGCAAGTCCTCCCCTGATTATATAACCAGTTGTTTGGTTTAAGCAGCAGAAGCAATCAGTCAGATCCCCCCCCAGGGACAAACCCAAACCCAAACCCAAACCCAGAATATTAAGGGTTTGCAAGAAAACACACACACACACACACACACACAAGGAAAACATAAAAATATACCAAGTAAAACTCACCCCAACCACTGAGTCCTCTCGATTTCAGAATCCACAATGTTCATACTATTTATACTGTATGTAGAGAGAGAGGGGGGGAGAGGGGGGGAGGAAAAGGGATTAAATTGTTCACAACAAGGCTGTGGCAATGGTTAAAACAGATCTAGGAAATTGTACAGAGAGAGAGAGAGAGAGTGTGTGTGTGTGTGACAGCATTTCCTCTCTGCATTGTATGTCAGAGCTGTTTGTTATTTTCAAAGTCTTTTTTTTGGCCAATGCTTTGCTCTCTCTCTCTCTCTCTCTGTCCCTTCTCTTCTCTCTCCTTTTTTCTCCCCTGGTGTGAATGTCACACACACACACAGTCCGCCTCTGTCGTTATTCTCCTGTCGTCTTGTAGGTGTGGGAATCAGATCCCAGAGAGAGGGAGAGGGAGAGGGAGGGAGGGAGAGGGAGGGAGGAGGAGGGAGGGAGGGAGTGGAAGGAAAAGGATTGGGTTTGGCGCAGGAAATCTCTCTGACCCAACCTTCCACCAAACCCCGGGTGTGATCAGTTAACAAAAAGGTTTCAAAACAAACCCACAAAGCAAATGCCACCCCCCAACCCCCCACTTGCTCTTTTTACGCCCCTTAAAGGGGGAAGAGGGTTCAGCCCCCTCCCCCCCCTCCCCCCCACCCCACCCCACACACACCCCTATCCTCTCCCCAAATAACACGATGTCCTGGGGTTCCTGGACCTGGGAAATCCTACTTGTTCCGTGTCCCGGAATAATTCTTCGCTCTCCCTTTCTCTTTCTTTCTCTGTCAGTCTCCAGGAACTAAGAGCTGTCACACACACACACACACACACACAGAGCTGTAGACTGTCTGAGGTGCCCTCCAGAGAATACCTCTCCATCTCTCTGATAATAATGAAGCATGTGTACATATATATATATATATGTATATGTACTATAGTATAATATGTATATACTTATATATATTTATCTAAAATATGCAATACCTAATAATAATATATATATATATATGTACCGACGTTCCGCCCACAAAATACAGTCAATTCCCTTTACAGTGTATCCTCTGAAGCGTTTTGAGACGTCTCGAAAACGTGATCAGGCGCTGTATCAAATGCCAGGATTATTATTATATTTTTCTCTCTCTGGACTTAAAGTTGCTCCAATAATGAACCACCGTATATACATCTATTACATATATATAATGTACTGTACATAGAAAAAAAGTGTATATATAAAATACAGTCAATTCACTTTACAGCGTATCCTGTGAAGCTCTTTGAGACGTCTCAGCGCCGTGATAAGGCGCTGTATCAAACGCCAGGATTATTATTATTACTATTAATAAAACCTACCTTAAAGGCTGGTCACTCACCCTTCGCCGCGCTCAGCACTGTGAAACGCTCCGAGACTATTTAAAAAGAGAAGCGAGTTTTTCCTCTCCCGGTGTCCTGGCCAAAGGTTCCCCAAATAGATATTAAAAAAATTGACCACTCACTGCATGGCTGTTTGTGGGACTTTGCATGCACAGTCAATCCACTTTACATGTATATCCCGTGAAGCACTTGGGGACGTCTCGACGACATTATAAGGAGCTATATCAAAAGCAAGTATTATTATGTTATATTATGAAAAATCCTACCCTTTCTCGACCCAACTACAAGGAGCTGAGATGTAAATGTCTCGTACCAGACGTGTGTTTTATTGTATTTCAGGCTGTGTGCGGAGGTTGGGGGGGGCGGAGGTTGAGGGGGCGGTGGGGAGGGGGGTGTAAATGTGCAGAATCCTGGAAGGGTGAGTCACAGGATAGATGGCTGAGTATCAGTTATCTCATCATTACGATTTACTGTCCGAGTGAGACGACAGACACTCTCTATGAAACACAGAAAGCCTTTAAAACACACACAATAGGGGAATTTTGCAATCACAGCCTAACAGTGACAGAGCTGTATCATTAGTTAGTCGGAGGCCCGAATGACTAGAAAAGGACGCAAGGAACTGAGCACAGATCCTGGGAGTGGTGGGACCGGCCGCACGTAAATGAGACCACGTTCAAGCCAACTCTTTCTTTGTTGATGGGTGACTCACTATCTAGGAACACAGGGATATAAAGGGGGGGGGGGATTTCATCAATTCCCTGGAGACTGCTGAGTTTATAATTGTAAAATCAGAACGTATCTGAAACATACTTCGCGAACGCTTTACGGTATATTCTGCGAAGCGCTTTGAGACGTCTCGAAGATGTGATAAGGCGCTGTATCAAATGCCAGGGTTATTATTATTCCTTTTTCATCCAAATGCGCCCCTAAGATTCTAATGAATTGGCTCCTCATCTCATTATTTGTGGGACTTTGTGAGCGTAAACCAGCAGCCACTTTCGGCTATGTGTCATATTACCTTCTTATTCTCCAATTAATCTCGTTCTGTGAAAATAAAGTACTTCATAGGAACAGGAGGAGGCCATGAAACCCCTCGATCCTGTTCCGCCATTCTACTAGATCATGGCTGATCGGTACCTCAACTCCATTTACCCACTTTTGCCCCATATCACTTAATACCCTAACCTGACAAACATCTATCCACCTCAGTCTTGAAAATTTTAATAGATCCAGACATAATCCACAGCCTTTTGAGGGAGGGTGGGGAAGAGAGGTCCAGATTACCACAACCCTTTGCATGAAAAATAGACTCCTGATTCCACTCCTGAATGGCGTAGGGTAGCTTCGAGAAGCTTCTTTTATGTGCAAGGCGCTGCGTCATGGCAGTGGTTATTGATGGCTTCCTTCTGGGCTGTCATTTCTTTGCTTCTACGATTTTACGAGAAGATTTTGGTCCTGACTGGAGCGAACTGGCCAGTCTGCGCTTCTCACTGTGCATTCTGTTTACACAATGGCTGTGGGACGATGTTTAACATGAGATATCAGTACATGTTTTTGTTGAACTTTCCCCCCCGGTTTTGTTTTCATTGGCACCTCCCTGCTTGTCTCTCTCTCTTTCCTCTAAGCTTGTCCCATCGTGGTACTGTCCAACTTGGTCCTTGAAATATCTCTGGCTCCCAGTCAGTCACAACCAGTCTTGTGCGTTTGCTCCTTACAACCCAGAGTTTGTCTACATAACAGGCTTTGTTAAATACAAGGGAATTATTTTATTTCCAGATTAGCATCTCTTTTTTTTCAGTGAGTCATTAATCAAGGTCTCACCGTTGAAAGACTTAGGTGGCCGTGAAGGGGGCTTTTCTGCTAATACAAAGTGGAAGTCCCCCACTTTAGTGATCTTGGTTTGTGTTTCCCTTCCTCATTCAAATTCATCCTGAAAGTTCTCACTCACCGGCCGCTCGGCTCATTGTGGCTCTTCGGATATCGCTATCGTTTTTGCCTCTCTAACATTCACTCCATTTCCAGTCGCTCTCATTTGAGAAAAGCGATACGAGACGTCCTCCCGACGTGTAAAGCGCGATACAAATGTAATTTGTTGTCGTTATTTTTTCTTTTACGTGATTGGGCCCTATACAAATAAGGTTTTTTTTTAAAAAACGATTTCAACACCTTAGATCTGCGCGTATCCGCGGTGCGGGTGCACTGGATTGCGGACTTTGCTGACGAGCAGAACGTTTAAGCTTCTCTCCGATGCCTCACGAGGACCGGTTATTCAGCCCATCGATTTCTTCCCTCCCGCTAAACCCCTTCATTGCGTTCACATCTAACCTTTTCCGGTGGTCGTGAGAGCAGGAGACGGGACCAGCCGTCTGTTCTGGTCCTTACACTGGCTGCCGCGTTTCACCTAGTCACTCCACTTTACAATACATTCTGTGAAGCACTTTGAGACACCTCACCGACGTTACATCCAAAGCTAGGATTATTATTATTAAATGGGGAGGGGTGGGGGCATACAGTAGAGGTGTGGGGAATGGGGGTTATACACATATATATATATATAGAGAGAGAGAATAACTGATCACAGCAGTGAGTTTCAGGTTTGAATCTAATCGAGGGAGATTTACACATAGAATAACTGGGCAAATTAAAGACTGAAAGCAATTTATAAAGGAAGCGAGGTGTAGGAGGAGCCATTTACTGCTGTAACAGCACGGCACATCCTGTCATCTGAGGCCACATGCTCGCTGCTGAGCTGCCTTCCCCTGGACAGTCGAGCAAGGTCTTGGCAAATGTCTGGACTGAGATCGACTTTCATGACTGTGCTGCTCAGTAATAGTAATGCCTGTCCTCTATTAATCAATTGGAGAATCAATCTAAAATGCCATTCACTGCACTGGTATAATAATAATAATAATCCTTACATGATTGTGCTCAATTTACCAGGGGTCTGAGGTCAACTGTAAGCCTCAACCGCTCACCCACACTATATATCTAACTCTGTAAACTGTAGACCAGGGATTCCAGACAATGAGAACTCCATTTTATTCTTGAGTTACACAAGAAACAACACACATAAAATTAAAGTACAGAACACGTATTTTCAGCAGAGAAGTCAGCCATTTGGCTCAGTTTATATCAACCGCCTTTTGGCCACTGTTTTGGACCTCCCCGTTGTGGCCTTATGGTTTCCACTAGAAGACTGGAAAGGGTATGTGATATTGATTATGTTGGCACTTTTAACGGAGGCAGTGTCAGGGTTTCGGACCACACTCCTATTTGGATTTGTCGTACCAATTTTAACAGGGTTTCCGATGACTATTCTATTAGAGTTCCCGATGATAGTGGCTTGAGGAGTTCCAGTGGAGGCCACGTTGGGGCTGTTAATAGTGGTCGTCGACGTGTTTTGAACAGTGGTGGTCAGGGAGGTCCCGACAGTGGTCACTCTGGGACTCTTAGCGCTGGTCACCCAAACTCTCTTGGTGGTGGTTGTCACAGAGGTGTTGGTGGTGCTCAAGCGTGGCTTTTTAGCAGGTGGCACAAGGGCATTACCAGGGCTTTGGACAGTGGTCAGTGAAAGGCTCCCAGTGCCTGTTGACCCTGTCCCTTGGCTTGTATTGGAAGTTGCACTTGGCCTTCCAGTGCTGGTCTGGCCTGCCGAGCTCAGAGGGACTTTGCACTTCGGATTGAACCCTATCCCTTGTGAACAGATACGGACGGTTGATTGTCCTTTAAGGCGAGGCTCAATCATATTGGCTTTATCTCTACAGCATTTGTAGTTTGGACCGACTGCAAAGAGAGGCACAAACATTTGTTTTTGTAATCTTATCGCAATCTTTCACGCAAACATCCTATATTTCCAAATAAACATCCCTTAAATCTCTTACCGAGTCCGTAGAAAATGTTGCCCATCATGAACTGTGTCAAAGCTGATTTCCTCTTGATGGACACCTATTCACCCAATGGCTGATCGATCCCACAGAGCAACCCAGAACTAGTTTAGAGACAAATATTGCTGAATTAAATAAAGGTGATCAAATGCAGTCTCCTACATACTAGATTGCGATTGTGATCGATCACTTGGTGACTGGTTGGGAAATATAATTAGGGGACGGCAATTCCACGTGAGGGGGTGCAAAGTTGGACATTTTGTGGGTTCAGCCATGATCTAATAGAATGGCAGAACAGGCTAGAGGGCCTGAATGGCCTCCTCCTGTTCTAATGTTCCTATTTTCTGCTTTTAAGAACACAATTTCAAAACGACTTAAAAAAGGCAATGTCAGGCACAAAGGCACAGTGATGTCTAGGGTAGAAATACTGTATTTTAGAGACAAATATTGCTGAATTAAATAATTGTGCACATTGCTGAATTAAATAAACCCCAAGGGATTTTACACAAAATTTTAAGACAGATTTCTTAAAATCTGCGCAATAAGCAAGGCAAGGAACCGGGGCCAAAGCATGAAGAATGGAAAAGTAAATCAAACAATGTTGGCATAACATGTATCATACTTCAAAGTGAACGTAATGATCAAATCTTACTGCCTGCGCTGAACACATTGCTAACACACTTCCCATTGTTATGAATGGGAGATGTCATAAATCAAACATTCTGTAAATAACACTGTACCTGAACAAACGAACTTGGGAAAGAATACGCTGAGAGGAAAATAACTCAGGACTACGCAGTTCTCAACTCACAGCAGACTCAACAATGAAACCACTCTTTTCCCCAATCCCTAAATAACCCACCCGTGAACCAACCGGACCAGAGGATTAATCCACAACCCCAATTTAGAAATTTTTTGGGGGAGAGTTTCTACATTAGGTTATAAATCAGTCCAGAGGGATGGTTGATTTGTACATTGTGTTACTGAGTACTCTCTGTGAAGAGATATGTTAGGTTCACCACTAAACTGTACAAAATGTCCCACTTACGCAAGGGAGCTCCTCATATGGTGCAGTTGGTTGCAATCTTGCCTCCGAGTCGGGAGATAACAAGCTCAAGCTTCACAATCGGCTAGAATCAGTATGGAAATGTTCAAAAGCTGCATTTACAAGGGAAACACCATGCACTGATTCCAGTTTCAAAGACCAAAGGTTATCTTGAAGAGCTCATTTTCTAAAGTGAAAAGCTGGAAGACAATTACTGTGAATGGATGTCATTTAAAATTCCTATGCGGGTGGAATTTAATGACCCTCCTGACCAAAAATGGACCTGGACAAAGAGATGGAAGGGAAACAGAATTGGAAGGGGTATTCAGGTATTCTCCCTGGGTCAAAATGGCTCAGACACTGCGGAGAAAAACAAGGAAGTTTCTCGACAATCACTGATGGCTGACCAGCCTGTACGTCTCAAGGTGCAGCAGATATGTCCTCCATCCAATCCTGCAAAGTAAAGCACCAAAGAGTAACGCAATCCCTACTGGGCATTCTCTTTCCATTCCATAAACGGAGTCGACACAACTGGGAGTCTGTGCTTTTTATTCCAACTTTGCTGCGAAAAGAGAAACTGATATTGAAAAACAAAGATGGAAACAAGTCGAGAGGGTAAGAATTTTTTTTATTGATTGATGGTAATCAGATATCAATAAATGCATTTCAACATTATTTACAGCATGCAGATCCAAAAGGCACTTGAAGTTGCATTTTGAATGAGTCAAAGTTCCCAGCAGTAGAACTTGAATCCTATCAGGGAGAGCAGCTTTGCATTTAAGAAGTTCATTGATAAAGTACAAAAAGAATATCACTCATTTACATGCGATTTTAGTCATCCAGTACATTAGGTGTGAAAAAATACTGACTCCGCTATATTACCAAACTAAAACAGTTTTATAGATTATAAATTATTAAAAATATATTGTCATGTCGACTTTTACAGGAATATGAATTGGTCCAATCAGTCAATCAATTACACTGTAACATGCAGCCACTAGAGAATACATAGTTAGTAACACAATAAAAAAACAGGATTAAAAAAATGCATTATTCCAAAACGACAAAGTACTTAATTCATTTTAAGTGCCTCTAATTTGCACCTCGATTAGTCTCTGCCCTGACAGATGACAATTATTGGCTCAATTAATATTTTCCCCCCAAAGCAGACTGGAGTCTAATGTGCTCGGTCCCAGTATCATGCCTTTCAAGATTTGACAGAACAACAACAACAACAAGATTCCATTTATAGAGCGCCTTTCACGTCGGGAGGACGTCCCAAGGCGCTGTACAGTTGGGTCAGGACCCGAGTATTGGGGGGAAATGGTGAGGGGAGGGAAGGGAGGGAGCGAGGAGAGGGTAGAGAGTCGAGAGTGGAGCTGAAGGTACGGTCAAAGAGAAAGGTCTTGAGACCGGCCTTGAAGGAGGAAAGGGAGGAAGCGGCGAAGGCACCGGGGAATGGAGTTTCAGAGCCTCGGGGCTGAGAGGCTGAAGGCCCGGCCACTGATGGTAGGGCGGTTGGGGCGGGGGATGTGGAGCAGACCGGAGCCAGAGGAACGGAGGGTACGGGCAGGTAAGTAGGGGGATAGTAGGTCGGGGAGGTAGGAGGGAGCGAGGCCGTGAACGGCCTTGTAGGTGAGGATGAGGATCTTGAATTTGATTGTACAGAAATAACCTCAGAGAGCAAACAGTCAATTCAAGAAAGATGCAGAATTGTAGCCAATTCCCTCACTCAGATATGCAAAGACCTTCAACTTTACAGACACGTTCCATGTTATCAAATTAAACCAAACCTGGATATGGTACTTGCGGCTAATTGAGTTATTGACAGAACGTCAGAAAAATTGTTTATATTCAAACGGTGGGAGCGAGGGTCACAGATGTTCATTGTTCATACCAGAGCCCAAGACTTATTTTCTTAAATAAACTAGTAAAAAAAAGTCATTTATTTAATAAGTGCAGTCTCTCTCTTTCTTCCCTCTGATAGGAATGCTCCATATAGGGAGATTTTGGCAGGTAAAACATTTTCACTTCACAAATCTTGCTTAACGTTGCCTAATAAATTCTCCAGAAGTAATCATACAATTAACCTGGTGGGATATAATGGGTTAGTGTGCTGTTAGCTCCGTCTCAGTCCAGCTTACTCACGCTGTAAGATGGACAACATGCCTGCCTAGTCTGTGGAGGATCTCAGATTGGATGAGTAGTGATGGTGAGAAAGAAGACGGACGGTAGTCTCGCACAGTGGAAAAAAATGTCCAGGATCTCCTATGGACAACAATCACACACCACCTACAATAAGGCAAGTGCACAAACAGAGGCACCTATTTCAATCTTATATAAAAAAAACACAGGCATTACATACACGTGCACGTTTTTACAGGTAGCAGCTAGAAGATGTTTTCTCCCTACTCTTAATCAGTTTTCACATGCAATATATAAACTGCTGTCGACTTGCTTCCATGAATTAATTCAACAATGTTGTTCTGAAAACCTCTGCTAGAAACTTGCAATTCAATACAAACTTACGTTTACATAGCACCTTTCACCTCTTCATACTTAATGCGCTCTCCCTTCCCGAAGGGAGAGAGCAACGCTTCATCGAGAAGGACAACAGATGCTGCAATCACAGCCAGTCTTCTAAGAAAAACAAGCGATCAATGATGCTAGGACAAAGATCAAAATTCTCTTCAAACACAACTGGAAGATTGTATTTGCACTACCAACGATCCTGTAACCTTAGTGTTCATCACATGTATTTTCAATCAACCCTTTGCTGGGGAAAACATTTTCTCTGTACAGTAATGGATATGTCATGTAAGAAGATAGCTTCATTGTGATGTTATCATACTTATCAAACGATTGAATGATTGCTTTCAGCTGATATGCACACTCCCCAAATTTATAAAGTATTCCATTTTACTGAAGATTTCAAAAGCTGATCTAAACCTTTTAAAAAAATAAAATTATGCGCATGGTCGGGGGGGTGGGGGTGGGAGCTTCATTCCAGAGTACGCCGACCCTTCCCTTCGCACCCCCACGCTCCCCGCCCCTGCAAGTTTAGCCGGAAGTTCTTTCAAGATCTCTTGTGTGTGTACAGCACAAAAGGGATAACAGTATCTACAAAACCTACAGAAAATGGCACAGGTTCAATCTCCCCCTCTCAGTAGTCTACCACAACAGGTTTATAGTGTGTGTTGAACTAATATTTTTCACCAAATCATGAATCCATTTGGTAATCCTTTACTGCTCCTCCCATCACCAAGAGCTACGATTTATAGTTGTTCAGATAAAAATTCCTATGATATGAAGTACGATTAATATGGCAGGAATAAGGTGTTGGCAAAGACCACTGACTGGTTCCAGTCAGCAATTGACATCCCGGACACCTCAGCACCACAATCTGTGCAACATTTGGCCCCAGTGTTCTGTCCAATCATCAAGTGGACATTTTAACAAATTGCAGTTAAAAAGCAAACAAAATAATAGCAATCTATCAATAGAATCTTTTTTTAAAAAAAATGCAGTACTTCTATTAATAGAACTACAATAATCACTCCTATGTACAAACCATTCTAAACACGACTGTACTAAGACAAGGGCCTAATATATTCAATATATCACAGTGTATCGAAGATTTTTTAAAAAAAACACTGGATAATAAAACCGTTTATAAGAAACCAGAGCTACACGTGTACATTTGATCGTGTGCACTGAAAAACTGATATTTTGGATCCTTTAATTGATTATAAAATAGCCCATTTACCTAGTGTTGCAAAAGAAAATAGATCGTAGGCTTGGTAACCCAACGCAAACCAGGAATTCCCAATATTTTATATACTGTGCCACTCATTGTTGTTTCACAACTCCGCTACTTTCATCATCACCCTTTCACCTGCACAAATCCATCTGAACTGCACAGCCCCGCACTAAGGTAACCCCAAACAAAGTTTTTTTTAAAAAAATATTAAATAACCAACATGATGTATAAAAAAAACTGGCAGTCAATTTAAAGCAGAAATGAAATTATTCTCACCCCAACGCTACTCAACTGTACACCTTACAAATTGGCATCAGAATAATGAATTACTGCCTTATATTCCACACATACATTCATTCTCAGTCATTAACAGTCCGTAAACCTTCAGCCATTATCATATCACAATAGTCAATCTTTCATTGTAGATGTCATTACACATCAATGTCACAGCACTGCAGTCACACCATTATTCTAATTACTCCAAGAGAGTGGTCCTGGGAATTACTGAACATAGGTACCATCCTGGGCTATTTAGGATCCCAACAATACAGCACTAAAATGTCACCCCTATTACCTACTAGTATCAGGTATTGCTTTGGCTTGGAGGAAATAAGTACCACCACAATAAAGTCTTTTTTGGTTTAAAAAAGTCACCAAATACTTATATAGAACATGCATGATGTGAACAGTAACATACACACGGCATTTTAATCTAATTTATCACTTATACAATGTTTCAGTCACTTGCTGTGATGGGTTTTTTCAATGCTACCTCAGAGTCATAAATCCATATCGTGGAATGCACGGATCACGGTGCCTGAAAGTCACTGAAAAGCCACAAATCTGCTGTCGACTAGTTTTGCTCTAATGAGCAGCTCACTGGATATTAAAATGCAATGCCACAGGAGGCTTTAAATACTAGGTTGCCAAGAACTGGCAAATCAAGTCATCAAATCCTTAAGAAAAAGGCTCCTTGTATTCACGCACTACTCAAAGTTCCAGGAGCCAGCAAGCAGCGAGGCTAAGAATTGATTGATTGATTTTGAGGCAGACACGATTTATATTGTACGAGCGTCAATGCTTTCAAAGAATATTTCAGAATTTGTTATTTGAACAATGGAACCAGTAACAGCTTCATGTCAGGCAGCCAGTGGTGAAATTAATAGAAATGTAAAGCTTTCTTGCCAATGCCATCCCTCAACCACACAAAGCTATTATTTCTAAAACCTTTCACTGTATTTTTTTTTAAAAGAAAGCAATCTTTTGGCTGTTTCACCCACAAAATACAGTAACCACACTTTACAGTATATTCCGTGAAGCGGAAGACGTCTCGAAAACATGATAAGTGGCCATATCAAATGCAAGGATTATTATTATTATTTCCGTTAATTTCTATCCACTGGCTGGTTAGGTTTTATTTTTGAGGTACTCACTTGTGTGGAATAATTGAATTGCCACTGAATTGCGCATGCATTATTGCTAAGTAACAGTTCAGAATAAAGTGGCAGATTAGTTATAAAATAGCTGATGTACAGACAAGCTGTCACAGCTTTATACATCTTTAGTTGGGGATTTTTTCAACAGGTTTTTAGTCACTGCCTTGAGCAAGCTTGCACCCTGCATGGAAACCCATGAGACACAGGCACAAAGCACTAAACTGAAATAGCCTACACTTCGAATTGAATTCGAGCTGAAATCGAATGGGATAGAACATCGCGTCGATCATTAGGTTGGATAAATCGCAGGACAAGACTACCAGCAAAATAGCATTTGGAGTTTCTGCCCTCCCGGCAATATCAAAATAGAACCTTCTTATGTCTCAACGTACAACTTTAGCAGCTGAGAAACAAATCGAAGGAATATGAGAAGCCATAAACTGCAGGGCACAAGTTGCTTCAATAGCCTGGCTCCCAGCTGTATAATAAACACTTTGCCATTGACACAGGCAGCATAATTTTTTACAAACTCTCCCCGGGGTCCTATAGCTTTATACATAAATAATGCCGGCTCTTCTACGCCTTGCTTTTTCCGCTCCGCATACTAATGCCTGCAACTGAACACAAGCCAAGCTATGGAGAATGGTCCTACCACCATGAACATTACATTTACTTGATAACAAGGATATTGTGCTGACCACTGATGCTTATGAACCATCAATCATATCAAGAGAGAATATTACTCGGGTCTTTTTGATACTTCAGTTGTTCTATTCTACGGCCGGGACTTATACGCTTACAAAAAACACGGTTGTCTTCAGAACATCGTCGCTGTAGATGATGGTGAATTCCAGCTGTGAAGTACTTTGCCCAGCGGGAAGCTCGCAGTGAGTTTCTTGTACCTACTATCCATCTGGTGAGGCTCAAGCCCGCGATTGTCAGATGCGGATTTCACAGTACAGGAACACTCCACTCCACAGAACCGGTTGTGAGATGTGGGGCCCAGAAAATAAGTCACAAACGCTCACAAAACCTGCAGCAACTTTTCATCATCAACTAACTCCATGCACGACCCATCAGTCTTACAAAGTGGTTACGCCACAAGTTATGGGTTAATCACAACAAAATAGTATTAAGCATCAAATGTAGTAGAGTTGGCTTCAACAGAAACATCTAGGAACCTAAAACAGATTAACAAGTCGAGGATATACAGTTCACTAAAGTGAATATTGTACAAGTACAAAATGCAATATAAAGCTACATAATAAATAACTATCTTTGATCCGATCGGTTCAAAAATGCTTCATGTGTCTCGAATCTAAAAAATCAAAAGGAAAAAAAAAAACTCACATTTGATTTCTATGTGGATTAACTACTGGTTGGTAGTAGTATATCAATCTCTTTAGCAGATGGTGTGATCAGAGCACTATTCATGCCACAGGGGGTTGAGAGGTCCAGTGTGGCGTTACACACATCCTTGGAAACTGATGAAAGCTTCATGCAGCTTGTGGGATTGGTTTCGTTGGATGGGGTCCCAACTAGAACTACACGATTTGGGCCTCCGTCCCCTTCCCCGGAGCCTCTCCCTACATTGTGGTCCAGGCAGGGCTTGGATGGAAGTTCCTCTTGAACCCCTGTTTCGCGCGAGTTGAAGAGTGAACGCTGAGACTGAATAGAAGCACTCGACTCACTCTTGGGTATCTGCCCAACTTGGGAATGTCCTCCATCGGTGGTTGGCCTTCCCAGTGGGTGTGGCGATGCCGGTGATTGGGCAAGCCCCGGCTTTTTTGGCGGGATTGGTGGAGGAGTTCCTCTCTCTGCTCTCGAGATCGTTGGTGATTTGATCCCGGGTGTCAATGGACTTTGTGGACTGGAACCTTTGCTGGAGGTTGGAGAATGACTGTGATCCCCAGTCGGTGTTTTAGGGGAAGTGCCCAACTGTCGATAATCAGTACCAAAGGGGGAGTTGTTTGCAGTTTTAAGAGCACCCGGTTGACTCGTGAACCTAGAGAGGACTTGGGTGACAGTATTACGGGCCAACTGCTTGGCAGTAGAACCGTCGACTGTAGTGGGCGACAGATCCCTTGCCGGAGGGCTCTGTAAGCCCCCCATCTGCTGATCATGCTCGGCCTGGGCTTGGAACTTGAAGCGAGCAGCGTGAAATCTCTGGTTCAACCCTGCTTGGTAGGAGGAGTGGAAAGCCGAGCCGGACGTTCCCGGGCTGGCCACGCGCTTCGTTAACACCGGTGAAGAGCACGGCGACCCGGAACCTGAGGATGTGGCGGAAGGGGAGTTGATTGCGGCGTTTGGAGAAAGGGGCATTCCACTGGGAGATGCACTAGAATGTGCGGTCGCACTGTTGTTGGCATAACCTCCATTCTCGACAATGCTCCCCTGATCAGAAGGAAAACCTGCCTTATCTTCAGTTGAGAGAAGACTATCCATTTCACAACCGTCAGAAGATTCATCCGCACCGTTTTTAACCAGGGCTGTACTGCAATGCCCGTTGGTCTTGGCGTGCCGTGGAAAAACTGCAGTTGGGTTTGACGACACAGCCTTGCTCTCGTCACTTTCGTTCGACCGTTCAGCACAAGTGCTCTCGGTTTGACACAACGAGGAAACCAATGGACATTTATCAGACCCTAAGTGTTGCGGCAGACTAGTTACCTCACTTGCTTCGTCCTGTTCCGGCTCATTCGGAAACAGCTTTCCGTTCTTCATGTCTTCAATAAGTTTCTTCAAGTTTTCAACCTCTTCTTTCAGGGCTTGTGTTCGGTTTTCTTCCCGGTTCAGCTTTGCTCGGAGCTGCTCTTTTTCAGTGTCAAATTCCGAGAGCTGCTTTTCCATCTGGGCTTCCCTCCCCGAGCCTCTCCGGATCTCAGCCGCCAGTTCCTCTTCCAGCCGAGTGCTCTTGCTTTTCTCCTTCTCCAGCTTTGCGCTCATCTCGGCTGCTCTTTGCCCCTCTTCTGCTGCCTTATTGGTTGCTTTCTTGCACTCTTTCATCAGCACCGCGGTAACCTGTTTGTGCCGTGATCGTTCCTCCTCCAGCTGCGAGGAGACCTTCTTCTGTTCCTTTTCTACCTTCTTCACCTGCGATTTCTCAAACTCCAGCTGAAAGGAACAATCAGAAAACAAACTGGAGTCAAAACTGCAGTATCCTTAAACTCATTCTGGTACTTATTTAAGGAGCAAGATTGAAATGGGTTTTAAAATAATCTGTCCCTCCCCACAAACCTAGCATATGATGTAGAATTTTACAACAAAGAAGGCCATTTGGTCCCTTATACTGTTGCTGGCTCTCAAATAGGCTTCCATTCAATCCCTCTTCCATGCCTGCCCCCACTCTCATTTTAAACAATTTATTCTCAAATATTTGTCCAAATCACTTAAGACTATTGCATACTTCTCGCCCACCGCAGTTTTGGTCGGGTATCAAGGGACACGGGGCAAAGGTGGGTAGTTGGAGTTGAGGTACAGATCAGCCATGATCTTTCAGAATGGCAGAATAGGCTCGAGGGTCTGAATGACCTACTCCTGTTCCTATGTATTCTATGTGCTAACAATCCTGTGTAAAACAGTTTCTCCCAACTGCTCCATTTTGGTATTGATGTTAAATTGAGGCCCTCCAGTTACTGACTGTTCACAGAAACTCATTTCACCACCACAAATGCATTTGTGTCAGAGCAGTGTTTCTGCTGCTGCTCACAGAGCTGCTGTTTAAAGCATGGGTGGGCTAAAGCAGCCAACAGCTGCAACTGCTGGCCCACCTGCAGCTGACCACATTGTGCAGACAGCCTATAGAACAGCGGCAGATGCAACAAGCTGAGCTGGTAAGAAGCAGGAACAGCTGGATTGGAAGTCTGGAAGCACAAATACAATACTCTCAGTACAGTTCCTTTTCAATTCTTTCACAATATAGGGTCACTGTTCTCTTTCCTATATCCTGTAAATACACAGTCAAGCCACTTTACAATATACCCTTTGAGTCGCCTCAACAACATGATAAGGTGCTATATCAAATGCAAGGATCATCATCATTATTATTACTACGGCCACCGTGCAATATTCTGAAAGGCCACCAAATAAAAGTTAAGTTGCTCCGCTTTCCAACCACAGGATCAATTGTAATAGAGAAAGAGATTATTTGCAGATGCATCTGAAAAATAAACATATGACCGACTGCCTTTCAGATAAGACACTGGACTAAGATTTGAATACTATCAAGACAAAACTGAGATGAAGGCTCGGATCCTGCTTTGGTACCTGTTGTGTGAGCCGCTCCCGTTCCTTCTCCAACATGTAAGTCACATCATCTCCCTCTGCCGTGTCCTGGGCATGTCGTCGCCTTTCCTCTTCCAGGTCCAGGATAACCTGCAAAAATGCACAAAACTCAGCCACGGGGAAACAGTTCGCAAAACCTCCTCAATTTTACTCTAGCTCTGTGTACTTCAAACCCCTCCCGGAAACTCCAGTATCCAAAGGATTGACAACATTCCAATACCCTATGGTTATTCACCTTCTTTAGGGTCAGATAATTGTCAAGTCAGTTGAAGGAATGAATGGGTGGGCTGAATGGCATTCCGGTATTCCTTATCTTCTAATGAATGTAGACATCAACAGAAAAAAAGATGTACCGACTTCCAAGATTATAAAAATGGGTTGCTGCAGTACTGAGGTTCTCCATTAGAGGGCACTCCCGCGCTTACATATATTGTATTTTACCATCAGTTCCATCGCCTGCAGTAATAATATAATAATCTTTGCATTTCGTGCAGCTCCTTATCACATCGGTGAGACGTCCAAGGCGCTTCACAGGATATACTGCAAAATGGACTGACTATATTTTGTGAGCGAGATGAGGCAGCCAGTTGCGCACAGCTGTGTCCCACAAACAGCCATGGAGCGAGTGCCCAATTTTATTTCTGGGAGATTGTTGGTTAGGCACTGGGAGAAACTCCCTTCTCTTTTCGAATAGTGCCAGGGATCTTTAACGCACACCTAATCAGGTAGATGGGACCTCGGGTTAACATCTCATCCGAAAGAACACTACACTTCTCCAGACTGCTGGCTTGGGCTGCAGTGCCAGTCTGAGGGAACAGTGCGAAGGGTTGTGTTACAGGAATGCAAGGCATGGATTCAAATTCTTGAAATGCAGAATTTAATCTAAAATGTGTGAATGCAATAATAATCCTTACATTTGATATAGTGCCTTTCCTGTACGACGATGTCTCGAAGCACTTCACAGGATTTAGAGCGAGTTTTATGGGGAAACATTAAGATATCATGCATTTAAAAGCTGAACTTTGCTTTTAATCCATGATATTTATATCAACCTGAGAAACCACCTGTACAATCTCCGTCCTGTACAATGAATGGTCTGGTTTGCTACCCTAACAGAGCTTACGCTTTCTAATATTGGCATGGCTGAGGAGACAGACAGCAGCTGTGCATTCCTGCACACTTGCTGTGTCTGTTTCTTTTACCCATGAGACAATGACAGACAGTAGTTTCATCGCTGTTTTCATGTATAGAGTTGGCATAGAGGTGCTCTGAAGCAAATAAATTACAATTCAAACTTTAAGCATTCCTCATTTTTGGAAACAATGACAAAATTACATTTGTATAGCGCCTTTCACGTCGGGAGGACGTCCCAAGGATGTTAGGTAGGATTGGGAAGCACATAATTGCTCTTGCCTAAGGCCCAGGAGAAGTTTTGGTAGCTCTGGCTTTAGCCTACAAATGAACATAAATATTTAAAGCAGTTTTTTTTTTAAAACAGATGCGTTTGGATCATTCTGTCCTTCCTGATTAAATTCTACATTATCTCTAACCATACTAAAGAGTGTGAGTATAGTCTATGCAGAAATACATTCCACCTCATTAGCACTCAGAATACCTTGATCCTTGGATAACAAAACACCATGATTACGTATGTACAAGCATTTATTTCGTCAGGACCTTTGGGATTTATCCATGTTCCAGCATTTAGTGGTGAATTGTGCAACTAAATTAGTTAAAACTATTTACAGTACTTGTGTCAAATGTAAGCCAACATCTGGTGGATATCAGTCATATAAATCTCAGTATTAATATTGAAACGATGATTGTTGTTCCCCCTCCAACTGAGGATAAATATCAAACTGAAAAATAATTGCGAAGAAGGCACGTATAAAATCCATTTAGCATATACCAATTTACGATACCTTTCTGTGTCTACTCTCTGCAGCAGATAGCTGGGATACCATCCGCTCCTGCATCTTCTTGCACTGGGTCATCACCACTTTGAGTACAGACAGTGGGTTGGTGCACACCGGCTGTTTCTCACCACGATACGCCTCCCGGATCGTCTCACAGTCCCTCTGCAGAGCCAGGAATGGGT
The DNA here is from genome assembly GCF_018977255.1 of Callorhinchus milii. Taxonomy (NCBI): domain Eukaryota; kingdom Metazoa; phylum Chordata; class Chondrichthyes; order Chimaeriformes; family Callorhinchidae; genus Callorhinchus; species Callorhinchus milii. The sequence continues at coordinate 1,035,681 of NW_024704760.1, read as the reverse complement.
CACTGATGTCATATTTTCCATAGCGTTCTTGAATGAAATGGTCTCTGTGCTGTGCCTGAAATCACACGCAGAAAACACTGAAATATTTCTATGTACTTCTACTGCAGTGGCATTTCAAGTAAATCATGTAATAGAATATACAATAATTAATATACAACAACTTGATAAATGCTTAAGGTCCACTTATATCAATCATCATGTAAAAAAAAACGTGGTCACTCAATCCACAACTCTGTTGTGCGTAATTGGCGGCCGCGTTTCGCCCACAAAATATAGTCAATTCACTTTACAGCAAATATTCTGTGAAGTGCTTTGAGACGTTTTGAAGACGTATAAGACGCAATATCAAATGCGAGGACTATTATTATTATTTTTATCGTGGCTAGTTATTTTACCAAGAGAAACATTAAACAAAACTATGTTGAGTGGATAAAAGAACACAAGAAATTGTTTCTAGGAAATTTAAACAACATTGCTTTTATTTTTGTTAGATAACCTCATTTTTATCTGTGCAGTACAGAAAACAACATGTGCACAGTTGGCTGCGTACTAAAGCAAGGCTTTTGTACAGTAATGACTGGGAGATGGAACTATTTTGATGCTGAAGCTAGGACAAACCCAATTTACTGTAATGTTTTCCACAACCCACGACACTATTTCAAGACAGAACAGAATTTCTGCTGGCCGCGACTAACAATCCAGGTAAATTAGTCATTCACTTCATGGCTTCAAAATTTCTATGGCTTGTTTTTCTATGGAACCTGTTGTGGGCGAAATGGCTGCTGTATTTTCCTACTACACTTACAGCAGTTACCTTTCAACAACTTTGAGACACTTGTTAACTGCTATCAAATAGAATGATTATTGTTTATTATTGCCATTCTATGAACTTCCAGCATTTTGCTTTTGGTTTCACGAGTCTGAGATCACTAGTCTGAGATATTAGTATCTCTTTTGGTAGAATAATCGTCAGCAAATTCAATTCCAATTATTATATAGACATATAGACTTCTTCAATACTAAGGAGGCCAGATACTGTAAATACAATAAAAATAAATAATCCTTGCATTAGATATAGCTCCTTATCACGTCTTTGAGACGTCTCAAAGCACTTCACAGAATATACTGTAAAGTGAAGTGACCGAGTATTTTGTTAGCGAAACGCAACAGCTAACTGCAGCCAGCAGTGTCCCACAAACAGTCATGGACTGAGCGACTAAATTATTGAAACATTTTTTGAAGGGCTTATTAACCCCAAAAAACCAATCCGCCAATCAACTGACAACCGGGTTCCTACTTACTGATAGGTAATCAGAGGCGTGTGGTGAAAGGAAACTTGCCCAAAGTTTTGCTCAATAATCGAACCCAGGTCCTCTCGCTTCAGAGGCGATTGCTCTAACCACTACGCTACAGGACTCCACAATAATTACTATGAACGCCCCTTCCATTTTAAACGCATAAGAGTGAGTCAGTTTCCTTTTCTGGGGGAGAAGACTCATTCTGAGAATGTTTGCAAAACCAAGGAAGCCAAAGTATAAATCATAAACCCAAATGTGGCTTCAACCAAAGTCAAGAAGGAAAGGGAAGCGACGCATGTTTTAAGAGATGCTCAGAGGAACCTGATTCAAAACTCTAAGCAGATCAAAACAATTATTCGTCATTGCCAGAGATCAAGGCCATAAACAATACAAGAATCCCAACAGATCACTGAACTATCGCTCACAAAAGGAAATATATATAGCACTATTTGCATGTATGCAAACAAAACCAATCTCTGGGGTATAAAAACTCACAGCTACGCAGCAACTGAAACACTGTTGGATAAATAACTGTACAGTTACTCAGTAATTTTCCGTCTGGTGAATAAACAGGAACTCACTCCACAGTTACAATGAGTAATCCTGATCTCAGTTTAAGGAACTTCAGCTACAAGAAATGGTTTTGAGGTTGAATTAAATTTGAATGAAGATGATATCTAATTGAGAAATCTCAAATGTCTGTGCTCTAATAACACGCCAATCAATTAAATTCTAGCTTTACCTCCTCCAGAGAGCCAAGCCAGATTACCACAAATCACAACAGCAATTGCATTCTGGCTGTTATTCTACTCGAGATATTACAGGATTTTCCACAGATTTAGCTACAGCTGGTCTCTACAACTGGAAGGACCAGTCAAAGTCAAATGGCAAACTTTTCCTTTTTGTCGAACACTGTTGCACGCAATTGGCTGCAACGTTTTGCCCGCAAAATATATAGTCAATTCACTTCATAGCATATTCTGTGAAGCGCTTTGAGATGCCTCGAAGACGTGATAAGGCGCTATATCAAATGCAAGGATTATTATTATTTCCATTAAAATTTTTATGGTATCATTCACATGACATCCCAGACATGCATGCCTATGCCTGCACAAGCACACAGTTAGGAGCCACTCTCCCGAAGATCAAGTGATTAAAATGGAAACATGGAATTTATGATCGAAATATTACAAGGGCTCGGGTTCGTTTATTAAAAAAATTAAAATGTATTCGTACAACCAAAATAAATTGGCAAAACCACAGCAACACCCTAGAGGGAATGTCCATAAATTCCATTGGGCTGGTAATTAGAAGAGAAAGCCAATGAGGCAGAACTTAAACTTCAGAATGCATTTAACTCAGCTATTAAACTGGGGAAATAAAGGCATTCACGTTGGCTCACAGGCACCCAGAGTAGATTCCACTGGGGACTAAAGCCGTGGATTACGATCACAACGGTCAACTATAAAATACTTCAATGCCTCTGGTGTGTACATCCGCACCGAGGGGAGTTTGCAGCTCTCTTACTGCAAAATGAACTACTTCCTGTCAGTGTTTCTAAGAAAAGCAAAAGCAAATCCAAAGATTTGGAAAGTAGGCTTTTGCTTTGGATAACTAGTGAAATACTCCCCAATATTACTTCTGGTCTGATCATCAGGTTCACAAGCAGGTGCCAATGTCACTGCCCACTGTAACATCCCGGTAAACCATATTACACCTAGTCACGCAATAGGAGAGGGATTGAGATAATTACTGCAGTTTCTTATTGACATTTCAACTACCTCAATGTGCTGCTGCTACGCCAAGCACTCGGATTTAATGCATTCCAAAAACAAAGAATACATTGAATTCCCCTGCTATCCAATTAGACATTTTCAATCTAATGGTTTGTGAAAAGTCAATGCGATAATGCAGCTGGCTCAGTTGCAACTATCTAAGATGTACTTCTCGTTTCTGTTCGAATTAACTTTTCTGGCATAGTGTATGGCTGTCTGGCTATTTAGTTGGAATAATCACATTACGATGCGGGTGGGGGGAGGGGCGGAGGAAGGAAGAAAGAATTTACATTTCATGATTTGAAGTGGTTCCGTCCTGTTCAGTTATGTCTGTATTATTATTATCTGAATCAGCATATGAAATAAATAGAAACTGTTGCTAAGAAACATTGAAATCCATAGCAGTTTAGGATGTAAAAAAGAAAGATCATTTTCAGGAACATCATTAACACAATGGGCTGAAAAGGGCCTTTATAAGGGGATGGATTCGCTTCCCCATCAAATAAATGATGATTCAAGGATAACATATTCTTCAGATACTAGAATTTGCTTAGTTTTTTTTCTAAATGCCAAGTGTACATAATGCAGTCAATCCACCACCACATCTCAGAGTCAGTCTTTGTGATTCCCTTTTTTGTACAATACAGGTTTTTGTTTAGACTGAGTTGTTGATTGAATAATGGAATAAACATATTGGTTCTGTTGACTTCCTGTTTGAAAAGCGCTATATCAAATGCAAGGATTATTATTATTGTTGAGCCAAACTTTGTTTTTTGCCATAATAATAAATCCTTGTATTTGATATGCCTTATCACGTCTTCGAGAAGTCTCCAAGCACTTCACAGAATATACTATAAAGTGAATTGACTGTATATTTTGTGGGTGAAACGTGGCAGCCAATTGCACACAACAGTGTCCCATTAACAGTCTTGGATTGAGTAATCAAATTATTATTGGTTATCATCCCCGGAAAAGCATTCCTCTAATCGACTACCAACCGGGTTCCTACTTACTGCTAGGTAAACAGAGGCATGTGGAGTAACGAAACTTGCCCAACGTTTTGCCCTGCCCGGGAATCGAACCCAGGTCCTCTTGCTTGAGACGAGTGCTCGAACTACTAAGCTACAGGACTCCACTGCTAGTGAGGGCTCTTTAAATAATGGCTTCTGTATTACCAAAAGTCAAACTTCTAATTACAATTCCTGCTGCAATGAAGGCCATAGTCACTTCCTGCTTGTTATGGTTTGCAGCTGACATGGAATTCAAAGCTAAATTTGTTCCTCAGATTTTGGGAAGGCAGAGCTTGATTTTGTTACTGGAGTTGGCATTCATTGGACTATCTTATTAATAATCTGAAAAATAACAATTCTACAAATGGTGTTCAATAGTACTGTAGTCTGTAAACTACATAAACTGCCGTTCTCTAAGATGCCATTGTTGCATTTCAAGCGTGAATATCCTGAAATGAGGAATGACAGACCAGTTGCATCAAAACCAGCTGTGTAAAACTGAGTGGGTTAATGATGTCCTGATGTCTGAATGCACTTATCAGCATGCTGAGGTGTTCCCAAAGCACTGATCCACAGGAAATCCTATTTGGAAGAATTCCCTGGGAGGATAAGGGAAGGGAATATGGAGCTTTCCTCTTCTCTTCCAATGTTTTCTTTAAGAACAGGATGGATATAGGTTCATTCTGGCTCCCAAGTGGAAATGAGGTCACAGGGATAACCTAGTGAGATCTTACCTTGGCATTACTGTTTGCTACCAACAGTCAAATAAATACAAGACTGCTTGTATCAAACTTCCACTAAACTGCCAAATAACGCTATTTTTTCATGGTCTGTATTCTGATATGAACCTGGCTACATAAACCATCCCAATTGTGCCGAATCTCTTTTGACCCTCAAAGGCACCCTCTAGGCATAGGTTTTGTATTGCACAGTACATACATGTTCACTGCTGTGTAAAGCCAGCAGAATCCCAAGCCAATTCAAATTCCATGGCCCTTTCCATCGCTACACAACCTTTGCTACCCTAAACTTCAGAGCGTGTGCTTGATTCAACAATCTTACTTACGGTTTATGTTTTCCTAGGGGAAGGAAGTTCAGCATTTTATGTTGTGTGACAGGATTTAATTGTCAAAGTACAAAAAGCATTGTCTTTTTGAATTATAGCCAGCTTAATCTTCTTAAAATATCCAATCCATATATGTTCAAATTCTTCTAGGTTGCTGCCGGATACCATCAGTAAACATTTATTCTCATTCCTGCTTGGTGAGTCTGGATCTTCTCTTCTTGAACTCTCATGTACTGACTGTGGAACCTCCATTTATCATCACACATTTCTCCACTCTGCTTTACCTCCCCAAATCCCCACTCCTGCTTCATTTACCTCCTTCAGCCAGCTTCAAGAGAGGAATGCAGTTGGAGAAAATACCACCAAAGATCTGAGCAGGTCTTATTTACTGAGCAGAAAAATAAATATTTAATGGGACAGTACTGGTAACTGTGCAATATCAAGCCCAATTGTATTGCACTGTACAATTAATCAGGCAGAATGCTGACCAATCTTACACCTTCTCAGCACATTCACTCAACCATCAATGAACTCTCTTCACTGCCTGAATGTGTTTTAGCAATCAAGCAGCTAAAAAATATTTCACTATTTTTAAGCACTTCGCCAAAGGAAGGGTTGCAGTCAGGATGGCAGTCACACTGAATCACCTTGTGCTTGGTGAAACAGCTGCATTGGCAGAAGCCTGGCTCCGTGTCAGACTCCACCACTGTCAAGCACTCAGATGCTACCCTGCGTGAAGGCCACTATATCAATGCAAGTTGTTGTTGAGCAAGTGCCCAGCCAGGATTCCTGGCCAGGAATGATGTACGACATGGAGATATTGCATTCACACAAAAAAACGGGAGAGAAAATCAATTTCTGGAAGATAGGAGCACGAGAAACGACAAGACCATTTGTAAATCTGGAGCAACGTTTTCTATTTGCACTCGATTTGTCACGGTTCTCAAAAGCGTTTAACTTCAGCATTCTCAGTACAACAGTAGGCTGGCTAGTGCTTCTTCAATTTATTTACTTTCTACTGAAGCGTTCATGTATTTTGACACTGACCAACAATCCGACTATCCATGCCAATAAATGAAACAAAAGGAGCCCAGTTCAGTGCTTCCTGCCATTCATTACGGAGTGTATACAGGAGCAATGTAATTAGCCACTCCTGTTTCTGTGGCTCCAGTTTGTACAATTCACTGACCTTTGAGAGCAAGCCTGAACTGCTGCATGTGTGTGTTGTAATAAAGCCTTTTCCTTGAAGAAAGAGAGTGAGGGAACAAATATCCTCAACCAGAACAATCCCAGTAATATTTTCAATATTGTACATTGTTCAGAAAACAAAAGTGAATATAAACACTAGTTACCTCAAAGTCTCCAGATCTATTTTTAACCAAATTAGTTAAAACATAGGGTTTTTTTTGTTCAGTATTCCAGGATAAAAATATACACAATAATAATTTAAAAACAAGAACATTCAGCCTCCAATGAATGTGAAGGGATTAACCTCACGCAATGTCCTGTAAGAGCAATTTGTTCACCTAAGCTATTTATACTGGCTAACTTTTTTTTAAATCAATTTGGAATGTGCTGTCATACATCTACTGCAAATTTGTAATCTGGAAACGTTCAAACATGAGAAACACAAGATTAGTATTCAATAACTGAGATTTCTATATTTATGATATTGTAGAATGGCGGAACAGGCTCGAGAAGCTGAATTGCCTACTCTTGTTCCTACGAGACGAAGTAACATGAGATTATCACTTTTGAAGCTCAAATGAATCTGTAATTTTACAAAAGCTGCTCAACATGGGAATTGGTGATAGAGATACATTAAGTAGGGTTTGTGGGACCAATGATTCGGAACATTTTACACTGTAAAAGGGTCATTTCCAGAGCTATACAATAGCTTGCAGGATCACAGCAGCTCTCAAATATGCAACAAAACATGGCACACAATTGCTCTTTCTGAAAAATACTATAATTATGTCAGTTCTTTGTTCATGGGAACAACATGGCAGATGGGTTACGCTGTGCTACTGCACTGCAGCAGCCTACACAACCACAGCATAATCATTCATGTTGATGCTTGTAAAGAATATGCTTGTATGATTACCTTTTTCTTTCTTTAGTAACTTGGTGTTGTAAAAAGATTCGCTGTGTTAAGAAATGAACACTGCAGCAAATTTCCGGCCTTTTACGAGGATCAATACCTGACAGCAACATTTTTTTAAAAAAAAACACTACAAGTTAAATTGGATGTTTTGAGGTTTGGGAAATCTATTCAAGCCTAAAAGGCATACATTTTTCCACATTATAATACTTGCATTTGATGTAGTGCCTTATCACGTCTTTGAGGCATCTCAAAGCGCTTCACAGAATATACTGTAAAGTGAATTGACTGTATATTTTGTGGGCGGAACGTGGATTTTTAAAAAAAAGTAAGAAAAAAAAATTCTGTTGTGGAAATGCTCAGCAGTAAGTCAATATTCACAAGTGATTGACGCTTTTCTTTCCAAAACTCTGCAGCTCGTGTAATCTCACGCACCAGGCTCCGTGACCCCATCACTCCCACCCTCGCCCGACTCCACTGGCTCCCCATCCCCCAGAGGATCAAGTTCAAGATTCTCATCCTCACCTTCAAGGCCATCCATGGCCTTGCCCCCTCCTACCTCTCTGACCTGCTGACTCCCTACCAACCTGCCCGCTCCCTCCGTTCATCGGGCTCCGGCTGCTCCATGTCTCCCGCCTGACCATCGGTGGCCGGGCTTCAGCCTCTCTGACCCCACACTCTGGAACTTCATCCCACGGTCCCTTCGCCTCGCTTCCTCTCTTGCCTCCTTCAAGGCCGGTCTCAAGACCCTTCTCTTCAATCATGACTTTGGTCTCCGTCCCACCTCTCTGCCTTCCCTCACCGCTACACAACCCCTCCCCCATGCTCGGGCCCCGACAACTGACTGTTCAGCGCCTTGGGACGTCCTCCCGACGTAAAAGACGCTCTATAGATGTGATTTTGTTGTTGTTGTTGTTTAGAATGCAAATCAGATTTGCACAAAATGTTTAACTTTTTTTGAATTGCTGAATGAATGTTAGTGGGCTACATAACAGTCTTGGCTACTTATAGCTGGAAATTCTGATCGTGCAGCAACATTTCTTGGTAAACCAGTCATGTGTTTATCATGACTCAACTACTATATCCTTTGGACTGGACGACAAAGCCTCGAAAATTCATTCAGTTGCCTTTTTGCTAGATTTAGAATGCAGAAAAAGAAAGTTGCACCTGGTTTGAAGCCACACAACGGCTTCATTGTGGCCCGATATTAACCCATGATAAGGGCATTCAACAGGGAGGCTAATGTCATTCAGGCTGTTTGAGGTGCTTGCATTTCTTCAAGCACCTGCCACCCCCACCCCTCCAAACAATCTTGCTGATAAACCCGTTCGTGATCTCTCCCCTACAGAGTCCTACTGTTTCTATACACTTTTGTAAACAGTTAAGTTTTACGTAGATTCAGAAAACAGTAGAAACTGTCAACATTAAGTATACCCCAACCTTCAATGCATTCTGTATCCATGACATATCCTTGAATCTAAGCACAACTTGCACAATGTCTAATTTCCATTTTAAAATGGCAACGGCTCTTCACTACACTGCAAGTTTTATGGCTTATGGTGTTATTGTTTCATCTCTTCACCACTGGAATCTTATGACAACTTAAATGTTCAGTTAGCAATTCTGAAGATTCAGGTTTCAGATGCTTTATTGAGATGGACTGTTTTGAAAGAATCTGCAACCCGGCCTAACTTGAAAAGCTACCCAGATCTTTAAGAAATGCGATGAGATCATGACATACCTGTAAACCAACAACCGATTCTCCCACCTGGCAAACACACTGAACAACAGGGTGTGATTGTTATCAGGAAACAAGAGACAAGCACACCACACCTGTGTGTTACTAAGCACAGTTTAAAAACGGCCTGAATCATAATTTTCCATAAGATTTAAAGCAGTTAAAATAATAAGCTTAGCATTTGATACAACGCCTTATGTTAAAAAGTCTTAACTGAGTTTTCAAAATGTAGCGTCTATTTGTGCACAGCAACGTCGCACAAATGTGAACCTTCTTTCTGTTAATCAGTGGGGCGGGGCGGGGGGGGGAGGGCTTGCCGGGAGACTGGAAGACCAACGGGACCTCAGTTTAATGCCTCATCGGAAAGATGGCACTTCCGACAACTCAATGTTCCACCAGCACTACGCTGCAACAGAGGATCAGCCTAAACTATGAGCTCAAGGTCCCAACCTGGGGTTTGAACACACACCCTGCTGACTCAGAGGCGAGAGGACTATCTCACTGAGATAGCACTGAGCGAGGCTGACACCTAATCAAATTATCACATGAAAATACTGGTCATTTTAAGATAGTCATACAATCTCCCCTATTGAGCAATAAAATTGAACCCGAGGTATCTGGCCTGTGTAAGATAGTTGCAGAAGAAACTTCTAAAAATGTGTCTCTTGGATATGAAAATTTATTCAAATGTTGATATAAAAGCCTTTTGACTCAGCAAGGAGCATTTGTCTTTAAAGAAACATTTCAATTATTTTATCATCATATTACTAGCTGCAAGATAATACTGTACTTTCATATAACTGGGCTATTGCATCTTCAATACCAAGCAAAAGTTATTGCTGAAAATAAGTTAAGCCTACTCATGGAGATTTCATAACAGTAGGCCTGAAGTCAACTAACTTGCTCTCACCTCACGGTTTACACCATTAACTGCAACGATGAAACCTCATTATCTAGTCTCTCAAAAACATTTCACACTTCACTGAAGTGGCCCACACTCTGTAACCAATACAGTTCAGGATATGACTGCACATCATATCCAGATAAAGACAGCTGTCTGCAATGAAGGATAAAGGCACACTGTTTGAATCCAGACAATGAGGCTTTACTGTGACTCTACTTGGTGAGTGGGATGAATGGTTAAGAATTATGTAACTTTATGCGCCGTTAAATCATAGAAGTTTGTAACATGGGATTGTGCAACAGTTGTGTGCATCAGAAGCTACAGAAATCCTAAATTTAAAGAAGTGCACCACATTCTGCCCTAGATTACAACATCACATCAACATTTTATGAAGATTAAATAGATTTGCTTGAGTAAGGAAAGACAACAAACTATTATCAGAACTGTAGAATATGTGCTGAAATGAAATCTTGACTTTTCACTTCAAAACATAAAGCTCTAAAGTCAGCAAATTGATACGATATACCCTGTAGAGATCAGTCTCAACAGAAGCTGCCGATCAATAAATTTACCAACTTTGGCACCAAGAGCTTACATTGGGGATGTTATAGTGAGCGTGCAGACAGACAATAAGATGCTCGCTCACTTTCCAAGGTCAGTAAATTTACCTACAATTGGAGGATCATCCCTGTTATTTTTGTCAAGTAGTACCGTTTGGCCCACATAATATACAGTCAATTCACTTTACAGGATATTCTGTGAAGCGCTTTGAGACATCTCAAAGACATCGTAAGATGCTATATTAAATGCAAGGATTATTATTATTGTCTTTCAACATTATGCCAACCCTTTAAAATTATAATTATGAAAGGTTCACAGTTGAAAATTCTGCCTGTTCAATTACATCATAACATGTTTACTTAGATGATAAACTAGAAACGAATCAGTCACAAGGAGAGACTGTACCTTTATGTAACAGAGGCTAGCTATTACATTTACAGTCAGATGTTGTGCAGACTTTAAATATAAATGTGCTTTTATGCAATCACATGGAAGGCTGAATGACTGTGTAAAAGGGACATGAAGGAGAATGAACACAAAAGGAAACCTTCGGCAGCTGTATTCTAGCAAGTGATTTTTTTAGACATGTTGCTTTGCTTGACTAATGGCGAGTAACTGCACAGTCATGCCATTATTCAAACAGATGCAGGACGAGAGTCTTTATGAAAGGAACTTTCCTCTCATCTGATTGGTGTAAGAAATCCAGAAGCTAATTATTATCTACACTGGCAATATCCCACAAACAATGAAATGACCTATTCGTTTGTTTTTTTGTGAATTTTTTTTTAGATGATGGATGAGACTGGACAACACACTGGGAGAACTCCCCATTCTTCTTTAAAATAGTGCCACAGGGACTGTCAATCTGATGCATGAAACTTTTGACAGCATAAAATCGGAAAACTTACTAAACACAATACAATCAAGTACTCTAGACTATCTCTACCAGCATTATCCTGGCATTACAATTCTAAACAAACCTCCCTATTAGTAATGCACAACCAGTTAGTACTTGTTAATATTTCATTCTTCAGTGCTGTGCATTCAACAGTACAATGCTGGGTTTAGCTTGCACATATTTTTAGGACCCTTTGGATGGCTTATACACACAGAAACACGCATCGGATTTCTTGCACTAACTTATCAGCGCACTCTCTTTAAAACGAGAAGCTGCTTCTATTCGAGGAGAAATACTGGAGACCCCGACGTCAGCCATTACAGGCAATTAAAGCACACTTTTCTCATTGCTTTTCAAACCAATTCAGAGAAGAAGCTTCAATCCAAGAAAGCTTAACATTTACACCCCTGCAATTTAGATCTATTTTATATATTTGCTTTTAATTGAGCACTTTTTGCTAACTTCTTGCTGAGCAAATACAGGAAGTTGAAAAGGTTACATTGGTGCAGAGGTTGCTTTTCTGAGGTGGGGAAGAGAGTGGGAGGAGGGGAAGATTGCTAAGACAGAATGGAGTCAACCTTCCTTGTGGCAAATATTTAATCATTGCTGACTAGACAGCTAACGATGACATCTTGTATATTTATGGAACTGGCAAGAATTTAGACTGCAAATCCACCAAAGCCACATTTTTCCACACTCAAAAAAAAGTTAAAAAGGGAAAGACGTCAAGTTGCTTTAGAAGTTTCTGACACGTCAAAGCCGTTATAGCAGCAACAAGAAATTCAGTTTTCTACATTATAAAAGCTACATTAATAATAATTTGGTTATCAAACAACAGCCATCTATACTCAATTTACTGCTCAATTGTCAGCTAAACTTGCTGAGCCAAAATCCACATAATGGGATCTTTCATATGCTGATCCCCAAAATAAGTTATCTTTCTGCTATGTTTCAAAATGTTACTTTTAATAATCAGTGTATGATAGACCCCAATATTAGTGCAAATTGTACAGTGTAGACTTAATTAACATTGGTGCTATTTAAAATATACTTTGGCCACATAGACAGCTGCCTACAATTAAGAATATGATGGACTGCCAGCAAGGTACTGGGAAAATGAAGGCAATAAGACTAACCTAATCGCAAATATAAAATGTAATCTTTTAACTGGCCTGCTTGTATAATACGAAGATTATTCGCCTTTAGTACACCACTCGGGTGCACTAAAGGTCAAGCCCCTTAATATTATTGGGCCAATTTCTGCTCCTGTTCATGTCACACTACCTTACTTTTCCTGCCTTTGCACTGCTTTCAAAAATTACTTCCTGTACTCAAACAGCCAACATGGAAAGCTTCCATTGCCACAGGGACGCCGAAAAGGTCGACTGGCTGCATGCAATCTCTTCACAAGTTACGAATCTCTCATACTAGATCCTCAATCAGCTTTGAAAGATCTTTTCTCTCAAAACATAACAGAATGCTGGAATTTAAACCACAATGAGTTTTATACAGTACTCCAGTTGAAGTGTTATCATGTAAATCAGGGAATGTAATCACACCATTTCCACTTTCACACAATGTACCTTGCCAATTCGTACTAGTGGAACTATTGTTAAACCACCTTGGACTGCAACTTGCATAGCCAGAAACTACAAATATCGTCCACACCTCACACAAACTTGCACAAGGGCTTTTACTGAACCTTCGAGACGACAAACCTCCTTGTGGTGGTACAATGTGGTGAATGTGTGTGTTGGGATATAACTAGAACAGTCACAGGCCATTAGTTACTAGTCAACAGCAATACGTCTGGCACTAGTGTCTGTCCATAGCATAATGTAATTGGGAAGACTAGATTCCCTTTCTATAAAAAAAGCAGAAAAAATACACCTAATCTTTAGCCAGGTCACGTCAAAAAGAAAACTGGTGACACCTACCTGTAATGCTTCAATCACAACGTCTCGTGCTTCCAGTTCGCCCTCAAGCACACTGAAGAACATCAACAATTCCGGCTTACTGAGATTTTCTAAATTCATGTTGGCTCTGGAAAACAAAATAGTTTTAGTGCTCCTATCTAAATTGACCTGATGCATGACTTGACAGGTGCGCCACACAACATCTACCTGTCAATAGCAAAACCAAGCAATCGAGTCTCATGCTATATGTGCAGAAAAATGTACAGAGCCTACATTTTCACCTACAAATATGCAGTCAATACATTTTCCAGTGTATTCTGAGAAGTGGTTTGACCTGTTTAAAATTCACTATGTCAAATAGAAAAGTTATTATATTTCTTAAAAGTTAATTAAGATATGCAGCCCAAGGTAAAATCCAGTGTGCAAGTTGCAGTTGCAAGTACAATATTATACTGAATGCATTGAGGATGGCAAATAAACATTTTAAAACTGCACTCGTATTGAGTGAGCTGTTGTAAAATAAGTGAAAAAGAAAAATAGTTACAGAAGAAGAGAGATACACAGAAAGCAGGCAAAGAGGCAGATCACCTCAGAGATATTCAAATAAAAAGCACTGTTCAAACGGACTCTTCACTCTCCACACACAATTTGAAGAACTTTTTGAAAACAAAATCAACACTTCAAGAACTCCCAAGAGCTTGTGCATTGGATTAGCATACGCTCTTCAGTATGAACCAAACAGGTTTTCCTATTCTAGAAGAACTGATGGACACAACAGCAAGACCTTGATATCTGTGAAGCTTTACATGAAAAGTACAGTCCACATTTATTTGGTTAACATACCGTTCCTTCAAAAAGAAAGGTCAGCATTGTGAAAATAGATTAACCAATAGACCATTCAACTGGAACAGACAGCATGAAGGTTCAACTAATTTGTCTTTTAAAATCACAAGGAGTTACAATTTCACATTTCTTGTGTTTATTCAAATAAGTCTTAAAAGCCCCAGAGTTTGGGTTCCATGATTGACAGAAACCCCGGGGGCAAAACGTAGAATCAGCAATGCATGCAAACTATGTGCTAGTTAAACAAACCTACTACAAAAACTTAAATATTTTCATACTCTTAAGCCATTGATAACAAAATATTATAATCAATGTTTCTGAGAGTGCAGCGGTCTAAATTCTAACATTGGAGCACAAATTTGTACACATAAACGTCTACACTGTAGATATTCCCAATTTCAACCACCGAACAAAGGCAAAACAAATACTGGATAAAGAAAATAAGAACAGGGAAAGCTACATCTCAAACAGACTAAAATGATAACACTAATGTTAGGCTTGTCTATAAAACAGAAGTTGAAATGCACAATGGGTTCACATAGCTTCAAAAGACTGTCGATAGTATGCACAGGACAAAATGAGAAAATGGCTGTAAAAATACCCCTAATCACTTACTCAAAGATAAATTACTCTCCAGGTTTGGTGAGGTGACAAACAGAGTTAGTTCAACAGTTCCAAGTACCTGAGTGTTTAATCCCTTATTCTCTAATCTTTTGTTTCTTTCTCTGCTTTCTCACTGCATCTGATCCTTTGTGACCTAATGCAGCTGGGGTCCCTACCTCACAGAATAGGTCTTTGTCTATACTGCAAAATAGGTATGTTATTCCTTTTCAGAGTGAAGTGCTTTGAGACGTTCTCCCGATGTGAAAGGCGCTACACCAAATGTAAAGAACTATTATTATTATCTCTGCTGATTAAAGTTAACGAGAAAACTGAAGTAAAGGTGGCAGAGACTGGTAGACTCAGGTGGGAGGCTGAATATATCATTAAAAATTAAAATCACTGATCATTACAACCACCCACAAAATATACAGACACTTCACTTTACAGTGTATTTTGTAATGCGCATTGATGCGTATTAAATGCAAGGATTATTATTATTAATAAATGCAAATTCAAGCCCAATCAAATGCAATATGCTACAAGTCTTAGCTCTGACAGTCGTTTTATAAATCATCATAAGTGAATGATATCTACAGACAAAATCCATTACATATAATAGAGAACAACAGAGTATGAAACATGATATGCAATATGACCTGGCAAAATGGAATTTACCCTACATCTAAGTGGAACTGACGCATGCGAGAGGTCTGAATGAGCTGTGTAGGTCCCATCCATGACTGTGATGAATTTAATGTTTAAAAAAAATTGAAAGAGGGGACTTATTCCTACCACATATATAAAATGCCATAAAGCAACAAAACTATTTCACTGAAGTCTGGACTAGTGTAACTTTCATAGGGCTTTAACAGCTGAGTGGTTTGCACCTCTCTTCAGACATATTTTTATGAGATTCAAGTTTAAAATTAGAGTTTGGCACAACATTTTTTGTTATAAAAAGACATTTATAAAAAAGCAGTTCAGCTGCTCCTTCCAAAACCTTTGATCTGAAGTCAAACTCAAGCCAGAACTAGAAATATGACAAGTCATTAAGATAATTAGTTTGTGAAACTGCCTGGAAGAGGAAGTAAAACCAAGTTCATAATCCAGAATAAATGAGGTAATCGGGAGCTGTTTAGCACAATTGTTAGTAACCTCCACATAAGTGGCTCTAATTTATATAAAATAGACAGTGTGTGCGATCATAGACAAGAACTATTATTAAGGTAGCAGAATCCCTGGATCAGAGTATTGACAACTGCCCACAATTACTGCTCTCTCAACAGAAATTAGCATGCGTTTTTTTTGCAGACAACTTGGAAAAAGCTGCCACCGGAAGCTTCTTCCTGTATATGGGAGCACAATAAGGCAAGCTCACTTGGCCTAGGAATGAATTCTTTGGTCCACTGAACAGCTGCTAAACGCAGTGGTCCCTGTCTGGCAAAGTAGTTATTATCAAAACCATACTGGCATCAGATGATGGTGTCAGCACAAGCATCACATAGAAAAATGAAGGCTGTTTGTATGTAATAGACTTATGGGTGTGATATTACAGAAGAAAGATTGAAATATATAAGACGCAAGGTATGAAGAGGACCTAGATTTCATCTGTATTTATTGCCCTTTTCTAACTGCAAGAGTACATATAAGGGACAAAACACACTATACCTCAACCCCACGATCATTATGTTTTTTTAAAAAAATGCACCTAAAGTATATTCTTTTTCCTCCAGGTTTTAATTATAACACACTTAGAAGACGAACAAACAGCTGATTTGTGAATGGGACACAGTAACCTGGAAGGCACTTATCCATAGGTATTAGGAATTTTAGAAATGCCAGTGATTGCTTTATCTTTATATCTTTATTTGTCAAAACAATCAACCGACATGGTTTGAAACCTTGATTATGTACACAAATTTGGGTTTGTTATCATTAACAGATTCCTTACTCTGTTCAATGATCTGTAAGGAGGAATCAATCAGCATTCAATGGTTGAATTGAGCCAAGTGGATACAAAACTGCAAGCCTAAAATCAAGTTTTTCTAAGCAAATAATGCATGACAGAAAAATAATAACCCTTACATTTGATATAGCGCCTTATCACATCTTCGAGGCGTTTAAGGACCGACTGAACATACAAATAGGAATTTTCAACCCACAAGGGAAACATTTCGTG
Source organism: Callorhinchus milii (assembly GCF_018977255.1). Lineage (NCBI taxonomy): Eukaryota > Metazoa > Chordata > Chondrichthyes > Chimaeriformes > Callorhinchidae > Callorhinchus > Callorhinchus milii. The sequence goes on along the minus strand of NW_024704760.1, from coordinate 1,018,789 downwards.
CCACTATCACCTTTTTAAGTTATCCTTTTATTTAACTTATCATTTTGTATCAATCTCTCTTTCCACTTCTTTCCTTGTACCCCTTGTTACTTTTGCTAACTCATAACGAATCGTAAAATAGAACTGAATATAGTTCTCTCCTATTCTATTAAACCGTTGCCTTTCAACAAAGGGAACAGAAAACAACACAGAAGTCCTACCTAAACCGAAGGACGCACTGAGGCCGACTGCAGGAGCTGAATAATCATTATTAGAGGTGTAGTCATTAACACAGGGATGATTCAGCAGCCACTGTGGGAGCTAATTCAGTTCCACATAAGATTGTATAAGATGGTCAGTGTTTAAAGATGTAGGAAGAGTAGATAATAAAATTGGTTGGAATTTTAAAAAAAATGCTAATGTAATAATTTCAACTACTTGATGTTCGAAAGAGAATCCATCTATGAACGAAGCACAATATTATACTAAAAGCGATCGACACCCTACAACATCATCATTTTATGAGACGTTACAGGACATTTTACAGAATATTGATAGAAAAACACAATTACCGATAATCATTCATAATTATCAGTACATTTCATCAATCACATTGAAATGTTACCAGAATGAGGTGGTCAGCAGCCAAGGACTAAGTACTGTGCCATCACAGATCAAGATTAAAATTAAAAACTGAGTTAATATTTTGTTACGAAAATATAGTAAAAAAAAAGCACACAAACTGTTCTCAACAGTCCTTTTAAATTGGCATAGTTCCCTTTAAAACATGTCTGACATCCTTTTTTTTTAAAAAAAATTCCCTGCCCCAGCCCCCACAAAACCAAAAGCAGGAACTTTTCCAAAAGCAAGATCGGGATCAGATAGCTGCAGATTACAAAACAAGAAAAGCACGCATCTTTTCCATCTACTGCATCAAAAAAACAATTCTGCGTCTTTCGTTTCTGAGCAAAGATAAATAATAAAGAATACAACCCCTGCATGTGATATAGAGATCCTCATCCTGTCAACAGGATGATTTCAAAGCGTTTCACAGAGAACACTTATAAAGACCGTATTTGTAGGCTGGTGCAGAAGCCAATTTACACGTAGCAACCATGAAGATTTTTTGCGTGTGTGTGTGGAGGGGTAAAATCCACTGGGCAGGAAGAAATAAGTTTTTCCTGCTAAACTGCAGCCAGTTTCCACTCTTCCCCCCCCACCCCACCCCCGGCTAAAACCACACCACCAACACCAACCACACCCCCTTTCAACAGTCCCAAATCACAGCGGTTACACACGAGTCACTGCCGCCTACTGAAAGTTACACACAGAAAAAACAAACACAATGAAAGAAAATCCAGGAAGAGATTTGCGAGGAAGGGAGGGAGAGAGGGAGGGAGGAAGGGAGAGAGGGAGGGAGGGAGAGAGGGAGGGAGGGAGGGAGGGAGGAAGGGAGAGAGGGAGGGAGGGAGAGGGAGGGAGGGAGGGAGGGAGAGAGGGAGGGAGGAAGAGAGAGGGAGGGAGGGAGGGAGGGAGAGAGGGAGGGAGGAAGGGAGAGAGGAAGAATAATTGGATTTGAAGCTCACATTCCTTCAAAATAATAACAACAATCCTGGCATTTGATATATAGCGACTTACCTCGTCTTTGAGAAGTCTCAAAGCGCTTCACAGAATATACTGTAAAGTGGACTGGATTTTTTTTGGGGAGGGGGGGAAACGAGGCAGACAATTGCGAACAGCAGTGTCCCACAAACGGTCGCTTAAAATATATTTAAAATAACCTGTATATGTTTTAAGTATATTTATACGAGTTATTTTAGATCCTCTTTTTTAAAAACACGTACACGCGCACACAAACCGAGGTTTGGTTAGACTCCCCATCAACTACAGCAAGTTTCTTCTTTTTTTTTAAAAAAAATATAGTTTAAAAAGAAAAAGACAAGAAGGAGAAAGGTGGAGGAGAAATGAGGGGAAAAAAAAGGTGATGAGGAGGAAAGGGAGTAAATGAGAATTTAAAATAACTTAATGCCAACAAAGAGTTGGGTTTGTGTGGACATTGTGCAAAAAAAAACAAAGGTGAGAAAAGACACTTACTTCCCCCCCACCTCCAGAAAAATAAATTGATTTTCTTTTGCTTTAAATATAATATACAATATACACATTTAAATATGATATATATACATAAAATATATGGTTAAGTATAAAATATTATATATATAACATATACACATTTAAATAATACCTATACGTATAGTTAAATATAAAATGTTATGCGATATATACACATTTAAATATATATACATAAAGGATACTTAAATATCATATATAATATACACATTTAAATATATATACACACGTAAAATATACAGTTAAATATAAAATATAGGCAATAAGGAAGCCGTGATAAGGCGCCACAGCAAATGCAAAGATTGTTATACTATCCATAACCACAACATACAATGAAATCCATAATATACACACACGTGGAATATTATACATTTAAATACAATATAATACATATATATATATAATTTTTCCCCCCCTCCCCCCCCCAAAAAAAAATCTAAACGCGAGCAGAGATTTTTTTTCTTTTGATTTTCCTCCCAGAAGAGAGAGAGAGAGGAGAGAGGAGAGAGAGAGAGAGAGGAGAGAGAGAGGAAAAAATAAAATAAAATTAAATAAAATTAAATAAAAATCACCTCAAATCAAGACACGAAGACTCGACGGGACTCTTCGTCGAGAGAATGTATATTCTTTCCCTCCGGAGGAGGAATAGACAGAAAGGAAGAGGAGAAGGAGGAGGAGAAGAAGAAGAAGAAGAAGAAGAAGGAAGAAGAAGGAGAAGGGGAAAAAAAAGGTGTGCGGAGGAGAAGAAAAGAAATAAAGAAACGATCTTTTTTTTTTGAAGAGGGGGGGGGGGAAGAGAGAGAGAGGAGAGGAGACGAGAGAGAGAGGGAGAGAAACGTTAATTATTATAATAAAAAAAAACCCTCAAGAAACCGAACCGGAAAAAAAAATAAACCGATCGCGAAATAAAATATAATATTTTTTTTACCTCAGGATTTTTTTTTTTTTTTTTTGGGGGGGGGAGGGAACTCGCTCTGCGGTTAAAAAAAAACTCTCCCCTCACACCCCCCCACTCCCCCCCTCACACACACACACACAGCGACACACGGGACGGTTCCCACACTTTCTGGTCGTCGTCTGTACCCCCTCTCCTCACCCCCACTCCCCTCCTCGAGGGCTTTTCTCGATCTGTTCTGGAGATATTTCGAGGTGTTTTTTTTTATATACTATACGGTGATACCGTAACTCTGACCGGACACCTCTCTCTCAGTCTCTGTGTCTCTCTCTCTCTCTCTCTCTCGCGCTCTCGTCTCCTTCTCTCGACTGCAAAGCACCCGTCGCCCTCCCGCCCGCGACGTGCGCGCCGCGTGCCACCGGCAGAGCGTCATCACGCTCTCTCCCTCCTCATCCCCGCCACCGCGACGTGAGCGCGCGCGTCGCGTCGACAGACAGACAGCCGCCCCCGCCCGTGGCCAATCACGGCGGCGGACGGGCGGGGAACCCCGCCCCACTCCGCCCGACCCGCCTTTGACTGACGGCAACTCTGACCAATCGGAAGCGAGGGAGAGGGTGGTTGGGTGGGGGTGGGGCGGGAGCGCGTCACCGGCCCGGCTGCCCCCACGTGGCCGCGGGTTGAAAGTGGGCGGGCGTGGCTGAAGCCCGGTGACGCGTACTGAGTGACGTGGTTGCCTGGGCGACAAGTGCAGGGAGACTCCGCCCAGGCCCCGCCCCGCCCAGACCCCGCCCCGCCCAGGCCCCGCCCCGCCCAGGCCCCGCCCCGCCCAGGCCCCGCCCCGCCCAGGCCCCGCCCCGCCCAGGCCCCGCCCCGCCCAGGCCCCGCCCCGCCCCAGCTGATCAGCCACTCCTTAACTCAAAGCCCAACTCATTTTGGGGGAGAAAAAGGTTTTCGCTCAATTTTTTTTTTTTTTGGTGGTGGTGGTGGTTTAGAGGGGTTTGTAAGTCTCATTTCACTTCTCCTTTCCCTCACTGGTCAGTGAGCTGCAGGTTCTGGACACCAGTTGGGTATCCCCAGGTACTAACTCTGTAACTTTTCTGGTAAAATCATATATTTTATGATAATACTATATTTTACAACGCGACGCAGTTTAAGGTTCGTCTGCGCGCGTCTTCCGCGCCAAAGGCAGGAGCGGCCGGGAACGCCTCAGGCAGCCCCTGCGGAGAAAGGAAGGCGAGTCGACGTTTCGGGTCCGCGACCCACCGCGTCAGAACCTGGGGCGCGTGTAGGTGGGAGAACCGGACACGTCCCGCCCCCCCACCCTCCTCGGGGACGCCCCCTCCCCCCCGACGTGAAAGGCGCGATACAAGTGTAATGTTGTTGTTGATGTTCCGACAAAGGGTCGTTGGACCTGAAACCTGGACTCGCTTTCCTTTCTCCGTAGATGCTGCCTGACCCGCCGCTGCTTGAGTGCTTTCCCGGCCGCTTCTGTTTGTGTTTCAGATTTCCAGCGTCCGACAGTATTTTGCGTTTTATGTATCTTCAGTTTCTTCGGTTTTGCTGTGGTATGAACTTGATGTTAGCATTACTTACGCAAGAGTTTCCAGTTGAGTTTACGAGACCACAAACTGCACCATTGCCACGCTCTACAGTAAACGGAGTGGGGTCCTCTTGCCTAGTGGTTAGAGCCCTCGCCTCGTAAGCGAGAGGGACCTGCGTTCGATTCCCGGTCAGGGCGAAACCTTAGGCAAGTTTTTGCTCAGCCGGGAGTCTGACGCAGGCGGAAACCCATCACGGTGCTTAAGAGTCTCCAACCCAAACTGAGCATTCCATGCATCCCACCTACACACAAAAAAAAATCCAGAGATAGATTGTTGGAATGGAATGCGCTCTCTCTCTCTCTCTCTCTCCCTGGAGGGACGCACTCTGCTTACCTAATTCTGGAAAGTATTAGATGCAAGTTGGCAAGAGCCAAGGCTTGGGGGGAGCCCAAAGTGTGGGTTGAGGTCTAATCAGCGAAAAACCACACAGCTTGCCATTGAGAGCCCTGCCTGGCAAGCTTCACCATTGCTTGTGAGCACCCAACCCGTTAGGGCTTTGGCTTCCACAGTTAACAGGTGCTGAGTTGAGTCTCCAGTGACTGGTCTGCCCGTCCAAGTCCTGCTGTTGATCCAGGCTGGGCTGTGCTGTTAGTAGCAATGCTCCTTGGAGACAATGTTTACCAACTTATGCCGGGAGAGGAGTGGGTGGGGGTAGGGTAGGGAAGTGGGTGTGGAAATGTACTGAGCTCGATATCGCCCTTACGCAATGTGCATTTCGCAATAGGTGTCACCAAGAGGAGTGATCAGGAAACGTTGGCTAATTATTAATCTCTCCTCGCTGGCCTGCCGTTGCTGAAGGCAATTATACATCTCCGATTCTGCAGCTGTTCAGTGATCGAACCCGAGACAGGTTAGTCCTACACTGAGCAATCAACGTACTAACAGCCATTGCAGGAGGAAGGAAGCGCGGTTTGCTTTTAAATAACTTGTCTGTGAGCAGTGGTGGAGTGGAGTGAGTCCTGCGGGCGATTAACAGAGACATGCTAACGAGAAGCAAGTTAATAGTTGCATTTGATGGGGTCGCTTCAAAGCTAGCAGGAATTAGTTTTACTGTGACCAGTGTAGTCCTGCAGCACAGTGGTTAAGAGCACTCGCCTTGCAACTGAAAGGACCCGGGTTCAATTCCCGGCTGGGCAGGAAGAAACGTTGAGCAAACTTCCTTACTCCGCACGCCTCTCTTTACCTAGCAGTAAGTAAGAACCCGGTTGTTAATCAATCGGAGGATTGCTTTTCTGGGGGTTAATAATCCATTCAAAAAAAATACAATAATAATTTGGTCACTCACGCTACGACCGTTTGTGGGACACTGCTGTGCGCAATTGGCTACCGAGTTTCGCCCACAAAATATACAGTATTTACAATATATTCTGTCAAGCGCTTTGAGACGTCTTGAAGACGTGATAAGACGCTGTACCAAATGCAAGGATTATTATTATTATTGTTGTTCCATGAAATGGCAATGAATCTCTGACGGTTGGTAGCTTCGTAAATGGAAACCTTGAAACTGTCAGTCCTGCTCTGGGCACAACTGGAACCGCAGGCTCTAATTACTAACTGAAAATTACAATATTAATTAGAAGATTCAATGTGTTAATTAATGGGTTATGTGAAGGGGTTAATTAACAGATCAAATCTGTTGGGGGGAGAAGAATCTGAAAAAAATTCCCCCCCACCCCACCCCCGAAAACGTGCATTTAAATTGCAGAAAAGATTTTTTGGGGGTTTCAAAAGCAAACACCGTATTACCACTGACTGACTTTAGCGCATTTGGACCTTTGAGACTCGAGCGGGTTTATATGGGTTTATATGGTTCCCCGAGACATTTATTTGCAAAACGCTTTGGGTAAAAAAAAGATCATGAGACGCTGCTTATTCAGGCGATCTTTTTAGATTGTGGAATCCTGTAGCTCAGTGGTTAGAGCGCTCCCAAGCGAGAGGACTTGGTACGATTCCCGGGCAGGTCCAAACGTAGGGCAAGTTCCTTTTACTCCACACACACGCCTCCGATACTGAGCAGTAAGCAGGAACCTGGTTGTTAGTTGATTGGTGGATCGCTTTTCTCTGGGTAACAATCCCTTCAAAATTGTTTTTTTACAAAAAAAATACTTCGGTCAAGAGTATAGTGACTTTGTATTTGTTGGCAGACGCAGGAGCCATTCAGCTCCGCAAGGTCCCTCAAACAGCCATGAAGCCAACGGCCAACTTATCTTATATTGTTGGCCAGGACACCGGGGGAGGGAGAGAGAAAAACTCCCTTCGCTTTTGCAATATCGCTGCGGGGAATCTTTAACGTCCACCTGGACAGGGCACAGAAAGGAGCTCAGCTTAAGGCCTTATCTGGGGTGGGTTTAAGAGGTTCCTGGAGGTTGCCGAGGGCTTCGTTGGAATGCAATAGAAACTCAAGAGATCCAAACTTGGGGAACAGAGGGAGGGAAACGGCGCCCTCTGCCGGAGAGGTTGCCCACGCACTCGCGGACACAAATACAGCAATAATAGAACAGAAGGCAAAAAAAACCACTGGAAATCTGAAATACAACCCAGAAGTGGCTGGGAACGCTCAGCAGGTCAGGCCGCATCAATGGAGAGAGGAAAGTGGCTTAACGTTTCAGGGCTGATGACCTTTCGTGCCATAGGAAACAGGAGGAGGCCATTCAGCCCGTCGAGCCTGTTCCGCCATTCTAGAAGATCGTGGCTGATCTGTACGTACCTCAACTCCCAAGTTCTGACACTGGAGCAGAGCTTTACCAAAGACCCAACCAGCAAGCCGTTGGTTTAATGTGTTTAACTTTCCAGATCGCATCCAGTTTCTGCCCACCTTAAGCTCCGCTATGAGCAAGCGGACGGTTTAATGTAACTGGCTTTTATTTGGCCCCTCGTAATAACCTTTCGCTCTTTCTCTGTGACGTTTATTAAAAGCAAATTGATTTCCCCCCCCCCCACCCCCACATTCCCTAATAAAGTCTCCCAGACCTGAGATTTTGCTACGATGAAATCTGCGTCCGTTGAAGTTACGATCACCAATGAAAGCAAAGTGGCCTCACTGACCAGCCCCAGGTGAGTCGGAGTCTCTTTACACAGCGATACTGGCGTCTGTCTGTCTGTCTGTCTGTCTAACTTGGAGGTCGGGTTAAGAGTGTGCAAATTTGGAGTCGGGTAGTGTAGTGATTAACGCACTCGCCTCGCAAGTGAGAGGACCCGGGTTCGATTCCCATGTGGGTCAGGGCAAAATCCCTTGGGCAAATTTTCTTACTACACACGCCTCTGTTTACCAAGCAGTTAAGTAGGAACCCAGTTGTTAGTCGATTGGCAGATTGCTTTTCTGGGGGTAATAATCCCTTTAATTACTTAATCCACCACTGTTTGTGGGGACGCTGCTGTGCGCAATTGGCTGCCGCATTTCGCCCACAAAATATACATTCAATTCACATTACAGTGTATCCTGTGAAGCGCTTTGAGACGTTTCAACAGCGTGATAAGGCGCTGTATCAAATGCAAGGATTATTATTGCTATTATCTCTGTCCTCGCCCTTGCCTCGATCCTCACCAGCCCCTGGTTTATTTCCCAGGATCTTCCTCGACATCAGTGAGACCACCAAGGAGCCAGAGGACATCCCACCGGGAGGTGTGGGCGTCAGCTCCTACTCCACCAGCCCAGCCTCCATCCAGTGCGTTGGGGTGTTGAGTTACCAGCTGGGCTCGAGCCTCGTTGCTGTGATGTTTGAGACCCCGGTGGCCATGGGGGAGCTATGCCCAAACCTCGGCTTGTTCGTCACACAAGACCTCGGCCTCAGAGACAGGCAAGATATGTACTCGGTGGTGAAGGGTCCCGACCCTTCCCCAGCCCTCCAGAGAAAGGCCGTCTTCAGGTCCAATGAAAATGAGTTGGTCAGAGTCAGCCTGGCCCAAGTCCAGGTCTCGGGCACAATGACGTACGACACAAACTCTCTGATCAAGGTTTGGGTCAGAGACGTGTCCTCAGAGTGAGTGTCCACTGGCGTGCGGCCTGTTAAGGCTTGTCTTTGTGGCAGGTCTTCAGGTCTGCACTCTCGACACCCCAAGGCCCATCTCCTTATGACTGGCTTTAGATTGGGGGCAAATCAAATTCCAAAAATCTTCAGTCTTTTTTTATATTCCTTAAATGACTGAGTTTAAGGATGTTCCACATTCCTGCACGACCTTTAAATTGCACACATACATGTAAACATGCACAGAAACACACAGACAGACAGACACACATTTATCTTACACCATGGCCATGGAAGGACGCACGCTTGTTTATTTTACCTTCTGAGAACCAAAATTCCACCTGGTCTTAGCCTGAGAGACCGTTCAGGCTTAATATCTAAGGCGATGAAGACAATCCTTAACTCGTGTCTTTATCTGGACGCCAGGTTTCTTTTCGGGAAACTGCGGGTCTGAATTTCAGTTCAGATTCAGATTGAATCGAAAACTTTCTTACAACTAATTAGGTCACTCAATCCGCGACTGTTTGTGGGTCACCGCTGTGGGCAATCGGCCGCCTCCTTTCACTCACAAAATACACAGTCAATTCACTTGACAGTATATCCTGCGAAGCGCTTTCAGACGTCTCGACGACGTGTTAAGGCTCTGGTGGTCAAACGCAAGGATTACTCTAATGGATGGAGAGGTACGAGTGTGTCACTACCGTATGACCACCAGAGGGCAGTGTAACCCGACGTTCCCATCTCATCCTTAAGGACAATAGATCACGAGAGCCGTTCGGATGAAGAAAACCCTTCAGCCCTTCGGATCCCTCCAGCGACGGGTGTCTGTCTGTCTGTCTGTCTGTCTGTCTGTCTGTCTGACCGGCCCGTTTTCCCCATTTCTGGGTCTTCTCCAAATTTCACCCTCAAAAACACACAATCGTTGTATTTGTACANTTTTTTTATCAGCGTTTCCTGCGAAAGCGCTTTGAGCCGTCGCGACGACGTGATAAGGCGCCGTATCACCTGCAAGGATTATTATTACTATTAGTATTAAATTTGAATCGAAACGGTCTCGCAGGCTAAGACAAGGTGGAATTTCCACGACTGTTTGTGGGACACTGCTGTGCGCTATTGGCTTCTGCATTTCGCCCACAAAATGCATAGTCACTTATACATTACAGTGTGTCCTGTGGAGCACTTTGAGACGTCTCGAAGACGTGATAAGGCGCTGTGTCAGAGGCAAAAGGTATTATAAATATCCCGCCAGCTTCGCTCTGCGAGTGATGATGAAACAAACAAACACGCGAGGTTCGGGTGCCATTCACATCGCTTTGAGGTTTTTGCGCTGCAGTGAAATCTACGCTTTATTGTGTTACGCTTTGAGTAAAAGCCGAGTCTAACATACAATGCAATAACGTAATGCAATCACATTTATTGAGCTGACGAATAAACGGAAAAGAAATTCTGGTTGAAAGACTGAGCAGATTCTCTTTTATTTCTCTGGTGGCTGTGTTGGTACTCTGACGTCAGCCCTTCTGGGTGGCCTCAGGTGTTCAGTTCTCTCGACACTGACGTTCTCCCCCCACCCCCCCCCTCGGGAGCTCTCACAGCTCCTCAAGCACGAAGGGAAAGGACAGGGAACAAGTTTACATAGAGTGAGACGGCATGGAAACTGGCCATTCACACATCTAGTCTGTGCTGGTGTTTGTGCTGCACATGCCCCTGTGCCCCCTCTGTTCCCCCGATCAAACTTCTCTTTAATGGGCCTCACCATCAGCGGTCAGGCCTTCAGCACTCTGCCCCCACCCTCTGGAACTCTATCCCACAGACCCTCCCTCCCTCCCTCGTCTCCTTCAAGGCCCGTCTCAAGACCTTCCTCTTCGACCGCGCCTTGGGCCCACCCTCCTACCCCCTGCCCTCCACCCCCCACCTGATCCCAACCCCCAGCTCGGGTCCAAATCCTTGACCGTCCCGCGCGTTGGGACATGCAAGTGTCACGTGTTGTTCCTGATCGATCGTAGTGAGAGAGGAATATCAGAGGGGGATGAGTGAGTGAGTGAGTGAGGGAGTGAGTGAGTGAGTGAGTGAGGGGAGTAATGAGAGTCTGCCTTAGCTCGCGGTAATTTCGATGATCCAGCCTCGCTAAATTCCCCCTCAAGTAATTAGAGTACTGTGCGTTTTGAATAATTAAACGAGCCGGACACAGAGCAGAGGCACGCACGCAATTTATCGCGGCCGAAAAAATAAAATAAATTGTTGCCGGCTGTGAGGTTTGCGAGTGGGTTGAATGTCTCGCGTAGCTTAAAAAAACAACAAAAAAAAAAAATGGGTTCCTCCAGGCCCTTTGTAAATGGAAGTTGAACAACTATGCGCCTTGTCTTGGTTCAGTGCGAAATTATTTTAAAGGAATTAGGAAATGTCAGAATGATTACTTTGCAGAATAAAATTATAACACTCTCTGCCCCGCGGGCCAGACAGTCCTCAGATTAAACCACTAAATCCTGGCAAAGTTTGAAAAACTCTCACCCCATCCCCCACATCCCCCACCGTGTCATGTCAGGAGTCTGGGAGGGATTTCGAGCTGGTGTTCCAGGGCGGGGGCGGGGGTGGGGGGTGGGGGGGGGGAGCACGGCATTGTCAGAGACGCCGTGCTTTGGATCAGACGTTAAATCCGACTCCCGTCTGTGCTGCGTTTCGGGCGGACGTTAAAAGATCCCACGACGCCCTCTTCATGGCTGTTTGGGGGACTTTGCTGAGTGCAAATTGGCAGCCGTGTTTGCTGACGAAGCACGTGTGTGTGTGTGTGTGTGTGTGTGTCTCTCTCTCTCTCTCTATCTGCCTGACTCTGTGCATGTGTCTGCGTGTGAACGCATGTGTCTGTGTCTCTTATCGGGCTCTCTGTGACTGGCTATATGTCTGTGTGCGCGCGCGTGTGTGTCTCTGTATGTCTGCCCAGCTCTGTGCTTGCCTGTGTGTGTGTGCATGTCTGTCTGTCTGTCTGTCAGTCTGGCTCAGTGTCGGGCTTCATGTGCCTTTGTATGTATCTGAGTGTAAAGACATTAATCTATTTATTTCCTGGAATTTACAACCTGTTTGGCTGTTCAAGACAGCGAGGCTCATCATTTCAATGGGTTTTCCAATTGCATTTTGCTATAATAAACCCCCAGAACCATTCATTTGATGATCTTGCAGAACTGTTTCATTAGAGAAAGAAACATCTCCATTATTTAGATGGGTTTGTTATCTCTCTCATTAAAACCAACTCAATTCATTTTATGGAACTTTACGACTTCAAACGTGCTTCACAAGTAATTACTGTCAAGTGCCACATCTTGTCATGTAGCGAAAGTGACAGCTATTCCTCCTCACACTGTTACGTAAGTCGTTTTCTTTATAAAAAGAAGAATCTGGGGCCCAAAGGAGGAATATATCAGTCACGACATTGGGTTAAACTTTCTGCTCCCATTCGCCTATAAAAACACACAGTCACTACTCTTTACAGTACATTCTGCGAAGCGCTTTGAGACGTCTCAACGACATAATAAGGCGCTGTATCAAATGCCAGGGTTATTATTATCATTATTATTATTAATATGTTGCTGTTGTAGTTACTGTAAAGCTGTTTGAGATGTTTCGATGGGTTGGTCTCTAAGGAAATATGTTCTTCTAACATCGTCTCCGACCTGATCTGCCTCTCAAAGCCCTTTGGTCGTGAATCTTGCGTTTGATGTATTCCCTTAATTTAGTGAAATCAGAAGCAGGTTTCACAGGAAATAATACATCACCTCAATCGCACCGGTAATAAAACAGCTTTAATATCACGTAATGTAAGATTCCACATTCACACAATAAAACATCTTGACTTTTTTTTGAAATAGAACATTAAATATTTAAACGGGACATTTGTTCAGCTGCTTTAGTTCAGAGCTATTCCCCCCAACAGCCCCCCCTCTCTCCCCCCCTCCCACGTAACACCCACTTCCATGGGGTGAAGAGAGAAAGACTGTGAGAGATAGAGGGAATGAGAGAGGCAGACACAGACAAGGAGAGACTGATAGAGAGACAGACGGAGAGACTGAATGAGTGAGGGGAGAGGCAGAGAGAGACTGTGAGAGAGAGAGAAAATAATATCTGGGGGTACAGTATATAGTTTGGGACACGACATGTCAAGCAACTGCCAGGAGGGCAGTCGAGAGAGACAGAGACAGAGAGGGAAAGACAGGGAGGGAGAGAGACAGAGAGATGCCATGGGAGGGCGTGTGTGTCTGGGGGAATGGGGGGGTGTTGGGTGAGATTGTCGGGAGTGAGTGAGTGTAAGAGTTAAACAGCCAGACAGACAGTGGGAAGAAATGCGATCCCTCAATAAAAGAGCGAGGATATAAATGTAATGAATTCTCATGGCAGACTGGCAAGGCTTGTTCCTTTGCTATATGAGTATAATAATCCTGGGCCAGACATCAAACCAGTCAGAGTGGGTTTGAATTATCACTTTCTCTGGAACCGGATTGTCTCATTGGTTTGAGCCACTGCCAGGAATTCTTTCACATTGTGTTAAACAGCTTCTGTCACAGTTACTGAAGAACACCAATAATCTGATGTGACTATTAATACTGACACCACCTGACACTGTGTCTCAGTCTCACACAGTGTCTCAATATCACACAGTCTGGGAGTCTATGCGTCATTCCCCCCTCAGCTCCCGATAACCCTGCGAGCCAAAGCCTTAAAGGGTGGGGTGGTCCGAGCTGGACAAGCAGCGGGAAAGCTCGGCTAGACAGCGCTCTCAATGGCCAAGCTGTGTGGGTTTAGCCGGTTAGACCCCAGCAGTTACCCCAACACACACTCTGGGCTCCCCCCCAAGCCTTGGCTCTCGCCAACCTGCGCCTGATACGTTCCGGAATTAGGTAAACAAGATACGTCCCTCCAGGGAGAGAGAGAGAGAGAGAGCGCATTCCATTCCAATAATCTATCTGGGATTTCCTTGTGTAGGTGGGAGACCTGGAATTCTCAGACTTTTAAGCAACGGTGATGGGTTTCCACGTGTGTCAGACACCCACCTGGCTGACCCCCATAAAAAAAACATACAGTGTCTCAGTCTCAGGGTCTCAGTCTGGTATTTTACAGTGAATCCTGTGAAGCGCTTTCAGAAATCCTCCACAGTATTAAAGGATATTGGATACTGTATTATGATATTATTTTGGGCGTTGTACAAACCAGGCAGGATTTCATTTAGATTTGTTCGCAAGAACAGCGGCAAATAAGCCATCTGAGGTGGCAATTGATCTGATGCACATTGTGAGGGAGGCTTGAACGAGACACAGAGCAAAGCTGTCATTAATGAGCTTGTAATACTAACAAGACTCTGAATATCAATAACTCCAACACGTACCCAGACCCAGCTCCTGCAGGAAGCTTTGCTTTGCGGCTTCACCAGGCGACGTGGAAACGAGTTTGGTGTCTGTCTCGTCTGATTGTGATCAATATTAAAGTTCTGCATCTTTATTGAGGCGCTAAAGTGAAACTGGACGGACTCTTTCACTCCCTATTGCAACCTCAATGCCACCCCCCACGCCCCCAGCTCCCCATAGACAGTGCATCCAGATTCCAGACGGGGAGGGGGCGAGAGAGGGGGCATTATTCTGTATAGATTCCAGCTTGTATCTCACTGCTAGAGAGTCATTACTTAATATCCCTAAGTTTACTACAACAACAACAACAAGATTCCATGTGTATAGCGCCTTTCACGTCGGGAGGACATCCCAAGGCGCTGACAGTGTACAGCATTTCAGACCCGAGCTGGGGTTGGGGGGGGTTAAGGGAGGGGAGGGGAAGGGAGGTGGCCGATGGCACGGTCGAAGAGGTGGGTCTTGAGGAGGGACTTGAAGGAGGCTAAGGAGGGGGCGAGGCGGAGAGATTGGGGGATGGAGTTCCAGAGGTTGGGGCAGAGTGGCTGAAGGCTCTCCCGCCAATGGTGGGGCGTGTGGGTCGGGGGACGTGGAGCAGCCAGAGCCGGCTGAGCGGAGGGAGCAGGCGGGTTGGTAGGGGGTTAGGAGGTCGCAGAGGTAGGGTGGGTTGAAGCTATGGAGAGCTTTGTATGTGAGGACCAGGATCTTGAATTGGATCCTCTGAAGGATAGAGAGCCAATGGAGTCGGGCGAGAGTGGGGGAGATGGGGTCACTGGGGGAGTTTGGTGCGGGAGAGGACACGGGCTGCAGAGTTCTGGATTATCTACAGCTGTGGAGGGAGGGGTTGGGAAGGCCGACACGCAGCGAGTTTGCATACTCGAGCCTAGAGGTGATGAAGGCATGAACAAGAGTTTCAGCGCCTGAGGGGTGAGGTAGTGGCGGAGTCGGGAGATGTTACGGAGGTGAGGGAAGGCCGAGCGGGTCATGGCTTGGATGTGGGGAAGAAAAGACAGTTGAGGGTCAAACAGACACCGAGGTTCCTGACTGACTTTGGTTTAAAACAATAATAATAATTTGGTCACTCAATCCACGACTGTTTGTGGGAACGCTGCTGTGCGCGATCGGCTGCCGTGTTTCACCCACAATATCCAGTCACTCCACTTTTCAGAGTATCCTGTGAAGCGCTTTGAGACATCTCGAAGACGTGATAAGGCGCTGTGTCAAATGCCAGGATTATTATTATTGTTGTTATTATTATTATTGCTCCTAGTTCACAGTAAATGCTGTAGATGGTGCTGTGGTACCGAGACTTCAGAGTCAAACCTGTGGCTCCAGATCCAAATGGGGAGTTTCCCCAGTATTGGGGTTCCTTATTTGCAGATTGCCCACAAAATACACAGTCACTCCGCTTTCCAGTATATTCTGTGAAGCGCTGTGACACGTCTCGAAGACGTGATAAGGCCCTGTATCCAATGCAAGGATTATTATTATTATTATTATCATAAATTGGTCATTCACTTCATGGGCTGTTTGTACAATGGTAGAAACACAGAGATTTGCGACACAAGAAGAAAGTCATTCCGCCCATCGTGTCTGTGCCTCTCCCTCAAGAGCAATCCTTACAGTCCCACTTACCTGCCCTTTCCCCCCTGTCGCTGACTCTTATTAAGGCATCTCTCTAGTTCCCTCTTGAAGCCCAAAATGGATTTGATGTGATCTGTGAGACATTTCACTGAGAGTAACAGCGAGTGCCCCGCTTGCCTGGAAACGCACAGTCACTACACTCGACAGCGAATGCCCCGGGGAAGCGCTTTTGAGAGGGTTTGATTTGGGCGGCGTAGGGCTGGAAGGTGGCACCGCCCCAGCCCGGTCAGTCAGTGAGGACAGAGGCTCGCTGGAGCTCAGAGCGAAGGAGAAAGACAAAGGCAGTGGTTCACTTTCCCTCCGGTCCTCGTTAATAATCATTTGCTAAAGTTGGCGAGTGTGAGAGGGGGAGCGAGTCAGAGACAGAGGGGGAGAGGGAGAGGGAGGGGGACAAGAGAGAGAGAGAGAGATAGAGAGAGAGCGCCTCTGGGATTGCAGGCAAATCAATCACACGCGGGGATAGGGTACAAGTGCGGCTGAGGAACAGATGCAGCTAACAATGTTAAATTACACTGGGAATTGAAGGAAACGAGCTGTATTGCGAGGCTATTTTTACCAGCGCACATGTGTGTGTGTCTGTGTGAGAGAGAGTGTGTGTGTGTCTGTGTGAGAGAGAGGTGCGTGTGTCTGTATGAGAGTGCGAGCGTGTGTGCGCGTGAGCACACTGCACGTGTGTGTGCGCGCGTGAACATGTGCGTTATGTGTGTGAGTGTGTGTGAGTGTGTGTTGAATAAATACGTACATAGTGTGTGTGTGTGTCTGTGCGTATGTGTGTAATGTGTGAGAGTGCTGCGTGCGTATGAGTGAATATGTACATGATGCACGTGCGTGTGCGTCTGCGCGTGTGAATACGTGCATGATGTGCGCGTGTGTGAGTGGATGTGTACACGGTGTATGTTGTTGACGGCCGGGGTCGGGGGAAGGGCACAGTGACGTGCTTTGAATGAAATGAAATGAAATGAAATGAAATAAAATGAAATGAAATATTAAGAGTGTTGGGCAGAGCCTCAGCGGCAGTAGCTGTGAGAGCGAGTGCGTGCGTGTGCGTGCGTGTGCGTGTGTGCGCGTGTGTGCGTGTGTGTGCCAGTCAGCCGGAGACAAAGGGTATCAAACAGGGCGGCTTATGGCGAAGGACATTCAGACAATAGGGACGGAGAGCGGTGTCCTTGCTGGTGTGACTCCGGCTGTCAGAGTGGAGGCCGCCACTTCGCAGAGCTCGCAATTTTCGCGGGCACATGGTCTCCTCTCCTACATGTACCTGAGTGTGTGTGTGCGTGTGTGTGTGTGTGTGTGTGTCTGTGTGCGTGTGTGTGTGTGCGTGTGTGTGTGTGTGTGTCTGTGTGTGTGTGCGTGTATGTGCGTGTGTGTGTGTGTGTGTGCGTGTGTGTGTGTGTGTGCCCACCAAGGTCGCCAAACCTTAGGCAAGTTTCCTTACTCCGCGCCCGCCCGCCCGCCTCTGTTTACCCAGCAGTCAGTAAGAACCCGCTTGTTAGTCCATCGCTTTCCAGGGGGTAATAATTCCCTCCACTCAAAAGAAAACGGCCGCTGTAAATCCACCGCTGTTTGTGGGACACCTGCCGGGCGCAATTAGCTGCCACGTTTCACCCACACAATAGGTGGCAGTCACTACGCTTTACAGTGTGTGCTGTGAAGCGCTTTGAGACGTCTCAACCCGTGATGAGGCGCCGGGTGAGATGCCAGGATTATTATTATTATTATTATCATTGAACTCGGGTCCAAACCCCTCAGTGTCCAGCGCCTTGGGACGTGCTCCCGATGTAACTGCAAGTTGAGGCGTTGGATTATTATTGGGAGCGATTTCTATGGATGTGAAACTTGTGGCTGAATCGCGGAGCTGTGACCAGTGCAGTCGCAGCTCCTCTTTGTCAGCCGCGGAACACAAACAGGACAGATCACTACAATAGGGTGGCCGAGGTTCATCCCTGCCTCAAATTAGCCCCGAATCAAAGCCAGTTACTCCGTGAAGAGTTAACAAAGTGGAGAGAGAAGGGATGAAAGGTTGGCTTAATCCGTGAAGGATTAGTTTGGAAGAAATCCCTATCAGTCCTCGCACATTTCTCCTGTTATTCTGGCTTTGAGCTCGGGCCCTGACTCCCTCCACTGTCTCTTCTCTGAATCACGTTCGGTCCAAACGCTTCACTTTGACTCGTGCCAGAGGTATAGCGCCGTTCATCTCTTCATTCTGATGTGCTCTCGTGGGCTCGTTCGCTCTCTCTCACTCACTCACTCACTCGAGAGTTGGAGTAATCATGATGGATCACTGGTATCTGTTTGGGCGAGTTAGTGAGTTAATGAGTTAATCAGATCGTTAGTTTATTATAATAATAATCCTTGCATTTGATGCACCGCCTTATCACACCTTCGAGACGTCTCAAAGCGCTTCACAAATTATACTATACAGTGAACTGAGTGAATGTTTTGTGGGCGAAACGCGGCAGCCAATTGCACACAGCAGAGTCCCACAAACAGTCGTGGATAGAGCGACCAACTTATTTATTTATTCATTTATTTAGAAGGGATTATTACCCCCAGAAGAGCAATCCGCCAATCGACTTACAACCAGGTTCCTACTCGCTGCTGGTAACCAGAGGCGTGTGTGTGTGTGTGTGTGTGTGTGGTGCATGTTTGGAGTAAGGAGACTTGCCTAAGGTTTCGCCCTGACCCACACGGGAATCGAACCCAGGTCCTCTCGCTTGCGAGGCGAGTGCTCTGACCACTGAGCTACAGATCTAAGCTACAAAGCCATATCTATCTCTCGATAAGATCTGGTTCCAGCTCCGAGCCAGACCAGAGATGAAACTTGTTATAAATAGATCAGCTCATCTCATGGCCGGAACCTGCTGTGAATATTAAATAGATTGTCCTTCTGTCCGTCCATCGCACAGTACACAGTACACAGCACATGCCATAAGCTCCCGGTCTCTGTCACACAGGCTCCTGCTCTCGCTCTCGCTCTCTGCCCGACTCTGAACCGCTGCGTAAATGCCTCTCATTTCAGGAATTTGTTTCACAAGGAATTTATTTATTTATTTACAGTCAGATTCCACCGACCCCGAACCCCGTGGGGAGAGTCGGGGAGGAATCATTCTCTCCCTTTCCTCTGCTCTCTCTTCCTCCCTTTAATAATAATAATAATAATAATCCTTGCATTTGATATAGCGCTTTTCACGTCGGGAGGACGTCCCAAAGCGCTTCACAGAACACACTGTAAAGTGAATTGACTGTATGTTTGTGGGCGAACGCAGCAGCCAATGGCGCACAGCAATGTCCCACAAACAGTCGGGGATTGAAAATGACCAATTTATTATTGTTTTTGGTTTTGGAGGGATTATTATTATTATTATAATAATCCTTGCATTTGATCTAGCACTTTATCACGTCTTCGAGATAAAAAAGTGTAGTGACTGGGTGTTTTGTGGGCGAAACACGGCAGCCAATTGCGCCCAACGACGTCCCCACAAACAGTCGTGGGATTGGGTGAATCCACGACACTATTCCTAGCTTCCTTGCCATCTCTCTCACTCCCTCCCCCCTGCCTTCCTTCCTCCCTTCTTTCCTTCTCTATTCCTTTCTCTCTCCGTCTCCCTTTTCCTCCTCTCTCTCTGTCTCTCTGACGCTATTTATTTCTCAGACAACGAGAATGATTAATTCCCCTAATTGTAATGTAATGTTACCGAGTGCGGAGTGCGTGGCGGGGAGCTGTGCTCAGCCCTGTTGTGTGGGTGTTGTTCTTGCTGGTCGACAGGACATCTGGGGAAGCAGCCAATCAGTATTCCCACTCAGTCGCTGCCGTTCTCACCACAGCCACAAGCAGATGGATGGGATGCGCCAATAGTTAACGGTCTCAGCGAGCTTTGAATAACACAACCGCCACCACCACCACCACCACCGACTCTCTATCAGCTGCAGTCCGCTTTAGCCGGCAGTTTGACCCAGTCGCTATCACTCCTTCCTACGGAGGAGACAGTCGTGGGTTCCAGAACACACTGCAAAGTCTGGTGACTGTGTGTTTTTGTGGGCGAAACGCGGCAGCCAATTGCGCACAGCAGCGTCCCCACAAACAGCCGTGGGTTGAGCGACTAAATTATTATTATGTATTGATTTTTTTTGTTGCTGTTCTGAAGGGATTATTACCTCCAGAAAAGCGATCCGCCAATCGACTAACAACTGGGTTTATACTGACTGCTGGTAACCAGAGGCGAGCATGTGCGTGTGCGTGTGTGTGTGTGGGGAGTAAGGAAACTTGCCCAACGTTTCGCTCTGACCCGCCCGGGAATCAAACCCGGTTCCTCTCACATGCGAGGTGAGGGCTCTGACCCCTGAGGTGCAGGACTCCACCAGAATAATAATAATAATAATTATAATAATAATTATTATTATAGTTGGTGCATTGTTGTGTCAGCTAATAGACCTTATGGGTTTCAAGTAACGAAGTGGGGGCTGGAACTCGCAACCTTCTGACTCTGAGGCGAGAGTGCTATCTGCTGACGCGCGGCCGGGCTGGCTTGTGAGACCACAGCCGTCACTCCTGTCCTCAACTTAAAGGCGTCAGTAAACTTGTCCTGGAATCCACCGAAATTAATTGAAGCCATATTGCTAAGTCGCTCTCCAAAACACATTAACATAAATTACACAATTCCCCCCCCGGGACGTGCATCAGTCTGTGAAGACGCTGGATGTTAAGTGCATTGTAAATCTTCTGCCAGCAAACAGACACGTTTTGCCAGCGAACTCCGTGAAGGAATTTCAAGCTCAGGTTAAGATTTCACCTGACCAGTCACCGGGGGTAGGAATTCTCCCCACCCCACCCCACTCCACCCCATCCCACCCCACCTCACGCAGCTCCTGTTATCACTGTAAGCCAAAGCCCTAATAATAATAATAATCCTGGCATTTGATACAGCGCCTTATCGCGTCTTCGAGACGTCTCAAAGCGCTTCACGGGATACGCCGTAAAGTGAATTGACTGTGTTTTACAAACTGTACAAAATCACAGTCGTATCGCTCCCTCCACGTCGGGAGGACATCACAAGTCGCTGAAATATTTTGTGGGCGAAATACCGCTCTGAGACACCCAGCGATGGTGCCTGGGTCTGGAGCAGGATGGCTCTCACTGTCCCTTGCGGTCACCGGCAATCAGGAGATAACAGAGGTGTTCGCGAGGGCAGATGGGAATAATAATAACAGATTGATAGAATCAGGAGCTATCAACCTCGCACAGGATAAAGACTTCGGTCTGGCTCAGTAATCTAGGATTAAGTGTAAATCCCCCCAAATAAAGCACTTAAACAGCTTTGAATGATCCTGGACTTTGGCATAAATCTTTAAGGGGAACCTGACTATGGTTGTGGAGTCCGGTAGCTCAGTGGTTAGAGCACTCGAGAGGACTTGGCGTCAATTCCTGGGCAGGACAAAATCTCAGGCAAGTTTCCTTACTCCACACACACGCCTCTGTTTGCCAGCAGTCAGTAGGAACCCGGTTGTCAGTCGAGTGGTGGTTCTCTTTCCGGGGGTAATTAACTCTTCAAAAAAATCTTTTCAAATAAATAATAATAAATTGGTCACTCAGTCGACAACTGTTTGTGGGGACGCTGCTGTGCGCAATTGGCTGCTGCGTTTCACCCACAAAATATCCAGTCACTCCACTTTTCAGTGTATCCTGTGAAGCGCTTTGAGACGTCTCGAAGACGTGATCAGGCGCTGTATCAAATGCCAGGATTATATATTACATTATTATATAAAATGTTAGTTACAGTAGCAGCTAGTAGTTCTCTTCGTTCTCATTCTCTTCCTTCTCTCTCTCTCTCTCTCTCTCCCTCTAACCAGTATTTGTCCTTGAGTGAATCCTTGCCTGAGAGAGCTCTAGCCCATAAGGCTTGTAAAGATTCACAGCGTGTCGCAAATCGAACAACCCTAGTTAGGAGTTTCTAACCCACTGCACCAGTCAGTCCCTTTGAAATGACCCGAGTCTGTGCATCTCAGCCTCTGGGGCATTTTAGAGACACATCCGAACTGTGTGACACACAACAAACAGTCAGAGACAATCTCCAGTCCAAATAAAACTGGAGTCCCTGTAGCTCAGTGGTTAGAGCCCTCGCCTCGCAAGCGAGAGGACCCGGGTTCGATTCCCGGCCGGGCGGGCGGAACAGGACAGGGCGAAACCTTAGGCCAGTTTCCTCACTCCACACACACGCCTCTGTTTACCAGCAGTCAGTAGGAACCCGGCTGGTAGTCGATTGGCAGATCACTTTCCGGGGGTAATAATCCCTTAATAAAAATAATAATAATTTGGTCACTCAATCCACGGCTGTTTGTGGGGACGCTGCTGTGCGCAATTGCCTGCCGCGTTTCGCCCACAAAACACACAGTGACTGCACTTTACAGTATATTCTGTGAAGAGCTTTGAGACGTTTAGAAGACGTGATAAGGCGATCTAACCACCAAGCTACAGAATCTCAGAGTGAATCTCAGAGTGAAGGAGGCCGTGAGGTCCATGGTGCGTGTGTGGGTGTGTGTGCGTGAGGTGGGGAGGGAAGGGGAGATGGGGGGCAAAGGGGGTGTTATTCTGCAGAACACTGGCTGCAAATCACAAAGCCATTAATCTGTGCATTAACTGGATCAATAAATCAGGTTTGGAGAGGGACACCAGGACACAGCGAAGGCAGAGGAACAGGCAATGTCACAGCCACATCAATGAGGTCGTCATTGTCAGCGGAGGAGGCCGGGGACAAAGCAAAAGTCATCAATATCCATTCATCTGGATAAGCCAGGCACTCAAGGTTAGTCAATGCCTTTCTGGTGTGTGAGTGTGTGAGGTTCTGAGCAGTGAGAGCAGGCCTCAAAGACTACTACTTGTGGAGTACTTGTGGAGCGTATTGGTTGACAGGCTCGCCTCGCAAGCGAGAGGACCTGGATTCGGTTCCCGGGCAGAGCAAAACATTAGGCTATTTCCTTACTCGACACACACGCACACCACAGAGACACACACACACACACACACACAGACACACGTACCCACACGCCTCTGTTTACCAGCAGTCAGTAGGAACCCGCTCGTTAGTCAATTGACCGATCGCTTTTCTGGGGGTAATAATCCCTTCAAGAAAAAATAATAATAGCAATTTCGCCATTGAAACCACGGCTGTTTGTGGGACGCTGCTGTGCGCAATTGGCTGCCGCTTTTCGCCCACAAACATCCAGTCAATTCACTTTACAGTCTATCCTGTAAATAATATAATCTAATAATCCTTACATTTGATATAGCGCTTTTCACGTCTTCTAGATGTCTCAAAGCGCTTCACAGAATAGACTGTAAAGTTAATTGACCGTATATTTGTTGGCGTAAAGAGCTTTGAGACGTCTCGAAGACATGATAAGGCACTGTATCAAATGCCAGGATTATTATTATTATATTATCACTGCTCTGAGCCGGGCAGAGGAACCGAAACAAACCTGTTGCTCTGTGGCTGGGTTCTTGCTCGCTAACCCCCCCGTCAGCCTGTGCGGGGTGTCTTGACTCTCGCTCTCTCTGTTCATGGATGAGATGAACGGTGACAGTTTGCAATCCTGTAACACCTTGTCCACCAATCGACTAACAAATGGGTCCCATTTACTGCTGGGTAAACAGAGGCATGTGTGTGTGTGGAGTAAAGTAAACTTGCCTAAGCTTTCGCCCGGGCCGGGAATCGAACCCAGGTGTCTCGCTTGCGAGGCGAGTGCTCTAACCACTGAGCTACAGGGACTCCTGTAGTGTGTGTGTGTGTGTGTGTGGAGAAAGCTGGGGGAATCTCATTAGGAACAGTTGGGAGCTTCCTGGCTGTCTGTGACTCTGGTCACATCGCTTAGAGACAGACCTGTCACCCAGAGCCTCGCCAGACTGACTCAATACAACGTCAGCCTTTATACCTATTAGAACGTAATGGATGTGTGGGAGCACTGGGGGCAAATCTAACCTCATCACAAACACAGGGTTTACAGTCGACGTCTCCAGCCACAGGTGGGAAACCCATCGGTAATAACCCATGAGAGCCCTGACACCTCTCTAATCACCATCGCTGTTCAGCCCAGCGAGCTTTCACACACTGCGTCCCCTGATCTCGGCTTCAACTCCCCCACCCCCACCCCACTCCCCTCACCCGCCCACGGTCCGATCGCCCCCCCCCCACTCTACCTTTAAATCCCCATCGCACCTGTGATCAGCTCCCCCTTTCCCCCTTCTCTATATGTGTACGTGTCTTCCTCTCTCTCTATGTGAGTGTGTGTGTCTCTCTCCCTCTCTATATATATGTCTGATTTCTTTCTCTCTATACTATATTATATATGTTTAATCCACGACTGTTTGAGGGGACGTCGATGGGCACAATTTGGATGCCATGTTTCGCCCACAAAATATACACTCAATCCACTTTACAGCGTATCCTTTGAAGCACTTTGAGACGTCTCGAAGACGTGATAAGGTGCTGTGTCAAAAAACAAGGACTATTATTATTATTATTATTCTCCCTGAATAATAATAATAATAATTAAGAAATCCAAGAAATCCCTGGTCACAGGTTTGGAGTTTCACATTACCCGTATTTACCTTCACTAGTGATGGCCTTACACACACGACCCGACTGTCACTAACCTCCCTGTTTGCCGGGAGCCTATTTATAGAGGCTTCAGCGCATGTGATTCTGTTAACAACACAACGGCACATTAACCACCGACCTTCAGCCTGCCTTTGTAGATAGTTACTGCCGAGCCCAGTGGGGCTGTCACTGAAGGTGTTTCAGCTCGTTACGGCGATGGTGGGGGGAAGGTGGGAGTGGGGGATTACAGACCATCCTGTAAAGTGTGGTGACTGTATATTTTGCGGTCGAAACTTGGCAGCCAATTGTGCCCAGCGACGTCCCACAAACAGTCGTATAGATTTACTTGTAAAGTGGACTTTCTGTCTGGGCCAGAACCGTCCACTCCCCCGAAGCTTGGTGTTAAAAGTTTCCCACAGAAAAGCAGTTCCTCATTCGCCTCCTTTTCCCCTATCTATCTATCTATCTATCTATCTATCTATCTATCTATCTATCTATCTATCTATCTGTCTGTCTGTCTGTCTGTCTGTCTGTCTGTCTGTCTGTCTGTCTGTCTGTCTGTCTGTCGGACAGTCGGACAGTCGGACAGTCGGACAGTCGGACAGTCGGACAGTCGGACAGAATGCTCTGGAACGACACACCAAACTGCAGAGTCAGGATGGTTAATGGATTCAGTTTCTTTGCTTGAACCACAGTAATTCCCCCTGTTACCCTTGCGTAATAATGGTAATAAATGTAGTTGCTTCCCAGTGAATTATTAATACCCAGAGTAATGTGAGGCGGAGGTCTGGGGAAACGATTCTGCCCCACAAGTAACAATCTGTAATTAGAAATAAATAGGAACTGCAGCTGTGGGAACATGAATTCAGTTTCATATCGACCACAAAATAAATCCAATGAGTTAAGTCTGCAACACGCACATCAAGACATAAATACAGAGGCCCAAAGGTTTGTCTCACACTGGAGGTCCAGTAATTGGGTTAGAGTAACATGGCCACAGTGCGTGGGTGGGGGTTGCAGTAGAGAGCTCCAGTGGGGGAGTGAACACAATCATAGACACAGTGGGGAGAGAACTTTGACACCTCAGAGATGAGATGGAGCTTGAAAAGGAAGAGACTTACAGTCGAGTGGGTTCGGGGAGCAACAGATCTATTTGTGTCTGACTCAGCCTCGAAAGGAAAGAATTTTGACATTTCCAGTAATCAACAGTGTCCAAATCACATCAATGGAGTCGGTGACTTGTTGCCCTTTGGATTTCTGAGTGTTTCTCTGTGGGATATTTAGTTTGGTCTCACAAACTCATCGCAAGGACCTGGGTTTAATTCCTGGGCAGGGCCAAACATTGGGCAAGTTTAATAACTATTATTTTATTATTATTATCATCATCAATAATAACCCAGAAAGCTCCTCCCTGCAGTTTCCCACTCTTTCCCTGTTTAGTTGGGAAACTTCCCTGCCGTTCCTACACCAGGAATGTCACAATATTGTGATTAACGAGAGGATTTGATGAGCGATTTTGTTAGTTATCTCGCGGCTTATAATTGCACGTCGAAGAGATGTTAATGGGTAGCATTCAGCAAACTCAGAGAGACAGATGCCTGTCAGTTACTTTGGTAGAATCCTGTAGCTCAGTGGTTAGAGCCGTCGCCTCACAAGCCAGAGGTTCGATTTCTGGGTCAGGGCAAGTTTCCTTACTCCACACACATCCCTCTGTTTACCAAACAGTAAATGGGGAGCCGGTTGTTAGTCGATTGGTGGATCGCGTTTCCAGGGAATATAACCCCTCCAAAAAAAATAATAAACAATAATAATTTGGTCGCTCAATCCACGACTGTTTGTGGGGACGTCGCTGGGCGCAACCTGGCTGCCGGGTTTCGCCCACAAAATACACAGTCACTACCTTTACAGCGTATCCTGTGAAGCGCTTTGAGACGTCTCGACGGCGTGATATGGCGCGGTACCAAATGCAAATGTTATTATTATTATTTCTCTCCCCCATCACCCCTTCATTTTTTAAGTGTGAGAAGAATGAGTTAGGCAAATGGAGCAAATCTTCCTCCTGTGTTTGTTAAAGACAAAGTGTTTTACTGTGCGAGACGGAGCCTATAAAAAGAAATCATCTAATAGTTGATACAAACTGATAATTAACAATGCTCTGGAGATGATGCTTCGGGATAATCAAAACATTATAATTAGACATTCTCTAATTAATGGACTAATGTCTCGTCTCCTGACAACAGTTTCAGTTGTAATGAGCCTCCAGTAGCTCCTGTTTTTTTGGAAAATTACAATTTATTTTGTTTTAATAACTTTTTTTATATCTATATTATGTATATACTAAGGCAATATGTCTTTGTAGCATTTCCCCAGTGCCTCTCGCGATGTTAAATGGTGTTCAGAGAGCTGGCGAGACAAGTGGGGTCAACCCGCTTTTGTTAAACGCAAGATAAACATACAATTGGAGATGTTAATAATAATCTTTTTTTTGAAGGGATTATTACCCCTGGAACAGCGATCTGCCTATCGACTAACAGCTGGGTTCCTACTTACTGTTCGGTAAACAGAGACGTGTGTGGGGAGTGACCAAACTTGCCTAAGGAAGGAAGGAAAAACAGACAGACAGACAGACAGACAGACTCACTGCGAGTGGGCGAGTGAGTGTGCGAGTGAGGGAGCCAGTGCTTGTCGAGGTCCATGGGGTGTAGTTCAGCGCTCACTACGCGAGTTGTTGAGTAACAAATATTGACGTCAATTTCCTGAACACGGTTGCAGAGGAAATATTTATTGTTGAGTTACATCGTCGAGCTCAGGTTAACTAACCACTAATGGCTGTCGGGTGCTCTGTGTGCGGTTGGATTGATCGGAGGAGAATTCAATCAACTCCTACTGTGCCTGTGAGACCTTGTGGGCTTTAGTCTATCTGAGCCGGGGAAGTGGGGGGTGGGGGTGGCTAACTGCTCCCTGACAATGAGGAGTGGGGGGGGATTAATGGCCGCAGCGATCCTGGGCTTTTTGGGGGGAGAGGGGGGAAACGTGTGGAAGAAGAGAAGAACTTGCAATGTAATGTCTCTCTTGCCTCTGAGTCAAAGTTTTTTTGGGGTTCAAGACCCCTCGTCAGGACTTGGAATCATAGTCTAAGCTGACGCCCCACCCCAGTGCAGCGCTGGGGGAGGACGGGAGTGGGGTGGGGGTGTTGCGGTGTCAGAGACTCCGCCCTTCAAGTGAGACGTTTAAACCAAGTTCCCCGTCTGCCTGTTCAGACGTACGTTAAAGATCCCGCGGCGCGATTCGAAGAGAGAAGGAAGTTTCTCTTTCTCTCTCTCTCCCTCTCCCTGTGTGTATAAAGTCGTGCAATTCAGGACTTGGGGTCCGTCAATCCACTCGCTGTGCGTCTCCCTGGCGTGGTTATGTGGGTTTGCGTGTGCGTCGCGTGTTGGTGCGTGCCCGACGGCAAGCGGACACGTGTCCAGCGCGCGGTGGTCGCCAGGGGGCGCCGGCGAGCCAGTATGTTGCCCCGAGCTCTCGTTGCCGGAGGCTTTGGCCACGTGATTGACCGACAGAGAGCAGCGCAGACGCGACAAAGCAAAGTCGCTGTTGACTTTCAACAATTAAATCCTTTTGGGGCTTAAATATCAATTTGGGCTTTAAGGGATTTAGAGATTGTGGAGGTTGTGCCGACGCCGTAAGTAGGGCAGGGTTTCGATCAGTCTCCCCAACCTCCCAGCGTCTACCCGAGGCCGCAACCATCAGCCACAGTCCCCTCGCCAACAAGACACAGTCACTACACTTTTACTGTCAATCCCGGGAAGTGCTCTGAGACGTCCTCCCGAGGTGAGAGGCGCTGGAGAGGAGTCAGGGTTAGTCACTGACACTCCCAAATGGGACCCGAGTTGCAAACCTCCGTCAAAATCCATCGTCTCGTTTTTAGACGCGCAACTTGGTACGTGACACGACAACGCACAATCGCTGACACATTGAGGCTACTTAGCAATTAACCAATTAACACGGTATCAGCCTATCGGCTCCCTCCCTCCCCACCTCCCCCCCTCCCTACCTCCCCCAGCGCTGCATTGGAGCATCAGTTTATAGACTGTGTGATTCCCAGCCCCAATGCGGGGGTTTAAACCCGCAATCTTCTGACTCAGAAGTGAGAGCGAGAGCGCTACCCACTGAGCCAGGCTGACACACAGTGACTGCGTGTGAGAATGGGTGTGTGTGTGTGTGAGAGAGAGCGAGACAGAGGGAGAAACAGGAAAGCACAGAGTCTGTCGCTGAAGCTTGGCAAGGAGACAGAACAACTCCGAGACCAGCAAATTACTCGGGCCAAGAAGCCGGCAGCCGAGAGCTCCCTGGGGAGCCAGAGCCAAATCTTCTTTCCCCATCGGGGTCGTGTGATGAGATGTCACAGTGTAAGGCATCACGCCTGCCAGAGACACTGACACACGGGGAGATAGCTGACAGCTGGCCCGAGCCAGGGGGACACCAATAACCACCCCCCCCCCCCACCTCACTCCTCACCGGGGTCTCACAGCGACCACAGGCAGCTCAGATGGTTACTCCTGACACTCACTGAACCAACTCTTTGTCCTTTGACGCGGTGAAACAGCAACAACAACAACAACCACCACCAACAGTCGCCCGCAAAATACACAGTCACTCCACTTTACAGTTTTTTCCTGCGAAGCGCTTTGAGGCTTCTCGAGGCCTGTATCTTCCCAGGATACACTGTAAAGTGTAGTGACTGTGTGTTTTTATAGGCGAATGTAATGGGAGCAGAAGGTTTAACCCAATGTCGTGACTGATATATTCCTCCTTTGGGCCCCAAATTTCTTTTTTTGACTGCGTGTTTTGTGGGCGAAATGCGGCAGCCAATAGCGCACAGCGACGTCACACCAACAGTTGTGGATTGAGCGACCAAGTTATCCTGAAATTATTTCCTAACAGAAATCTTTCTAATATGTCCTGGAGAGAATCAACACTTTCTGCTTCCACCGTCCGTCTCCCTGAGGGGGTCTGTTCCACATGGCGCCCCTTCACACCACGAGGACATCCCAAAGTGCTTCCCGGGTTGGGTAGGGGAAGTGGGGGAGGGGGGGAGGGTTACCGTAAAGTGTAGTGACTGTGTTGTGCGGGTGGACCGTGCTGTAAAATGTTCGGTGTGACTCCGTGCTCTGTTTCCCTTTGCTGGGCGGCCAGGATTGATGGGCCATTAAATTGCGCTGAGCACACCTTGCGACGTTGTAATGAGTTCATTAATTCAACTGTTAGAGAGAGAAAGGAACACAGGCCAAACAGGATATGGATGAATGAGCAGCTCAGAGATAAATCAATAGCCATCCTTCACCCAGCCGCGAGATCAACAGGCGTCTGGAAAACCAACCAAAACCCTCCCCGTGTCACTGTGTGACCAGCCGAACCCATCAGGGAGGTGTTGACCCAACGCCCGGTCAAGGAGAAAGGTCTTGAGCTGGAGCTTGAAGGAGGTGAGGAAAGGGGTGGGAGGCTGCTGGACTGTGGGGTCAAGTTCCAGGGAGTGGGGGCAGCAGATAAGATAGGCTGAAGGCCCGGCTGCTGATGGAGGGGGTGGTTGGGTGGGTGAGAGGGTGAGTGGGTGGGTTGGAGGGGATGTGAAGCAGGCTGGTGCCCGAGGAGGGGAGGGTAAGATCAGGCACGAACGGGACCCTCGGTTTTTAACGTCTACTTTGGGAAGACGGCACCTCTGTCAGTGCGACCTTCCCCCCCCCCTCCCCTCCCCCCCAAAGCCTCAGCCCAGACCGTGAGCTCGAAGCCTTGACACGAGGGGTTAAACGTTACAGTGCTGACCCCAGAAACTAGAGGGCGAGTGTCCGATCCGGGCTGTCAGACGGGGGCAGGAATAATAATAATAATAATAATAATAATAGTAATAACGGATCGAGCTGGAACGAGGAGCGAGGGCTACGGAATATCAATGAGCCGCAGAGAGAGAGAGAGAGAGAGTGTTAGCACTGAGAGAGAGAGAGAGAGAGAGAGTGGGAGTCATTTCCCAGGCAGTACATTGCCAGCTGTGGTCAGACACGGCCTCGCCTCCCAGTGACAGCAAAATGGACCCATCTCACAGCACATTAGAGCTTTAGCCGGGCAATTTCACACCGCGCTACATCCCAGGTGTCTTACTCCATCCAGGCCAGGCTCCAGCCTGTAATCACTTACATCATCATCTGCACCACACGGGGCTGAGCAAAGGCTCCGAGGATAAAAGACAGGAGACTAGTGCTTCTCCCCCTCGCTCTCCCTCCCCCCAACTCCCTCCACCTCCCCCCCTCCCTCCTCGAGACAAGGGTTTCGATGTGGACTTTGATTCTTATCCCAACAATAATACTAATCCTTATCTTTGATACCGCGCCTCATCGCGCCCTTGAGACGTCTCAAAGCACTTCGCAGTGACTGTGTATTTTGTGGGTGAAACGCGGCGGCCAATTGCGCACAGCAGCGTCTCCACAAACAGCCGTGGGGCTGAGCGACCAAATTATTTATTTTTGGGGGGAGGGATTATTACCCCCGGGAAAGCGATCCCCCAATCGACTCACAACCGGGTTCCTACTGACTGCTGTGAACAGAGGCGTGTGGGGGGAGTGAGGAAACTTGTCTAAGGTTTCTCCCCGCCCGGGAATCGAACCCGGGTCCTCTCGCTTGCGAGGCGAGGGCTCTAACCACTGAGCTACAGGTCTCCTTGAAGGTGCAGGTGAAAGGCACTGTATCAATGTAATGTTGTTGTCTCAGCCTCCCCGCGTGTGACACGGTAATGACTACCCCAGCGGCCCGCGGTTACATCGCTCTCTTCACGTGTGGTAGTGTCTCGGAGCGCTGAGGTATCTAAGGATAAACTAGAGGCGTAAAGGAATAAACTGCAGCAGTGATGTGCGTGTGTGGTGTGTGTGTGCGTGTGAGTGTGTGCGTGTGGTGTGTGTGCGTGTGTGTGCGTGTGAGTGTGTGTGTGTGCGTGTGAGTGTGTGCGTGTGGTGTGTGTGCGTGTGGTGTGTGTGCGTGTGTGGTGTGAGTGTGTGAGTGAGTGTGAGGGGTGGGAATGATTTGGTGAAAATGTCTGACCTCAGGCAATGTGTGTTGTGGGGAGAGAAGGGGTTTGGGGTTACTTTGGGTATTGTTTTTGGTCTCGGGGTGGGGGCGAGAGGGAGGCGAGGGCTGGAGGATGGCTGGTCGGGGAGAGGAGGGGGACGGGGGGAGGGGAGAAGGCATTGCTCCTCACAAAGCGCATTTAAAAGAAAAATCAGCTTTTACAGTTGTCATAGCGACTCCGGATTCTGATTCTGAAGACTTCGCTGTGAGCAGAGGCTGAGAAAGTAATGGTTTCACCCCCACCACTCCCGGCTGTCTGGCTCTCTGTCTGTGTCTCTGTTCTCTGTCTGTCTCTGTGTCTGTCTGTCTGTCTGTCTCTCTATCTCACTCTCTTGCTGTCTCCGCACAAGGGCTCTCTCTCTGATCACATCGCTCGGTTGGGGGAATAGTGGCTTCAAAAGCAACTGAGTGGATAGAGTATTTATAAATCATACACAGACTGTTGTAATAATAAAGCATGAATCCTCGGTGACTTTCTTTCTCTTTGTTTAACTGTGAGCTCAGAGCTGGAGACGTACAGACTTTTTTTTTTATTGGTTGTTGGTCCCAATTTGAAAGGTCTTTTGACGTTATTTTTAAGGCGTGAATGGTGTCGTCGTACCAACACTCTCTCTTACCTCCCCCGCCACCCCCACCCCACCCCCCGCCATCTAAACTATGTCCTTGTAAATCGCAAGAATAGGAAGGGCCGCAAACGCTATTAACCCTTTGTTTCCGTGCTGTTTTTCTCTTGCTGTCTCTCTCTCTGATCACATCGCTCGGTTGGAGGAATAGTGGCTTCAAAAGCAACTGAGTGGACAGAGTAGGGGGTTAAAGTGGGGGGTAGGGGGTGGGGTGGGGGGGGAGCGATCTTTCCCCCTCGCCGAGCGACCATACAATAGGATAATATTTAACGCTCGGTTTTAGGGGTCTGTGTGCGGATTCTGGATGGTTTTTGGCTCCAGGTAAAAGCCGGGATAAAGGAAGTGGCTAAACACTTCAAAACCGGTGAAATTAATAGAAATGACAACGACGGCAACAACAACAACAACAACAACAACTTGCATTTACACCGCGCCCCCTCACTCAGGGGAGTGTCCCAGAGCGCTTGACAGTGGCGGAGCACGACACCGAACAGGGTGGTGGGGGGGGAGAAGGTGACTGTGGGCATGTTCTATGGGGAAGGTCTTCAGGCGTGACCTGAAGATGGGGAAAGAAGGGGATGGACGGCAGAGGGAGAGAGGGAGAGTGTTCCTGAGTTACGGTGGAGAGGGGAGGGGGAGAGCTTGGCTACCCATTCCACCACCCCCCCACCCCCCCCCCCCACCATCCACCCCCCCCATCTCCACAACCATCTCCATTTGCACAATATTTAAATAGGAGCTTTTCTGAGGATATCAATCACTGTCTGGGGCCACTTTAATGATTTATGATGAAGGAAAGTTTCAATTCATCAGCGAGACGTACCTAACGGAAGAACTGAAGCAAGTACGAGAGGCTGTTTGGTAACGAGGAGATTGAATACAAACAAATCCCTGGGCTCCACACATCCCGAATCCCCCCCCCCCCCGCCGCTCCCTTCCGCCCCCTCCGCCCGCCTTGTTTATTACAATCATCACAATATTTCATCAACTCAAAGACAGGAGCAGCTTCTGTTTGTTCACAGACAGATTTATCTGCACCATTTGCAAATTATGTCTTCTTCTGTTGGGCAACAAACTGCCACAGAGCTCGCAATAAATTGTCTGTGTCCGTTTATTATAATAATAATAATAATAATAATGCCTTTATTTGATACAGCGCCTTATCCCGTCTTCGAGACGTCTCAAAGCGCTTCACAGGATACACTGTAAAGTGAATTGACTGTGTATTTTGTGGGCGAAACTCGGCAGCCAATTGCACACAGCAGCGTCCCACACAAACAGTCGCTGAGTGAGAGACGATTATTTTTATCAGGCAGGATTTGTCGGCCAGACACCAGAAGACAGAGAGAGACAGAGAGATAAACTCCCTTCAAATAGCCCCGCGGGAGATCTTTAACGTCCACCTAAACAGGGCACAGACGGGAAGCGAGGTTTAATGTCTCATCCAAAGGGAGTCAGGGAGCCAGAGGGGTGAGGGGGTGAGGGCCTAAGGTGACGGCCGTGTCTGGAGTTTGGTGCGGGAAGTTCGCAGTTAACTATTTATTTAGCAGTTAACTGTTCTGTAACTGTCTACGTTTCTTTCTCTGAACAAACCCGGGAACCACAGGGATGGGGCTGAAACGCGGTGAGACAGAATTCTCGGGGACGGAGTTGCTTTTGCAGAGCTTTTACACTGAGCTTTTACACCATTAATATTTACGACTCGAATCCCAGACTGCTGGAAGCTAAGATTCCGAAGTCAAAATTACCCGAAACGGTAATGATTTTTCTTTTGCAGCTGAAATATCCATCACTGTAACACGGCTGCGATGTATATGAAGCAGAGCAGCTTTGAGCAACAAAGTGATTTACATCTGCTCCTGTGTCTGTCTGGTTGGGGATGAGAACATATTTCACCGTTATTCAAAAAAAAAGGTTCAGTTAATTTCTCGCTGTTTTTACGCCCCCAAACTTTCTTACTTTCCTTCTCTCAATCACCGGCTGTCTGTGGGACGTCGCTGGGCGCTGCTGCATTCTGCTTCGCCCACAAAACACACAGTCACTCCACTTGACAGTGTATCCTGTGAAGCGCTTTGAGACGCCTGCGAGACGAGGTGGAGGCGGCGGGATTGAGGGAGAGAGTTCCAGAGCTCCGGGGGGGGAGGGGGGGCGGGCGGGCGCGGGGGGGGGGGATAGTGGCTGAAGGCACGGCCAAGATTGTGGAGATTAGGAGGAAACATTAGTGGATAAATCAGCAATTGTACTGGCGTTTACTAACTCTCCAAAGACAGACAGTGCCCAGGGTTTGGCTGATGATTGAGACGCTGTGAAATAGCTTCAATCTGATTTAATTGGGAGATCATAAACTTTTAATGGGTTCTTGCCTGACACAATGGGGAAGGGAGCTGGTGTCACTCTGTGGTCTGAATGATGTCCTTTCCCCGACTCGTTTGTTCCACTAATGACCCTCTCCACACGCCTCCACACGCCTCCACACACGCCTGCACAACCTCACGGCCAGTCGAAGGAAAGTAATTGAGGACACGGTAACAGTCTTCCAACAGCCCCAACTCTTAACCCTGAGCACAGAGAAGGAAAGTCATCAATAGTATTCTCAACGTGAATAAAGCGAGCCAGAGCACCCGGGTTTGATTCCCGGCCGGGCCGGGCTGGGGGAAACCTTAGGCAAGTTTCCTTACTCCACACACACGCCTCTGTTTACCAGCAGTCAGTAGGAACCTGGTTGTTAGTCGATTGGCGGATCTCTTTCCGGGGGTAATAATCCCTCCCCAAAACAAAGTTGGTCACTCAGTCCAAGACTGTTTGTGGGGACGCTGCTGTGCGCAATTGGCTGTCGCGTTTCGCCCGCAAGACACAGTCAATCCACTTTGCGGTATGGTTTCCGAAGCGCTTTGAGACGTCTCAACGATGGGATAAAGCCAGGAACCAACAACAACAGCTTGCATTTACACGGCGTTCCTCACCTCACACAGGGTAGCATCCCAGAGGGCTTGACAGTGGCGGAGCAAGGCGCTGAGTCAAATGCAAGAATTATCATTATTATTATTATTGATGACAATTATGATGTTAATAGTGTTTTTCCAAATGCCTTTGAAGAGGCAATGTCTTCTCCCGTTGCCCGCTCCTCCGGGCTATATTATTAACTTTCAGGGTTGAGTTCGAACCTCACTAAAAGAAAAAAAATCAACTGTGATATTTATTCAGGGGCATGTAATTGCACTGAGCCACTCCGAGGGCAATGTTGAGTTACAGAACGGGACGCCCGACAGTTCATCTGGATGCAGTAAATCCTGTAAATTTAATTAGACTTTATTTGCATAATCACAAACCTCTGTTTTGCCCCCGCGCTCTCTCCTCAACTCTCTCTCCCCAAAGTCTCATGATTATTTTGCTTTTGAATAATCTCCTACTTTCAATCTGTGTTGTGTTGTGTTGTGCTGTGGTGTGTTGTGTTATGCTGTGCTGTGCTGTGCTGTGCTGTGTTGTGCTGTGTTGTGTTGTGTTGTGCTGTGCTGTGCTGTGCTGTGTTGTGCTGTGTTGTGCTGTGCTGTGTTGTGTTGTGTTGTGCTGTGCTGTGCTGTGCTGTGTTGTGCTGTGCTGTGCTGTGTTGTGCTGTGCTGTGTTGTGCTGTGCTGTGCTGTGCTGTGTAGTGCTGTGCTGTGCTGTGCTCTGTTGTGCTGTGCTGTGTTGTGTTGTGTTGTGCTGTGCTGTGCTGTGTTGTGCTGTGTTGTGTTGTGCTGTGCTGTGTTGTGTTGTGTTGTGCTGTGCTGTGTTGTGTTGTGTTGTGCTGTGCTGTGCTGTGCTGTGCTGTGCTGTGTTGTGTTGTGCTGTGCTGTGCTGTGCTGTGCTGTGTTGTGCTGTGCTGTGCTGTGCTGTGCTGTGTTGTGCTGTGCTGTGTTGTGTTGTGTTGTGCTGTGGTGTGCTGTGTTGTGCTGTGCTGTGCTGTGTTGTGTTGTGTTGTGTTGTGCTGTGCTGTGTTGTGCTGTGCTGTGCTGTGCTGTGCTGTGCTGTGTTGTGCTGTGTTGGGCTGTGTTGTGCTGTGCTGTGCTGTGTTGTGTTGTGTTGTGCTGTGCTGTGTTGTGCTGTGCTGTGCTGTGCTGTGCTGTGTTGTGTTGTGCTGTGCTGTGCTGTGCTGTGCTGAGCTGTGCTGTGTTGTGCTGGGGAGACAGTGTATACTTTGGGACACGACATGTCAAGCGGACTAGATGGACCTTGTAGCAGATTCAGTCCCCTGTGAGGCTGTTGGCACACTAAGGGTTAAGACGCGGTGGGAGATGTGCTCCGAGTTTCCCGCTGAGCGACACACAGCAACAGGAATTGACAGAGAGACGCACACATGTCACCAAGTCACAGCACACGAGTGAATCATTCATTGGCTTCCACCTTTCACAGGTACAAGAGCATCGCTGCTCAGAGCCAGACGGTGTGAATCACTGCCTCTAACCTTTAACATACACACCAGGTGTCACTTAGCCACACGCAAGCCACACGCAAGCCACACGTTACCCAAGCCAAGCCAAGCCACGCCAAGCCAAGCAGTCAGGAGCAGATGGGGGCAAAATAGTCTGCCTACTTGTTACTTATTCACAAGTAACGTGGAGCCTGACACTGAGATACTCTCTCTCTCTCTCTCTCTCTCACGCACACAGGGAGCGAGGAGAGCGGATTAGGAAACGTAGGAACCGAGGAACAGGACTAGGCCATTCAGCCCCTCGAGCCTGTTTCACTGTTCTGTTTGATCACGGCTGATCGGTACCTCAACTACAGTTAGGCGGATTTTTTGCTGGGGGGGGGGGTCAGCCGGGTGTCTGACACATGCGGGAAAAGGTTTTGTCCCCTCCCGGCCGGGAATCACACCCGGGTCCTCTCGCCCGCGAGGAGAGGGCTCTAACCGCTGAGCTACAGGGACTGCACGAAGGCAAAATGGTGAAGTCTGCGACTGACTGACTGACTGACTGACATTATTGCCTGACTCTCATGCCAGGCCCTGTTGAGAGGGTTTAAACTGAAGAGTGAGGGCGCAAACTATCTAAATCCTCTTCTTTTCACCCGGACGGCCCAGGAATGGCTGCCAACTAATCAGAACGGCTTTGTCAAAACCCACATTACGCTCCTTAAGCACAACATTACACAGCGAGGCCTCTGCGCTGTCTTTAAGCCCTGACAGACCATTTACACAGGCCATTTAAACAGGACGTGCACTTCTCATTCCAAACGCAGCGCCCGTCTCATTACTACAGCTCACTGAGTTCAGCAGTGGAGCTCGTGGCTGCCTTTTGGCGAGTCAGTAACCAGAGGCGATAAATTTCAGATCATTAGCAAGAAAAACAAGCAGAAAGTTTAGGTGATTTCCTTGTACACGGACTGTGGGGTATTAGGACACCGATAAGGACAGATTTATTTTGGTCTGGCACATGCGGCAAACCCATCACCATGCTTAACAGTACAATAATAATAATAATAATAATAATAATAACAGGAGACACAGTAAAGTGAATTGACTGTTGTCGTAGGTCGGCAAGAGCCATGGCCTGGGGGGAGCCGAGAGTGTGCGGCAGCCAATTGCGCACAGCAGTGCCCCCAAACAGTTGATGGATCGAGGGACCAAGTTATTACTATTATTATTAGTAGTAGTATTCTTCTTGGAAGGGATTATTGCGACACTACGGTGAGAGAGAGAGAGAGAGAGAGAGAGAGGGAGCGTAATACTTGTGACCCGACAGGACAAGTACATTCCCAAGGCCAGTTATCCTGGCCATTAGTAACAGAACACATTGCTGAGCGGAGACAAGTAAAGCCAATCACCCCTCGCGTGTTGTTCTGGGAGTAAATAGCTTCTTCCCTCCGTCTACAGATTGTGCCTATTGATTTTTACAACTCCTCGCCACATTTATAACAGGGAGCCACGAGCTGTTTTTCTTCCCCAATCGCACACACGAGGAGGAATTCTTCAGATTTCTTGAAAGGGTCTGATTTGCGCCATTTCTTAACTGGTTTCTTCATTATATAATAATGTGATCACTCGACCCACGATGGTTTGTGGGGGAGGGACGCTGCTGTTCGTAATTGGCTGCTGCGTTTCGCCCACAAAATACACAGTCAATCCACTTTACAATATAAATTCTGTGAAGCGCTTTGAGACGTCACAAGGGCGGTGATAAGACGTTAAATCAAATGCAAGGATTATTATTATTATTGCCTTCCCCACCCATCCGCCCCCACCCAACCCCTCCCACTCCACCCAACCACCCCCACCCAACCCCTCCCACCCCACCCATCCAACGTTCGACACAGCGCCTTATCGCGCCTTCGAGACGTCTCAAAGCGCTTGACCGAACATACTGTAAAGCATAGTGACTGTGTGTTTTGTGGGCGAAACGCGGCAGCCCACTGTGCAAGATAAGGCACTGTGTCAAAATGTGTAAGTCTTTATTCTGTGACGAGCCGAGCCGAGCCGAGCCGAGCCGAGCCGAGCCCTGCCTGACTTGTGAAGGTCCGATTTTAAACATCTCCTCAGTAGCTCGCTGTACTAATATTTAATAACGTTCCCATTAAATATATATATATATTGCTGGAAAAGCACAACAGCAGCGGTAATAACCTGCTTTCTGGCTGGCTGCTTCACCTCATGTGAATTAGAACATTATAAAGAGAGACTCAGACAGACTGAGTCTGGAAATCTAATCCTTGTCTTGCCCGGCCACGTGTCCACCACAAGCCGAGGATTAGATTCTCAGAGACAATCATCGAACCTTGAAAACTCTGCTCTTCATTCACCACGCAGGCTCTATAACGATAGCAATAATAATAGTCATTGCATTTGATACAGCGCCTCATCACGTCTTTGAGACGTCTCAAAGCGCTTCACAGACTATACTGTAAAGTGAATTGACTGTATATTTTGTGGGCGAAACGCAACAGCCAATTGCGCACAGCAGCGTTCCCGCAAACAGCCGTGGATTGAGTGACCAAAGTATTACTATGTATTTATTTAGGGTTTTTTTCAGGGATTATTACCCCTGGAAAAGCGATCCGCCAATCGGCTAACAACCGGATTCCCACTTACTGCTGGTAAACAGAAGCGTGTGTGTGTGTGTGTGTGTGGAGTAAGGAAACTTGCCCAACGTTTCGACCTGTTCTGCCCAGGAATCGAACCCGGGTCCTCTCGCTTGCGAGGCGAGCGCTCTAACCACTGAGCTACAGGGACTCCAATAATTAAACCTTGAAAACTTCTGTCTTAATTCACCAAGGAAGGAGGAGGCCCTCTCTGAATCAGCAACAGTCCGCAATCAACCAGTCTAATAATGGCTGATAGCAACCATCAATCTTTAAATCTCTGGCCCACGGCCTATTCAATCATTCATTCTCTCAGCACGTCAGCCAAGTCCTAACCAACACCCTCAGGAAACACTCAGCACAAATTCATATTTCACACAGAAGTGATCAGGGCTCCAGAACGCACTGCCTTCCGCCCACCACCGGCAAGCTCGGGAAGTTAGTCAAGTCTTGTTTGTATTCTGAGCAAGAAAATCCCCATTGTTTCATCGGTGCAATTGATGCCCGAGTCTGACAAACACCAATAAATGTCAGGCAGGTTCAGGTCCCGGACCGTGGGAGCTTCATCTCATAGTAATTCTGCAACGCAGGAGGGAAACGGGAATGGGTTTGGGCCGTTGGGAATGTGGACAGTGCAGTGTGATGTCCGTGTGTGGATCATGTGGTAACAGCTGCCTTGTAGTTGGCCCAATAAAACCAGCAGAAGCCACCTGTAGGGGCCTGTCAGCCCAAATCTCCACATGCCATCAATCCAGTTACTATATAAAGAGCAAATGTTTTATGTATCAAATTGCAATTAAAAAAAAAAAACGTGTATTGGAGGACGAGCCAAGTTTCTGAGCACCCGGTCGCAGTGAGCCCTCATTCCTATTAATGTCACCCCATGCAATATGCATGCCTCCCAACCACTTGATTCATAATGAATAGGAGCATCCGAGATGCACTGGTGCAAGATAGCAATGTAATTGAGGAAATTAGTTTAGCTGTGAATAGGATTTCAACAGATACGGGGAAAGGTTCGGAGGAGATTGTTCAACTATCACTTACACTAGATCTTCCAGTTTCTCCCCCCATAAACTGAACAGACCCAGAGATATACAGTATTGCAGTGAGTAGGAAGCAGGTTGTTAGAAGATTGGGGGATCGCTTTTCCGGGGGGTAATAATCCCATCAAAAAAAAATAATAATAATTTGGTCACTCAATCCACCACTGTTTGTGGGGACGCTGCTGTACACAATTGACTACCGGGTTTTGCTCACAAAATACACAGTCACTGCACTTTGCAGTGTGTCCTGTGAAGCTCTTTGAGACGTTTCAAAGATGTGATGAGGCGCTTTATCAAATGCCAAGGATTATTATTATTAATATCTCAGGATATAATTTGGGGACACGACATGTCCAGCGACTGCCAGGATGGTGGAAGGTGAACTGGATGGACCTCGGTTTTCTTTGCCAGCAAATTCTTATGTTCTTAGCATTAATCATTCACCTGTGGGCTGTGTGTGCGTGTGTGTGTGTGTGTGTGTGTGTGAGGGGTGGGGGGGGACCTTGCTGCTGTGTGCACAAAATGACTGTCAGCAGCCCCAGTCGCTACACCTAATAATGATGTTGTCGGTGTGATAAACACATCAGGTCCTTCCTCTTATAAGGACAAGTACACACAGAGGCACCAAGCGAGAGAGAGTGCGACACTGAGTTCCGTTGGGATGGGTAGCGATTGCATTCCTGCTCTGGCTACTGAATAATGCAGCTCGCAATGTTAGACGAATGTGTCCTGAGGCTCCGCACTGATGATCTGCCGAGTGAGAGAGAGCGAGAGAGAGAGAGAGAGAGAGACGTCGGAGCCCAGCTGAGCCGAGGTGGTTGTACGTGGGTTTGGTTGAACCTCCCTCAAGAGGCTAAATAATTTAAGGCGAATCAGTGGCACCATAAATTGTACACAAGCGTTTGGAAGCGAACTCGCCTCGTTCCGTACGTCGGTGCTTTCCCCTCCTTCTGTGCACTTTCTGGCCTCATCGCGCATTCCCCCCTCGATCCCAGCGAGATACAGTACGTCCCTCCCTGACTGCAGGGCCAAAACACACAAACCCTGCGCAGTTTGATAGCTGCTCTGAGAGTGGAGACCCAGAGCTCAGTGGTTAGAGCACTCGCTTCGCAAAGCGAGAGGACCCAGGTTCGATTTCCAGGCAAGTTAGGCAAGTTTACTTACTCCACACACACGCACGCGCGCACACACACACACACACACGCGCACGTCTCTGTTTATCAGCAGTAAGCAGAAACCCGGTTGTTAGTCGATTGGTGGATCGCTTCAAAAGAAAATAATAATAATAATTTGGTGACTCAATCCACAGCTGTTTGTGGGGACGCTGCTGTACACAATTGGCTGCCGCGTTTTGCCCACAAAAGATACGGTCAATTCGCTTTACAGCGTATCCTGTGAAGCGCTTTGAGACGTCTCGGAGACGTGATAAGGCACTGGATCAAATGCAAGGATTATTATTGTTGAAGTACAAGGGAACGAACAAGAGATTCCTGGGTGAGGGTTAGCCGAGAGAGGAGGAGCTGAGAAACAGAGACACACAGACTCAGGAGCCGGGAGAACTCCGGTAATAACAGAATACTGAAGGAGAGAGAAATCTCTTTGCTGTCAATCGTTGTGGCTGTGCTTGTGGGCAGATGGGCCGTTTTGTGCACAGCATGTTGCCACAGACTGCAGTGTGCTGTGAATGATCCATTTTACCTGGGAGACTGTTGGCCAGGACACCGAGAGAGAGAGAGAGAGAGAGAGAGAGAGAGAAGAGAAGAGAGAAACTCCCCTCTTTTTTTCCAGATGGGATCACAGGTTCTTTTAACGTCTGCCTGAAAAGACACAAACATCTCAGGTTTAACGTCTCATCCGAATGATAGCATCTACATTGTCAGCCTCAGACGGTGAGCGCAAAGTTCCCCCACCTGGGGCTTGAACCTACAGCCTCCTGTCCTGCAGGTAGGAACACGAGCCATCTGCCATCCAGGTGCACTCCACATCCATAATAATAATAATAATAATAATAATCCTGGCATTTGATGTAGCTCATTCCCACGTTGTTGAAACGTCTCAAAGCGCTTCACAGAATATACTGTAAAGTGGAGTGACTGTGTGTTTTGTGGGTGAAACACGGCAGCTAATAGCGTCCCCACAAACACTCGTGGATTGAGTGACCGTGTTTTTTTTACTCTCCCCACAACGAGATACGGGGGTACACACACACACACACACACACACACACACAACCACACACACACAACCACAACAACAAACTATGTTTGTATAGTGCCTTTCACGTCGGGGGGACGTCCCAAGGCGCTGTACAAATGTACACACATACACACATACATACACACACACATACACATACCCCCACACACACACATATATACATATACACACACATACACATACCCACACACACACACACACACACACATATGTCACCAGTTTTAATGACTAAACATGACCGAGGAGTGATTAATTCAGGAGTAGATGACTTGCGAACGCTGTTACTAATCATACCTCATGCCCTGGCGATGTCTTTCTCTAATGTTGACACTTGTAGATGTTCACAGCCAGGAATAGAATGAGGGCAATTTCACAGCCTGAGGAAAATATCAGTTGACATGTGTTTTTCTTTGGTCATTATCTTTGCTCAAAGACCTTGGTGGGTTTGCACAGTCGAGGTCTTTAGCATTTTAATTTAGATTCCGGTCTTCAAGGAGCCAGCAAACAGGTGGAGGCTCGAACATTATAAACCTGTCGCTTCTATTAATTTTTTTTTATATATAAGGGAAACCGTCCAAAGAAATTTCCGATCCAAGGGCAAAAGGTTTTCAGTAAATAGTTTATTTATTCACCACAATAGGACGTTCAGCCCGGCTCAGTCACTCTCACTCTCATCTCTTGATTCAGAAGGTTTAATAATAATAATAATCCTGGCATTTGATAAAGCGCCTTATCGCGCCTTCGAGATGTCTCAAAGCGCTTCACAGAATGTATTGTAAAGTGAATTGACTGTGTGTTTTGTGGGCAAAACGCGGAGGCCAATTGCGCACAGCAGCGTCCCCACAAACAGTCTTGGATTGAGTGACCAAATTATTATTATTTTTTTGAAGGGCTTATTACCCCCAGAAAAGCGATCTGACAATCAACTAACAACCAGGTTCCTACTGCCTGTTGGTGAACAGAGGCGTGTGGAGTAAGTAACCCAGTGTGTGTGTGTGTGTGTGTGTGTGTGTCTATGTGTGTGTGTGGGGTATGGAAACTTGCCCAATGTTTCGCTCTGACCCGCCCGGGAAATCGAACCCGGATCCTCTCGCTTGCGAGGCGAGGGCTCTAACCACTGAGCTACAGGACTCCACCTCTTGGATCAGAAGGTTTTGATGTGCTCACACCCCAGGGTGGGACTTTTGAGCTCACAGTCTAGGCTGTCGTTCCAATGTAGTGCTGGGGGGAGGAGGGGGGAGTGCTGCCGTCTTTGTCGGAGGTGTCGTCTCTCGAGGTTCGTGGTTAACGTGAATGACAGTGAGTGTAACTGACTCAGGGTGATTGACGTCTGTCTGTCTGTCTGTCTGTCTGAGCACGCTGCCCTTTGTGAAAAACAAACCCGAT
Organism: Callorhinchus milii; assembly: GCF_018977255.1. NCBI lineage: Eukaryota > Metazoa > Chordata > Chondrichthyes > Chimaeriformes > Callorhinchidae > Callorhinchus > Callorhinchus milii. The sequence continues at coordinate 975,156 of NW_024704760.1, read as the reverse complement.
GCATAATTAATTATTTCATTATTCTGTCCACGTCAAAGCCGTTTGTACCTTTAATTTAGCCACAGAACTGTAAATAAAATATTAACATCAGCCAGAGAGTGTTGCACAACCATCTCCCGGGTTAATTTGATGAAACAGCTTGTCTGACAACATAGCCGTCTGAGCCCTGACACTACAGCCCTGAGCGTCAATCACACAGCTCGTGTTTGTGTGTGAGTGAGAGTGACAGTGTGTGTGAGTGACAGTGTCAGTATGTGAGTGACAGTGACAGTGTCTGTGTAAGTATTAGTGTGTATGTGTGTGTGTGAGTGTCAGTGTGTATTGTGTGTGTGTGAGTGTGTGTGAGTGTGAGTAACAGTGTGAGCGTGAGTGACTGTGTCAGTGCGTGAGTGTCAGTGCGCGTGTTTGAGTGAGTGACAGTCACTCACTCAAACACACACTGACGCTGGAGTCTGTGTGTCTAATAATAATAATAATCCTTGCATTTGATATCGCACCTCATCACGTCTTTGAGACAACTCAAAGCGCTTCACAGAATATACTGTAAAGTGGAGTGACTGTGTGTTTTGTGTTGACAAGCAGTGGCTGTTTGTGAGATCTCGCTGCTGTGTTTGAGAGGGCGAGAGCGAGAGAGAGAGAGAGAGTGAGAGAGCGAACGAGTTTAGAAAGCATTTCTCTGGAACCTCATTAAATGTCAGTAACGCAGCATAAGGAGATTTGATTCTCTTCTCCCTGTGAAAACCACCTGTTTCTCTGCCGCAGTCCAAGACATACAACAAAACACCCAACAGATTCAATTGCAGTAATAAAAAAAAACCCTCGTTTACAGCATTAAACCACGAAAATTAATAAAAGAAAGATCAACAATTCAACAAAACAACCCGTGACTGAGCGAGAGGGATTAATGTGGATGAGTAATTCTGAGGGAGAAAGTCTATGGATCTCGGCACTCTGGGACTGAGAGATGGGTGAATTCGCTGTCACTTACATCTGCATTAATTATAAAAATAATAATAATAATAATTTGGTAACTCAATCACACACAGACACACACACACACACACACAGCCACACTCAGACACAGACATACACGGACACACAGACACACTCAGACAGACACACACACAGACACACAGACACACTCAGACAAACATACACTCACACAGTGGCACTTGGCAGATTTTCCCACAGTGCGGTGTGATTTTCTCGCAGTGAAAGGTGACACGTTGTAAATAACACTTAAAAGGACAGAGCTGCCGTCTGAGCTCCCGGTCCCCACACCTCCTGAGACGAAAGCCTCCGAGCAGCTTATGTTACCGACTCACATCAGTGTCAGAGTCGTACAGTCCGATCCCTCGCTCAGCCCAGCGCAGAGTTCCTAATGCCACTCGCCTCCTTTTTCTCTCTTTTTGCTTCAGTTTTGGTCAGTTTGGCTCAAGTCAGTCGGTCTCTCTCTCACCCTTTCATTCCCACCCCTGTAACTCTTGGCTCAACTCAGTGGTTAGAGCCCTCGTCTCGCAAGCGAGAGGACCCGGGTTTGATTCCCGGGTGGGTCAGGGTGAAACATTGGGCAAGTTTCCATACTCCACACACACATAGACACATAGACACACCACACACACACACACACACTGGGTTACTTACTCCCCACGCCTCTGTTTACCAGCAGGCAGTAGGAACCTGGTTGTTAGTTGATTGTCAGATCGCTAATAAATAAAATAATAATTTGGTCACTCAATCCAAGACTGTTTGTGGGGACGCTGCTGCGCGCAATTGGCTGCCGCGTTTTGCCCACAAAAATATACAGTCACTTCACTTCACAGTGCATCCTGTGAAGCGCCTTGAGACGTCTCGAAGACGTGATAAGGCGCTATAACAAATGCCAGGATTATTATAACCTTCTCACCCAGAAACAAAAAGCGTCACCAACTGAGCTGAGCCGACACATTGAAACATCGACAGCGAAACTAAAAGTTGTTTTCGGCAAAAAAATTATAATTCAATGGCGGGAACCACTTAACATGAGGGGAAATTGTTTTATATGTCGGCTGCTTATACTGTAATAATCACAGTCATAGGATGGCTGGTGTGAAGTTGTTCACAGTTTAAATAACCTGCATTGGAATGGAATTTAAACGTTGTACATTACAGCAAACTCTACAGAGTAACAAACGCCACAGGGGCTAAATTACTGATGGTTGAGCGGAAATTCCACCTGAGTCCACATTTCCTCTATTTATGCAGTGATTATAATAATAGTGATTAATCCGGGTTCCTTACGCCACACGCCTCAGTTTTCCCAGCAGTAAGGCGGGACCTTATCGTTAGTCAATTGGCGGATCGCTTTTCCAGGGTGTAATAATCCCTTATAAAAAAATAATTTGGTCACTCCAATCCACGGCTGTTTGTGGGACGCCACTGTGTGCAATTGGCTGCCGCGTTTCACCCACAAAATATACAGTCACTAAACTTTACGGTATACTCCGTGAAGCTCTTTGAGACGTCTCGAAGTCGTGATAAGGCGCTGTATCAAATGCAAGGATTATTATTATTAATTATTATTGCTATCATTAAACGGAGGCGTGGGTGTGGAGGAAGGAAACTTGCCTAAGGTTTCGCCTGCCCGGGGAATCGAACCCGGGTCCTCTCGCTTGCGAGGCGAGCGCTCTAACCACTAGTGCTACAGGGATCTCCACTCCAGATTATCAAAAGAACGGCAGATCTTTCACTCCTATATCGCCCCTTTTCTCCTCAGTTGGGGCGTTGGACTGTTGAGTTATCGGGAGCCGAGTGGGAAGCCTCCCGGGCTTCAGGGTTTCAAATTTGGGGATTAATCCGCGCAGGAGATAGGAGCTGGTGGAGCGAGTCACAGTGATGTTGGAGAGCGAAGCGAGAGTCTATCCTGCTCAAAGATTTCTCTAATTTGCGTGTAATTAACACTCTCGTATGTTAAATAATTAACCATTGGGCTGTACAGGAAATTAGCAAACCAGTGTAGCGCTCAGGGAGATGAGTGTCAGATGATACCAAGCCCCGAAATAGACCAACAGCTGAGCTAAGTGAGTAACTTCTTCCTCATATTCGCGCCACAACTGGCACCGTCTTCCATCACCTCCGGAATATCGCCAGACTACGGCACTACCTCACCCCTCACGCGGCTGAAACTCTGGTCCACACCTTTATCACCTCAAGGCTGGACTACGGGAACTCTCTCTCGTCGGCCTTCCCGGCCCTCCCTCCACACTGCAGGTCATCCAGAACTCTGCAGCTCGTGTACTGTCCCGCACCAGACACCAAGACCACATCACTCCCACCCTCGCCCTCACCCTCGCCCTCACCCTCACTCCCACCCTCGCCCTCGCTCGCCTCCACTGGCTTCCCATCCCCCAGAGGATCGAATTCAAGATCCTCATCCTCACCTACAAGGCCATTCACGGCCTCGCTCCCTCCTACCTCTCTGACCTGCTATCCCCCTACTTACCTGCCCGTACCCTCCGTTCCTCTGGCTCCGGTCTGCTCCACATCCCCCGCCCCAACCGCCCCACCATCGGTGGCCTTCAGCCTCTCAGCCCCGAGGCTCTGGAACTCCATCCCTCAGTGCCTTCTCCGCTTCCTCCCTCTCCTCCTTCAAGGCCGGTCTCAAGGCCTTTCTCTTCGACCTTCAGCTCCACTCTCGACTCTCTACCCCCTCCTCGCTCCCTCCCTTCCCTCCCCTCACCCTGACCATCTACCCCCTCCTCGCTCCCTCCCTTCCCTCCCCTCACCCTGACCATCTCCCCCCTCCTCGCTCCCTCCCTTCCCTCCCCTCACCCTGACCATTTCCCCACTGCTCGGGTCCCGACCCAACTGTCCAGCGCCTTGGGACATTCTCCCGACATGAAAGGCGCTCTATAAATGAAATCTTGCTGTTGTTGTAACGCTCAATAGGGCCCGAGGCTATGGTGGTGGGTTCCACAAGACGGTGATTTCTAACTGGGGTTTTAACCCAGGGAGTCCCTGTAGCTCAGTGGTCAGAGCCCTCACCCCCAAGGGAGGGAGAAGAGAGGAGAGTTGAGAGGATCAATAAAGATCCAGTTACAGAGAAGATGGAGAGCGCAGTGGTTAACAACCGCGTCCAAAAATGTTTGTTCTCATTTGATGATAAACCTTCGGTGTGTACTTACAGCCCGGGTGGAAATTGGATCCATAAATATTTACAGTCTTGCATCCATTAACATTTATTACTGTTTATTTCTTTCCAAAGCATTTTCACCAGGTGGTGACGGGTCCAGGAGAGGGCGGGGAGCCTTTCCTGGGATACACTGGGATCGCTCTCTTCCTCTCTCTCTGTCTCTCTGTCTCTCTCTCCTTCGCTCCCTCTCTCTGCCTGGGGAGAGAGGGGAGAGGAGGGGGGAGATAGAATTCACATTGTCGGTGTTGCCATAGAATTCGGTGACACCTCAAACTGTGATAAAATTGCCCCGTTGGCTGGCTATGCTTTCTCACCTTGAAGAACGTGTGTGTGTGTGTGTCTGTGTGTGTGTGTCTGTCTATGTGCGCGTGTGTGTGTGTGTGTGTGTGTGGAGTAAGGAAACTTGCCCAACGTTTCGCCCTGACCGGCCCGGGAATCGAACCTGGGTCCTCTCGCTCGCGATGCGAGGGCTCTGACCCCTGAGCTGCAGGACTTCTACCGAGCGAGTACAGAGTGAATAAACAGTCCTCACATGTCCGCCTATTAACCTTACACGCTCTCTGCGTTTGTTGCTGAAGAGTGTTTGTGATTACACGCAGTCCCAGCCGGGTTTGTTGTCAGGTAACATGTTACTGATTCCCAGCTGAAACCTGCCTCGCTGACCATTTTCACTCTCGTTTCCCGAACGCTATTATCCCTTTCGGTGGAGCAGAACATTTATGTACAAGCTATTAACTGCTTTACAATTCCCCTTGTTATTAGCTGCGATGCAGCGAGAGGCTGGGGCGAGCGAGATGGGACGTCGAGACTCCACAGTCACAGGACGTAAAGCCTCATCATCAACAACAACAACAACTTGCACCTAAATAATAATAATAATAATAATAATAATAATAATGATAATAATCCTTGCATTCGAGATGTCTCAAAGCGCTTCATAGGATACACTGTAACGTGAATTGACTGTATTTTATGGGCGAAACCCATAAAATGGATGTGGATGAACACTGCTCTCAGTTTACACAGAATGAAGTGGTTTATCCCTAGAGTTGGCCTCGAGCACGTTTTGTTCACGGTTCTGGTGTCTGTTTGTGGTGACGATGATAATGGGGGAGGGAAGAGAGAAAGAAACAGCCCGAGTTTGTTCTGTGCTGCCGTTAATCACTGAGAAAAGGCTTCATCTAAATCCTGATTAATCTGGCCTGCCGGCGGGAGAAAAACCTCCTCATTCACATTCTGGCCACATTGTCTGTCTCTAAAAATAGCCTGAAAGTGTTTCGTGATGCAAATCACCTCGGCACACACGGCTGTTGAACCCTTTGGGTGCTGGATCACACAGAGAGAGAGCGCGCGAGGGAGAGAGAGCGGACCTCAGACAGCCAACTAGCTGCTGTGTCAGGAGCCCATTCCTTCACTGTACCAGCGCTTTGGGACGTCCTCCCGACTTAAAAGGTGCAGCAGAAAATACGCAGTCGCTCCACTTTACAGTGTATCCTGTGAAGCGCTTTGAGACGTCCCGAAGGATGTGATAAGGCCCTGTGTCAAACGCAAGGGTTATTATTGCAAATGTAATTTGTTGTTGTTGTGAAGGAATTTAATAGTCACCGACCTGGGTCCTGTATCAAATAATAATAATATTAATAATAATAATGATAATAGTCCTGGCGTTTGATACAAGGCCTTATCACATCGTTGAGACGTCTCAAAGCGCTTCACAGGATACACTATAACGTGAATTGACACTATATTTTGTGGGCGAAACACGACAGCCAATTGCGCACAGAGGCGTCCCCACAAACAGTCGTGGATTGTGTGTGTGTGTGTGTGTGCGGAGTAAGGAAACTTGCCTAAGGTTTTGCTCCACCCGGGAATCGAACCCGGGTCCTCTCGCTCGCGAGGCGAGGACGCTAACCGCTACACTACAAGACTCAACCAAAAAGAAGGCACTTCTGACAATGCAACACTCCCCCCACCCAGACAGCACTGGACAGTCAGGCTGAGAGGGGGGTGTGCGTGTGTGTGATAGAGATTAACTCCGCAGCGCAGGTTGTCTGGCTCGGTAACACACCATATGAGACAATCAGTCAGCGGAGTATCAGGGGAGCTGGGGCAGAGCTACTTGATGGTCTCCATCAAACGTGTGGACATCTGCCTTTGGTAGCAGTTGCAATTTAATGGCGTGTTTGCTCCCTTATCAAATGCCAACCAGGGGATGGTTTGTTGGTGCTTGTGTTGGTGCCCAGAATATATTAGCTTTTATCCTGGACTGTTAGGGTTTTTAGTCACACAAATAGAGCAGAAAAACCAATGCACAGAGGTGCGAAAGAGCGGCCCGTGATGTGTTAATTATCACCAACGCTTATTAACACACATCCCAAGTCTTTAATTATCTTATTCCTGTCCCTGAGAATTGCAGTGTTTGCGGTGTTGCTAATCAGGATTCTAAAAGCAGTGGCTCTTGCCCTCCATCCCCCCCAACACCACACTGGAACATCAGCCTGGACTGTCATCTCGGGTCTCAATATGGGAGGGTGGGGGGTAAGGAAAGGTGGAGGCTTGAGGAGCCCTGTAGCTCAGTGGTTAATGCGCTCACCTCCAAAGTGAGAGGACTTGAGTTCGATACCTGGGACAAGGCGAATCGCTGGGCGAGTTTCCTTACTCCAACGCACCAGTTTACCCAGCAGTGAGCAGGAACCCGGCTGTTAGTTGATTGGCAGATCACTTTCCAGGGGTTATAAAATAATAATAATAATAATAATTTGCTCACTCAATTCCACGACTGTTGTGGGGACGTCGCTGTGCGCAATTGGCTGCCGCGTTTTGCCGACAAAAATATACAGTCGATTCACTTTACGGTATATTCTGCGAAGCGCTTTGAGACGTCTCGCAGACGTGATGAGGCGCTGTATCAAATGCGAGGATTATTATTTTCCCATGATCTTCTGGCCCAAAGGAGGAGAGCGCAAGCGACTGAGCCAGGCTGAGCTTGACCCTGGACGGAATATCGAAGCCCAATAAATCTGATGACGTATGAGGCAAAGAACGTACAGTATATGCAGCCGTTTGGAGTCGCAAATCGGTAAGCCTTAGCTGTTGAATAATTAAGGACATCTCAGCCACCACCCCCCCCACCCCCAGCCCTGCTCGCTCGCAAGACCCTGTTGTGTGTTGCTATGAGCACAGAGTGTGAGCGAGTCAGAGGTACGCAGGTACAGGAACAAGGTTCTCTTTAACCCTTGTAATGGCCTTTTTGGTTCACGGTCTCAAAGCCCCCGTCCTCATGAATTAACCACAAACCTCCTTCCTGAGTTTTCTCTCTCTCTCTCTCTCTCTCCGTCCAGGATGAGAGAGAGTGAGAACAAGAGAAAGAGAGACAGAGAGACAGCGAGAACAAGAATGGGAAAGAGAGCGAGAGAGAGCGAGAGAGGGGGTGAACAACAGAGTGATGGAGCCCAGAGCTGAGGCTTGTGTGAACTAGACCAATTTGGTGTAAAACTAGATCTCCCCCTCCTCCCCCCTCCCCCCTTAGCCCCTCTCCCCGCTCCTCGCCCCCTTTTCCTCTTTCTTAACCTGTGATCAATGTCAAACATTTGCAGAGATTGAGAATTGACGCTGAGCCGAGGGATGGTCGGGATGAAAAGGAACATTGTGATCTCTAATAATAATCCATTTCCTCTCTCTCTCTCTCTCTCTGTCGCTCATTCCCGTTCTCTTGTTCTCCCGCTCTCTCTCTCCCTCTCTCCCTCTCTCTCTCACTCTTTCACCCTCTGTCTCGCTGTCTCTCACTCGCTCATTTTTGTTCGCTTTCTCTCTCTCTCTCTCTCTCTCTCTCGTTCTCTTTCTCATTCTCTCCCTCCCTCTCATTCTACCATTCTATTCTCTCGCTCTCATTCTCTTGTTCTCTCCCTCTCTCTCCCCTCTCATTCCCTCACTCTCTCTCACTTGCTCATTCTTGTTTTCTCTCTCTCTCTTTCTCGATTGGGTATAAATAGGATTGTCAATAGTCTCTTGGACGTGAGGGGATGGAGAAATGAGGAGACAAGGTTAGAAAAAGAGATTGAAAGATCTGCGGTGATCCAATCAACCGGGGAACAGGCTAGGTGGGCTGAGTGCCCTCCTCCTGTGTTTCTCGATCATGTCAGACTGGCGTTCCCACGGGATCACATCGGGGAAAGGGTCTGAGTTTTGCTCAAATTCCCTCGTTGGGAAATGCCGGAAGCCGGACTCCGCATTTCTATTCCACATTGATAGACAATCCACAAAACAACACAGTGGATCCTCTTCTGTGAAGCGCTTTGAGACGTCTCAATGGCGTGATGAGGCGCGATATCAAATACAAGGATTATTATTATCATAACAGTCCTGTTGTTTGCTCCCAGGCCCTGGCACAGCAAAGCACACTTCTGAATCTCTGATGTTTAATTATTTTGGTTTCCCTGTGCTGTATTGATGTCTGAATACAACTGGGTTTTAACTTCTTAGGAAAAAACACGCGCGCGCACCCACACACAGGCTGTGATTTTCACAGAGGGCTAAGGTATTAAAGCACAGTGAGAGATGGACCGTGTGGTGAAGAGAGACCCACAGGCAAAACAGAGAAGCCAAGCAACTCTCAGCGAATCGATTGTGCCTCTCGCTCACTCTTCAAGGCTGAAAATATCCTGCGAGACGGAGGAGAGGAGAGGAGAGGCTCTCGGACTCAAATCTAATGGGCTGTTTATTCATGGTTTTGTTTGAAGTGGTCAAACTGTGTCTTTTGCCCGCTCTCCACCCCCCACATTGTTGATGGAGCCCAATCAATGTTGGGAGGTGAAGAGGAAATCATTGACCCTTATCAGATCAGACCAGACCTGTTTATGTTCCTTCATTGTCCTTTGCAACACAAACTCCTGAGCGTTGAAATTCCACTTAATCTGAGCCAATAGCACTAGTTTGTCCTCAAAATGTTGTGCTTCCGAATATTGTAATAATAATAATCCTGGCATTTGACACAGAGCCTCATCACGTCGTTGAGACGTCTCAAAGCACTTCACAGGGTATATTGTAAAGTGGAGTGACTGTGTGTTTTGTGGGCGAAACGCGGCAGCCAATTGCACAGAGCAGGGTCCCCACACAAGGTCGTGGATTGAGTGACCACATTTTCTTTTGAAGCCCTGGTTGTTGCCAACCTGCGCCTAATACTTTCTGCAATTAGGTTAAGCAGAATCCAGGGAGAGAGAGTGAGAGAGAGAGAGAGCGCATTCCATTCCAACAATCTATCTCTGGGATTTCCATGTGTAGGTGCGATGCCTGGAACTCTCAGTTTGCATTTGGAGACTCTTAAGCAACGGTGATGGGTTTCTGAGTGTGTGGACACCCGGCTGGCCAAAGAAAAATAGAGTAAGTCAGGCCCGACTGAGAATCGGGATGTTTTCACAGGGGATCAGGAAATGGTAAATTAGAAGGAGCTGATAGGTAATCAATACTTTAACTTTGAAGCAAGGTTTGACACGGTCCCTCGCAGGACAGATTAGGTGTTGAAATTATCTGTTTAGATCAATAAGGGAGTTAATAATGGGAAGCCAAGGTAATTGGCAAAGCTCCAAATGGACAGCTGTGTGATTGTCACAGTCATTGCAGACCCCTGAGCTGTTGACGAGGGCTGCAAAGTGTTTGGTTTTCAGTCTTTATTTAATATTAAGTTCCGAGAAAGCAAATTTCACTCCCAGTGATCTCCGAAGCCCTTTGGCACCCGGCCCAATGAACGCCAATTATTATTTAACGCTGAAAAATGTCCCCATAATTCATAATTGTGTTAAAAATAGCCCCAATGTAATTACACACTGAAGGGATTGATGATTAAGTAAATTGCGGAGAGGAAAGGAGTGGGGTGTGCTTAGGCTGTGAGAGCGGTGAATGATCGCACTGAAAATGACAGCCCTTTGTCCAGGCGAATGGGGCGTTACTGTGGCTGAGTTACCCAGAGATAACTGTATCCAAGGTGTTAGCCTGGAGAGGACGTGAGACGGCCATAGATCTAACTGGTTAGTCTCCAGCAGTTACCCCCAAAGCACACGCTGGGCTCCCCCCCCACAAGCCTTGGCTCTCGCTAAGATGCACCTAATACTAGTTAGGTAATCGTGGAGTCCTGTAGCTCAGTGGTTAGAGCACTCGCTTTGCAAGTGAGAGACCTGAGTTCAATTCCAGGCAGAGGGCCAAACCTCGGGCAGGTTTCCTTACTCCACACAGAGCCTAATAATATTCCCTCCAAAACCAAAAACAATACTAAATTGATCATTTTCAATCTACGACTGTTTGTGGGACATTGCTGTGCGCAATTGGCGGCCGCGTTCGCCCACAAATATACAGTCAATTCACTTTACAGTGTGTTCTGTGAAGCGCTTTGGGACGTCCTCCCGACGTGAAAAGCGCTATATCAAATGCAAGGATTATTATTATTATTATTATAAACAGGATGTGTCCCTCCAGGGAGAGAGAGCGAGAGAGAGCGCACTCCATTCCAACAATCTATCTCAGGGATTTCCATGTGTAGGTGGAAGGCAGGGAATTCTCAGTCGGGTTTGGAGACTCTTAAGCAACGGTGATGGGTTTCCGCACGTGTGTCAGACACCACCACTCCACCCCCCCAAAAAAAAACCTTTAAATGTTCTTGCCATCTTGGTTTCAATAGCAAAAGGGTCCCTGATTCTGTGTAAATATTCCTTTTCAAGTCTTCCCACTGATAATCCTGATCTCACGGCTTTTTTGTGAGGATCAAATTAACAAACGGATTAACGTCCCGAGGCAATAATCTTTCACTGTTTATTCTCCGAAGAAATAACCCCACAGCCTTTAAGAATTGATTAATCTGTTGCGTTTGTAGTGAATAACAAGCAGCTGCATGCTATCTCTCCAGCTTGAAGTTTAAAAATAGCTCGGTCTTAAAATCGCTCGGTCTGTAAAGGAGGTTACTCCAGGGTAATGTGGAACTACATTTGGATGTTATCTGCTATTTTTAAACGCGTTCCTTATTCCCAGGCGTGAGTCTCTGAGGCTTTCTGTGAAGTCGGAACCTTGGAGATCTTAAATAAAACTCATAAGAGCCACACACACGTACACACACACACGCATACACACACGTACACACACGCATACACACACGTACACACACACACACGCATACACACACGTACACACACACACGCATACACACACATACCGAGGGTTTCAAACTGTTTATCTGACCAAAAGATGACGCTGAGAATAAACAATGCAGGTGCTTTGATGTATGTCTTCCCTGAGAGTTCTATCAAATGGCTTATTAGGATAAATCACTGCCTTTGTAATTAAAATCTGTAGAGGGAGAGCGGAGAAAGCAAGTAAGCGTCTTAGATGGTCTTGAACTTGAGACGTCTTCCACCAATGTGGCTGCCCTCAAGAGAGGGTGACCTGCTCTTAATTAAAAGTAGGAGGAAATTAAATAGCAACTCACACACACAATAATAATGATAATCATATAGCAATAATAATCCTTGCGTGGAATCCTGTAGCTCAGTGGGTAGAGGACCCGGGTTCGATTCCCGGGCGAGTCAGGGTGAAACGTTGGGCAAGTTTCCTTCCTCCACACACACACACACAGACACACACGCAGACAGACACACACACAGACAGACACACACACACACGCAGACACACACACATACGCAGATGCACACACACAGACACACACACACGCCTCTGTTTACCAGCAGGAAGTAGGAACCCGCTTGTACATTGAAGACGTGGTGAGGCACTATATCAAGTGCAAGGCTTATTATTCTTATTAGTTGATGCAGCGCCTGATCACGTCGTTGAGACGTCTCAAAGCGCTTCACGGCGTATCCGGTAAAGTGGAGTGACTCTCACATACACTCACACACAGACACATTCACACACTCACACTCTGCAGCTGGTGTGAGACATTGCAAGGAGCCTTTGATTTATTTACATTGCCTGTTAAATGTCAGCTCATATCAGTGCCCCAGTTAAACCTCTCTTGTCCATCTATCTCTGCTCCTATTTCAATCATTCTGCTCAGCAATCTTCCAGTTAAAACGGATTATTATTATCAGCTTTTTTGATGTTTTCCTTTCACCGCATCCTTCTGGACAGGATTTTCCTCTGGGATCTCTCCCCTCCTCTCTCTGTCTCTCGCTCTCTCTGAGCTCGGGAAATATTCCCTGTCAGCACAGCGTAAGTAAGGAGGAATATGGACCGATTCCCTGAAACACAAGGATCATCAGGTGGTCGGGGAATGAGACGGCGATCACAGCCAGAGGAAACGTGATAAAAAATAAATTTTTAAATAATAAAAAATAAATGATAACAATAATAATCCTGGCATTTGACACGGCGCCTTATTGCGCCTTCGAGACGTCTCAAAGCGCTTCACACGATGCACTGCAAAGTGAATTGACTGCATATTTTGCGAGCGAAACACATCAGCCCTTCACTATCCAGCGCCTTGGGACATCTTCTGATGTAAAAGACGCTGTGTAAATGCAATTTGTTGTTGTGTTGTTGTTGGAGGTGCCATCCTTCAGATGAAGACGCCATGAAAGACCCTATATCGGATGTAAAGGTTATTATTATTATTATTATTATTATTAGCTTCATGCGTTGCCTGATTGCAATACTTCAGGGTTGGTTTGTCTCAAGTCAAGGTTAAAAATAATAAACCTTTCATTACAGAATAAATCTGCTTCCGCAGTGCAGTTCACGTTTAAATGCCTTTGACAGATGCTCGAGAGGTTTTCACCAAACTGGGATTAAAAGAATAATAATAATAATAATAATGATCCTTACAGATGGAGAGAGAGAGAAGTGGGAGAGAGGAGGAGGAGTGAGATGAGGGAAAGAGAGAAGGGGGAAAGAGAGAGGGGGGAAAGAGAGAGATAAATAGAGTCTCCAAACCAAGCTGAGATTTCCATGTGTCCCACCTACACATGGAAACTCCGGAGATGGATTGTTGGAATGCGCTCTCTCTCTCTCTCTCTCTCTCTCTCTCTCTCCCTGGAGGGACGCACCCTGGTTACCTAATTCCGGAGAGTATTAGGCGCAGGTTGGTGAGAGCCAAGCCTTGGGGTGGGGTGGGGGGAGCCCAGAGTGTGGGTTGGGATAAATGCTGTCTCTCTCTCTCTCTCTTCTTGTTGTCCACCCCCTGAAAAAAATACGAACACACACACACACACACACACACACACACACGTACACGCACGACTTCAATTGAGAAGACATCACAGCTCAAGGTTAACAGTTAGAATTGCTGTGTAAATGGAGAATTGTGGCATCTGTCTCCTGAACACGTCTCTAACCGGGTTTCAGTGCTTCTGTCCAACCAACAGTCAACAACAACAATAATAATAATCATTGCATTTGATACAGCGCCTTATCACGTCTTCGAGACATCTCCAAGCGCTTCACAGGATATACCGTAAAGTGAATTGAATGTATATTTTGTGGGTGAAACACGACAGCCAATTGCGCACAGCGATGTCCCCACAAACAGCCGTGGACTGACTGACCGCATTATATTTTTTTGAGTGTATTATTACCCCCGGGAGAGAGATCCGCCAATCGACTAACAACCGGGTTCCTACTGACTGCTGGTAACCAGAGGCGTGTGGGAGGAGTGAGGAAACTTAACTAAGGTTTCGCCATGTCCTGTCCCGCCCGAACGGCCGGGAATCAAATCCCGGGTCCTCTCGCTTCCGAGGCGAGTGATCGGAGGCAACTAGACTCCTACTTACTGCTGTGTGAACAGAGTGTAATAACAGGTGTCAGTACCAGTCTCTGATGTTTAGTCTGTGATCCTCACTCTACCTGTTGTGTCTGTAGATTTGTTCCTCTCTCTTTCCCTCCCTCCCTCCCTCTCTCTCTCTTTCCCTCTTGTGTCTGGTGTGTGTGTGTGTGTGAGGGACCTTCACTGTCAGCAGCTACAGGTGGGGCTTTAAAAAGAACCTCTTCTCTTCCTCTCTCTCTCTCCCCTCTCCCTTCCTCCCCACTCACCCACTCCTCTGTGTCTATCTGCCTTCCTCTCTCTGCCCCCCATCTCTCCCCCCTCACCACCTTTCTCTCTCCTCCCTTCTCTTTCTTTCTCTCTTCCCCCCCTTTCTCTCTCCTCTTCTCTCTTTCTTTCTCTCCCCCCATCTCCCTCTCACACGCCTCTGTCGGTGTAGCCCAGTGAGGCTGACGGTGGTATAGACGGACATCACATCACATCGCACTCTGTACCACTGAGAGAGGAGGAGAGGAAGTCAGAGAACGATTTCACCATCAGCTCATATACCACCAGAAAAGTGACCAGAGAGGGTGTGAGACACAGACAGAGAGACTGAGACAGACAGAGAGACAGACAGAGAGACTGAGACAGACAGAGAGACAGACAGAGAGACTGAGACAGACAGAGAGACAGACAGAGAGACTGAGACAGACAGAGAGACAGAGACAGACAGAGAGACAGACAGAGAGACAGACAGATAGACAGAGAGACGGAGACAGACAGACAGAGAGACGGAGACAGACAGACAGACAGACAGAGAGACTGAGACAGACAGACAGAGAGACTGAGACAGACAGAGAGACAGAGACAGACAGAGAGACAGAGAGACGGAGACAGACAGACAGACAGATAGACAGAGAGACGGAGACAGACAGACAGACAGAGAGACAGACAGACAGACTGAGAGAGAGTGTGAGTGAGAGCCACAGAGAGTGACAGAGGGGAAGTCAGTCAGAGAGAGAGAGAGAGAGTGAGAGCTTTCAACAATAAAAAAGGCTGTAAAAAAAATTCTCTTCTTCCTTATCCGCAAACCAAGTGATCAGTGAGTCTGAGATACAGAGAGAGAGAGAGAGAGAAGGAAGAAAGAAAGAAGAGAGAGAGACACAGAGAGAGACTGAGAGAGAGACAGAGAGAGAGACACAGAGAGAGACACAGAGAGAGGGAGTAGCGGAGCTCTGACCGCGACCCCAGACACTGTGCCCACAGTCACTTCACCCCGCCCTGGGGGGTGAGACCCGGGGCTGGGGCTGTTGGATGGGGAGGGGGTGGGTGGGGGGAAGGGGGAGAGGCTTTTCTTGGACTGTCCTTCAGAAGGAAATACCGTTGATCCATTGCCAACACCGTGTCGGGTTCTCGCCCCTCTCCCCTGTGGCTGAGAGGTAAGTGGGGTTTGGGGTTCGGGGGTCAGTGGAGACCCCACAATCTGATCGTCACAACACAAAGTTTCTCTACTTTGCTGATACAGAGACCCTGTAACAGGTGCCACTGGGCACGGGGTGGGGGGGGGGAGAGTGGGGGGAGTGGGGGGGAGAGTGGGGGAGTGGGGAAGTGGTGGGGGAAGTGGGGGGTGGGGGGGGGAGAGTGGGGGAGTGGGGGGGAGAGTGGGGTGTTGGGGGGGGAGAGTGGGGTGTGGGGGAGTGGTGGGGGGAAGTGGGGAGTGGGGGTGGGGGGGGGAGTGGGGGGGAGAGTGGGGGTGTTGGGGGGGGAGAGTGGGGGTGTGTATGTTGGGAGAGTGTGTGGGGTGAGTGTGTGTGTGGGGAGAGAGTGTGTGGGGGGGAGAGAGTGTGGGGGGAGAGAGAGCGGGGGGAGAGTGTGTGGGGGGGAGAGTGTGTGGGGGGGAGGAGAGTGTGGGGGTGGAGAGAGAGTGTGTTGGGGGGGAGAGAGTGTGTTGGGGGGGAGAAAGTGTGGGGGGTGGAGAGAGTGTGTTGGGGGGGGGTGTGGAGAGAGTGTGTGTGGGGGGAGAGAGTGGGGGGGGAGAGAGTGTGTTGGGGGGGGGAAGAGAGTGTGTGTGGGGGGGAGAGAGTGTGGGGGGGGGAGAGAGTGTGTGGGGGGGGGAGAGTGTGTGTGGGGGGGGAGAGAGTGTGTGGGGGTGTGAGAGTGTGTGTGGGGGGGGGGGGGGTGGAGGTGAATGTGTCTGTATTTGTGTACAGTAGTTATCCTCCCAATCCATCATCTCACAGTATGTTACCTGTCACTCACTCACTCACTCACTGTGTGTGAGTGTCTCTGGTGTAATGGTGTGTGTGGTCTCTCTCTCTCTCCCCCTCTCCCCCTCTCTCTCCCCCTCTCCCCCTCACACACACTTCGCTAAATCTCAGCCCTTAACGCGCATTTTCCTGCCTTATTTTTTCGCTCTCAACGCTCTCAGTGATTATCCCTCCCGCTGGGTGGCTGTTTTGGTGCTGTCCGCAATAATGTGCGCGTTTTCAGAGCACCAGCAGTGAAAGGTAAATAGATCGCCACAAGAATCCATTAGATTGGTATAATTTTATATATATATAGAGAGAGAGAGAGAGAGAGAGATATTCATAGTTGTGTAAAAAAAACACAGATCCCGGCAATTAACCAGAGATATACAGTCAATTCACTTTACAGTGTATCCAGTGAAGCGCTTTGAGACGCCTCTGAGACCTGATCAGACGCTGTGTCAAATGTCGGGGAGTGTTGTTGTTGTTGTTGTTGTTGAATTCATATTATTTAAAGGAGACATTTTATTTCGCCCCAAATTGAACGGTCTTCACAGAGTCTGTAATAAATGAGTTAACTTTTTACTCCCCTCTCCTCCCCCCTCTCTCTCCCCATCCCCATCTCTCCTTCCTGCTCTCTCTCTCCCCTCTCTCCTTTCTTTCTCTCCTTCCCCCTCTCTCTCTCCTTCTCTCTCTCCCCTCCTTCCCTCTCTCTTTCTTTCTCTCCTTCCCCCTCTCTCTCCTTCCCTCTCTCGTTCCCCCTCTCTCTCCTTCCCTCTCTCCTTCCCCCTCTCTCTCCTTCCCTCTCTCGTTCTCTCTCTCTCTCTCCTTCCCTCTCTCTCTCCTTCCCTCTCTCGTTCTCTCTCTCTCTCTCCTTCCCTCTCTCATTCTCTCACTCTTCCCTCTTTCGTTCTCTCTCTCTTCTTCCCTCTCTCATTCTCTCTCTCTCCTTCCCTCTCTCTTTCTCTCTCTCTCCTTCCCTCTCTTGTTCTCTCTCTCCTTCCCTCTCTCATTCTCTCTCTCTCCTTCCCTCTCTCGATCTCTCTCTCCTTCCCTTTCTCATTCTCGCTCTCCTTCCCTCTCTCATTCTCTCTCTTTCTCCTTCCCTCTCTCTTTCTTTCTCTTTCTCCTTCCCTCTCTCGTTCTCTCTCTCTCCTTCCTTCTCTCTTTCTCTTTCTCCTTCCCTCTCTCGTTCTCTCTCTCTCCTTCCTTCTCTCGTTCTTTCTCTCTCCTTCCCTCTTTCATTCTCGCTCTCCTTCCCTCTCTCATTCCCTCTCTCCTTCCCTCTCTCATTCCCTCTCTCATTCTCTCTCTCTCCTTCCCTCTCTCGTTCTCTCTCTCCTTCCCTCTCTTGTTCTCTCTCTCCTCTCAATTCCTCTCTATTGAAGGATGTGATCGATCAAATCTGTAATAAATTAAATAAGGTTTTACCCTCCTCTCCCCTCTGTCTCTCCCACCCCCAACCCCCTGAGTTGAGTTGGTAGCCAATGGTTTGTTCTGTATAAATAATAATAATAATCTAAATACAATCATTTATAAATAATCTACAAATAATCTCTAAATAATAAGAATAATAATTACTCTATAAATAATCGTCTATAATTAATAATAGTCCATCAATAATAATAATAATAATATTGTGGTTGTTCTGCTCCTAGATGGCGGCTGATGGCGAGGGAAGGGGTTGTGAATAAGTAGCCGATCTGTCTCCAGGTGTTGGAGCGGGCAGTGGTGTGAACATGGCGGGTGGAGTAGCTGCTTGGCTCCCCTTTGCCAGGGCAGCAGCCATTGGATGGATGCCAGTCGCTAACTGCCCCATGCCTCTGGCCCCAGGGGACAAGCACAAGAAACAGGACGAGTTGTTGGTCCTCAACGTGAGCGGGAGACGCTTCCAGACCTGGAGGAACACCCTGGAGAGGTTTCCGGACACCCTGCTGGGCAGCACAGAGAAAGAGTTCTTCTTCAACGACGAGAGCAAAGAGTATTTCTTCGACCGAGACCCTGACATCTTCAGGAACGTGCTGAACTTCTACAGGACTGGCAAACTCCACTACCCGCGGCACGAGTGCATCTCGGCCTACGACGAGGAACTCTCGTTCTTTGGTATTATCCCCGAGATCATCGGCGACTGCTGTTACGAGGAATACAAGGACCGTAGGCGGGAGAACGCCGAACGGCTGATGGACGACAGCGACAATGAGAATGGGGGCGAGGGCGCCCTGCCCTCCAGAACCTTCCGCCAGACCATGTGGAGGGCTTTCGAGAACCCGCACACCAGCACCATGGCGCTGGTCTTCTACTACGTCACCGGTTTCTTCATCGCCGTGTCGGTAATCACCAACGTGGTGGAGACGGTACCCTGCGGCAACGACCCCGGAAGCGTCAGGGACTTGCCCTGCGGCGAGAGGTACTCGGTAGCTTTCTTCTGCCTGGACACGGCTTGTGTCATGATCTTCACGGTGGAGTACCTGCTCCGATTCTTCGCCGCCCCCAGTCGCTACAGGTTCATGAGGAGCGTGATGAGCATCATTGACGTGGTGGCCATCATGCCCTACTACATTGGGTTGGTCATGACCAACAACGAGGACGTCAGCGGGGCCTTTGTCACCCTCAGGGTCTTCAGGGTCTTCAGGATCTTCAAGTTCTCGCGTCACTCCCAAGGCCTGAGGATCCTGGGCTACACCCTCAAGAGCTGTGCCTCCGAGCTGGGCTTCCTGCTCTTCTCCCTCACCATGGCCATCATCATCTTCGCCACCGTCATGTTTTACGCCGAAAAGGGCTCCACCCACAGCAAGTTCACCAGCATCCCCGCCTCCTTCTGGTACACCATCGTCACCATGACAACTCTGGGGTAAGTGGTTACAGGCTTCCCCGCTCTCCCTCTTCCCCCCCTCCCCACCCGTTCCCCTCTCTTCCCTTCTCTCCCCTGCTCCCCTTTTCCCCACTTCTCTCCCTCGCCCCCTCTCTCCCTCCCCTTCTCTCCCTCCCACCACCATTGCCATCACCCTCCCATCCCAAGTTGATGACACAAACTCTTGGCTCATTGGGTTTGAGAGAGGAAACGCACACATGTCCTCAGAGTTTCTGGAGTAAGAGTAACAGCCAAAGCCAAACCATCAACATTGATACAGAGAGAGAAAGAGAGGAATGGTACAGAGAGAGCAATGATAGATTAGAGAGAGCTATGAGAGAGAGAGAAAGAGAGAGAGAGAGAGAGAGAAAATGAGTGCAAAGATACAGAGAGAGAAAAACGATAGAATGAGAGAGATGGATGTTACAGAGAGCGCGAGAGAGAGGGGGAACAATGTCACAGAGAGAGAGAGAGAGAGCAGAGATACAGAGAGCGAACAATGATAGAGAGAATGAGAGAGACGGATGGTAAAGAGAGTGGGAGCTGTTTGGCGTTTAGCAATGTAGAGGGTGTGAAATTGACTAATTAAACCCCGGCTTCAAGTTCCCTGCAAATCGCCAGCGTACGAGGCATCACTTGATTGTGTTCTTAGAAATCAGCTTCTTTCATGTATATTGTTATCTGTATAATATATACTGTAAAACAAACTCCAGGAATCGAGTGTAGCTTAAGCTTTGTGTTGTCGTGTGGCGAAATGAAGCAGTTATAAATCTTTACAAGAAGTGAAATTGGAAGTATACCTCAGGGACCATCCGACTGAGATGCGTAGGTGTTTGTTAGATCAGGGTATCGAGGGATATGGGGCAGGGGTGGGTAATTGGAGTTGAGGTACAGATCAGCCATGATTTGTTTCGCCTACAAAAATATGGTCTATTCACTTTACAGTGTATCCTGTGAAGCACTTTGAGACGTCTCGACAACATGATAAGGCGCTGTATCGAATGCGAGGATTATTATTATCTAATAGAATGGCGACACAGGCTCGAGGGGATGAACGGCCTCCTCGTGTTCCTATGTCCCTAGGCCAGGGACAAATCTACACCCCGTTTCCGGGTGCAAATGTCCCCAGTTCCCCCAAATTCCCTGCCTTACTCTCCCAACAGTGCCACAGTCTGGTGCTGCCTGGCGCCCCGAAGCACTAAGTAGAAAGTACGCTGGACAGCTCGCCAAGTTCAGAGTGATTCTGTTTGAACGCTCCTATTTCATTAAACCCCCGAAAAGGAAATCAGAGAGGGCAACGGGGAATTGTGTGTGTGTGTGTGTCTTCCCTCCTGTTTTTCAACGGTCTATCAAAGAGCAATAAAGCTCCAAGTCTCCCTGCAATAAAAAGCAGTGATTTATTTATATTTTACCCAGGGAGGGACAGACCGTCTATATAAGCTGACAGATAAACGCTGCTCAGAGACAAATAAGTGTTTGTCAAATATCCTGGGCTAAAGCTCTGGTGGTGTGCAGGGATGTGTGAGGAGCAAGTTTCTCTCTCTCTCTCTCTCTTGCCCCCCTCAACAACCCCCCCCCCCCCCCCCCCCCACCCCCACTGCACTGCTGTGCATAATTGGCTGCCCACAAAATATCCAGTCACTACACTTTACAGTGTATTCTGTGACGCGCTTTGAGACGTCGCTAAGACGCGATGAGGCATTAATATTGTTAGTAACTGTGCGGGGGGCGATGAGGAAGGCGCTGTCCAGGGGCTGAATGTCATGCTCTGGGTTCAGTTGCTGACAGAGATGCCTTTCAGCACTGAGGACAGCGACCGCATTACTCTGAGCACTTTTTGACAAAGCACCTGGTGACCTGAAGCCAACACCAACACCAACAACAACAACAACAACAATAATAATAATGATCCTTGCGTTTGCTATCGCGGCTTATCACGTCTTTGAGACGTCTCAAAGTGCTTCACAGCAGTCTGTACCGTAGAGTGGATCTTGAGAAGCGATCTGAGACTTCCTCCCAGGTGTGACAGGGGCTCCTACGTCAAATGTAGGGGTTATTATTGTTGTTGTTGTTGTTATCTGGTACTCTTTTGCAGTGCTGGGGATGCGCACACACACGCACACACACAATAACAGGCACAAATGGTAGAAAGCAATCTGTTGATATCGTTAGCCAAAGGACATGGCCAAGGTCTTTCATTGGCAGGATGGACGATGTGTGTTGCTGTTGGGGGGGAGGGAAGGTAATGAGAATCTATCATGGTTGTTTGTAGGACATCGCTGTACGCAAATTGGCTGCTGTATTTGCCTACATAGCACAGGGCAGCTTTACATCTCCAGTAAAACCCTGCCAAGCCCTTGAGGACATCCTCTGGAATGTAAGGATTATAGCTATTTCTCGGCAGTCACGGCCTTCGCCTTGTCTGAGAGAACAGCGATTCTCTTTTTAGTATTTTATTACAGCTTCATTTGAAAATCTAACAGCAAAGCCGAACAGGAAGAAAAACAATGGCGTTGATTAATATTTTAAAATCAGTCTGTCCGCTCATGCGTTTGATAAGTCGTCTATTATCATTCTAAACCCTTTCAATCCCTCTAACATTATATTTCTTCGCCAGGGCAATCCATCCCCCGAGATTGGAACTGTCTATTCCGTCTCCAACATTAGGGAAGTGACATTACACTTTGATAACTGAAATCTATTTAAAAAAAAACCTGAAGCAACATTTGACTTTAGATACTACATTCTCTTCACCTTTAAACACACATCAATTGTAACGGAGCAAATTTGCACACAGCTGTTTTGACATGACATTTTATTTGCCTACCTGCCGAGGTAGGGCGCACACAGTCAAATATAATTGGCTTCTCATTTCCTCAGTCCATTACCGGTCTTAGAGATTTGATAATCGCAGGTTCTCTTGTCAAGAAAACTGTTAAATGTTGCATTTTCGACCCCAACAGAAAGGGAAAGCAATATATGAGGTTCGGGCTTGCTCTAAAGAAACTTTTATGATAATAATAATAATCCTGGGTTTTGATACAGCGCCTTATCACATCGTTGAGACGTCTCAAAGCGCTTCACGGGCTACGCTGTAAAATGGAGTGACTGTGTATTTTGTGGGCGAAACACAGCAGCCAATTGCGCCCAACGACGTCCCCACAAACAGTCATCTGGGCAATGGCGGGTATGATCTCACAAATATCCCTTCTATGGCACAGGTCACCACAGCGCTAATAGGATTTTTTTTATTATAAATTGACAGGTCTATTGCTAAAATTGATAAGAATTGTGCAAAGATATAAGCACATTGAAAACTATGCGTATTAGGATTGATCAGCGCTGAGTAAATAGTGGGGGCTGTCTGTGTCTCTCTCTGTGTCTCTCTCTCCGTGTCAGTCTCCCTCCTGCTGTATCTCTCTGTGTGTCTCTCGGTCTCCCTTACACTTATCTTCGACATTGATAGATATTCAGAGAATCTGATCTAATTGCATTAGGAGAGATTCCTGGCCGTGTGCATTGTGTACTTTCCATCTGACTAAAGTCTGCTTCATGTAAACTGCCGATGTATAGACAGTTACCACACTTGACAGCAATTCTCCGTTAAGCTCTTTGAGGTATTTCAAGGTTATAGGCGCTGTATCAATTGTAATCATTATCATTAGTTCACTGGCTGCCTTTGCTATCCTTTCATTAAAATAAAATAGCTGACAATCTGGGGCTATTGTTAATACAATAATGGACAAGCAATTACTAATCAATAAGTGTCTGGAGGTTACACTAAAGACTTTTTAATTCCACACGGGTAGTGAAGGCATTGTCAATGGGATGCTTCTGTGAATCCAAGGGAAAACGTTTAATTATTTGAACAAATGGAGTAAAATACTCTCTCTCTCTGCCCCTCTCTCTCTCTCTCTCTCTCTCTCTCTCTCCCTGTCTCTCTCTCTCTGTCTCTCTCACAGAGCAGCCGAGCGCTGTCTGCCCTGGGAGTGGAGGGTTTTTCTAACTTTAGCGAGCGACTGCAGGGTGCCTTTGGATAAAAATCGTTCATTTACGTCTTGGCTGATTGTGGGGACGTCGCACTGTGTGCAAATTGTCCGTTGCAGCATTCACCTACAAAGCACACAGTCACAGTAAAATCCTTGAGACGTCACAGTGATATGACAATGTACTGTATCAAACGCAAGGTACATATATATATATATACATAAGTCAGGAATAGCCTGGGTTAAATGTAGGACACAGCGATGTATCCTTCCACTGAGTCCTGCAGCTCAGTAGTTAGAGCATTCGCCTCACCAGCGAGAGGACCTGGGTTCCATTCCCAGTCAGGGCGAAACGTTGGTCAAATTTCCTTACTCCACACACACGGCGGTAAGTAAGAACCCGGTTGTTAGTCGACTGGCAGGTCCGGGGGTAATAATCCCTTAAAAGAAAGAAAAATATTAATTTGGTCACTCAATCCACGGCTGTTTGTAGGCGTGAGGGTGGGAGATTCATTCTGTGTGTACAGCCGTAACTTTCTACTCTCGCCCCCAGTGCAAAACGATGCCGAACACACACACACACACACTTGCGCAATGTCCTAAGGTATAACTATCTCCCTTAAAAGCCAGGCTGGCAGGAGAGGTAAGGTCAGTCAAGAGAGTCTGGTTCAGAAGTTCGATCGATAATCGCTCTCCTTTTCAAGTGGAAATACACCGAGAGAAAGTGTGCAAACTGTCAGCTGCCAGCAACCAAACCCAGAGTTCACACTCATCACTCCTGCACAGTTAATAATAATAATAATAATTATAATCCTTGCATTTGATACAGCGCCTTATTACGTCTTCGAGACGTCTCAAAGTGCTTCACAGGATGCACTGTAGAGCGTAGTGACTGCACATTTTGTGGGCGAAATGTGTAAATTGATGACGGAAGAATCATTGAGCAAATCGCTAGCGAAGCAACCAGGTTTACCCTGAATTTGTGATAAGCCGATCATTAAATCTCACTGCCTGACTTAACCGACCACCCACTCGCCAACCTCATCAATACAAATTGGACAAAGGGGGTTTGACAAAGTGCAGGCAGTTTACTCACCACTTTGGTCTTGTTGTTGGGGCTCTGTGACCTCAGTGGCTTTGAAGCTACTGATGAGTGCGAAGAAGAGCTTAATTAACGTGAGCCGTTGACGGTGACGTCTCAGTTAATAAGCGTGTCTGCGCTGATGTCAAATGATCTCTCTTGTGCTGTCGTCAGCCCAATGTTAGATGTTCAGTGACTCGAAGGCGATTCAAAAGATATCAAAGATCCTCTGAATTGGAAAGAACGAAGCTTAAAGGTGTTAACGTGACACCCTCAGAACTCCCGGCAGGTCCAGGAAACTCTCAGTCCTCCTGAACCGGCTGTTTTTGTTTCAAACCCCAACCCCCTCCCCTCACCCCCAAAAAAAAATTCTCACCGTTTCGTAAAGTCGTTTTTTTTTAATATGGAACGTGGCAAATATCCAATTTTATGAAGCATAAAATGCAGCAAAGCTTTGGACGTTTTAGAGAGCGGGCGGACACGCATTTCTTATTAAGGAACCGGTTAAGAAATGCCGCAGATTAGATCTCGTGAGAAAGAGGGTGAAACCCACTGATACTGGTGCTAGTGATAAAGCTCTCTGGATATCAGTGGGGTGCTTCTGAGTATTTCTCACATGGAACGGTTGCGGGATCATTAGACTGAAGTCAGAACAAATCTGCAGAGACACGACTTCAGTGAGCGAGCGGTAAACTTATGGAACAGGCTCCTTAGGGAGGGAGGGAGACAGACAGACAGACAGACAGACAGACAGACAGACAGACAGACAGACAGACAGACAGACAGACAGACAGACAGACAGACAGACAGACAGACAGACAGACAGACAGACAGACAGACAGACAGACAGACGCTGGGAGCAGGAAGTGTCAATTGTTTCAAGAACAAATTCGTTAGGTTTCTGCTAGAAAATAATGTCTGGGAGAGACGTACAGTGTATAGTTCGGGACACGTCATGGGAAGCGACCGCCAGGACGGTGGAAGGTGAACTGGGTGGACCTCGTTCTTCTTTCGCCTTACGTTCTTACGTCCCATCTGCGCCGCTGCCTGGATTCGAGTGGATTCGTTGTGCTTCCCGACCGATGATTTTCTGGAGCAGGGAATTCCCGCAGTGTCCCAGACGTTATTCCTGCCTCCTCCAGAAACGGATTGATCTCTGCCAGTGCTGCGCAGGCGGGTACAGATCAGCCGCTGAGTTTGCTTGTGTATTACAAGCCCTAGGCTTCAAAGTAACTCGCCTTGCCCTTTTCTGTTGTCTGAAGCTTCTTCAAAGGTGGGATGTGTTTTGGACCCTCGGAGGCTCAGTCCCTCTCGGACCTGATGACTTGTCCCGCAGTGAATTCGAGTTCTTAATTACGGTTTTACTCATTAAAAAAAAAACGACCAATTGCTGACCCATTGCCAGGGACATTAGAGTTGTTGTGTCCGTGAGCCCTACCGATTTAGACCCGGCAATCAGATAGCATTGTGGCAATTTTGCGGTATTTCCTAATGGAATTTCTTAATTAAGAAACTCATCAGTAAGCGCCGTTGCCATGCAGGCTCGCTCGCTCGCTCGCTCACTCCGACACTGTCTGTTTCCAGAGCCGGTTGGTGGGGTTCCCTCGAGTTGAGACCGGATTTCTTAATTACAAAATCCATTAAGAAATAGCGCAAATTTAACAACTTGATTTCTTTTTCAAATTAAAACGGGTCTTTTATGAAACTTGAAGCTTCTGAGGGAGGACATTAATTTGATGTAGTGACGTGACTTAATAAATAATCAGGCCAAGTTCCCCAATTGGGGCTTGAACCCACAAACCTCTGACCCAGAAGTCAGAGCACAAGCTCCTGAGCCATTCTGTCACAAGGCTCTTACCCTTCACACAGGTTTTGGCGACTGCATTGGAGGGTAAGGAGTCTGTCACTTGCTGGGACTTGTCTGGCTTTGAACCCACGACTGAGAGCTGATTCCCAATGCATTAGGATTACATATAAACAGGAGGAGGCCATTCAGTCCCTTGACCCTGTTTCTCCACTCTATTAGATCGTGGCTAATTTGTACATAATAATAATAATAATAATAATGGCATTTGATATAACGCTTTTCACATCTTCTCAACGTCTCAAAGCGCTTCACAGAATAGACTGTAATGTGAATTGACTGTATATTTGTGGGCAAAACGCGGCAGCCAATTGCGCACAGCAGCGTCCCCCAAACAGTCATGGAACCTGTTTATTATTTTTTTTCTTGAGGGATTATTATCAGGCGTGTGGAGTAAGGAAACTTGCCCAAGGTTTCGCCCTCTGCCGGGAATCGAATCCAGGTCAGTGCTCTAACCACTGAGCTGCAGGACTTCACTCAACACCAATTATCTGCCTTTGCCCCATATCCCTTGATCCTCGACCTAAAAAAACATCCATCCACCTGAGTCTTAAAAATATGAATGGATCCAGCCATAATCCACAGCCTTTTGGGGGAGGGAGAGAGTTCCAGATTCCCACTCGCCTTTGGGTGAAAAACTGACCCTGATTTCACTCCTAAATGGCCCGGCTCCAATTTTAAGATGATGCCTTTTGTTCTGGATTCAGGTGGGATGCGTGGAAAGTTTGGTTTGGAGACTGTTAAGCATGGTGATGGGTTCTGCGCGTGTTAGACACCCGGCTGGCCAAAAAGAAAAAAATGGTTCCCCCAATGGTCCCTCTTTGTTTTACCCCACCCGACCCCCTCCCACCCCTCCCTCTCCTCATGCCCCCTCGCCCGCCCCCAAAGCCTTGGATGGAGTTGATGTTCTGATCAGCAGTGTGCAGTCATCTGAATTCTGAACGAGCGACTGAGCCAAGACTGGTTAGAGTAAGTAGCCACGTGCTCCCGTGAATTAATACAGACAGTAAACAGTAATTGGCAGCGCAGTTTTCACTGCTTCTTATTAACAGGTGAAAGCTTCAGAGACCACATTAGCCAAACGAGGAAAACATTATAGATAATAGCGAAGCATCTTTAATGGGTCCTCTCTCTATCTCTCTGTGTGCGGCACAGCCATCACATCTCCACACACACACTTAGCACAGTGACAGCTGTGGGTCTCAAACACGGTAGCTTCTGCAGCGACATAGGGTGATGGTTTCCAAACACCGAGTCTCTGGTTGACATTGTATATTTTTCCTGAAAGGCAGGGTCGATGGCTCTGTCATGGGAACATCAGCCCAATGGACGTCTAAACGTCAATTTATAATAACAATTATAATAGTAATCCTTGCCCTTCTCACAGGACATGCTGTAAAGTGTAGTGACCGAGTATTTTGTGGGCGAAACGCAGCAGCCAATTGCACATTATTATTATTGTTATTATTATCATCTGATCCAGAATATCCTCCTGTCACAGCATTCGGCTGTTTATGAAATGAGTGCCAGCGTCCTGACCTCAGCCATTCCCACAGGGTGTTGCTTGGCGGGTGCCTGCTGGCAGGGATGTGGGTGGGGGAGTCCGGGCAGTGGGGGGGTTGGGAGTCTGTGGGTGGTGGTGGATGGCGGGGGGGGGGGTTGGGGAGCAAGCGCAGGAAGGGAGTCTGGCTGCCAGAAAGAAAATTAGAAGCAGATACACAATATAATTGTTTTTTGATTTCTTCTCCGTTGGAGCCAACGATTTGTTTAAAGGTCAGGATCTTTAAGAGACTGACTTGGAACCGGTGCTTTGTTGGGGAATCTTCAGCTGAGGTTGGTGCGGACGTGTTGGCTTGTGGGCAGTGAAAAGAACCTGTTTCCTGTATCGTTTGTACGTCTTCACGCCTTGTCGAACATCTCCTGGGGCTCTGTTACTGACTGCACTCGTCTCAGCCTGGCTCAGTCAGTCAGTCAGTCAGTCAGTCGTGCTCTCGCCTCTGAGCCAGGAGGTTGTGGGTTCAATAATAATAATTCCCACATTTTGATACGACGCCTGATTGCGTCTTCGAGACGTCTCCAAGCGCTTCACAGAACTACACTGTAAAGTGGAGTGACTGTATTATGTGGGTGAAACTGATGCTCCAGTACAGTGCTGGGGGGGGGGGGGAGGGGGTAGACAGTGCAGCATCCAGCGCTTTGGGACGTCCTCCCGACGTGAACGGCGCTCTATAAATGTAGTTTTGTTGTTGTTGTTGTTGCATTGCCAGAGATGCTGACTTTCAGATGAGCCACACCCTGTCTGTGTCCCTGGCCACGTTGATGTTAAAGATCTCGCGTCGCTATTTGAACAGAGAAGGGAGTTTCCCCCGACCAACAGTTCCCCAGATCGTTCACTTCCCGGCTGTTTGCGTTCGGGTCGTTGCTGGGCACAGTATTGGCTCCTGTTTCCTGGAGCCCACACACCGGGAATTCACTAACCTGCTCCAAGGCACGTTGCCCCCCATGAGGAGGTTCAGGCTGAAACGCCCTCTTGTCCCATTGAAGCACGGAGTGACCTGAGATGTAAAGCACTCCCAGCTTTAAGGTCCCCCAACAACGCATCGGTGCCAAATCTGTCTGTTAAAGGTTCCTGCTATACTCGTTAGGTCAGGGCATCAAGGGACATGGGAGCAAGGAAGGTAATAGGAGTTGAGGTACAGATCAGGCCATGGTCTTATAGAATGGTGGAACAGGCTCGAGGGGCTGAATGGCCTCCTCCTGCTCCTACAACAACAAGATTGCATTTATAGAGCGCCTTTCACGTCAGGAGGACGTCCCAAGGCGCTGGACAGTTAGGTCGGGACCCGAGCATTGGGGGGAAATGGTCAGGGTGAGGGGAGGGAAGGGAGGGAGCGAGGAGGGGGGAAATGGTCAGGGGGAGGGGAGGGAAGGGAGGGAGCGAGGAGGGGGTAGAGAGTCGAGAGGGGAGCTGAAGGCTCGGTCAAAGAGAAAGGTCTTGAGACCGGCCTTGAAGGAGGAAAGGGAGGAAGCGGCGAAGGCACTGGGGGATGGAGTTCCAGATAAGTGGTGGTGAGTGTCGGGCATGTGGCCAGTGTACAGAGCCAGTGTAACCCAGCGACCGCAGATAATACAGGAGCCAGAGCTAAAACAGAGACAAGGTAAAACACAATAACGATCTCCACCAGAGCTCAGAAAGCTCCGGGGGTGCTGTCTAAGTATTATCTGAGGATCAGCTCCGAACCCAGGGCTATATTTAGTGGGAAACCATGGCAACGCCATAGTTAAATCCCAGTTTCTTAGCCGTCTTTTCATTACTGCGAGAAGCGGCAAATTGTAGATTCCTTTTGGGATTTCCTTTTACCTTGTGCGTGTGAGGTGTGTGCGCCCGTGTGTGTGTGTGTGCGCACGCTGTGTGTGTGTGTGTTTGCATATGTGCATGCTCTGGGTGTTGTGTGTGTGCAGTGTGTGTGTATGTACTGTGTGTGTGTGTGTGCGTGTGCGTGAGTTCTATGTGTCTGCGCCCTTTCAAAAGGGAATTGGATAGGTCCTTGAAAAGGAAAAATGTGCAGGGCTGTGGGGTAAGAGCGGGCGGGGGAGTGGGACGCGTTGGTAGCTTTTTCGAAGAGCTGGCACAGGCACGATGGGCCGAATGGCCTCCTTCTGTGTTGTGAGATTCCAATGAATCCTGGACATGAAGTCTGGCTCAGACATTGAGCAGACAGGTGAACTGACACCCAATTCCCACTGGTCACGGCTTCACACGCACAGCCGCTCGCAAACGCTCCCACTAATTGGCACAACAATTGGCGCATGGCGTGAGACAAGATGTTCATTAAAGCACGTTCCGAGTACAGCAGGGAGCTCTTCCTCACATCGCACCTGTCCAGGTCTGTCCCAATTTTAACACCGCCTTTGACCACAAGCCTTCAGAGAACATCTCTTTACAGAGGAACAAAATAAGTCCTCCCTTTTTACAGAGGAACAAAATAAGTCCTCCCTTCCTCATCTGTCACTATCTCACTCACGCACTCGCACATTCGCACACACACAACTCAACCTGAAAATTAAGCAACTGCTTCGTGTATGTTTTTCCCCCAACAGTTCTGGGTCGCTACCCTGTGTGAGGGGGTGCCATTGTAAATGCAAGTTGTTGTTGTTGTTGTCGCCGCGCTGGGGAGAGTGTTGTGTTGTCAGAGACTCCGTCCTTCAGATGAGACGTTGAAACCGAGGTCTCGTCGGGTTCCTACTCACTGCGAGGTAAACAGAGGCGTGTGGAGTAAGGAAACTTGCCTGAGGTTTGGCCCTGTCCTGTCCCGCCCGGGAATCTAACCCGGGTCATGTAGTAATTGTCAATAAGTGATCTTGCGATCACGTGATCCTCAACGACCAGCTGAACGGGGCAGAAGGAACCTGGTTTGACGTCTATAATGTGAGGGCATATCTCCGTAGAGAGCCGGAGTAGGGGGAGGTTCGAGGTCTGTTTCATGTTCATTTAGATTCTGCGACAATTCCAGGAATAGAATATTCAGATCGCGGAACAAATGAAACAGTGACTTTGAAGTGTCAGAAATAATGAGAAGCGAAACATTCAATAGCCCAAATCACGCTGCTCGCACAGATAATCAGGGTTATCGCTCGCTATCTGTTGTGTTTGATGTTGGTTTTGTGTGTTAAACTCCAGACTTTCACAAAGATTTAAACATTGAAAGCCCTGCTCTCGGCGAAATAGGAATAATAAGAATAATAATCCGCTGCGTCTTCGAGGTGCCTCAAAGCGCTTCACAGGGCATACTGTAAAGTGTAGTGACTGTGTTATTTTTCGAGCGGAATGCGGCAGCAGCCGTCCCCACAAACAGCCGTGGATTGAGTGAGTGACCAAATTAATATTGTCGAAAAGAAACATTTTTTCGAAGGGATTATCACCCCACACCCCTGCACCCCCCCACCCACCGGGAAGAGCTATCCGCCGATCCATAATACATTTTGTTGGTGAAACTGCGATGCCTTAAAGAGAAAGTCTCTCTCTCTCTCTCGTCCCCGTGTGAGGCTCGGCCTCAGCGGGAGGTTGGGAGGCGGAGAAGGAGTTAACGGCTCCTCGGCACGTTTCAAGGCTGAGGCCGAGGAAGTCTCTGCCCCGCACAGCGCCGGCTGCCTCCAGGTAGAGAAGTGCTTTTGATGCTGGAAACTAGGTCGTCATCTGTCTGCTTTCTGTCGTCTCTCACTGAGTAATTAAAAGCTGTCTATTGCGATCTGCCCACAGATCAATAACCCGCCTCGCAGTGTGGCAAGTGCCTGGCGCATACATATTACATCCAACAGCTTGCTTTGGCTCGGAGCTGTAAGACCGTTATAATAACCGTAATGATAATAATCCTCGCTTTCGATACGGCGCCTTATCGTCGCATCTTCGAGACGTTTCGAAGGGGCTTCACAGAATAGACTGCAAAGTGGGGTGACTGCGTATTCTGTGGGCGAAACGGGGCAGCCGATTGCGCCCAGCGACGTCCCTCAAACAGCCGTGGATTGAGTGACCACATTATTATTGTTTTTTTAAGGGATTATTACCCCCTGGAAAAGCGATCCACCAATCGACTAACAACCAGATTCCTAATTACTGCTGGTAAACAGGGGCGGGGAGGAAGGAAACTCGCCCAACATCTCGCCCCGCCCGGGAATCAAACCCCAGGTCCTCTCGCTCGTGAGGCGAGGGCTCTAACCACTGAGCTACAGGACTGTGTGTATAGCTATACAAGGAAACTTGCCTAACATTCCACCCTCCAGTTGTCAGAGAAGGGAGCGCTGTCACCTGGACAGGGCACGGAGGGGAACTCGGTTTAACGTCTCATCTCAAGCACGGTGACTCTGCCAATGCAACGCTCCCTCACCCCCCGCACCCCAATATAATGATAATAATTTGGTCAATCAAACCCACGACTGTTTGTGGGGACGTCGCTGTGCGCAGTTGGCTGCCGCCTTTCGCCCACACAATACACAGTCACTCCACTTTACAGTATACCCCGTGAAGCACTTTGACATGTCTCAAAGACGTGATGAGGCACTGGATCAAATTAAATGTCTCCCCCCCATCTACCCCAACACTGCGATGGAGCGTCAGCCCCGACTCCAAGCAAAAAAAAGTAACAAAAGTCACACGGTGAGACGTACGCTGGAGGTGGCGCCTTGCTGGTATTAAACACCGGGTTCCTTTGTACGGTCACAGCTGGTGTTCCTGCTCCGAGGACCTGCCCCAGCGATGGGAACTCTCAATTATCATGTGTTAGCTGTCTCTCCCGCGAGCTATTTCTGCCCATGTTTCACTGATGCCTTCCGCAGGCGATACTAATAATAATGAAATCCTAAAATTGGAAGGACACAGACTGAGGAGCTGTGAGGAGAGGAGAGGAGAGGAGAGTGAGACGGGTTTTGAGGGCTGACTCGATCGCTCGCAGCAGTAACATTGAGAGTGACACGCAAGCCATCGCTGCTCTCCGTCATGCTTCTCCGAGACCCCGCTCATCGCAGGTTGACATTCAAAGCCATTCAAACGCAAACCCTGTTCATCGGCTCCACGGAGTCCTGGTGGACAGAGCGCTCGAGAGGAACCTGGGTTCGATTCCCGGCCGAGTCAGGCCGGGCGAAACATTGGGCAAGTTTCCTTACGCTTCAGAGAACGCGCTTCTGTTCACCCAGCAATTGGTAGGAACCCGGTTGTTGGTTGATTGGCGGATCACTTTTCCAGGGGGTAATAATCCCTTCAAAATAATAATAGGTTTAAAAAATAATAATGATACTAATCCCCATCGTGTCTGTGCTGGGGCTCGCTCCCCCACTGGAGGCTTGGGGATCTGAGTAGCTTGTGTGGAGGTTGAACACGGAGAGACTGGCAAGCGTTCCTGTGCGTCCGACAAACACACACACACAACCGTTTCCACGTGTTTTAAAGCTCGGCTCCGTTTAAAGACTCTATAAAGATTAATCACTGATTATCGCTAAGCCAGTTAGGCTTTTATTACATTCTTCAATATGAATTTTAGGGGTAAATAGCTTTAGCTTATGATCATCCTTGCGTTTTCTAATAAACGGCTGTAAATCAAAGCGAAATATTATTCTATAAGATTAAAGTAAAATTGTGCAAATATGGTTATTATTTCTCCTGACGGCTCTGCGATGTTCAGCTGCCGCTTGTTATTCATAGACAATGATAATGAAAACCACAAATTATCTACTTAGGCCCCGGACTAGTGAACTCCAGGCTGTACTGGTGATGATCAACACTCAATCTCACATCTGAAATCAGAGCTCAGCGATCAAATGGTACCCGCTGAGACTCATTCTCTCTCTCTCTCTCTCTCTCCTCGATAACATTCCAGCAATAAGGAGGGAGAAGGCCAAGAGGGAAAAGAGAGAGAGGGGAGGGAGGGAGGGAGGGAGAGAGTGGGGGATAGAAATTCCGCAAATTCGAGACGTCTCAAAGCGCTTCGCAGGACACACTGCAAAGCGAATTGACTGTGGGTTTTGTGGGTGAATCGCGCAGTAACGCCAGAAAAGAGAAGCATTCTGCTTTGATCCAACGTGTATTGTAACCGGCACGGGAGGTGACGCCGAGGCAAGAGCGCACACAAATCACAGAGCCGCAGATGTGAATGAATTGTCAGCTATTAAACGTGTGATACCAAAACTCATAAATCTGTCTCTCAGGTCAGCACAACTGAAGGGTGGATGAAAGGAGCAAAAACTCAAGTAGGAGGTAAAATGGGAGAGTTGAGGATATTGAAAGAGAATGCGTTGCAGTAAAGCTGCTCTGAATGTCAACGATAGAATTAATTTCCCTTCACGTATAAAAAGCACGGATGAATAATAGATAAGACCTCCACGCACTCACACGCCTTCACAGTAAAGCCCAGCTCATGTGAGCTTCTCTGCTGGAGTTCCTGTTAAGTTATAAACTCAGTGCTTTGCGTTTTTCTCGGCACAATAAAAACAAAATAATCCTTCAGGATTGGGATGATAGGAGCAGGAGGAAGCCGTGGTACAATGACAATAACAGCAACTTGCATTTATATTAGGAATAACGTCTCAAAGCGCTTCGCAAAGGCGATGGGGGTCAGATCGTCCATGATCTTATAGAAGGGCGGATCAGGCTCGAGGGGCTGAATGGCCTCCTCCTGTTCCTATGTTCCTACGATCAGTGCTGACACCCCATCGCCAGGGATGCGCAGTGATGAGCAGGGTCAGTGGTGAAGTGCATGTATTACTATCTCATCAGACAATTAAGAGACGCTCTTGACTCAAGTCGTAATTTTCCTTTTAACGTTGAATGTTTTTCTATTGATTGAGGGGGTCGGAGGAGCTGGGTAAGAAGGGAGCCGTGTTCTATTAGCCCTGAGTACTTAACAGCATGACTAAGAAGCCAGCGATGATGATACTCTGATTCATCAGCTCTGAAGACTGACTGTTCATTGTCTAACTGAATCTAACTGAGTGCTCATTAACCCTCGCTCACGCCCCACCTCCCTCCCTCGCTCCCCACCTCCCACATTCCTTTACTCCCTCCTTCCCTCCCTCGTTCTCTCTCTCTCACTCGCTCCCCACCCTTGCACATCCCCCGCCTCCCTCGTTCCCTCTCTCTCGCTCACTCTCTCCCTCCCTCCCTGACTGTGGATGAAGCATCTTCGAGACGTCTCAAAGCGCTTCACAGAATATACTGTGAAGGGAACTGACCGTATCTCTTGCGGGCGAAACGCGGCAGCCAATTGTGCACAGCAGAGTCCCCACAAACTGCCGTGGATTAAGTGACCAAATTATTATTATTATTATTTTTTTTTGAGGTGGTTACCCAGCAACCAGTGTCCCCCCTCTCTCTCTCTCTCTCTCTCTCTCTCTCGCTCTCTCTCTCCAATCTCGCTCCCGTGGCTGTAAGGAGTTTGACGTGTGGTACCCACCAGTGCTGGGATGTGATGATGTCACCGTGGCAACCATCTCCATGGCAATATGGCGGCCAATGGCATCATCTTCAGCCCCATGGCTGAGAGCCATGATGATGATGATGCTCCTGCCAGCAGACAGCGTGGTCCTGTCAGAGGCTCTCAACAGATGCTAACCTCGTTGTTAACCTCCCCCTTCCCCCACTCACCTCACCCAGGGGACCGGCAGATGGCTATTTATAGCACACCTTATGCACACAGTTAATGGTCAGGTCATGTCTGTTAATCGCCAGCGCGGCAGGAATTAGATTTCCCCAAAACCAGAACAAATGAGACGTTAGACGCATTATCCCCACAGTTGGTCAAACCCGAGGAGTCCTTTATAACTGGTCCTGTAGTTCAGTGGCTGGAGCCGTCGCCTCGCAAGCGAGTGGACTTGGGTTCGATTCCTGGGTCAGGGCGAAATGTTGGGCGAGTTTCCTTACTCCACGCACACACCTCTCTGTACTTAGCAGTAAGTAGGAACATGGTTGTTAGTCGATTGGCGGATTGCTTTCCCTCCGGGGGGTAATAATCCCTTCATAACAAAAATAGATTAAAAGAAATAATAATTTGGTCACTCAATCCACGGCTGTTTGTGGGGACACTGCTGTGCGCAATTGGTTGCCGCGTTTCACCCACAAAATACACAGTCAATTCACTAAGTATATTCTATGAAGCGCTTTGAGATGGCTCGATAAGGTGCTGTATCAAATGTAAGGATTATTATTACTATTATTATTATTTCTGCACTGAAAACAATAATACAATCATATAATAAACCATCAGAGGCACTTTCAGTTGTACTTTCTGGAGAGCGCTGAGCTGACTGAAGCTGAAATCCCTTGTATCCACGGATTTGGACTTAAGTGAAATCCGTTTTGCTTTCCGGGAAGAAATGAGTCAAAACATAGTTCAAGCTGTGGGTTTAGCTGAGGTCTCGGGGCCAGTCAGTGTTTCTGCTCTCCCTGCCCCCCACCCCATCCTCCTGAGACCCTGAAAGTCTCAGCCTGAGAGACCATTTTTGCTTTAATATTTCAGATCGATCAGCCCGGCTCAGCCAATAACGCTCTCACCTCCCAGTTCAGAAGGTTTTTGAGGTTCAAGCTTAACATCAGGAAGCTTTGTTCCCCAAGACTGAGACGTTGTTGTTGTTGGTGTTGTCGCCGTCGTTGTCGTCGCTCTTGTTGTTGTTGTTGCTGTTCTTGTTATTGTTATTGTTTCTGCCGTCTTGCAAGTTGAGCCTTTTTTTCCGTCGTAGGCAGAGAGACTGTGTGGGCAAACCTGACTGTGTTCCAGGCTGGGAGTTAGCTGTTGTTTGCCTCTCTGGTCTCCGACCCAGAGTCTGTCCATCAGTTCAGCCTCATCTGTCAGTGCACTGTAAGCAAATCACTTGTGAAAGTGATCTGCCAGTTATTTTGCCAGCGAGCTTGGCTTTGTGCACTCCATCAATTATTGACACCTCTCTTTGAAGTGCTTTACTGTGCTTTTGGGATCAGACACCTCCCCACCCCACCACCCCACCCCACCCCCACACACACACACACACACTTGTTGTTTTAAGATCCAAACGGCTCCTCGAGAGACTCTGTGCTCCTGCTCATCCCTCGTGCCCTCCTTTCCACCATCGCGGCCGCGCTTTCAGCCACTACGCCCCGAAACTCTGGAACACTCTATTCCTCTCTGTCCCTCCGCCTTAACCCCCTCCTTCCCCATCTTCAGGTCACGCCTGAAGACCTTCCTCTTCGCCCCGTGGCCTCCGGTCACCTCCCCCACCGTCAAACCGACTGGGACGCTGCCTGAGGGGTCGCTGGGTAAATGCAAGTTGTTGTTGGTGTTGTAAATTCACGACCATTTTCCCTCTGCTGATAATGGGATGCCGTCCATTCACTAGACAGTGTGAGGCGCTTAGAGACGTCTCAACGACGCGATGAGGCGCAGGACCAAATGCAAGGATTATTATTATTGATGGAGGAAAAATAGGAAAGCCTTGAAGGGAGGGAGGAAGGCAAAGGGGCTGTGGGATGAGGTTCCCAAAGGATGGGGGCAGAGAGGCTGAAGGCCCGACTACCGGTGGTGGGGCTGGGAGCCGGGAGTGTAACCGACTGAGCCAACGACAACAACTCTCTGGAGCACCGGGCTGAACGCAAAACTGTGTACGATATACACACAGCTTAGGAAACTCTCTCTCACACACACACACACACACATACAGTGTCACACACCCACTACACACGCACGCACACACATACACACCCTCCTCCTGATAGTTTTAATTAAGTTTTTGATTCCCGGACGAGCTTGTTAACTCTTCCATCTCCCGAACAAAGAAGGGCCTGTGATATCTTGGCAGAGGAAATGGGCAGCTCAGCAGTCTGAGTAGGTTTTCAGTGGACGCTCTTGGCTCTGCCTATTAAAATTACATCCCCAACAAAGGTGCAGGGCTAATCTGATGGACGTTCGCAGTTGGATTCATCCGTCCACTCGGCAGCTGAGAGCCAAACTCGTCAGACATTGGCGAGAGAGAGACGCACAGATCTTGTGTCATGCAGGACAATAGTTCAGATCAATTGCCCATCTCGTGTTTCCTGCTCTTCAGCCGGGCTCGGGGACGGAATAGTAATCAGTCGTGACTTTCACATCCTCCTCCGCCATCTCAGAGGACGTTGTGTCTGATACGAGGGGAGGGTTGTGAGTATCAAAGTCTGGAAGCCATAATAATAACAATCCGCCTGATCACGTCTTCGAGATGTCTCAAAGCGCTTCACAGGTTACACTGTAAAGTGTCGTGACTGTGTGTTTTGTGGGGGAGACGAGGGAGAAGGGAACAGAGGGGTGAGTGAGAAGGGAATTTTGTTTTGGTGGGGGGTCTGACACATGCGGAAACCCATCAACGTTGCTTAAGGAACATCCAAACAAACTGAGAATTCCAGGCATCCCACCTACACGTAGAAATCCTAGAGACAGATTGTTGGAATGGAATGCTCTCTCTCTCTCTCTCTCTCTCTCTCTCTCTCCCTCGAGGAAAACTTCCTGTTTACCTATTTCCAGAAAGTATTAGTCAAGAGCCAAGGCTTGGGGGGAGCCCAGAGCATGTGTTGTTTTGAAGGAGGAACGTGGAGGAAATTAGACCCTGACATGACTTGTGCTTTTCCTGTTTAAACAATCGGAACACGTTACTGTGTGAATCTGGCTAAGGAAACAGCGCTGGCTTTCAAGAGAATAGAATTTTTCTTCCCCAGTCTCCTATAAAGCCATTATTGATCTCACCGGCAGAAATGAATTGGCTTTAAATGTATTTTAATTAAGTGAATGATTAAAAGCTTCGCCTAATTAAAACTCTGGAACGGTCGGCCTTCCATTCTCTGTCCCCGATTTACGCCATAAATATTAAACCCTTTAATTAACCTTGGGTTTCCAGCAGCTCATAAAATAAAAGTTTAAAGTATTTCTCTTCTACTCAACCCAAACCCCACTTTCCTCGACTGTGTTCAGACTCTGATCACCAGTTGCACTGCCTCGAACGGGAGATTAAGTAAATAATAATAATAATAATCCTTGTATTTGATATAGCGCCTTATCACGTCATCAAAACTTCTCAACACAGAATATACTGTAAAGTCAATTGACTGTATATTTGGGGGTGAGAATCGGCGCTTTATCGAATGCAAGGATTATTATTATTATTATTGTGTGTGTATATAAAAGCTAAATCTTTCCTGTGACATTTGCTCCTTCTCTGAGCCCAGTTGCTGTGGGCTTGGCTGTGTTTTTTGTGCCCTGGCAACACTGGTGGGACCTTAACCTTCACATCCTACTTAAGTGTAAGTAAGTAAGTAAGTGAGGAACTGAAGCAAAGCCCTCCGACCCCTGTAACAATATGACTTTACGGATGAACTAATCACCCAAAAATGATTGGAAGAGGATGTAATGAAATGACAGGCTTTCGTTTCCTGAGGATGATAAACAGCCTGACCTCAATCTCATCTCAATCTTTATTTTGGTCTCTGTTCAGGAAGCCAAGTGACCGACCAACAGTCAGTGCTTAGGTCAGCAACAGAGTCCTAATGACTATATTAATCCTTACATTTGGGACATCTCAAAGTGCTGACCACTGGGCTACGCTGTGGGAAAGTGCAGTGACTCCGTATTTCGTAGCCAGACGCGGCAGCCAATTTGCGCCCAGAAACGTGACCCACAAAACAAGCCACGAAAGCGAGTGATGATTTTATTCGGGAGATTGTCGGACAGGAACGCCGGGAGCGAGAGAGAGAGACAGAGAGAAACAGAGCGAGAGAGAGAGAGAGAGAGAGAGAAAGAGAGAAACTCGTTTCTCTTTTCAAGTAGCAGGATTTTAATGTCCTCCTGAACGGGCACTTGAGGAAAGAAGCTCAGTTTTAACGTCTCATTCCTTCCGACAATGCAGTGCTCTCTCCCCCCCCGCCCCCCCCCCCCCTCCCGCCCCACCCCGGCCCCCCCCCCCACCCCAGCACAGCGCGGGAGAGTCAGACTGCACTGTCAGCTGAAAGCTACTGAACACTAAAGATCAAACCCTGCGGTTACAACGAGGAGAAGTCCACACTGTGGACCTTTAGCCACAGAGCAGCTCTGAGGTGTGAACAGTTAACTTTGCAGATTGCAGTACATCAGTGCTGTAATTGGAATGCGATGCTTCATTATTTTCTGATTAATGTTTAAACAAAGGATGGAGAGTGGGATACAAATAATTACGCAAACGCTCTCCCCCTCACCCCCCCCCCCCAACCCCCCTCCACACACTTTCTTTTTGTACCCAGTCAGTGCACTTGTCAATGTATCCTGTGAAGCGCTTTGAGACGTCTCGAAGATGTGATAAGGTCCTGTATCAAATGCAAGGATTATTATTATTATTATTATGACTCTTTTATTAAGTCTCTTTGAGTCTCTTATCCCTCTCTTCCCCCCCCCTCCCCCCATACCCCTGTCCCCAGAGTTATGGCATCACTTAGAGATGGCAGTCAGACAGAGCGTATATATTTATTTCCGAGAGCCGGACAACAAATTTGGCCCCAAAATCTCCTCTTGGCTTTGCTGCCTCCCTTAAGTGCCCGGGGACGTCCTCCCGACGTGAGAGGCGTTACATTACATAAATGGAATTTGTTGTTCTGGTTCGAACTAAAGCGAGAGAATGGGATGTGAGATGTTTTGAGTGCAGAGAGACATCGGGGTCTAAAGGGAAGGAATTTCCCTCCCCGCAACCGCCACCCCCCCACCAAGGGAACCGATAATCACAGTGCGCTGGCCATCAACATGGTAACTGTGACCGGGTACCCAATCGCGGGGAATAAACCTGACCCAAGCACCGATAGCCAGAAGGTCCACAACAGCCAGATCATCACAGCAACAGCGACAACAGCGTGCATTTATACTGCGCCCCCTCACACAGGACAGCGTCCCAGAGCGCTTGACAGTGGCGGAGCAAGATGCCAAGCTGGGAGGGAGGGAGGGGTGACCGTAGGCACTGGTGGAAGAGGGAGGTCTTCAGGCGTGATATGAAGATGTGGAAGGAAGGCGGAGGGAGGGATAGAGGGAGAGCGTTCCAGATTTTAAAGACGGGAGCTTTAATTCAACAACAGCAGCAGCAGCAGCTGCGCCCGTCACACAGGATAGCGCCTGGGAGCCCTGCACACTGCTGGGGTCAGACACTGCGAGAGGAACATCTCAAGTCCTACCTCTTTGATCGTGCCTTTGGCCCACATCTCCCACTCCCTTACCCGCCACCCCTCTTTATTCCAACCCCACTCCCCCTACCCTCCACCCCCACCCACCCACTCCCAGTGTCTGTGTCTCAGCCTCAGTGTGTCTCCCTTGCAGTTACTCTCTTTGTCTCAGTCTCTCTCTCTCTCTCTCTAAATTCCACTCAGACCCGGGGGTTTCTGAATGGAAGACTTACTTCATGAATACTGATTCTCATTAAGCAGGGAAACAAATTATTTCCGAGTCTGAGGGAGAGGGATTAACGTCAGTGTAATTAAAAGACAAGATCCCCTTGAATTCCTTTTCTTGACATGGAGATGATGAGGGTCTTTCAGGAGACTGATTAAAGGGGAAAGGTCAGGTATTTAACTTGAGGGAGATAGTATTTAGGGATTAATGTAGGGCCTGACTTACTCTGAGACTGTGACGTGTTCTGTTGTGAATAGTTCTCTCAAACTTCCTTTAAACCCCCGTCCCTCTCCATGACCTCCCCCCCCCTTCCGTTTGGGACACCCAACGGTTAAGATTTCGCCCACAAATCACAGTCACTCCACTTCTCACGTTCTGTGAAGCGTTGAATTAAAGAGGAGGTTCGAAAGAGTCATAGCACGACGACGATGACAACAACAACAACTTGGATTTACATAGCACCCTTTTAACAGGTTGCGTCTCGGACGGCGTAGAGCCATCAGCCTTGACTGTGTGAGTTTAAAAGTCCCGATGAGGGAGGGGGCGAGAGCGCGACCGACTGAGCCCCAGAGCCAGGCCGACACCCCAAGCGGGTAACCCTGGGCGAGCGTTGGGGAGGGAGTGCGGGAGGTTAGATGCCAGGCAGCTTGGTCGAGGGGAGTGAGGAGAGTCAGAGACACAGGGCACGGGGCTTGGGCTGGTGGAGCATCTATCAGTACCTGCCTCGTACAGAAGGAGCACTTTGCTCTGTGTGCGGAGCCAGTCCTGATGGTGCCGGACTCTATTGAGAGGGATAAATAGCGAGGAGGCTAGAGTAGAGCCGGGTGGGGGGGTTTGAGTTACTGTTTCGGGGGGCGGGTGGGGTGGGGGGGGAATTAACGTCAGTGTAATTAAAAGACAAGATCCCGGGGCAAACACAAGGATTATTACTAGTAGTATTTTCTCATCGAACTGGTCTCCTGTGTCAGTGCGTGTTGTCCGCGATTGTACCCCCCTAGTTATGGACAAGCTCCCCCCACCCCCTACCCCCTCCTCTCTCTCTCTCTCTCTTTATCTCTCTCTCTCTCTCTTGCTCTGGCTTTTTCTCTCTCTCTCTCTGTGTTTGGAGAGCGGGGGCTTCTGACAGTGTCTCCTCTCAGTCTAACCTGCCTCCTGTGACCTGCATGTAGATCTGCAATGCGTGGATAACACAGTCACTTACCAGGCAGCGGCACAGGATGTAGGACACAGCCTGAACCCAGGAGAATTGCCTGATGCTCTCTCCCTTTCTCTCTCTCTCTCGCTCACTCACTCGCTCGCCAGACAGCCTGGCCTACTTTAGCAGCCCACTTCTGCTCGAGTTACAGCTGCACAAAACACACGCATCCCCCCTGGAACTCCACCCCACCCCACCCCATCCCACCCCCGTGTGGGGTAAGGAAACTTGACCAACATTTCGCCCCCGCCCGCCCGGGAATCGAACCCCACTCCCCAACGCCTCCGCTGTTCAGGTGAGCACACCGTCCGGCCTTTGAAATGTCCCGAGCGACACAAGGGCGAATGAAGTGGGGTGAAACGTGGAGTTAGCTCTCTGCCCATCTGTGCTCTCTGCTGATCCCCACCTCCCCCCCACCCCACCAACGACCAGGGCTGAGGCTAATCCTCACCCTCCGCGCTCCCTGTACCGAGAAGCCAGACGTTTCCTGGTACGTGTCCCAACGGTTCTTGGAAAGATGGTGATTGAGGCGAAGGGTCAACATTTAAGTGAATTGAAAGGAGGGTTTGGCCTCCCGCCAGGACCCGAGATTGTTTGCTATTGAGTTTCTTAAAATACTTTGTTGTTAAGTCTGTTACGCCAATGGCCGCCCTGGTGAAGCTGGCGTGAAATGAGGAATTGGTTGTGTTGGTAAATGAACGCAGCCCTTAGGCTCTCACCACGACCCCCACCAGTCAATACGTCCAAGTAGCTCAGTGGTTGGAGCCCTCGCCTCACCAGCCAGAGGACCCGGGTTTGATTCCCGGCCGGAACAGGGAGCAACCTTAGGCAAGTTTCCTTACTCCCCGCTCACACGCCCACACGTACTCCGTTTACCCAGCAGTACGTAGGAACCCAATTGGCGGATGGCTTTTCCGGGGGTAAAAGAAAAAGAAAAAGAAAAAAAAGAAACAAAATAATAATTTGGTCGCTCAATTTCACGACTGTTTGTGGGACACTCTTGCGCGCAGTTAATTGGCTGCCGCGTTATAGCCACTAAATACT
This sequence comes from Callorhinchus milii, assembly GCF_018977255.1. Lineage (NCBI taxonomy): Eukaryota > Metazoa > Chordata > Chondrichthyes > Chimaeriformes > Callorhinchidae > Callorhinchus > Callorhinchus milii. The sequence goes on along the minus strand of NW_024704760.1, from coordinate 932,091 downwards.
TTGCAGTCTATCCCGTGAAGCCCTGTGAGACGCCTTCAACAATGTGGACAAGGCGCTGCATCGATTACGAGGATGATTCTAATGGGTTCATCGTCAACAGCAACAACAACAGCTCACACTTACATAGCATTCCTCACGTGGGGTAGCGTCTCAGAGCGCCTGACTCCAAGTCTCTCTCACCATCTCGACTTAAAGCCAAGTTGATGTCTCGGCTACTCTTTGACTGTGATACACTGTGACGGACACAGTCTTGAGAGAGAGCGAGAGAGAGAGAGAGGGAACGAAGCCGACAAATGAAGCGAAAGTGGAGATAATTTGGATATTTGCATAATAATTTCCTTATTAATATGCAAATTCTCATCGCCCAGCAACTCGCGAGGATTTAGTGATGACCTTTTTTTCCCCTGCGCCTGTTCATCCAAATGTCAAGTGTTCACAATGTCAGGATCCGAGGTCTGTAATCTGGTTAATATTTACCAGCTTTCGTGTCGGCTTTGATTAGATTTACAGGGACTATACTGGTCTTTGTGAAGGAAAGTGCTTGCCGTTCCTCCGCTTAGGTTTTTTTTTCTCTCTCTGACTTTATCCAACCTCCCGTTCCTCACTCAATAATAATAATAATAATAATAATAATAATAATAATATTAATAATAATAATCCAAGCATTAGATACGCGCCTAATCACTTTGTCGATACGTCTCTCTCAAAGCGCTTGACAGGATACACTGCAAAGTGGAGTGGCTGTGTGTTTTGTGGGCGGAATAGTCTGACAGGTTGACTAAGACCTGGTGGGATTTCGAGTGGGGGCGCGGGGAGGAGGGGAGGGAGGGAGCCTCTGAGTAATTGATGACAGAATTTGTTTTGAAGTAGTTATTTTTTTCCTGTGTATGTGTGTGTGAGTGTGAGGGGCCGAGAATCATTTCTCCCCCCCCCCAACTCCGCTCTCCCCACCCCCCCCCCCTCCCCCTCACCCTCTCTCCCCCCTACTGGCTCCCAACCGCTGCTGTGTGTAAAGGTTAATTGAATTGCATGGAGGATTAGAGTCACGGTGACTCATTACTGGCTGCTCAGTATTCAATCGGTGTTGTATCACGATTCCTAGAGCCCAGAAGACGGGTTGTTGACGGTTTCACCTGCACCAGGTTTCAGCCCCTACGCCCCGAAAGTCCGGAACTCTCTCCCTCAATCCCACCGCCTTGCCTTGCCCCCTCCCCTCCCACTTTCAAATTCCCCCCCTTAAAGACCTTCCTTTTTGATCGTACTTTCGGTCACCTCCCCCCTCCCTCCATCCCTCCCTCCCTCTCCCCCCCCCTCCCTCCCTCCCTCCCTCCCTCCCGCGCTTTACAGTATATCCTTATTATGTCTTTGAGATGTTTCAAAGCGCTTCGCAGAACGTACCGTAAAGTGAAGTGACTGCGTGTTTTGTGGGCGAAATTATTATTATGGGGTCCTGCAGCGTATTGGTTGGAGGGGACCTGGGTTCGGTTCCGTGATAAGGCGCTATATCAACTGTAAGGATTATGATGATGATGATGTTGATGTCCCCTCTCACTCTCCCAGCTATGGGGATATGGTACCTAAGACCATCGCTGGTAAGATCTTCGGGTCTATCTGCTCGCTGAGTGGGGTCCTGGTGATCGCTCTTCCCGTCCCCGTCATCGTCTCCAACTTCAGCCGCATTTACCATCAGAACCAACGGGCAGATAAACGTCGGGCACAGAAGGTGAGTCTCCGTCACTGCCCGGTCACTTGCTCCAAGGGGCCCTGAGGGTTATCCATTCACATTGTCCAGCCTGAGGTGGAGAGATGTTTGTCAGCTCAGGGGATCAGGGAATTATGGGGCAAAGGCGGGTAAGGTACAGATCAGTCATGGTCTAAAAGAGTGGCGGAACAGGCTCAAGGGGCTGAATGGCCTCCTCCTGATCCTATCCCGGCCTCAGAGACGTGAGAGCTCGAATTCTACCTGCTCTTAGCCCAGTGCAGTGCTGGGGGGCAGTGCTGCATTGTCAGAGGTCCTGTCTGCCTGTTCAGGTGGACATTAAAGATCTCTTGGACTGTTTGAAAAGAGAAAGGAGTTTCTTTCTCTCTCTCTCTCTCTCTCTCTCTCCGGTGTCCTGGCCAACAATCCCCCAGATAGAAATTGGTCCCTCAATCCACGGCTGTTTGTGGGACATCGCTGGGCACAATTGGCTGCCGCTTAGTCACTACACTTTACGGTGTATCCTGTGAAGCGCTTTGAGACGTCTCGACGGCACGATAAGGCGCCGGGTCAAATACAAGGATTATTATTATTATTATTATTAAAGGGAAGGTCTTTCATTTTTTGACCCCAGAAAGCCAGGTTGGCCCGCATCAAGATAGCAAAGACCGGCAACTCTAATGCCTACCTACAGGTCAAACGCAACGGCCTGATGAACGAGGCACTGGACCTCACGGTGAGTTCTCCTTTACGCTTTGGTCTCCCTCCCTCCCTCGCCTCTCAGTCTCGGTTGACGTTCCAGTTCAGTGCTGGGGGGAGAGCGCTGTGATGTCAGAGCTGCCGTCCTTTTCGGGTGAAACGTTAAACCGAGGTCCTGTCTGCGTGCAAATTGGCTTAACCTACACAACACTCGGTCACTACGGCTTGACAGTAAACCCTGTGCTAGAGCTTGCAGACGTCTCGAGTACCGTGACGATGGCGAGGATTCTAATGATTAATCTGTGGTGGGGTGGGGGTTGGTGGGGGTGGTGGTGGGGGGGCGGTGGGGGGGAGGAGGTGGGGGAAGGGGCTCCCGCGAAATTTATTTTAATTGAATTCATAAAATAAAGAGGAATCGTCCTCGGGGCCGTTGAACGAATGAACGAACGGGATTTGATTTTTCCTTCTCGCGGCTGCAGGATTGCGGTGATAAGGAACAGCAGCAGAACATGAACAAGCCGGGCTCCAACATCGCCAGACAACACCACCACTTACTGCACTGCTTAGAAAGAACCACGGTACGTCCCTGAGGACCCGGGTTCGATTCCCGGCCGGCCGGGTAAAACCTTAGGCAGGTTTCCTCACTCCACGCGCACACACGCACGCACACACACACACGCACACACACACACGCACACACGCACACACACACACGCCTCTGTTTATCGAGCTGTAAGTAGGAACCCGGTTGTTAGTTGATTGGCGGATCGCTTTTCCAGGGGGGTAATAATCCCTCCAAAAATAATAATAATTTGATCACTCAACCCACCAGTGTTTGTGGGGACGGCGCTGGGCACAATTGGCTGCCCGCCTTTCGCCCGCGAAGTACACACAGTCACTCCACGTTACATTACATCCTGCGAAGCGCTTCGTGACGTCTCAACAAAGTGATCAGGTGCTGTATCGGATGAAAGGATTATTATTATTATAAAAAAGTTTCAACCGCAAAAATACGACGTTGATCATCAGGTGCTTTGACCTCTTTATTTCACGAGGACCAACAATTTCCTGTGTGAGGCTGTTTTCTCTCTCCCTCAAGCCTATTAAGGTCTGTTTTCTCTGAACAAAGAATTTCAGAGCTGCTATAAAATGGCCTGGAAATGTTCTCAAGGGAGAAGGGCCCTTCCCTCCCTGACTAAATGGTTCCTGATTCAGTTTATTATCTTCTATTCTTAGGTTTTTGTAAGATATTAAAAGCAGGGCAGACAGGGAAGTCAGGGCTCTCTGCGACTGAGAGTGGAAGCTTTATAATAATAATAATAATCCTGGCGTTTAATACAGCTCCTTATCACGTCTTTGAGACATCTCAAAGCGCTTCACAGGGGCGTGTGTGTGTGTGTGGGGGGGGTGGGGGGGGGTAAGGAAATCTGCCTAATGTTTTGCTCTGCCCGGCAATCGAACCCGGGTCCTCTCGCTTGCGAGGCGAGCGCTCTAAATTAAATTAGCTTTTGGTACTAAGCGCACGTTAATTTCACTCAAACTCCCCCGAGCTCCCGTCTGCCCGTCTGTACCAGAGGGATGTTATTCCGGGTGAAGTTGCTTTGTCAACGGCAGTCGTCGTCGTCGTTTTTCTGTAAGTGTATTTCGCCGTTTCTTTCAGGGATTGGCTTACCTCTTGGATGATCCGCTCTTAACCATTCGAACGTCAAGCTCCATTAAGGTATTTCCCTCTTTCTTTACGAGCTGACTCTGCGTGTGTGTGCGTGCGTGTGTGTATATGCTGTGTGTGTGTGCGTATATGTAGTTGTGTGTGTGTGTGCGTGTGCGTGCGCGTGTCTGGGTCAGTGCGCTGGTGTGTGTCTGCACGTCGGGCGAGTTTCCTTACTCCTCACTCCTCTGCTTACTCAGCGATGAGTAGAAACCTGGTTGTTAGTTGATTGACTGATCGCTTTCAGGGGCTAATAATCCCTTCCCCCACGGAAAAAAAAAAAATTGTTCACTTCAACCCACGGCTGTTCGTGGGCACAATTGGCTGCCGCGTTTCGCCGGCAAAACGCACAGTCACTACACTTCTCAGTATATGCCGTGAAGAGCTTTGAGAGGTCTGGAAGCCGCGATGAGACGCTGTGTCAAGTGCGAGGATTATTATTGGTATTTTCTTTCCTCCTCAGAACCACGAGTTCGGGGACGATCAGACGTTGGAGGGGAACTGCCTCGAGGGATCGCTGAGGAACTGCCCCACGTCCCGAAGCCCGTCCATGTCCTCGGGGTCCGCGCAGGGCAGCGTCTGCTGTAGCCGCCGGGGCAACAAGAGAACGTCCCACCTGCCCAATGCCAGTGTGTGCACGGCCCATCTACACAGCATGCAGGAGCTCAGCACCATCCACATCGGGGAACAGGCCTCCTCCATCACCAGGTAACACGCGCACACACCAGCGCACACAAACACAGGCGCACACACACACAACCGCGCGCACACACACACACAACCACACACACACACACATACAACCGCACAAACACGCGCACCCCCCCCCCTCTCTTGCCTCCTTTCAAGACCCATCTCAAGACCCTCCTCCGCAAACCGTACCTATGGTCATCCTCCCCCCATCCCCCCACCTCACCAACCGCCCCCCCCCCCCGCCCCCCATGACAGAGAACACCAAATGGTGGAACAAACAGATCCGGCGACGGTTTGGCTCACGGGAAATTGTTAATGTTGTTAATAAAATATTGATAAGTTAATATTTGAGATGATCATTTAACCTGATTCCCTCCTGCGCCCCCACCCCCACCATCCACCACCACCAACACCCCCCCACACCACCAACACCCCCCCACACCACCAACACCCCCCCACACCACCAACACCCCCCCACACCACCAACACCCCCCCACACCACCAACACCCCCCCCACCACCAACACCCCCCCACACCACCAACACCACCCTCACACCACCAACCCCCCCCCACACCACCAACAGCCCCCCACACCACCAACACCCCCCCCACCACCAACACCCCCCCCACACCACCAACCATTGGCATTGTGCAGTTAATGAACAATTATGGGTGTTTGGTGCAGAGTAACTGTGCTGCCAATTATTAACGAGGAAACATCAAACATTAATGAGTATTGTGCTGTTCAGCTAATGCACTGACTGAGCTCTCCCCACGGTGACAGCTCCGCGATCCTTATCCCTTCTGACAACTCCCCGACCCCTTATCTTTCTAAAATATAGCGCGGATTCCCCCGTAGCTCAGGGGGTAGTGCCCTCACCGAGTGTCACAAGCGGATTCGATTCCCGGGCAGGACAGGGCGAGACCTTAGGCAAGTTCCCTTACTCTCCTCTCCACACACACACACACAGACACACAGACACACGCAGACACACACACACAGACACACACACACACACACACACATACAGACACACACAGACACACACACACGCCTCTGTTTACCAGCAGTCAGTCGGAACCCGGTTGTCTGTCGATTGGTGGATCACTTTCTGGGGGTAATAATCCCTTTAAAATAAATTTGACCACTCAACCCCAGCTGTTTGTGGGGACACTGCTGTGCACAATTGGCTGCCGCGTTTTGCCCACAAAACACACAGTCACTACACTTTAAAGTATATTCTGTGAAGCGCTTTGAGACGTCTCAGCGCTGTGATAAGGCGCTGTCTCAAATGCAAGGATTACTATTACTGCTATTACTATTGTTACTATTACTATTTTTATTACAATTATTGCTATTATTGTTATTACTATTATTTTTATTATTACTGTTATTGTTACTATTGTTGTTATAATTACTGTTATTGCTGTGTCACGCTGAGGGTGTGTTACTCTCTGTTCCCAGCCAGTCGAGCCTGAACGACAAACCAGACGATGGGTCGCGGACAAACTGCAGGAGTTCGCAGGTCACCACCGCGATCGTCAGCATGGCCATGCCCACCCCGCAGGGCCCCGGCCCCGCCCCAGAGGGAGGACCCCGCCCGCTCGGCCCGGGACAGCCGTCCATCATCGCCACATGCAACGTGGTCAAGGTCTCCGCGTTGTGAGACCAACCGATTAGCCGGTGCCCACAGTCACGTGGGAAGGCGATGAAGGGGTCTGTACTGGTCTGTTCCGTTCTGCGGGCGATCGATTGAACGATTGATCGATTGGTTAATTGATCGGGGTGGGGTGGTGGGGGTGGGGTGAGTGTGGGGGCGAGAGCATAGGGACTGTGCCCCAGGCGATGGAGGTGAGCGACTGGGGGTGGGGGTGAGGGGAGAACGAACGACAAACGATACCCTTTTCTCCACTATATTCCTCCTCCATTTTTTACTCCGTCGAGACCCAACGTTGAGATCATTCGAGGATCCGTCAGTCTCGACCGATGACTGAGACGGTAAAAATAGCCGTCCCCCAACCCCCCCCAACCCCCCCACACAAACCACAACCTGCCACTCCCCCACCACCACTCCCCCCACCACCACCACTCAAAGACAGGACCAAACATGGGGTGGGGGGGGAGGGCTTGACAGTGACCCACTCCAGCAGCGACGTCTCTCTCAGTGAAGGATAATATTTTATGTTGAACTGAAGATCTGCCAATGGAGAGAGAGAGAGAGAGAGAGAGAGGAGAAGAGAGAGAAGAAGAGAAGAGGAAGGAGCACTTGATAGTTTCTTCGCTGGAAGAATATTTTTTAACGGAAAAAGAAACACACGCACACGCACAGGGGGGATAAAAAAGTCCCCACACGCAACATGTTATCGTCATGTGATTTTCGAACACGTTTGCTTTTAGCTCGTTACACGGGGAAGTGGGGGTGGGGGGGAGGGGAGGGGGAAAGAGGGGGTGTTACACTCTCCGCCCCTCGGGGGAAGCGGGGGCATCTCCGCTGCCTTTTATTTAACGGACGGACGAACAGACAGTGGCTTGAGCTTCATTCTGAGACTGGGTTTTGTTTTACATGCTCTGCCCCTCCTTAACACCCCTACCCCCCCCCCTCAATCCCCTCCACCACCCACCACCCACCACTTTGACAGCCCTACACCCTGCCCCTCCCCTCCCTTCCCCCGTGACACCCTAAAACCTGTCTTCATTATTCTCCCCCCGTCTCCTTCCCCCTTTCCCTCCCTCTCCCCTCCTCCCCCTCCTCCACACCCTCTCCCTCCCCCCTCCTCCACACTCTCTCGCTCTCTCTCTCTCTCCCTCCCCCCCTCCCTCCCCCGCCCTCTCCGACTCCCGTGTTTCCCCCTTGAACATGACCAGATGTTGGGAGGCTGTGGCTCAGTGTAATGCCTCTGCTTCTATGACTGCACCCGCTGAACACTGCGCTGACGGGCTGACGTGCACAGTCCCTGTATTTGAACACGACGACGGCCAACACCCCCACGTTATTGTACCATTTATCTGTGAAATGTGCCTAGACTTGAGATAGCACCGCTTCGCGTCCTGTGATTTTACTCTGAACTTTGTGCGTTTTAACCGTGTTTTTTCTTTTTATTTCGTTCCTTCGTTCGTTCGTTCGTTACTTTATTAACTTCCGTCGTTTATTTATTATTTTTCCTGATGAATTAACGGGATCTTCTCCCGCTGGGAGGGACCCCGGGCTGGGAAAGGGTGGAGAAAGGACATTCTGAGTTCCACCTGATGGCAACTCAACGGGGAAAAGCGGCATTTGGAAAAGTGCCTACACTTGTATTATCATGTGTCAGAACGTCTCTGTATTCACACTGCACTCAGAGAGCTTAATAAACCTCATAGTAGTCAGATATTTTCAATGTCACAGAGTGTCATAAGTACCTGTTTGTTACGGTTATTGAGGCACCGGTTCTTGAGATGGTCAACGGGATTGAGAAAATAAACCCGGACAATACTGTCCTGTCAAGTGCAACCAAGACAACGGGACAAGAGGTTATGATTTTACAGAACAGGCTCGAGGGGCTGAATGGCCTCCTGCTGTTCCCCTGTGTCCAGGTCACATGTCCATAGGTGTGAGGAACAGAAACCAGGAAGTATTTCTTTCCGCAGAGAAAGAGAGTAGTTAACAGCTGAAACACGTTGCCTGGAAGGGCGGGCGACTGAAGCCGGAACATGAGACTCATTTAAGAAACTGCTCGATGCTGCGATGGGTGGATGGTCAGGTGGGGATTCTGCAGGGATGAGATCAGATGAGGCAAAGAGTCTTCTTCCAGCACCTTGGGATTTCCTCCCGATGTGAAGGCGCTAGACAAATGTAATTTATTACTATTATTATTATTATTATTATTATTCATCTGAACCAATCTTGTGATTGTGCCTGTGTCGGAGGGAGATTTCTGTGAGAATTGCGTAAACTCCAGACAGTTGGTGCTGCCTGTTTGATCATCGCGATAGCAGACCTGTTGAAGCGATTTGGAGATTGTGAGAGGACTTGGCGTTAAAGTGAAGCAGAGACTTGTTACTGAAGGAGCCGCAAACTGAACTGTAAGTACGTCTCGTCATCAACTCATGGTCTAGCCCGTCACCTGGTGGCCACTGGGATTAATTCACCGACAGCCAAACACTGGACCAATTGCTCGCAACAACACACGCTCACTGCTGATGACAGCACAGCCCGGCCTGGCTCCTCGGGGGGACAGGGGGGAGTTTCACACTATTGGGTGAAATTCACACGCCATCAATGTGCAAAACTCGCTCCTTCATTTGGACAGGAAGAGAGACGGTTTTACTCTGGTGGGTGTGTGGGTCGGTAATAATCATAATAATCCTTGTATTTTATACAGCGCCTCATCACGTCTTCGAGACATTTCAAAGCGCTTCACAGGATACACTGTAAATTGACTTGAGTGTATATTTTGCGGGCGGTAACCAGCGGACACAGATTTAAGATGCTCGGCAAACGAACCAGAGGGGAGACCAGACGAAGGTAAAAAAAGATATACGGAGAGTTGCTATGGTCTGGAACGCACTGTCTGAAAGGGTGGAAGCAGATTCCAGGGAATTGGACAGGTGCTTAAAAAGGAAAAATTGTGCAGGGCTATCAGGTAAGACTGGGGGTGGGACTGGTTGGTAGATCAATCATGATGGGCCGAATGGCCTCCCTCTGAGCTTTAAGATTCCGTGGTGCTATTTCTACTTCGAGAGCACTTTGAACAGAATTGGATTAAATTGGCAGAGATACGGGGAGTTGGGGGAATTAGGAGTGGGTCGATGTTCTTGTGGAGTATAGATTGAAAATAAATCGCGTTGCAGTGAAGCTCCCAGGTTCCTAAACGAGAAATCCCGGTTGAAGTGAGAATCTCTGCCAATCAAAACCCGAAAATCTTTGCCGTGTTCCGCCCACAGAAATAGTCAATGAATTCGCTTTACAGTCTATTCTGTGGAGCCCTTTGAGGCGTCTCGAAGACGTGATAAAATCCTGTATCAAATGGCCAGGATAATTATTATTATTGTTCATTTGCAGAGTTAATGTCTTGGGGGGAGGTTGGGTGTGGAGGGTGCGACGGGGCTCTGCTGGCTCCGCCGCACCCTCTACCGGATGAATGTGGCATCACAGCATGGTCTTTCACTGTTGTCTATTGGGCACTTCAAGGTAAAGTACCTGTGGAAAGGAAGATAATTGCAGTGCGTGAAGTAGGACAAGGCAAGGTCAGCCTGCTGATGGTGGCTTCAAGAGCAGGAATTAACAGGATGCCGAGGGGGAGCTCACATTGCTCGCCGTGTACTGTGTCAACAGGGGCAGAGTTACTGCAAAGCAACAGCAGCAACAACCAAATTACATTTGTACGGCGTCTTTCAGGTCGGGAGGACGTCCCGAGGCGCCGGGAAACATAGAATTCAAAAACATGGAATCTTACAGCACAGAAGGAGGCCATTTGACCCCTCGTGCCTGTGTCGGCTCTCTTTGAAAGTGCTACCAACGAGTCCCACTCCCCACCCCCCGCCCACTCTCACCCCATAGCCCTGCACACTTTTCCTCGTTTGGCAAATGGTTTCAGGATCGTCCTGAGATATCCTGAGTCCTCACGCAAATGTCTTCGGAATACCTACAAACTCGAGCGGGAAGGGATACCCCATCTCTCCCCCTCCCTCCTCCACACACACCACTCACTCACTCACACACACATTCACACACACTCACTCTCACACACACTCACACACGCACATTCACACACTCACTCTCACACACTCACTCACTCACACACTCACTCCCACACACTCACTGCGTCATTTCAGTGTTTAAAACCCAGATTTTAAGTACCTACTAAATACCCTTTCAAAAGGGAATTGGACAGGGACTTAAAAAGGAAAAATGTGCAGGGATATGGGGTAAGAGCAGGCGGGGGAGTGGGACTCGTTGCGAGCTCTTTCAAAGAGCCGGCACAGGCACCAAGGGCCGAATGGCCTCCTTTTGTGCCGGAAGATTCTCCGATTCTCTGAACCTATGTGCTGTTTTTAGTGAATTATGTAAATATCACATAGTAAACGAGTCAGCCAGAGAGGACCATTGATTGCTGATTACTCTGGTGAACTTTGTGTCATGATTCAAATCAGGCATTTAATGGCTGATTAACCTTCTTGGGGTGATTCCGCCTCTTTGAAAGGGCGATTCCTCATAGCAATCAGCTTTGTGAGGTGAGGATGGAACGTTAAAGCCCAGTAAAGACCAAGGCTTGTCGGCCATCATCCTGTCACCTTTCACCACAGTCGGTGTCTATAATAATAAATAATAATCCTTGCATTTATGTGTATATTTAAGGGGAAGCTGGAGAGGTACATGAGGGAGAAAGGAACAGAAGGTTATGCTTAAAGGCTTAGTTGAGGAAGGGCAGGAGGAGGCTCATCTGAGCACAAACACTGGCCTAGACCAGTCGGGCCGAATGGCCTGTTTCTGTGCTGTAAATGCTAATGGATTCTAATGGATTTGATATAGCGGCTTATCACATCTTTGAGATGTACATGTCCATGTCCAGCCACCCTCCAGTGCTAACCCCATGGTATAGAGGAGATCTGTAGAGCAGTGGTTAGAGCACTCGCCTCGTAAGCCTTGTGGGACGCCTCTGTGCGCAATTGGCTGCCGCGTTTCGCCCACAAAATACAGTCAATTCACTTTCCAGTGTATCCTTTGAGGCGCTTTTAGTCGTCATTAAGACCTGATAAGGCACTGTATCAAAGGCAAAGATTATTATTTATTACAGCACTTCTAAGGAGTTGCTTCAGCACGAAAGGCGCTCACTAAATGCAAGTTGTCGTTGGTTTACAGACTCTCTCCTGCCCTCTCTCTCTCTCTCTCTCTCCCTCTAGCCTGTGCCATGTCCTGAATGATGCCATTTCATTCTCTTCGCAAGACAACAAGGTTGGTTCTGAAGAAGGCCCTTCGGCCCATCTGATCGCATTGCTCAAGAACGTCCGCCCGACCGTCCTCCCCTCACAGGGTCGGTTTCAGTTCCCAACCAGTTCCAGGCATCCCTGGTTTTGGTGTCAGAACCTCTCGATAACAGCGCGAGTTGACTGCCTCCCATCACTGTTGTCCTTTCTGACCCACTCGAGAGGCAGTGAGGACACGAGCTGATCTCATCACCCTCATTACCAGGTCCTCTACTAGACACACACTGAACTGCATTTAATTATAATGAGGCAGTGGAACATAATCAAGTCACTGGCTTGAGTTCCCATTAATTTAATTGAATGATGTGTAATTAAATAGATGTGCTTCATAAATAGACATACATAACATGTTATAAACGTACCTTAGAAATATCATCAATAAATACACGTTAACACAATAGAACGGAAGCTTTATTAATAATACTGTGAAAGAAGTTTAATTAAAATGATTCAATTAATAACATTCCTGGGACATGATTGGACATTAACTCATGTTAACTCATGTAACAAATCAATGTTACGAGAAGATGGACTAACCGTTTGCATCGGTAATAAATTAAACGAATAGTGCTTACGTTCTTGGTGCCATTATAATTAATACAATACGATTATAATTAAATCAACACATATTTACAAACATATTCTGGCTCAAACGCTAGACAGCGGAGTGAGCAACCCGGATGATTTAATGGAGAGGTGAGCATTTCTTCAATTTAGCCCAGTTTAAGTGTTGGCTGTTAGGGGATGCTGTGGAACACAATCTCAACCCACACCCCAGCACAAAGCTGCTCCGAATCTGTCAATTTATAATAATAATAATAATAATCCTTGCATTTGATACAGCGCCTTATCACGTCTTCGAGGCTTGAACTGTAAACTGCGGTGACTGTGCGGTTTGTGTGGGCGAAACGTGGGCAGCCGATGCACAGCAACATCCCGCTCTCAGCCATTGAGTGAACGACCAATTTTATCTGGAAGATTGTCGGTCAGGATACCGGAGAGAGAGAGAGAGAGAGAAACCCTCTCCCTCTTCCCTCCTTCCCTCTCTGCCTCCAAAAAGGCTTTTGCGTAGGCAAACAGTGCCCCAGATACTCTATACCGGGCGGAACCCAGCAACAGACTGGAACCAGACTCCCACAGAGCTGGCAACGTGTTCAGGGCCAACAACAAGAGGCTCTGAATGGTTCAGATCCGTATTTGTCATTTCCCCACTTGATCGTCAAAAGTAATCGGTGGACGAGGTGCGTGGGTTGTGTTTGCTCGAAGCCCTGCGAGTGACAGGTGTGTCAAGCAGACAGTCAGACCCCCCCCCTCCCAGGAGTGGGAGGGGGAAGGCTATGTATAGACGTCAATTCAAACGCAGCAACCAGATGGTGCTTTTTGCCCCCCTCCCTCGTCTCCCCTCCACCTCCCCCCCCCACCACCACCACCAGCTCCCAAAAGATTTTTTTTATCACAAGAAACCGCACGTTAAAAAAAAAATTGTGTTAGAATCCATGAGTAATTATAGGCTGTTATATCTAATATCTGGAACATAACCAGCTTTCATTACAGTAAAACAGCTCTGCCCCACATTTCGTTATATAAACAGAATTGCAGAATCTCGCGGTGAAAAGCAAAGGCCACTTTACTTTGCCCTAATTCACGGTTACAGGGTTATGTGGCGTCCTGTAGCTCAGTGGTTAGAGCAATCGCCTCGCAAGCGAGAGGACTGGGTTTGATTCCCCAGGAGGGCAAAAGGTTTGGCAGGTTTCCTTACTCCGCACACACGCCTCTGTCTACTCAGCATTTCCCCACGAAATATACAGTCACTTCACTTTACAGTATATTCTGTGAAGCATTTTGAATAAGGCGCTAATATTAATAATAATGTTAATACTTGCATTCGACATAGGGCCCGATCACATAACTGAGACGTCTCAAAGCGCTTCACGGAACGGACTTCGAGTGTAAAAAATGCGACGCAATAAATTCATCTCACGAAGAAATGAAAAATAAACTTATGGTATTTTTTATTGCACCTCAACATCGAACGGCTTCAGCGCGCCTGATCGAAATTTCTCTCGTCAGTGATTGTTTTTTTGCAGATAAACGAGAGCCGGGAATTTGCCCCACGGAATGCTGTCCAGAACACTGGGAGAAACTCTCTTCTCTTTTCCAGCAGCGTCACAGGTATGTTCCACACACACACACACACTGTCGAGACGGTATCTGGGGTTAACGCCTCATAATAACATAATAATAACCCTTGCATTTGATAGGGCGCCTTATCACGTCCTCAGACGTCTCAAAGCGCTTCACGGGATATACCGTAAAGTGTAGTGACTGTGTGTTTTGTGGGCGAAGAAGGAAGGCACCTCAGACACTGCAGCGTCCATGTCCTTCCCCACACACGCGCGAACATACACACCACACGCACATACACACTCGAGCGTCAGCGTGGACTGTGAGCTCACACAACATATAGTCCATGTGCGTGTGCGTGTGCCCTTCATATGACAGTCAGCAGATCAAGCGCTGTCCTGTGTGTGACAGCCAATGGTACAGAGCGTTAGGTAATGCAGACGCCCTTTACAGTAAGAGGCACTTGAGTGTAGTTTGAGGGTGAACGTGAAGGGAGAGAGGGAGCGAGGCGAGAGGGATTGGAGGGAGGGAGGGAGAGAGAGGGGGAAGAAGGGATTGGAGGGAGGGATGGGAGGGAGGGGGGAAGGGAGGGTGAGAGGATTCCCATTGCAGTGGAGCTCAGACTCGGCTGAACAGTCCCCGTCAGTGCTGTCTGACCCTGGTGACAATTTGCTGGATCTCAGCGTGAAAATGCTGGTTGACCACCGTGTAAACGAAGGGATTGACAGCCGCAGGGACACAGGTCAGGGCCACGGCCAAAGTCTCCAACTCCAAGAGCAACGGGTCCTGGAAGGGAAGAAGAGAAACAAAGGGTTCTGTTAGAGCAGAGATCTCCTGCCACTACATTACAAGAGGCTTTTCTTTCTCTCTCTCTCTTTTTCTCTCTCGCCTTCTCTCTCTTTCTCTCTCTCTCGCCTTTATTTTGAAGCTTTCTTTCATTCCCATAGCAACCGAACCTTCCCTCGAACGCAAATGTTTCCTCGAAGAGAATGCAAACAGGTTCGATCTCCCCTCCCTCTCTCTGACTGTTCCGATGGTTCAGACCAGGAACCATACATGAATAATCCCTCTCAACAAAAAATTACTAATTTAACAAAAATAATAATTTGGTCACTCAATCCGCGGCTGTTTTAACGCTGCTGTGCGCAATTGGCTGCCGTGTTTCGCCCACGAAATATACAGTTAATTCACTTTACAGTATATATTCTGTGAAGCGCTTTGAGACGTCTCGAAGATGCTTCATCCACAATGAGGGAGGGAGGGAGAGCGTGAGCGAGAGAGAGGGAACGAGGGATCAGGCGCTGTATTAAATTCAAGGATTATAATTATTATGATGAATGCCGCTCACACACACACACACCAATCCTCTGAACACTTGTACTGAATACAATTAAGTATTAACACATTCTTTCACATGTTTCAGGTGTTGGTCAGGGTATGTGTGGGTGGGTGTAACAGGACTTTGTGGACACACTGGACATGGATAACTGGTCACTAGTCGGGCTGAGAACTTACCAAAGAAAAGTCATTCTGCAGGAACACGTTCAAGAGTAAAATGGTGATGAGGGGGACCCAGAAGATCAGAAAGGTCAGGATAATGTAGCCAAACCGTTTGCCTAGTTTTCCTTCAACCCTCTTCCTGGCGTTCTCTCGAGACCTGGCCGTGATGAGGCACACGGCGCCCACTATGTCAGGAGGGTCCGATGGGCCAGCCTGGGGGGACAAGGGCAGGCAGCCATCCAGCGAGGGAGACTGGGGCTTCTCCAGACCCGACACGGTCTCTCTCTCCAGCTGGAGCAGTTGGCTGCGGTTGGCTGGCAGTTGCATCACCCCACGAGTGGCTGCCTTGACGTGTCGATCACTCACTATTTGCCAGGCCGCCCCCGGCCCATCTTGCTCCTTGGGTGATGGCAAAGAGGGCATGATGCCACAGTCAAACACCTTATTCCTGTGCTGTCTCACCAGCCCATAGATCCTCAGGTAATGGCCGACGATAAGACTCAAGCTGGCCACCCAAACAGGCATCAGGATATAGGAGCCGAAGGGATCGAAGTAGCTGTGAGGGTCGATGGGGAGATGCCTGCACCTCACGTACACCGGAGTCCTCTTGGTGCAGGTCACGGACAAGGTGGACAAGGCCAGTCCCAGGGACCACACAATGGGGATCCACACCTTGACCCTCAGCCTCCTCTTGGCCATTTGGAAAGGAAAGGCGATGGCTTGGTAGCGCTCAACACTGATCACCACCAAGGTAAGCAGTTGGACACAGCTACTGAGAGAGTAAGTGAAAGGCTGTGCAAGACACAGGGCTTCCCCCAGGTCAGCTCTGCTGTTGCCCCACACGCTGGCCACCAGGAACAGGGGGATGTCCAGCAGGCACTTGAGCAGGTCATTGGCGGCCAGGTTGAGGAGCAGGGCGTTGTACGGGGTCTGCAGGTGCCTGTTGCTGTAGACCACCCAACCCACCACCGCGTTGCCAAAGACACCGACAGCAAACGTGCAGGCCAGCACCAGGCTGTTCCCTGCCAGGATCGCCGCTCGAAGAGGAATATAAACTTCAGGGGCGGTGTTGTTGTTAGGGAATAAATCCATGTGGTCCATCATTCCGAGTTGAGTCCCGGACCTGATCTCTCTCTCTCTCTCGCTCTCTGGCCGCTCTCACACACACTCTCTCCCCCTAGTCCTGTTCCCGCCCGAGATTCGCTGGGTGAAAGCGTTCTGATGCTGAACGCTACATTTCTCTCCTTCCTCTCGTTGCCGAGAGCTCACTCACTCAGTCACGTAACCACTTACTCTCTGTAATGATCGCTCACAGAGCAACTTTAACCCTTCCCTCTTCTCTTCCTCCGCAGGAGATAGCTACTGGCTAGTGAAGCGTGGAAATCTGAACACACACTGACATTGGAGGAGTTAAAGAAACCGTGTGTGTGTGTGTGGCGGGGGGGGGGGGAGGTTGGGAGAGAAGAGGGAGGGTAAGGAAAAAAATCACAGGTCCTTAATATTCAGTGTGGAGTGGCGTAACAGCCCCTCCCTTCTGACAAATCTCGGAAGCAAAATGATTTGCCGTCTAATTCAGTCACTCACTCCATCACGGCGTGTGGGACAGACACTGCTGTGTGCAATTGCCGCCGCATTCCGCTCCCAAGCCAGTCACTCCACTTCACAGCATGTTCTGTGAAGCACTTTGAGGCATCTTAATGATGCGATAAGCCGCTATCTCACACGCAAGGATTATTAATATCATTGTTAATTTTATTCCTGATTAATTGGGGTCGATATTTTTTGGCAAAGCGCCCCTCAAGCCGGGTAGCTGTTGAACAACGCCTAAGTGGGCGGCCGGGCGGGCAGTAAGGACCGGGAGGGTCGAAGGGTGGTCAGAAATAACCAAACTGCAAAACAAAAGCATCTCTTTTCAAGCCAGAATGAAATTAAAACATGCGATAATTTGGGTTAGCTCGCGTGTGTGGTTGCGTGTGCGTGTGTACGCACGTGTGTGTGTGTGACGTTGCTCTTCGGTGCTGGTTGAAACGTCTCATTCCATGGACCACACCTCAAACTACTTGCATTTACATAGCACCCTTCGCGTGGGTAGCAGTCAACAGACCGCTTTAGAGTAAAGTAGCTTGACACTGAGCTTGGGGGTGGGGGTGGGGGGGGTGGAAGGTGGGGAGGGGGGGGGTAAAGGGGGAAGGGAAGGGGTGTCCGAAGGCCGAAGAGGTGGTCGAGATTCTTAGCGAGGGCAGAGAAAGACATGAAAGACATCGGATCTTTTATTGCAACAGTTTATCTCGAAATGAACAAAAAAAAGAGAATTCACGCTCTTTCCCTGATCCCCCCCCCCCCACCCCACCCCCTCCTCCCCCACACGTCAGACAACCGACGTCAGGGCTTGAGCAGCTCAGTCAGATACACCGAGTTCATCTGATAGGCTCTGAGCCATCCGTCGCTGGCTGCTCTCGAGCCCGTGCAGTGCTGGTGCCAGGCCTGGTAATAGCTTCTCCAGTACTCGCTGTGCCCCCCCCGGCCCGTGGGCGGCCGCTGGTGCCGGTCGCTGTGAGGACCGGGCGCCGGTCGCTGCCTGTGCCGCTCGGCCCCGGGAATCTCCGCTCCGGCCCAGCCTTCGCTCCTGGTTTTCCGGCCCCCGCGCAGGGACCCCTCGCCCTCGGCTCCCTCGCCACGAGGCTCTGAGAGGGAGTCGGGGGGAGACCGGGTGTCGCCCCTGCTCTCCTCGGCGGCTCTGAGCCGAGCGGGGGCAGGGGGTGGGGTACGGGGAGGGGGAGGGGCACAGGGAGGGGGCTCCCGGCTGGGTCTCCCAGCAACGCCGGCCTTCCCGGGCCTCAGCTTGGCTGTGAGCTGCCGCTGGCTGGGAGCAGGTGGAATTGGCGGAGTCTCCTCCTCCTCCTCCTCGGGCGACGCCTCTCGCCCGCTGGACCGGCTGCTCGCGGAGTCGGACTCGGAGTCACTGGAAGGGTCACAGCCGGACCCCTGGGGTCTCACCCGCTTGCGGGGGGCGTAGAGCCTCAGGGCGTCGCCGCGGCTCAGAAACAAGGCCTCATTCTCCTCCCGGCCCATCAGCTCCAGGATCTCCACCTCCCCCTCCTCGGTCTCGCCCCCCCGGCCCGGGCCCCTCCACTGCTTGACCAGTTCCACCGGCCGCTGGATCCGCTCCCGCAGGAAGCGCTCGTAATCCTCCACGATCTCGATGAAGCTCTCCTCCCTCCCCCTGCGGCTGGCAGCCATTTTGAAGGCGGTGAGGGGCGGGACCTTGGGCAGGGCTTCCTGCAGAGCTGCCCTTTCCTCCGCCGAGATCTGGGACAACTCCCCCGCCTCCGGTCGGGATCGCCCCCCGCTCACCAGGCCCCTCGCGGCCAGAGCGCTCCCCACTTTCTCCCGGATGTGATCGGGGACGAGAGCTCCCGCCTGTCGCCGTCCCCTCCCGGCCTCGGCTGCCGGCACCTTCCTGGGTCTTGGGGGCCACTTGGCTGGAGGTTTGGCCGCGGTGCTGGTGCTGCTGTTGGGTTGAGGACGCCCCACGGGCGACTCGCGGTGCTTCACCGGCAAAGCGGGCTCGGCCTTGGCAAGAGCGAACCCCGAGGCGTCAGCGCCCGGCAAACCCTCCCCGCTCGGCACCTTCAACATCTCCGTGTCCCAATCCATCGCCTCGTCCAATAATCCCGAGGGAATGGGATCTGATGCGCACACAAGAACAACGGTGAAAAAGGCAGCGGAACATGGACCAAACAGAATCCTTCCCTAACCCACCCCCCGGCACAGCTTTCATTTGTGGGGGGGGGGGGACACACCCCCTAATGTGCAGTGACTTCCCATCCCTGTCCATCTCTCTCTCTCTCTCTGCAGACAAGGATTGATGAATATTCAGGTTATTTATTGTCTGGCTTTGGTTTGGTGACGACTCGTTTTTAAATCCATATAGAAATCCTGAATATCTATTTCGCCCCAAAATATACAGTCAATTAATTCACCAGTATATTCTGTGAAGCGCTTTGAGAAGCCTCAACTGTGTAATAAGGCGCCATCTACACTATTGGGACAAGGACACGTTGGCAATATCAGGTTCAGGTGTAAGTGCATGTCTGTCCTTGTGTGAACATGTGTCTCTCTCTCTCTCCCCTTCCCTACGGTTGATCGGTGCTGTATGTAACTATCTCATGCCGGAGACGGCACTATAATTCACGTCCGCCGTCACTGACCTGGCAAACGCACGAGCTGGAGGCAGCAACGCTGGGCGATCAGCCCCAATTCGTTCTCCTCCTCCCCACGGCAGCAGTAAGTCACAGCCAGACCGTGTGTACCTGCACAGAGATCAAGGCCAAGTTCTTATAGAGTGCAAGAGGACTGGGGAAGGGAAGCAAAGCTGTTGGGGGAACAGGATTTAGATTTAAAAGACAAGTGTTAAGTTACCGAAGCGGCCGGCTCTCCCAATCCTGTGCATGTACGTCTCCCAGTCCTGAGGGATGTCCAGGTTGATTACCAAGTTCACCTTTTCTGCGTCGATTCCTCTGGACGTCTGAACGAGACACAGGTCAGAACAGACACAACAACGTGCACCTGCGCCTTAATCCCTGCACGATGCGGGATCGGAATGTCTTGACGCAGTAATTGCCGTCAGGGGCAGCGACTGCGAATCTTTTGTAGGTAAAAGTGGCAGCAGACGGCTACGGCCTCAGCCACAGCCCCCAGACACCCGCCCCAACACTGCGTTGATTACGCGGGAACAGATCCGTGCACAATAAGTTGCAATAGCGAAGTGTTACCACTAGAGGGACGAGAGTGTCCTTTGTCACCAACCGCCCCCCCCGCCCCCCCAACTAGGAGCTGCAGCTAAATAATAATAATAATCCCGGCATCTGACACGGCGCCTGATCACGTCGTTGAGACGTCTCAAAGCGCTTCACAGGATACGCTGTAAAGTGGACCGACTGTGTGTTGTGTCGGGGAAACTCAGCAACCAATGAAAAGCAAGGGATTGGTGGGGGAGTGGAGGGTGGGGTGCGTGGGGGTGGGGGGGGGAAGCACAGACTTAGCTAACTCGGGCGCGGGGTCAGGACAAGTAAAGGTTTGCCCACCGAGCTCGGCCGGGATAGTGGGAGCGCAGGAAGATAAACTCACCAGGTCGGTGGAGATGAGCACTCGGCACTGGAACTGCTTGAGTTTGGCCATGGCTTCAAGCCTTTGGTTCTGGTTCATGCTGCCTGAGGGAGCGGGAAACTCAGGTCAGGGATCAAAAGGACAGAGAATAAAATTGTGTAAAATTACAGATAATAATAATCCGTGTATCTGGTCATAGCGCCTTATCACCGTGTTGTAGACGGCACAAAGCGTTTCACAGGATACGCTGTAAAGTGTGTATTTTGGTGGCGAAACGCGTAAATAATGATAGAGCCTTTCACACGTAGGGACCTGATGCGTTTCACACGAATTCACTGTAAAACAGTGACGGTGTATACTCTCTTTAAATCGTGAACCCTTGTTCAGTTGCGTTCAAGTAACCAACGTTACTAACCCCGACAGGGCAGCACACAGAGAGGGATGTGTACGTACCTGAGATACAGACAGCGGGGAGGCCTTTGGAGGTGAGAATGTCTGCCAGGTGCTGGGCTCTGCGGAAACAGGAATTCACTCTCGTCTCAAGCAATTCCGATACATTTACTAAACAAACTCAAAAACACTGTAATCAGAGATTGTTTTTAAAAAATCAATAATATTAAAAAGAATAAATGTTGGCGAATATTCTAAGACACTATCGGAAAAGGAGGAAGAGTTTCTCCCAGTGGCCACACAATCCTCACTCCTCACGGTGTGTGTAGTGTGTGTGGGACCTTGCTGTGGGCGCCAAACAGCTGCTGCGTTCACCTAATTAACAGCACTTACTGTGAAGCACTGCGAGACATTTCAATGGCATTAAAGTTATAAAAATGTAGTTTTGTTTCTATCCCAACCTCACGGGAAGTGCGTGCAGACAGCAACACGAAGCACACCGACTGGTACCTGCTGTGCAGATTGGAGAAGACCAATGCCTGGTTGAAGGGGACTTTGCTGAACAGTTCCAGTAAATGTTGCACTTTCTCCTCAAAGATCTTGTGGGGAAGTGGATAGGAATTTACAATCTTGTAAAACTGCTTCAAGCCTGTCAGAAAAATGAAGAGCATCACTGTCTCTCGCTCCGACCCATTCGCAAAGCTCTCCCAAGTACCTACCTCGTCTGACTGGGGTTTAAAGACTATGTCTCACTCTGTCTGTTCCCATTCCCTGAGCTGGACATCAAACCTTTACCCAATACCTCAGTCTCCTGGGACTCTTTCCCCAAAGTTTTGCCTCCCTAAAGACCAATCAGCCACCCCCCCATCTCTTGCTCCTTTCACTGTAGTCCAATTGTTCACAATCTTCTGCTACGTGCAAAGCAAACTATATTCTCTAGTTTGAGTGTTCTGCTGCTATGCCCTGAAAGTCTGGAACACTCTCGCTCATTCCCTCTGCCTTGCCCCCTCCCTCCCCATCTTCAGGTCACCCCTGAAGACCTTCCTCTTCTACCGAGCTTGCGGTCACCTCCCCCCGGCTCAGTGTCAGGCTCCCCCACTGTTAAGCGCTCCCTGCAAGTTTTTGTTGTTTAAACACCACATGATTGCCAGGCGGGTATGAACTCACCTATAAGGGCTGGATCAGTCGGATTGAGGCGGATGAAAGTAGGATCCCTCATGTACCTGGTTAAATGCTGGGCCAGACACTCAGGGTACGTGGCTGACAAGGCCAACATCTGTTTGTTCACAGGCAACGAGGAGTAAATCCAACTGAAGCGAAAAGAAAAGCGGCTTAAAATCAAATGCAAGAAAGACCCATTGAATTGACGTGTAGTTTATATGCTGGACTTTCTATGTGTATATTTAGAAAGACTACAGCGCCTTAACACATCGTTGAGACGTCTCAAAGCGCTTCACAGGATATATTGTAAAGTGAATTGATTCTGTGTTTTAGTCCTTCTCACCAGCACTGCCAATGAGCACACAGTGTGATGGCAGTTTTATGGGGCAGTTTAATTCAGTGGAATGAAATTTTGAGCAAGTTCGACTCGATTCAGATGCTGCTGTAGGTGGTGCTAGGACACGGATTGCTCCAGGGCGAGACTCACTTGATCTGCTCCTGGAAGCTGCCCTCCTCCAGCAGTTTGTCCGCTTCGTCCAGTACAAACAGGCGGATGCCAGCCGTCAGCAGGTAACCGATCTCAATCAGCTGCTTGATCCTACCTGTGAGAGAGAGAGAGAGAGAAAGAGAGAATTAAATTGGTGGATCAACTTAGATGTGAACTCAAAGCACAGAAGCAGAGCTTGAACCCCCACCTTTAGGACCTGGAGGTCGGTGACCTCCTGAACATGAGCAAATCTGGTTTTCTCAATGGGTTTTTGTTGGAAAGTCTTTCTTGCGTTTGATTCTAAGCCCCTTTTCGCTCCACTTACCCGGGGACCCCACAGCAATGTGGCATTTCTTCAAGCGCATTTTGTCCAGGGTTAGCGGCGTCCCCCCGATAAACACATGGCACTCCAGTCCCTCGATTTTTATGCCGATGGCAGTAATGACGGAATGGATCTGCACGGCGATTTCTCGGGTTGGGGCGAGGACCAGGACCTGCAAGAGACACAAGTCACTAACGCAGCAACAGCACCAACGACCAGAAACCAAAGCTGAAAGAGGAGTGGGTCGAGATCAGGGAGAAAACTGCACAGGGTTTGCACAGGGCACTTGTTGTTGTTCTTGTTGTTGTTCTTGCTTTGCTTTGCAGTCGTTTGCTCTCACATAACAAACACGACAAACCCAAGAACAAAAAAATGACAACAAATGAATGCCAAAGAGACAGCTGTTGCTGAAACTAACCTGCGTTGCTGGGTTTTCTAGAATGAGCGAGTCCAGGGCAATGGCTGAAAACACACAGGTTTTCCCAGTCCCAGATTTCGCCTGCACGATCAGATCTGAGGAGAGATTTGAATGCGTAAGAAACTACAGCCGAGCACCGTCTTGTCCACCCGATCCAACCGCAACTTCCCCGCAAGTACAGCTTCCAGCCCGGGGTCAGGGGGTGGGCGAGGACGGGGTGGTGGGGGGGGTGGGTGGAGGCAACCGCGATGGCTTTTAATAGGGAATCCTCGCTGTAAAAAAGAACAGCGAACTCGCACGAGCGCAGCTGTGAATTATCCCCACAAACAGACCGCGAAGTGACCGACCGATAGACTCTCAGTCGGGACAGGCGGGAGATTTTTCCAAAGCGCACCAGGAGGTCCTCGGGAGTCCGGCTGAGCGGGACCGACAGGTGGGGGCTTGAGTTTCGAAACGCTTGGGCCCGAAGGGGCAGCGACTGACTTGACAAAATTGGGTATTTTTTTGGGGGGTGGGGGCGGGGAGGAGGGGGGGGGGGACGAGTTCGCTGCCGCGGCCCTGAGCTCGGCCACAAAATAAAAGGAACGAAAAGACAATAACATCGTAAAATAAAACCAGACTCGGGGTCACCACGAGAAACAAACACAGTCATCGACCCCCAAACCCCCCCCACACCTCCTCACACCCAACACAACAGGGATCTCCAGTAACAGGGTCTGGGGTGACACATGTCGCTCCCCCGAGACGAGGGGCCTAATGGGGGGGGGGCGGGGGGGAGATGCTCGGCTCCAGCACACAGATACCCGCTAGGCCTCAGGCCTCGGCCTCACCTAGCCCGCACCTCCCCAGGGGGATGGCCTTGAGTTGGATGGGCGACGGCCGCTCGAACCCGGCGTCCCGCAGCCCCCCCAGCACGGGCTGCGACAGGAGCAGGGCCGCGAAGTCCACGCTCTCGCTCAGCAGCACATCCCCGGTGCGAGGCCTCTCGTCGATGCGGTGAGCGGCCTTGCGGGTGGCCAGCGCCATCTTGGTAAAGGCGCTTCAAAGCCCGCGCACGCGCGCGCGCGCAGCATTATATAGGCGCCGGGCGCCATCTTGGCAAAGGAGCTTCGGCCGGAGGTCCGCGCCATTTTGGTAAAGAGGTTCCCGGGCGCCATCTTGCTGAAGGAGCTCCGGCTCCCTGCGCGCAGCTTTAGACGGGCGCCATCTTGGTAAAGGAGCCGCTTCGAGACGAAATCGCGGACAGCCCGGCAGGTTCTCGCGAGAGGATAACGGGAGGGAGGGAGGGAGAGGGGGGGGCTACAGTTACCATGGTGACGAGACCTGGTCCAGGGGAGCATCCTGCATCTCTACCCCGAGGCCGAGACACTGTGCAGCCACAAGCCCGAAACCACTTGCCTGTTTGGTTTTGAAGACGCAGTTTTGTTTGCCCACTTTGGTGAAATGCGCTATATCGAATGCGACGATTGCTATTATTATTATTATTATGTGGATAGAGATTTTGCCCAGAAAGTACACCGACAAATTCACTTGACAGTATATTCCGTGAAGCGCTTGGCGACGTCTCAAAGATGTGATAAGGCACTGTATCAAATGTAAAGATTATTATTAGTAGTATTATTATAAAATGCCTCAAGTGACACCCAGAGTTCTGTGCGAGTGAAGCACAATGAGCAGTCTCTTCACATCTCCCTGGGATGAATCTGCAACTCAGCCGAGAGGATGCTTTATTACACGCTCTTGTGCGTATTTGCCTTGTCGATAACGACACAGGTCAGAGGCTAACCAGACATGCAGAGAAAAAGTGATGGGTTACCTAGAATTTGCGAGGTGTCCATTTGCGTGATGAATGGGGTGATTTATTCTCCCATTTCAAGGGCTGATATGATTCCTTTGCCGAACAGAGAATTCATTCGTCATAAGAGTTTGAAGACCGGCGGCTCTGCCCATTATCACACACAAAGCTCAATCAATAATCGTCTGGTTTGACGCGCGGTTCATTATCGGACCAGTGAGGTGTGGCAGCATAGCACGCAGGAATCATTTTAATGTCAGGAATGTGTTTGGTAACTGGCACAGTGTCGCTGGATGATAAATCTTTCTCTTCTGTGGATCAGTCTATCAATCTCCTTCTCTCTCTGTCTCCCTTTCTTTCTGCGTTTTAACATATCTTCTGGGTATTTTGCCCACAAAATATACAGTCAATTCACTTTACAGTGAATTCTGTGAAGCATCTCGAAGACGTGATGAGGCGTTATAACAAATGCAAGGACTATTATTATTACATTTTCTTTTAACACATTGCTCAAGAATATTCTATTTCAGCCAGATATAAAGTATATCTGTGTTCTGTTTCTGTGCCCATCAAATCACCTTAATGATTGCTGGCATTTTCTCTCCTGCTTTGCTGTAGGCAATGTCTTTCCACTCCATAAAGCAGCTAGAAACATTAGCCGATACTAAAAGTCCCATGTTATATAAGTACAAGATGTTGTTATAATAATAATCCTTGCATTTGATACAGCATCTTACACATCTTCAAGGTATTTCAAAACGCTTCACTGAATTTACTGTAAGGTGAATTGACTGTGTATTTTGTGGGCGAAACGCAGCAGCCAATTCCACACAGCGACGTCCAACAAACAGTCGTGGATTGAGTGACCAAATTACTATTATTTTTTAACTGTAGGGGTATCACAACACAGCTCCCTGCTGTTTCCAATCTAGCCTAAACCTGATATTATGTCCTGCACTGAAGTTCTCTGCCTCAAACCCAATTCTGTGTTTCAGAGTAAGCTTTGATGTTGCTGCTAAACCTGAATTGGCCACAAGAGGACAGTGCCAAGTCTTCGGAACAGTTTTGCGAGCAAAATTGTGATAATTTCCTTCATACTAATTCACGCAAAAGTCCTCAATAGTCAATAAGCAATTGGGGAAGTCGGGATAATAATCCTAACAATAATCCTTGTATCTGATGTAGCGCCTTGTCACGTCATCACAATGTCTCAAAGAAGCTCCGAAGAGGATATGCTGTAACGTGTAGTGACTGTGTTTTGCAGGCGAACGCAACAGCCAATTCGGGCGTGAGATTTGGGGCTAGAGGAAGACTATTTTGGAGTTAGTATTTTGGATCACATTTTGGGATAAGGACATCTTCCCAAGAGATAGAACGGGCGCAGTGACTGATGACCTATGTGGTGTGGGCGAGGAGTGGGTGTAGTGCGCTGAGTGACTTTTCCCTGCTCTCTGTTTTCTTCATGCTTAAAGAAGCTGGGATGTTTACATGGCTTCATTTATTATTAAAATGTTTTCAATTACGCTGAGACCCACCGTCAAGATGTAATGTGCCATTCATGTGAAATGTCACGAGTTGGCATTTTTATTTATACCCCAAAGAAATTTCGAGGATGCTTTGGCACACAAAAAAAAGATGGGATCTTGTGACAACTTGTATTTACACAGTGCCCTTCACACGGGGCAGGGTCTAGGAGCGCTTAACAGTAGTGGAGCTTGATGCCGAGCCAGGGAGAGAGATGGAGGTGACTGTAAGCACGGTCGAAAGAGGAAAGTCGTTCGGTCGTGATCCAAAAGCACATTATAACACGAAGACGACTTGCGTCAAAGCAAACCACAAAAGCCTTACAACCCGCGCTCCATTAAACATTTCACCTCCCTCGCCCGACCGAGCACTGGAACGGCAAACGGACAGGCGATCAAAAAGTGGTCCTGGAAAGTTAGAAAAAAAAATGTCTTTTTCTTTTAAAAAAAAATAAAATAAACCCCAGAAGGAGACGGATCGCATTACCGCCCGGAGGGAGGGGAAAGGCATCAGAAGGATAAAACAGAGAGGAAATATCTGAGGGGAAAAGGGAATCAATAGGACAATGCTGAGGGTAAGGAAATTTGATCTCAGGCTGTTTCTA
This sequence comes from Callorhinchus milii, assembly GCF_018977255.1. Classification (NCBI taxonomy): domain Eukaryota; kingdom Metazoa; phylum Chordata; class Chondrichthyes; order Chimaeriformes; family Callorhinchidae; genus Callorhinchus; species Callorhinchus milii. Next base: position 904,891 of record NW_024704760.1, on the reverse strand, counting down.
TTCATAACTCGGGCTAAGAGAGGAGAGCTGCTCATTGGATGTCAGGACTCCAGCCCTCTTCACCCTGACTCACACTCCCTCACTCACTCACACTCACTCCATCCCCACAGTCTGGCACATGTACACGTGGACCATGTTATTTCCTCCCCATTCCCACCTTCCCACTCTCACACACTCTCATTAAAACCCACTCACACGGTTTAACTTTTCCTGTGGACACAATCCGCAGTGATGGAGAGGAGGAACATGGACAACAGCCTTCGTCGCTTGAGGCAGGAATTGGTAAGTAAGACTTTTTTTTCTTTTGCCTTCATCGGCATCGTCATTTGATTTGATTTTTGCTTCATTTTTTTTTCACAAATGAAATTGTATTTTTTTTTCAAATGCGAGTTGGTAGGACTGTGTCGCTTTGTGTTATTTGAATTTTGTTTTTATATCATTTTATTTTTATTGTATTTCAAAAAAAAAGCCTTTTGCATTTCCTGAAAAAATCCATGTAAACCTCTCTGCATCTATTTATGTGTGTGTGTGTGTGTGTGTGTGTGTGGAGGAGTGGGTGGGGGAGAGATTGGTTTATTTGAATAAAAAAAAAGTTTTATTATTATTCCTTTATCTTTTTTTATTTAATCAATCACTTTCCAAGTTCAATGGGTGTGTGTGTGTGTGTGGAGGGGGGGGAAGAGGGGGCATTTCCGAGCAAAGTGATGTGTTTTTAGGGGGAGTTTTTTTTTGCACCAAATACACACACACACACACACGTTATATATAAAGGGGAGAGTGTGTGTGTGTATCTGTGAGTGACTCAAATTGGGAAAAATCTTATATTTTAATCTTTTTTGAAAAATTTAAAAAAGAAATAAAATTCACATTTGTTTTTCACTCCCCTCCAGCCGAGCCTTTTTGCATCATTTGCTCTCCCCCCGCACCCCCCACCTCCCCACCGAACACGTTTGCGAATCGCTTGTGATGACAGAAATTCGCTTGTGAGCACTTTATCCTTATCCCGTTTCCCCCTCCAACAAAAAAGCTTATTACCTCTTATTAACATCAGTCAATGCAAAACATAAAGGGCACATACTACATACACCACATACACTACAAACACACACCACACACACATACACACACAAACATACATGCCCCCCCACACACACACACACATACACACACACAAACATACATGCCCCCCCACACACACACACATACACACACAAACATACATGCCCCCACACACACACACACATACACACACACAAACATACATGCCCCCCACACCCCCACACACACACATACACACACACAAACATACATGCCCCCCCCACACACACACACACATACTCACACAAACATACATGCCCCCCCCCCCCACACACACATACTCACACAAACATACATGCCCCCCCCCCACACACACAGAGTATAATCACAGTTGCGCTGTGTTTCCTCTGAGGGATGTGAATATAAATGATATAAATAGCCCAGAGTTTGCTGTCCGGTTGAGTGCATTGTCTGTGAGTGCAGAAACGTGTTAATAATCAGTGCCTTTACACAGTTCAGTAAAGTCTGAACAAAAGATACCAAAGACACCAGAACCGCTTCAGCACAGAAACCCCACAAACATTCTCTCCTCTTAATACACATCCTCACACCCCCCGTCCCACACACACACACATACATACACACACACACATACATACACACACACACACACATACATACATACACATACATACACACACATACACATACATACACACACACACATACATACTGACACATACACACACATACATACACACACACATACATACACACACACACACACACACATACATACACACACACACACACACACACATACATACACACACACACACATACATACCCTCACACTCTCTCTCACACACTCTCCCTTTATATACTGTGCACTTACTCTCATATACACTCATACACAATGCATACAGTCTATTTGATATACACCCTCTGTGTGTGTGTGAGTGTGTGTGTGAGGGTGAGTGTGTGTGTGAGTGAGTGTGTGTGTGTGTGAGTGTGTCTGTGAGTGTGTGTGTCTGTGTGTGTGTGTGTGTGTGTGAGTGTGAGTGTGTGAGTATGTGAGTGAGTGAGTGTGTGAGTGAGTGTGAGTGTGTGAGTGAGTGTGAGAGTGAGTGAGTGTGAGTGAGTGTGAGTGAGTGAGTGTGAGAGTGAGTGTGAGAGAGTGTGAGTGTGAGAGTGAGTGAGTGTGTGAGTGAGTGTGAGAGTGTGTGAGTGAGTGTGTGAGTGAGTGTGAGAGTGAGTGTGAGTGAGTGAGTGTGAGTGTGTGAGTGAGTGTGTGTGAGTGTGTGAGTGAGTGTGAGTGTGTGAGTGAGTGAGTGTGAGTGAGTGTGAGAGAGTGAGTGTGAGTGAGTGTGAGAGTGAGTGAGTGAGTGTGAGTGAGTGTGAGTGTGAGAGTGAGTGAGTGTGTGAGTGAGTGAGTGTGAGTGAGTGAGAGTGAGAGTGAGTGTGAGTGAGAGTGAGTGTGAGAGTGAGTGTGAGTGTGTGAGTGAGTGTGAGTGTGAGAGAGTGAGTGTGAGTGAGTGTGAGAGTGAGTGAGTGTGAGTGTGTGAGTGAGTGTGAGTGTGAGAGTGAGTGAGTGAGTGTGAGTGAGTGTGAGAGTGAGTGACAGCTGATTCCAACCTCAATGTACACCGACAGCGCAGTGAGTTGCACACCGCGGGCAGTGCCGCTCTGATAAATAAGAAATCATCAGCTCATTCCGGTCCATATCCTCAGTCAGTCTCTGACAGAGCGGCGCAGCGCTGTCCCAGTCCTGGTGCAGTGTTAATGCTTATTAAAGGGCTATCGTGAGTGGATTGGGGGGGTGTGGGGGGGTGGGGGGTGGGGGGGGGTGTGGGGGTGGGGGGGGTTTGTCCCTCTTGTTCCAAATGGTTTGGGTTTGGGATGAAGTGAATTCAGTCCCACCCCCCCACACACACACACACACCCCACCACACCCCCCCACCACCACACCCCCCCCCACACACCCCCCACACCACCCCCCCCCCCCCACCCACACACCCCCCCCACCACACCCCCCCCACACCCACCCACCCCACCACACCCCCCCCCACACACACAACCCCCCCACCACCACACCCCCCACCCCACACCCCCCACACACACCCCCACCCCACCCCCCCCCACACACCCCCCTACCCCACCCCCCCCACACCCCACCCCCCCCCCCCCACCACACCCCCCCCCCCCCCCCACACCCACCCCCTTTGATGGGTAAGACATGAGTTGTCAGTCACACCATCTCATTAAAATCCACAGCTCGTGTCTGAGCAGCTCATTGGAGTCGCTTATTTGATGGGTGTTCCTTTGTCGCCAATCTGCAGCACATTTGTGTGGAAGCTCTAACAGGGGGAGGGAAAGATTTCTTTTAAATAACACCGAGGAGCAAAAAAAAATAATGTTTAGAGCAGAATTCTATTGTCATTAAAACAAAGGTAAGATTATAACTGGGGGCGGGAGGGGAGAGGGATGGAGCTGTTGTTGTGGTCTGATTTTGTGTGTGTGTGTGTGTGTATTTATTTTGCAATGCCTGAAAGGTTTATTTGATGTTACCGTATTGAGTCCATATCGATTACTGTATAAGCAATAAATATGCTTTTTTAACACACCAGATAATTATTTGATTGAAGAAAAACCGAGAGGAATTATCAGATGAATTTCGCTCCAAAAATACAGTCGATTCACTTGACAGTATATTCCGTGAAGCGCTTTGAGACGTCTCGAAGGCACGATAAGGCGCTGTATCAAATGCAAGGATTATTATCATTATTTATTATAATTTGCATTCAGCTTGTCAGCATCCCTCTTTTCTAAAATAATAATAATAATATTCATGCTGTTATTTGTGTTTTCAAAGTAAAATATTTGCTGTACAATATGGGGCAGTATATTTTTTCAGGGTGTAAAGTAATGTGCAGAGCCCAGCGCATGGCCGGGGACAGTTCAAAGAGCAGGTTATTAAGTGAAATGAGTAGCTACAGTCTTCTACAAACTCTTCAAAAAATAATAATTTGGTCACTCAATCCACGGCTGTTTGTGGGGACGTCGCTGGGCGCAATTGGCGGCCGGGTTTCGCCCACAAAATTCACAGTCGCTCCACCTTACAGTGTGTCCTGTGAAGCGCTTTGAGGCGTCTCGGAGACGTGATACGGCGCTGGGTCAAATGCGAGGATTATTATTATAATCAGCGACTGACTGATGGTGTAACGTGTGCAATTAACAGCAATCTATGAAAGAAGCTGGTGACGGGCTACAGCAGCAGATGAACTGTATGATGGGAGCTCTGCAGGAACTTAAACTTCTCCAGGTCCAGACAGCTTTAGAGCAGCTGGAAATCTCAAACAACCAGAGCCAGACCCAGAGCCAGAGCCAGAGCCAGGCTCCATCCATCATCACCCAACACCAACCATCCAGCAATGGAAGAGACCAACAAGAGCCCAAGAGGAGCCCGGGGATGGGAGCCAAGCTGGAGAGGCAAGGCTGGAAACCCAGGAACATAATCGGTCACTCCAACACCCACTTGACCAACACAGGAGGTCCTCAGACTATCAGTGAATGGTTAGGAGAGTATTTCAAGCAATCATCGTCTCGGGAGGTCCAACCTTTAGTAACTCCCCCGGCCTCACAGGATTATATAATTCCTCCAAGAGATAAACTATCTCCATCCGAGGGGGACTTGGGCAGAGAACCGCAGGCTCGTGTTCCCACCTCCGCAACTCGGAGCTTCCCAGTGGAGAGCGGTCTGAGGATCAGGTCAACCCAAGGTCAGGAGGAGGACTCCAATGACTGGACTTCTTCTCTGCTGTCCCAAAGCAGAACCAGACAGCCACTGATCCTGGGGGACAATGTCTTCGCTGACTTGGTCGGCAACTGGTTGGACTTGCCCGAGATGGAGAAGAGACATCCTTCCTCTTCCCAGCAAGGAGGAGGAGGAGGAGGGGGTGTTGGTGGGAGAGCAGGACAAGCCAACACTGTCCCGGCCCTCAGCAGGTCCCAGGATCTGCAGAAGAAGCTCAGTCTGACCACTAACATCTTCAAGAAGCTCTTGAGGAGCGTCAGGTCAGATAAGGACAAGCTGTTGAAGGACAAGCCGGGGAGGAGGGAGGAACCGTCATCACCAAACGTTCCAAGAAGGCTTCCGTCCCCAAAATGACTTTCTACTTTGCCCTGAGGGGGGGCAGCGCTCAGCCAGGCCGGGGGGCTGAGATCCTCGGCTGCGGCAGGACGTCAGGACCAGACCAGAAACTTCAGCCCATCGAGTGCGCAGACAAATTGATGTCGCCCATTGATGTCAAACGTTCTTCCTTTGACTACAGCACTGTGGTCTGGGTGTGACAGTCACAGGCAAAGGCTCAAACTCTTTTTTTTTATGCACTTAATTTCTCTTTCATTGTCCAGTGACTCCCTCCCCTCTCTCCCCACTCCACACACTTCCCCTCCCCTCCGCACACACACACACACACACTAGAATGGGATTAACCCACACACATGTGCACAATACCAGGGTTACCTTGGTCTAAACAAGTGACTAAAGGCTCTCTATATAATGTACCGGTCGTTGGAAATGATCCCATTGTGTCGGTTCGAGTTGGCAATTCAATGCTACAGTTTTTTTTCTTAGGCGCAAAAGGTGCGTCAATGTCATTGTTTGACTGTAAATACAACGAGGAACAATTTGTGAAGAGTTTGGGGGTGTTTTAGACGTCTGTAGTTGTGTTGTGAAGTGTTCAGTGGTGAAGTGTTTCCACCCTGGTGTTGAGTTGTTGTGTATGAGGAGTGAGGAACGTCAACGTGAATAAATGTCACTGTGTCACAGTGAGACAAGGTCTCATTTGTAAATAAGAAAACGTTCTTTTGACATTCGTTTTGGGTTTTTTTTGTGAATAAAAATCCTTACATTTTGATACAAAGACTGAAAGGTCCCAAGGAGCCTCCCAGGCAATTGCTATCAAGGGGGGACAGGAGACTGGGTGGGGGGTGGACTTGATTGACACCTCAGTCATACAACCACTTGACTTTGCCTAGAATGAGAAGGACTGAGCGATAAGGTCACTGAAGCTAAAACATCAGGTCCTATCTTCAAATCCAGCTCAAAGGGAATGGGATGCTCCCTCCCTCTCCCTCTCTCTCTTTCTCTCCTTCTCCCCATCTTTCTCCCTCTTCTCTCCTTCTCCCCATCTTTCTCCCTCCCTCTCTCGCCTTTTCCTGTGGCTGTCTCTGGCTAACACTGCCCTGTTTTGTTCAACCAACAGGTGACTGACTTGTTTGTGGCAACAATTCCTACGGCCCTGGAATTTTCCACTCGTTTCTCCCGAACACGCCATCGATTCCTCTCGACCTCTATTCTTTGTCGTCAAAACTCACCTCCTCCTTTAACTCATTCTTTCCCAGGACTTAAAGGATTCTGAATCACTCCTACACTCTACAGGACTCCTCACCTCCCTCCCTCCCTTCCTCACTCTTTCCTTCCTCCTACACTCTACAAGTTTCAACCATCCAAGCCTTAGTGGCACCTAGTCACCAGCATTATTATTATTATGATCATTATTATGATTATCAATAATAGGTTTAATATTATTTTTATTAAGACCATTGGATGTGTGGGCGGTTCGCCCTCCAAATATACAGTCACTACACTTGTCAGTGTAGCGCTTTGAGATGCCTCAAAGGCATGATAAGACGCCGTATCAAATGCAAGGATTATTATCATTATGATTATTGTTACGATGATGGTTATTGAGCACTTCACCTCACTGGTTGGACAAAGGAAAGATATCCCAACGGCCGTAACCATTTGAGAGCAAAACCCCTGAACTCCGTTCTGGACCAAACTCAAACCACGAGTGACCAGTGACCTGGACCCTTCCTCCTCCCCCACAGTCAGGGGTCAGGGATATATTTACTGTGTGGAGTGACGGGGGGAAGAGTTGGGAGGGGGGGTTCTGACTGCTCAACTGCGGAGCTTCAGTGTAAGACAATCCACACCACATGCCTCTTTAACTCCACTTCCCCCAGCTGTCATCTCCACTGCTCACTTTACGCTTTGATGGAGCTCCGGCGGAGAAAGCCAACTGGCCCCTCTCTCTCCCCCCCCAGGAGGGACTCGAGCCCCCACTCATCACCCCGACAGCTGCCTCCTCCAGTCGACAGCAAACCCTGGAGCTCAGTGTTAGAGCCCTCACCTCACAAGCGAGAGGACCCAGGTTTGATTCCCGGCTGCGACGGGACAGGTCGAAACCTTTCCTTACTCCACACACACTCGCCTCTTGTTTACTGAGCAGTAAATAGGAACCCGGTTGTTAGTCGATTGGCAGATCGCTTTCCTGGGATAATAATCAATTCAAAATGATAATAATAATAATAATAATTTGGTCAGTTGCAACACCTCTCCCACCCCCCCATCTCCCACCCCCATCAATAACCTACTGTGGCCTCATGTGATGAATAACCTTGAGTCTGACCAGCAATAAGATGGACAACGGGTCGGTCCTTACACAGGGATGGGGAGCTGTGTGTGTGTCCGCGTGTGTGTGTGCGTGTGTGCGTGTGTGCGCGTGTGTGTGAGATGGCTGTGAGATGTCAGAGTCTGTCCCCAGTAAAATCCTCCAATTAATCTCACACTGACATTGCAGTAATTATTTGCTTTTAATAAACGCAGTGTCAGAATGGCTGGGGCTGGCTTTCCCGGGAGGTGCTGTGGAGACTCAGTGTCAAGTTGCAGGTCGGAGACAGACGGGCTGATCGGCGTCTGACTAAAAGCGCTCCGCGGGAAACCCAATTAAAGCCCGAGCCCAGGACCACTGTAGCACCTTCATTGTCACCCGTCAAATGTTCGTCCATTCGTGGACTCCCGTAGTGTAGTGGGTGGAGCCCTCGCCTCACAAGCCAGAGTATCTGCGTTTCGATTCCCGGGCAGGTCAGGGAGAAATGTTGGGCAAGTTTCCTTACTCCACACACACACACACAGACCCAGTAGTGAGTAGGAACCCGGTTGTTAGTTGATTGGTGGATCACTTTCCGAGGATAATAATAATAATAATTTGGTCCCTCAGTCCATGGCTGTTTGTGGGGACGCTGCTGTGTGAAATTTATGTCCCTAAATTATTAAGGACATAAGAATTTGGCGCCTGAAGACCGAGGTCCATCTTGATGGCTTTCCACCATCCTGACAGTCGCTTGACATGTCGCGCCCCAAACTACACACTGTCTCCCCCAGATATTATTTTCTAACAGGAACCTCGTTTGTTCTTGCTTTCTCCTGACTGAATATTTGAGGAGACGGATGTCAGGGAGATGTGGCTTTAGTCTCCGCACAGTCAGAGATGCAGGATTTAGATTTCACACCTGCTGATGAAGAGAGAGACTTGGATTTCATCAGATTGAACGCTCTCCTCAGGGTAACTAACGGCAGACATTATTAATTAGAAGAAAATGTCAGTCACGCTCAAAATTAATTATATCTCGGCTGGAATCCTCCCCGTTGTTCCCTTCAATGCTTCACTGAAATAATTAATTCCATATTTAAGGTGTTTGTACGTGGGATGGGTCAACATGGAGGGAGGGGTCCAGCTCGCCTGAGGGAGAGAAGGAAACAGAGAGAGTGAAAGAGAGAGTCACAGAGACAGACAGAAAGAGAGAGTCCAAGAGACAGAGAGAGACAAACAAGAGGGTGGGACCCAGAGAGAGGAGAGAAAGAGAGGGAGATACAGACAAGAGAGACGAGAGACAGAGACCCCGAGAGAAAGAGACTGAAAGAGAAAGAGAGAGAGTGCGCGCGAGAGAGAGGGAGAGAGAGAGGTATTGTGGACAGACTTGCTGTCACTGTAAATGCACTCAGTGTAAGATGTCTCAGACGAGGACGGCAGCTGCTGGCTGTGGGTGTCTGGGGCTGTCACTGCGACTGTGTGGCTGTAGCCGACGATGTTCCCTGAGCAGATTCAGGCTGCGTTTCCCCCTCTGAGCAGCAGCTGCAGAGTAATTGGCCTTTGATATCAGCCCGGGCTCCGAGCCACCTCGTCCCAGCCCCCGACTGACTCCCTGCAAACTGCTCGGCTGTTGAAACAAGTCTGAGTGCAACTCGCCTCGTTTGCCTACACGACGCCCAGTCACTACACTTTACAGTGAATCCCACGAAGCGCTTTTGAGACGTTCCCACAACGTGAAAAGGTACTTATAACAACAACAACAAGAACAACTTGCATCGTTATAGCATTGCTCACACGCGGCAGCGACTCAGAACAGTCTTTACCAAGTGCGGGGATTGTAATTATTATTAACATCAGATCCATGGGATCAGCCACACACACACACACACACACACACACACAAGCTCCTGATGGACAAACGATTATCTGGGAGGAACCATTCGGTCGCTAAGCAAACCACAGCAAAACAACGTTTAAAATAAGTAACAGAGAAAATTCCCAAACGGGGAAACAAAAATCCGGGGCCGGATTGGGAAAGAGCGGGTGAGAGAGAGGGAGAGAAGGAAAAGAGAGAGAGAGGGAGAGGAAAGGGAGGGAGGCGTGGATTGTGTCAAATACACAGCTCCAGGAGCTACAGGGTTAATGGTTCATTGGTACAGAATAGCCAGTGAAAGCTCCGGGACACAGACAGACAGAGAGAGAGAGAGAGAGAGAGCGCAGTGGGATATTTGTGCTGACTCCGTGTTTAATCCCAGTGTAGTCAGTCTGAAACATTTATCAGGTGCAAATCTCTGACAGGACAAAGGACCTGAGCCGCACTGAAGCCAAACGGCAACAAAAGAGCATTGTCTGAATTTGCCATCAGAAATGTGACGTAAATGCCCTTTACAGTATATTCTGTGGGCGAAACGCAACAGCCAATTGTGCGCAGAAGTGTCCCACAAACAGTCGTGGACTGAGTGTCCAAATGTTTTCTTTTGGAGGGATTATTACCCACAGAAAAGTGATGTCCCCAATCAACTAATGACCGGGTTCCTACTCACTGCTGGTAAACAGAGGCGTGTGTGTGTGGAGTAAGGAAACTTGGCCAATGTTTCGCCCTGACCCGTCCGGGGATCAAACCCGGCTCCTCTCGCTTGTGAGGCGAGGGCTCTAACCACTGAGCTACAGCACTCTACGTTCGCCTATAAATACACAGTCACTACACTTGGCAGGGATACGCCGCAAGGCGCTTTGAGACATTTCAGCGATGCGTATCAAATGCAAGGACTATTATTAGGGTTGAGCTGTTGAGTCGCCTGGTATGAGGGTCACTGGGCACTGCCGGTTCCTGATGCCATCAATACCGTTTCCCAACCTCTCAGGATTCTTGGGAATGTCCCAAAATAATCCCTTCCTGTCCCGGCTCCTGGGAAACCTGGGAGGCCGGGTAACGAGACAAGGATCTCGCCTGTGTTCACAGGAGTGAATATCTTCTCTTGTCCCCACTGCTGGGATCCTGGTAGGTACCGTGTACCGGACCTTGCTGTGGGTAAGATGGCTGTCGTGTTTGCCTATATCTTCAGTCACTGATAATAATAATCCCTCCAAAACACAAAACAATAATAAATTGGTCATTTTCAATCTACGACTCTTTGTGGGACATTGCTGTGCGCAATTGGCTGCCGCGTTCGCCCACAAACATACAGTCAATTCACTTTACAGTGTGTTCTGTGAAGCGCTTTGGGACGTCGAGAAAACGTGAAAAGCGCTGTATCAAATGCAAGGATTATCATTATTATTATTATTACTGCGCTAGAGAGTAATTACCTGCAAGTAGTGTTGGGAGGTGTTTATTGTCACCACAATAAAGTTCGGGAAAACAGTCTACAAACTCGCCAGAGAGAAATCAGCTTGATGCAGGAAAAACCTTGGGAAATGGGAGAATGGGAATATTGGGGTTGGGTATGAGGGATTTTCCATAAGGAATCAAAGTCATGCAAAGTTGTGTGTGTGTGTGTGTCTGTGTGTGGTGGGTGATGGAAAAGGAATTCCTGCCAGTAATCAGGAGCACCTCCCAATGACCCGCGAGAACCCGCGAGGCCATGGGCCGAATGGCCTCCTTCTGTGCTGTAATATTCTATGATTCAATGCTTTAACTCCCGGAATCTTACAGCACAGAAAGAGGCCATTCGGTTCCATCTCCCAACGCTTTTACAGAGCAGGTGTGACGCACAGACTTCTGGTTTTCTTATGAAGGAATCCTGCTAGAAATCACCGCATGTTAGACTCCCCCACATCCCACCCCACACAGTGAGCCGGCAAGAAATTCGGGACCTCCCACAGGGTCCCCCCCCACCATCCCCCATCCCAGCCCATCTCAAAATAGCTCTGACTTGGTCATTCAGTCACACAAAGGGCAGAGATCAGAGGTGACCCCGACCTCCAGAAACCTCTGCGCAGCTCAGTCATTTGAGGTTCACGAGCAGCCCGGATTGATCTCTGCCCCTCTCTCCACTCCCCAAACTCAGCTGCTTCTCAGCATTCAGCTGTCTGTTTGAAGACTCATGTTCTGGAGTCGAGGAAAGGGGTGGGTGAGTGGTGGGGGTGGGGGGTAGAGAGGATGGAGGGGAAGAGATGGTATAGATAATAATCCTCACATTTGACACAGTGACTTTCATGTCAAAGCGACGTAAGACACTGCTGTGCGCAATTGGCTGCCATATTTCGCCCACAAAATATACAGTGAATTCACTTTACAGTGTAACCTGTGAAGCGCTTTGAGACGTCTCAAAGACATTTTATTTTGGGAATTGGAAATGTCGGAGATGAAGTCTGATCAGCTGCCGCGCACCAGACACCCCTACATGCCAGCCTCAAACAGTTGCCCCGTCTGCCCCTTAGCACCAGCCTCTCTGTGCTTAGTGCTTGAGAGAGGCAGAGACTGGCACATCGCCAACTCCTGTGCTGTGTGTGTGTGTGCTATATGTGTGTGTGCTGTGTATATGTGTATGTGTGTGCGCTGTGTGTGTGCTGTGTACGTGTGCGTTCACACATGTGCTGAGGCTTTTAATGTTACTCAGAGCCGCACTTAAGCCATTTCAACCGCTCAGCATTTGTCGCCTGCCCAGACTTTAAGCTGAATTTTTTTCCCCCCGCCCTTCCCTTCGCTCATGGCCTGCGCTGAGAAACTGCACGCAGATCGTGCCTGACAGGCAGAGGAGTAGAGCGTGAATTACTGTCAGCAACTTCCTTGAAACACCGCAAGCTGAGAGCGGTTAAAAGCCTCAGCCTCAGCATTGACACACGCACACGCACACTCAGCACAGTAGCAAACAAGACAAGCCATCCTGCAGTGAATGCAACTTGTGCGTATGTAGGACCCTTCACACGGGGAAGCATCTCAGAGCGTTTCACAATGGCGTAGTTTGATGCCGATTAACAATAATAATCCTGGATTTGACACAGCGCCTGATCACGTCGTTGAGACGTCTCAAAGCACTTCACGGGATACACTGTAAAGTGGAGCGACTGTGGCTTTTGTGAGCGAAATGCGGCAGCGCAGCAATTCAGAGAAGAGACGAAGGCTGAACGCTGCAGAGACAGTGCGCTGTTGCGAGAGAACTTTAGCAGGTTTTACGAAATGCATACGATTGTGGTTCGCTCATTATAAGTGAGAAACACCACCCACCAGCTGACGCTCCCCAGAGAATAGTTCGGTCTATTTTCTCCGCGTCTCTTTTGCTGCTTCGCTGTTTTTCGGGGGTTTGATGCTCAACTCTTAACTCTCCAGGTATTCATGAGATTAGAAATGAGTTGTTTTTCCTCCCCACTCTCACACACACACACACACAGACGTGCAAATCACACAGAAATGTGCATTATAACGAACACCAAAGTGAGATACTTAGCACATGAATCGAGAGCTGGGCAGACTAGGGACCAGGAGGCTGAGATAACACTGAGTGTCCTCAGGAAAACTCTCAGCATTTGAAACCTTTGTGGAGCGCTGTAGCTCAGGGGTTAGAGCCCTCGCCTCACAAGTGAGAGGACCCGGGTTCGATTTCCGGTCGGGGCGAAACCTTAGGCAAGTTTCCTTACTCCACACACACGCCTCTGCTTACAGCAGTCAGTAGGAACCTGGTTGTTAGTCAAATTGGGGGGATGTTTTTCAGGGGCAATAATAATCCCTTCAAAAAAAATTGTGCGACACTGCTGTGCGCAATTGGTTGCCGCGTTTCGCCCCCAAAAATACACAAGTCAATTAATTAAATTTGCAGTCTATTCTGCGAGTGTTTTGCGATGTCTCGGGAGACGTGACAAATCACTATTATCAAATGAATTTCTCCGCAAAGGATTATTAATATCACAAGACCCTTCGATCCCGTTCGATCTCCTCTCCATTACGGCATCGAGCGGTTTACCTAAACGAGTCCAGTGGCCTGGCAACGCGTAACAGCTGCTTATTCTATTCCCTCCTGTGTAAAGCTGTACAGCCTGGGATGGATCCTGAACTTGCTCTTCATCCCAGCCCAGCTGCTGCTCTGTCACACACAGGATCAGTCAGGTCAGTCTGCGTGGAACTGCACCCTCTCGCGGGTGACTGACTTACTCCCATGACATTCAATTTTAAAGTTAGACACAATAGCAATCCTTGTATTTGATCACATCCTCAAAGCGATCACAGAATATACTGTGAAGTGAGATGACCGTATATTATTATTATTTCGGGCGAAAACTGTGGATATAACCCACCCCTCCTGTCCCCCTCTTTTCTGTAACATTCTTACTCGTGACACACTGGACTCAACAACTTCCATTTATGAATCGCCCTCCGCACAAGTTCGCGTCCTGGAGAGGAAAAGATCTACTCTCCCCCCCCCACCCCACCCCCCACTTCAATTCACTTCTCCAACCCAGGAAAGGGGCGAATCGTCCCCAAATCTCAGGCGCAGGAACCCTGGCGATTACCCCCCCACACCCCCATCCCAGCCTGAGACCAATGGCAGCAATGGCACCCAGTCACACAGTCACTCCACGTCTCAATGACGTGATAAGGCAAATGCAAGGATTATTATTATTATTATTATTATTGTCCCTAACGCCAATGAACTAATTCCGCAACGACTTGGAGATTGGGAGTCTTCTCCCAGTGCAGAACAGTGCAGAGAGCCACACACCAGTATCAGTATCCGCAGTCAAACCTTCTGCTCGTGAAACCTAATCCTCTCGCACGGGTCTTGAACAGCCCATATCCCTTTTCCCTGGAGCGGCTCAGACACTAACAAAAGCTTCCACGTACCGTACCGAGGGGAATTGAATTGGCATCAATTCCGCTTTCATTCCAATAAAATCCTTCACATTCCCAGTAAGTCTCGACAGTGAGGCTAAATCTTCAGCCAATGGATCTGGTCTGGTCTTTAAAAAACATCAGCTAATTTACAATGACACGTCCTCCCCTTCCTTCCCCCCCTCCACACGCTTCAAATTTAAATCCCTTTGATGTTTTTAATAGCAAGATTACTCCTGCGCTCATATCAAAGTGTCAGGTTGCCAGTGGAGGGAAAAATATAATTTGTTACATTTTCTGCTCAGTTAGCGTCCAATTAATTTATCTGTACAGTCCCAGAACCGCAGCTGGATTAGTCTAAATCAGTTTGGCTCAGTCAGGCAACGTGTTAGAGATGCTTTTGCTCGATATGAGACCAAGCAAGAGAGTGAGTGAGTGAGTGAGTGAGTGAGTGAGTGAGTGAGTGAGTGACCTGCACAAAACTCTGGAAACGCACTCCCTCTATCCCTCCGTCTTGCCCCTTCTTTCCGCCATCTTTAGATCGCACCCAAGACCTTCCTCGCCCCAAGGCTCGGTGCCGTGCTCCGCCACTGGCGAGGGCTCTGGGACGCTGCCCTGCGCGAGGGCCGCTGGCCGTGGGAGCACAAGTCGTTGTGGCCACGTTTATTGTTGGGGTGGGGGGTGGGGTTGGGATCAGGAGGTGGTGGGGGGCAGGGGTAGGGGGTAGGGGGTTGACGGAAGGCGTTGTCGAAGAGAAGGGTCAACAAACTAACGCTTTACGTTGGTACAGCCCACACCTTATCACGCTGTTGAGACGTCTCGAAGCGCTTAACAGGACCCACCGCTGCAGATTGGCTGCGGGGCATCATTTGTAGTGCAGATGCTATAAAAATACCGTAGTGCGAGATAGATCCCTGGAAATCAATGTGCTCGCCCTCCACTGAGCGAATGAAGCCACTGCATTATTATTACTGCTATGGAACTTCGCCACCTACCGGCAACACCCGAGTACTGACGGAAGACTGATCCTGTCCTCGTTTCCGGCTAAATTATTTTAAGTCTCGGGGGGAGGGGGGGGGAAATGAGGCACACCACACAGCAATACATCACAACAGCTTTAAATGAACAATTTATCTGGCCAAGACAAGGGCAGAAGCCTCGCAAGCGAGTGGACCTGGGTTCTAATTGATTGGCACTTCACTTTCCGGGGGTAATAATCCCTTAAAAAAATAATAATGATAATTTGGTCCCTCAATCCACGACTGTTTGTGGGACACTGTTGTGCGCAATTGGCTGCCGCATTTCACCCACAAAATACACAGTCGCTACACTTTACTATATATCCCGTGAATCACTTTGAGACGTCTCAACGATGTGATAAGGCGTTATAACAAATGCAAGGATTATTATTAATGTCTACCTGAACAGGTAGACCGGACCTTGGTTAGTGTCTAGGCATCTAGATCTGAGAACGAAAATAAATGAGACACAGGAAGCTGTATTAGAGTTGGTTTAGTATAATATATTTCAGCTTTGAGAGAGACATAGAAATCAGTTTTCCACAGTTTTCCTATAAAAGACCCATTTTTTTTCAAAGCATTATGCACAAAACATCTTTTAATTAGAATACAATTGTATAGTGAAAGTAATGTGATCTCGCAACTTCCCAATATAAAATGAAGTCGCCAGAACCAAAAGTAGATGTTAACTGTTGGGATAAGTCCATCAGAGGACAAATATGTCAAACTATTGAACTATTAGTGCTTGATAGGGAGAAGAGGTGCAACGACAAAAGGCCAATATCTAATCAACTTTTAATTTCACTTGCAACATCTAGAACATTGGAAACGTGTCCATGCGTTGTCTTTGTATAATCATACAACTAAACTCATATCATTAAATCCACATCTGCTATACCACTATGCAAAGGTGAAAATACTGTCTTTTCAAGCGATGTACAGAGCAAATTCAGGAACAGTGTGTGTGTGTGCAAACCGTCTTCTAGGAGGAGATCTTTATCCAAGATATAAAAACGGGTGAAGCCTCTTCAGATATGTTAGTTTTGTTTTAAATTTGGAATGCTGGCACTTTCCAATTAGGCAACAGTTCTTCATACCTGCAGATCATCAGACGCAGAGTTAGCACATGGGACCGTGAGGGTGACACAGAAATACAGACAAATACAAGGAATTGGTATCGGAACGCTCAACGAGTTGATCTTAGGCCACTCCTTTCACATGGGGAAAAATTTACAAAGCACTTTAACAAAGAGGATGAAAGCCCGAGTTGCGAGGGAGAAGGGGAAGGGTGGCTAACCGCACAATCTAAGAGGTTTCGAGGGCAGAGAGGGAGTGAGCGAGTTGAAAGGGATTTTGGAAGAGAGTTTCAGACGGCGAGAGCAAAGTGTCGGAAAGTTCGCCAGCGTGGGAGGGGGAGGGTGCACGCGAAGCAGAACACTTCAATAAGAGTACAAGTAATAACTTCATGTAACTAAAAGGTTCATAAGCAATCAGCAAAAGAAACAAACATAAGAGCATGTTGAACACGAAATCAAAGCAAGGTGAGAACAACAGGAAGGAACAACAGCAAACAGCATTTACACACGACATTTACACGGTGACTGTCACGTCAGGAGGACGTCTCAAGGCGCTGGACAGTCAGGGGTTTGGACTCCAGCTGGGGGTTGGGATCAGCGAGGGGTGGAGGGCAGGGAGGGTGGTCAATGGTGCGATCGAAGAGGAGGGTCTTGAGACAGGCCTTGAAGGAGGCGAGGGAGGGAGAGAGGCGAAGTGACTGTGGGATGGAGTTCCAAAGTAACAGTGAAGGTGAACAATTCTCTCAATGTACAAAACTGCTGACTGCTGTGTCTGCGAACAGACGGTTTTATAAAGTAAAAAGGGGTTAATGTTTTTCAAGCAGGAAGTTGAAAAGGCGTTAACAGGAAGTGGCAGTACATATGGAGGCAGCAGAGGGCAGTGCACGGCAGAACAGAGACTTCACCGCATCCTCACACACCGGCCCTGGAGCAGCGCCAGGTTTACAGATGCTGTTCGTTGACCAGATGGAACCTCTCCTTTTCAGCTGCTCTCTACCCTTCCCGATCCCAACCCCCAGCTCGGGTCCCAATCCCTAACTGTCCAGCACCCTGGGACATCCTTCCTTCCCGATCCCAACCCCCAGCTCGGGTCCCAATCCCTAACTGTCCAGCACCCTGGGACATCCTCCCAACGTGAAAGGCACTTTACAAATCTAATTTGTTGTTACTGTTTAACATCTCTTGTGCAAAATTGCATGTGCACACACACACACACATACACCATGAACATAAAGGGGCATCAGCCCCAAAGTGAAACCCAAGTCTACACTGCAATGTGAGCTTTTACAACAACTTGCACTTATATAGCGCCCCTCACACAGGCACTTCAACAGTGGTGAAGCATGATGCCAAGCTGGAGGGAGGAGACGGCAGACACGGTTGAAGAGGAAGGTCTTCAGGCACGAGTTGAAAGAAGGGGAAGGGGCAAGGAGGAGGGATAGAGGGAAAGTGTGCCAGAGTTTCGGGGCGTAGTGGCTGAAAGCGCGGCCACCGATGGTGGACAGGAGGGAGGGCATGAGGGACATGAGGGCAGGAGGCCGGAGCCAGTCGAGCGGAGGCAGCGGGTTGTGGGTTGGGGAATAAGCAGATCAACAGCATTGCTGTCAGGTTTTGCTGTGAGGGCCTTACCTGGCTCAGACCTGCTGCGGAGCAGAAGTTTATAGCAACAAACAGCTCTTCTTTTTACTTTTCTTTTTTTCCACTGGTGTTTTCCTATTGATCTGTCTGACCAGGTCATAAAAGATCTGTAGACACAGGGGAGAAACAAGCAAACGTTAGGTTACATTCCAACAATGATCCATGCATTTGATATGATGTAATTGTTCGTGCCATAGACTGGCTCTTACCTCATTAACTAAAATAAAAACAGAAGTCGCTGGGAACACTCAGCAGATCAAGCAGCATCTATGGAGAGAGGAAAGTGAGTTAACATTTCAGGTCAATGACCTTTCGTCAGAACCTGGTCGTCAGGTCATCAACCTGAAATATTAACCCACTTTCTTCTCTCTATAGGTGCTACCTGACCGGCTGAGTGTTCCCAGCGACTTGTTTCTATTTCAGATTTTCAGCATCTGCAGTGTGTTGCCTTTTCTTACCTCATTAACGTTGATCTTTGATTTCGCAGAGGACTCTAAAAAGGCACAGTTGTTCCACTGTCTCGCTAGGTTCTGGCCCTGTTCTTTGCCCACGACTCGTTCATCTTCCAAGTCGCATTTATTGCCGACTAGTATCATGGGAACCTGCAGGACAAGACATCACACATTTGTTCAGTCAGGATTCGTCTGCCTGCCAAACACACAAAATGAAGACAATCCTAACTCCATCACCACCATCCATCTCCCTACGAAACTCTTTCCCCTGTCATCCTAAAGGCTGATATTCAAGTCTACAAAACGACTCACTTACAGGACTTACTTTACAACGAGTTGTGAATCACAGCAGCCAGGCTAATCCCCACTGGCTGTGGCCAATGTTCTGGAGCAGAAGGTTGACTCCAAACTGCTTCTGATGAGTAGGGTTCTGAGGGAAGATCCCAAATATACAGAGCACGGAATTTCAGGATGATCCGGGACTCGGGTGAGTGGCAGACACACACCGTGAAGCAACAGCCCGAGACAAACATGAGCAGAACAGATCCTTGTGTGAAGTGTAGCAAGACGTTCATTCTACACAAAAGGCCCAATGTTTATGAGAGATGCCGTTCTGACAAGATGAGGCCAGAAATCTTCTCAATAAAGATGGTCCAAAACATTCCACTGTTCATATCTCTTCCTCCCACAACGCCCCCCAAAAAACTAGACCCATCCTAAACCCTCCTACCCTGGAGATGCAGCACACAATTTACTCCGAGCTCATCTGAAGCCACACCTACACTTCATCTTAAGAGGAAACGCTTCTTCTATCAGTGGCTAACATACAGAGGCTACTAGATGGCAATACGAATGAAGCAATTGCAAATGGAAGTCTGGTCAGAGAGAGATGTCCGTCTTTCTGGCACATTTCACTGTTCCCAAAGAGGTCGACTACTTTTGCGTGGAAGTTCATTCCGTTTGATGAAGGACCCTGATGCTTTTCATCACAGACGGGCAGTGTTTGCTCGCAGCAGGGAAACTGTCCATTACTGAACACGGGTAACAGTGTTTTCACAATAACCCAAGAACACGTTCGAACATTTCGAAGAACCAAACCTTGGCTGTACTTATGAAAACATTTACGCTTCCTGGAATTTTCCTCTTGAACAAAACAGTCCCGAGAGACATAGTCATCTACTGTATAAATTATATACATGCACACGCACACATACAAACACACACGCACACAACATTTGCGCACAGCAGTGTCCCACAACAGTCGTGGATTGAGTGATTATTTATTATAACAACAACGAGGAAGTTGCTACCATCACAGTTCAAGCCACATTGAAACAAGTCATCAGCAGCTGACTGGAAAGGAAGAGGAAGAACTACACAAGAAAAAAAGTGTTATTAACTTTAGCTCCATTTATCTTTGACATTACTGGTGAACACAGTACAGATCTCACGGCTTTAGTGCTGCAATGATTTTGATGGAGAACAGATGGGATAGACAGAATTCCCCTATTGCAGTGAGGACTTTCCACCCAAAGTAGCGAATCGGCCAATTAATATCACTCAATTGTTGCCCAAGTCTCAACTCAGAGATGGTCGAACGGATAAAGATCTGTATGTTAAGAGTGGGTGGAATTTTCCTACACGACCATGTATGGTGGGGGAAGTGTTGAGTTCCTAGCATGGCCTCTAAATGACTAAAAGCATGTGCACCCCTTCCCTCATCACAGCTACAAACTGCTTGTATTTTCCAACCTCCAGGCTTATCACAGGTCGAAAAATAAACTAATAATAACCACTAGAGAGACGCTTCTCTACTCATAACAGATGTGCTGGCTTCCCACCAGCAGATAATCTTCAGTGAATGTGGACTCAAGCTAGACCTCGCCATCAACAGGGGGATCAGTGCAGGCGTGTTCATCCCAGCTCAAGTCTGTCGAGCTATGTCCCTAATTGGATGTGTTTCGACACATCAGGGATTGATTGACCTGCTCACATGAAGGATTAGTTGCCTGAGCTTTCAGTTACATGAAAACGTAACCTTTAAAGCCAGTTCAGTATCATCATCAGTGTAAACTGGAGTCATTCAAAAGCATCTAAGCCTACATCCCCTTCCTCGTACCAGGTAAAGTTCCACAAGGACTAAAATGGGAATCATTGCCGCGGGTTGGAAAATTCCTTCCCTTCCTGTTTATTCCGGTTGCCTGACGGAATTTGGTCTGGCGATTTTTTAAAAAAACTCCCCTGGTAATTTTTTTTTAATGTAAAACGGTAAATTGTGGTCAATTTTGAAACCTAGACTGCAGGACTCTTCACACCATGAATCCCCAACTAGTCACATTTACACCTGGTGGGTTAGTTATTAAATTCCAAGTTAGACTCACTTTGCGAGAACAATCTTAATCCACTAGCCTAGAGTTTCCCCTTTTTTTAACATCACGATTTACTAAATGAGATCATCATTTGAATAGATTAATGAAAACATGGCCCAGATTCAACCATATAGGAGAACACTGTTCCCACTATTCGAGTACAATAACCTTTCTGAACTAAAAACTGGCCTCATGTAATTGTCCAGTCTCCGCACGCACAATACAGCAAATATTTCGACGATTAAAACGGCAGATCAAAATTGGGAGGGAAGAGAGGACAAAAAAAAATTCATCACAAGTTACTGATTTAACAAAGTTTAGGAGTTTTACAACATTAATAATCCTTGCATTTGATATAGCTCCTGATCACCTCTTTGAGGCGTCTCAAAGCGCTCCATAGAAATATACCATAAAGGGAATTGATGTATATTTTGTGGGCGAAACGTGGCAGCCAATTGCACACAGCAACGTCCCACAAACAGTGGTGGATTGAGTGACCAAATTCGATTAACAACCGGGTTCCTACTTACTGCTGGTAAACAGAGACATGTGGAGTAAGGAAAATTGCCCAATGTTTTGCCCTGCCTAGGAATCAAACCCAGGTCCTATCGCTTGTGAGGCAAGTGCTCTAACTGAGCTAGGACCCCCATGTTAATGGAGCAAGCATAACCCCAGCTATAACAGTGGGTCAGAATTGACAGAATCACTGGGGGAGAGAGCACCAGCACAGGCACAATGGGGTGAACAGCCTCCTTATGTGAAGTAAATCTACAATTCAGTTTTGTAACAACGGGCTGGGATGTTACAGCAGATTGATGGGAAACCAAGAGCTTCCGCACACCACTGAGCAATGCACCCTTCCTTATTTCACAAGCGTACAGTCATTTAGGGATAATGCAATGGCTTTCACCTTACTGAGCTCAAAAGGCTCAGGGATGGAAACAAAGCTGTGGAAAGGTGAACCTAATATCTCAGAAGGATTAATGTGAACACTTAGAACATTTAGATGAGGTGTTTAAGAGATCTATTCATAAATACAATTCTGTACGTAGAACTATTTGCTTAACTCTCCCTCCCTCACACACAGGCAAATAAATTAAAGGGTTAGTGCTGTGGGAGATCAGTGTCCGGGTAGTATCAGGGAAGGTGGGAAGTGAAGCCCTGGCTATTAATGCTTTACAGCTGTTGATTTTATCATTAATGGGAAATTCCCTTGTGATTCATACACAGAAAGACAACTTCCTGCAGGCGGTTGCTTAAGCTCAGCTACCAGTTCCCGTTAGGCTGTATGAAATGCTTACCAAACACACACAAAATTGGACTGGGGGAGCGGGGGGGAGTGAGAGAGAGAAAGAGAGAGAGAGAGGGGGGGGGGCTGGGGGAGACAGAGAAAAGAGAAACCTGGAACAAACAACTGTTTTTTCCCTGTAAACTTAGAAACCCACAAACGATGTGTGTTCTCCATTTACAAAATTCGTCAGGCGCTGGAGGGCAGGGAGTTGGGGTAGGAGGTGACTGTATACTGCATTTGGCTTAGAAAAGAGTCGCGCTGCCAACTCAGAGTTAAAGGAGAGCCATTGGCTTCGGTATGGAACGTTAGCCCATTGACGGGAGATTGACAAACGTGTCTAGATTTGCTGTTGCAGTCGGAGAGCTGTTTACTTACATCTTCAGTGTCCTTGACTCGGAGGATCTGTTCCCGGAGGTCCTGTAAGTCATTAAATGTGGACTGTGCCGTTATAGAATATACTAGTGCAAACCCCTGGCCGTTCTTCATATACAGATCCCTCATTGCCGTGAACTGCTCCTGTAATGGACAAAGGCACACACAGCAATTTAGTGTTTCCCTCTTGCATAAATTGCATAAATAGTACGTTTCAAGTCAAACCATCACTCAAGTGGCTTCCGAAAGAAAACTTTGGAAAAAGAAAACATGAGTGTTATAAATAGAATACACAGCAGTTAATTTGTATGTCCCTCCAGGAAGAGAGAGAGAACGCACATTCCATTCCAACAATCTATCCCTGGGATTCCCATGTGTAGCTGGGATGCATGGAAATCTCAGGTTGGCTTGGACACTTTTAAGCAATGGGGATGGGTTTCCGCACGTGTCAGACTCCCGGCTGACAAAAAAATAAGTTGCATCAGCAACAATGAGTCATAGAGATTGAATATGGGGGTAAATTTAGATGAGGAATATAAGGAGGAAGGGGAAATCATGGCTCTTTGAAAGAACAAGGCTCAAGATTAGTAATGAGCTCCAAAAGAAGCAACTTTTACAATCGCAAACTGTTGTCTATTGCTGCACTGCTTTGCAAAGATGTATTTTATCCACAATACATGGATGCACTCTGCCAACACAAGACACAACAGGAGCTGATGTCCCTCAAGCAACACAGAACATGCTGTTATCGAGCACCTTTGAGGGGTTATGCATCAACATACTCAATTTACTGGCAGACAATAAGAGAATGTTCGATAGTAAGAGGATTTAATGGCAATGTTTGAATAGGCTTTGGTGCTAGCGTAGAGCGAATGGAGGAAATGCACAGTTCACATCAGGAGCGACAGCCTAATAAGGCCTTTTGATCCTCAATTTATCATCAACAGAGGAAGGCAAAATATAACAGAAATTTAGACAAATGATGAAAGGACTTTGACAACAAGCATGTCTGAAGGCAGATAAAGAGGTGAGGTTTCCACAAGATTTCAGGAGTTAAAGCTCTTTAATTTGGCTTCTTCCCTCCTCGTAAATCTGTGAGATTTAGACAATTTAGGGCATTGGATTCTTTTTTTGCCTCTTCATTAAATCCAGCAATGTCATAACGTCAGTGTAATGCAATGTCTGTGTGTGCGCGTATATATATATATATATATCTATATCCATTTATAGGATACATTTAATGACCTGCAAGTTGTGAGTGAAATACATTTACAGTAGCCAGTTAAAGATTGTGTATGGAGGAAAGATTTCTTACTGTTCCTGCTGTGTCCAAGATTTCAAGCATACACTGTTGGCTGTCTACTTCAACTTGCTGCAAAGAAAGAAAAACAACACATATTCAGTAAACCTCTTCACAATCAGATACTCAAAGTTAACAATCCTATCACATGTCACATAAGGCATTTAGTGAAGTATAATAATAATAATCCTTGCATTCGAACAACGCCTTATCACGTCTTCGCAACGTCTCAAAGTGCTTCACAGAATATATTGTAAAGTGTAATGACTGTATACTTCGCAGGCGAAAGGTGGCAGCCAATTGCGCACAGTAGTGTCCCACAAACAATCGTAGATTGAGTGACCAAATTATTATTATTTACTTATCTATGGAGGGATTATTACACCCAAAACATAATCCGCCAATCGATTAGCAACTGGGTTCCTATTTAGTGTTCGGTAAACAAAGACGTGTGTGTGGAGTGAGGAAACTTGCTGAACGTTTCGCCCTGCCCGGGAATTGAACACAGGTCCTCTTGCCTGCGAGATCTAACCAGTGAGCTGCAGGACTCCATGTATGAAGCGTTAAAAGGAACAAGAGCAGTGAGTATGAGGGCTGGCAGGTCTTCAGAAACAATAGCTGCTACTGTATTTTCCACTGAAAACGTTTATGTTCACAGGTGAATTCATTCAGAACTTTCATCGAGTGATTCTCAATGTATTTCCCCAAACTCCAAGAAATACCCAGGGGCTGGAGAAGTGTTCACATTGGGTTTTCCTTGCAACCCACAGATCTCAATAATATTTCCAAAGATAAACAGAGGGAGTGCTTATTACTCAATATAATTAGGGCATATGGGACTCGAGGAAACTCAAATAAATGTTTAATGTGCATCGAGCCAAACCACTTGGGGTCTTTATTCCAGTAAGAGAAGCAGGGTGGCCCACGTCAGTCAATGTTCAGAATAACAGCTAGTACTCACTTTGGATCAACTGTTTGGATTACGTGAGAGAGCAATTTAAAGAGCAAGCACTATTCTGACTGTTTGACAGTAAAAGCCAGTCGCAAAATCCAAAACTAAACTCTTAATCAGCTTATAAACCTATCACTGCACACTCCAGTGCTGACTGGAAGCCGTGCTCAGTGGGGTCCTAGGTCAGTGTCACTCTGCATTAAAACTACTCGTGGAGTCTTGTAGCTCAGTGGTTAGAGCGCTCGCCTCACAAGCGAGAAGACCTGGGTTTGATTCCCAGGCAGGGCGAAATGTTAGGCAAGTTCCTTACTCCACACTCCTCGGTTTACCAGCAGTAAGTAGGAACCCAACTGTTAGTCGATTCGTGGATCGCTTTTCCGGGGGTAATAATCCCTTCAAAAAAAATAATAATTTGGTCAGCCAATCCATGGCTGTTTGTGGGGACGGTGCTGTGCGCAATTAGCTGCCAAGCTTCGCCCCAAAAATACACAATCAATTCACTTTGCAGTGTATCCTGTGAAGCACTGTGAAACGTCTCGAAGATGTGATAAGGCGCTATATCCAATGTAAGGATTATTATTATTACTAGGAAAGCCCTACAAGTGTGAACAACTGATAGTTCACATTTTTCGACACACATCGAAGCATTTTACTATTACTTGTGTGCTATTTATTTGATATCCACTGAACTCGAAGTGGAACTGCCAGGACAAACACACAGAGTCAGTGCGTGTATTCGAGAACAATGGGTGATGCATCGAACCAGGGCTCTTTTTTTTTAAAAAAAGGGAAATCTCCAATACAAAACATTCAGTGCCGCAATAATAGCTGCAGTGTTAGAGTGTGAGGACGTAATTGAGGATAGCCTGATGAAGGATTTCATTGCAAGTCGAGTCCTTCAATCAAAGCAGTCCGATTGTCAGACCACTTCTTCCATTGCTAAACAAGAGATTTCTTCATTTAAAGAGTCATAGATTACGATACCTCTCTCCCTCCCAGCCCTTGGAGGAATCTGGTAGGAGACAAAGTACGATCAAACCAAACTGCCCTTCAAGCAAGACTGGAGGGAAGCCAAATAATGAAATGAGGCAACTGAACCCTGACATCATTTCAGAGCAGTCAGAGTAAAGAGTCACCCAGCGCCTTGGAACGTCCTCCCGATGTGAAAAGCACTATACAAATGTAATTTGTTGTGGTTGTTGTTGTAGTAGTAGTAGTTGTAGTAGTAAAGGGCCATCTCCAGCTGCAGCCCGTTGAAAGTGCGATTGAATTCATCCTTTGAATCACGTGTAAATATCATTGACCCTTAGCTCCAAATAACTCAGATTACAATATTGTAATTTAACCCTATTTTTTAAAAAGAAGTCTTAAAAGGGGGGAGAAAGAGAGGGCTGTGAAATGCTGCTGCTGTACTTGATTAACATGGGTTTGGGGAAGAATGAAGGAGGAGGAGATGAGATGACATGCATTGCTGAACAGCAGGTGGCTTTGTGATCACCAGCCACAGTTGGATTAAATGGACCTTTCTGTGGACAAACGGCAATGCAGCATTAATCTTCAGGGTGTAATCAAAGTTCATTACAAAATCCTCAGGTATTTGTGCAAAATTACAGGGCTTCATCTATTAAAATGGTAACAAAACAGATGAACCAAGGGATGCTTTCTCCTCCCACCCCCCCAAAAAATAATAAGAACAACACTTTGCATTGCAAAAGTACTTGTGTTGACAAGAAAATAATAGGGTGGAGATTTATCTAGGTTTCTTTTAATGCAATAGTTCAGGTTTCAAAAGGTCAATGCACAGAGGCTTGCCTTCAGTAACATCCTTAAACAAAAGAAGAAAGAGCTTCAAGTTAAAATGTAGTTTACGCAGAGGATGATTTATTTAACAAGAGAGTAAGCAACAGCTGGAGCAAGTTGCCAGGAAAGGTAATTGTGGGCAGGACTCAGACAAGAAACAACTCAATACCGTAACAGAAAGACAGTATTCTGGAAGGATAAGATCTAGGTCTTGATAGGTCTTGATCTGTATCTCCAGCGATCACTGAATATAATTTCCCAATCTATAATTTTCAACCGATTAACACAGGCTGTGAACATGATCCACCATTTTAGAATTTTATAAGGTTATAAAAGGCCCAAAGTTTGGTACAAAAGACAGACCTGAACAACAACAACTTGCATTTACACAGCGCCCCTCAAGCAGGGTAGGGTCCCAGAGCGCTTGACAGTGGTGGAGCACGACACCGAGCTGGCAGTATAGGGAGGTGACCGTAGGTACGGTCGAAGAGGAAGGGCTTCGGGCTCAATCTGAAGATGGGGAAGGAAGGGGCATGACAGAGGGATAGAGGAAAAGAGTTCCAGAGTTTCGGGGCGTAGTGGCTGAAAACACGGCCAACGATGGTGGAACAGAGAGCATGAGGGACATGCAGGAGGCTGGAGTTAGTCGAGCGGAGGCAGTGGGTAGTGGGTTCGGGAATAAGCAGGTCGATGAACAAACAACCGTGTTAATGGATTAAAAACCCCTTTAAACAAACCAGATTTTACGGCCACGAATGAGTGCTTGAGCTACGATAATAGCTGGTGCAAGCAATCATTCTCAATACTCCTCTCTCCTGCCCAAACCAACCCCATCCTACCTCAGCCCCCAGTCTCTGCCCCATCACCTCTCACCTTTCTGTAGGAATCTTCTATTGTGGGGTCATACTTTTCAACAAATATTCCCTGAACAAATTGTACGGTCTGAAAAAAAAGAAAGGAGCATGTGGTTAGGACAACGGCATTTGAAATTAGACCAACGCTCTGTGGGGTTTTGGGGAGGAGGGGCAGAGGAAATGTTTGCATTATTTCAGATTTTTTTTAAAAAAACAATCAAAGAAATGTGCTGAGATACATTAAAACAATTTTTAAAAAAAAGGATCAGCAACTTAAAAGATTTTAACATTTGCGCTGGGAACTCAACCAGTGAGTTGCTGCCATTTTTTAAGTCAAGTACAGTAGTTTTAAACATCTCCTTTACAATTTGCACGTTCTTTAAAAGCAGCCAACACAACATCAACCCAGACCATTAACTAGCCACATCCATGTATCTCCAGGAGTCACCTGTGGATAGGAGTCAAAAAAAGAAACCCAAGCCAAATTTCCACTCCTAAAATAAGTTGCTGGGACGAACAGGAGTAGCCATAGAACATCCCAGTTGCAATCAGCCAATTCATAAGAACCTAAGAGTTTGCTATAAGGTGAAAGAAGACCAAGATTCATCTAGTTCGCTTTCCACCATCCTGACAGTCACTTTACATGTCGTGTCCCCAAACCATATACTGTATCTCCAGGTATTATTTTCCAGCAAAAATCTACCTGATTTATTCTTGAAACAATCAACACTTTCTGCTTCCATCGTCTCCCGAGGGAGCCTGTTCCATACATTTACTGCCCACTCACTGAAGTAGTGTTTCCGCAGTTTGTTCTGAAATTCCCCCCCTTTAATCGCAGGCCATGTTCCCTGGTTCTACTTTTCAGTACAAGATAAAACAGCTTATCAAGGTCCCTAGCGCAGACGAGGGACTGAACCCCAGCACCACTCCTGAACGTTTGGCTGAATTACAAGAACAAATCAAGCTCACTGTGCCATTGGGGAGACCACATTTTTAGAACTGCATTAAGCAAACCAATATAACTGACTGAAAACACTAATTAGTTAGAAGCGTAATGGGAATTGTAAACACGAGAAATTGACCATGAGTGTGAAAACTGAACCCACGCACATCAGGCGAGGAGAGCGTCAATGCGCGTAGTTGCGTAACTGAACATCGCTGTCAATATAGGCCACTTCTGAGCCTCACGTTCAGTGAGATTTACTGATTTAACCTCTGAGGTCAAATGGTTTCAGACGACCCCAGATATTCACTATTTCTGGGTCATTTGGAAAAAAACAATAACTTGGGACAATCGATCCGCGATTGTTTGTGGGACGCTGCTGTGCGCAATTCGTGTTTTGCCCACAAAACATACAATTCACTTTACAGTATATTCTGTGAAGCGCTTTGAGACGTCTCGAAGATGTGATCGGGCTCTAAATCAAATGCAAGGATTATTATGTGTACAATTGTCCTATTTTTCATAACTTCACATATTACCACTACACCAAATCTATTGGATTAAGAGATTGGATTAAACGCAGGGGGTGGGTGGGGGCGGGCAGGAATGAGACTCAGTTTTTTCTATGTTAGCATACTGTCCTAGAGTGGAACATCTGTGCCAAAACAGAAATAAATAGACACAACTAGGGAAAGTGCTGACAAGCAGGACCAATACAGAGACGTACGTCAAAGATATCTGAAAAGTTGGCAAGACGGTCCAGGCCGAGACGAGGGCATGTGGTGACAGGTTAGCTCAAATCCCTGGTATAATTAGCTTTAGTTACTATAAATTGTCCCATGATGGCAAAGCAAATGTGACAGAGTCCCAGCTCTCGTTCCCATTTGATTATCAGCACCTCAGATCAGTTGATTATGGTATCCCAGACAGTTGATAATAGATAATACATAAAAAATATAATGGAATACAAGGCTGATACACATTAATTTTAGTCCCTAGATGTTTGCGGATTACAATCTCTTGTGTTGAAGATTAAAAATCAATGTTCACCGTACAAGCGAGATGTTTAGAGCTACAAATTTTGCCCACAAAATACCGTCAATTCACTTTACAGTATACTCTGTAAAGCGCTTTGAGACGTCTCAAAGACCCCGTAAGGCACCTTATCAAAAGACCCCGTAAGCTACCTTATTATTATTTGTAGTACCCTCAAAATTCCACCAACTGATGCAACAGCAATGCCAGCATTAATCCCACTGCACAAATACTGAATAAAAAAAACACGGAATTCCCCACTTTTTCCCAAAGCTCAGGACATTCCCAGCTCCTACTCGTAGAATTAAAGCCTTCTGCAGCGTCCAAGTGTTCCATTGGTAAAAACCTGATAGACAGCAAATAGTTTCAGGCCAACCCACTTATAATAATAATCGTTGCATTTAATATCAGGCCTTATCACATCTTCAAGCGCTTCACAAGATATACTGTAAAGTGAATCGTATATGTTTGTAGGCAAAATAATACACGTACAGAACGGACACACCGTAAATCCACAAAGTGCAGTACACTTACGGCTTCTTTACACCGGAATTGATGTCAGCGGCAAACTGACAACTCGGAAACCCTGACTTTATTCTTGCACGCACCCCACTGTAACACAAGGCACGCCTATGGATCTAGACCATTGTCACTAAACACCAACTTTGCGTGAACGCAGGACAGATTCTTTTTTTTTTAAATAATCTTTCCTGCCTTTACTCCAGATGAAGAACTCTTGGCGAAACAGACCACTTCTACAGGGCAACTCTGTGTGACTGTTACTCAACACTGGAAAGGGTACTGGAAACAGATTCCTTCCTGCGAGCAGTCAGGGTATCAGTTACAATAGCAGCAAAATCTTTCCAAATGGTTTAAGTTGAGGCATCCATGAGGCCATGGGTCAAGGGCATGTGGTGGGTGGGGGGAGAAAGGAGGAGAAAAAGAAAACATGTGAGATTAGCGACTTCCATTCGGCCAGCACAGACTGAAACTTCAGTCTCTTTACATTATATAAACGGAGCAAGTAGCAATTGTTTTTTTTAGTACCAAGCAAAAGTATTGGAGAATGAGTCACTAGTAGAGCCATTTCAAGGAAACAAAAAGGATTCAAATAAAAACGGAAACAAAGACTGCATCGCTCAACCTTCCGCAAACCCAGGCTATGAAAGGTCTCCCAACACTCATTCAACAGTGCAATCAATACCAGACCACGCCTGGACATGAACGCCAGCACTTGTTTAACCCAGATTTCACCAATTCACCATCTGTCTGGGCTTTTTAAGACGTCAAAAATCAATCGACTTAAAAGCTGTTGGTTGAGGGACACTGCTATGAGCAGTTTGCCTACATATAGTCACTACACTTGACAGCAATTGCCTGTTAACCACTTTGCGATATTAATACTGTAGGCGCTGTATTGAAGCAAAGATTATTGTAACACACACACACACATACACAGCAGCGAAACATTCTAAACATGCATAGGTAGAACTCTCGTGTTGGGTTTGAACTCAGTTTTACTACAAAGTGTTCAAAGATTGTTATGTACCTTATGAAAAGTAGTAACTGTTGTGCCAGCCATGTGCAGCTCTTCTGGGTAAAGGTTATACGTTACATGAATTAAGTTAGTTAATGCAATCTAAAAGTCATAACCAATATGTCTCACAAGTGCAACTCAATTTAGCATTTAATAAGAAAGATTTTCCTTATATGTATATATAAAAACTCATCAGATAATATTTAGAACATGCAAATTTATCTGCAGAGTAAGAAGACGTCAGAAGACTGCAACAACACTTCAAGTCAGTTTCGGGATGTCAGTTTTCTTAAGGGTTGCACTTTTTTGGGGGGCTGCCACGTTTCTCCCACAAAACAGTCCATTTATTTTACAGTATATGCTGTGAAGCGCTATGAGACGTCTCGAAGACGTGATAAGGCGCTATACCAAATGCAAGGATTATTATTATTTTTCAGGCAAATGTTGTGGGGAGCTTTGAACGTTTTGGGGGCAGATTTAGATCTGTAAATGCAGACTAAGTATTCTCTCAACGTTTAAAAAAAAATAATGCCTGAACCTTCAATTTTCACTTCCTCTCAAAGATAACCCAGAAGTTCGAGCAGAAAACGCAAACGTTTCCTCATCTTATCCTTCGTCTGTAAGCTACGTCAGCAAAGAGCTGTGAAAATATGGAATGCACTGCCCAAAGCTGTAAAAGCAGAATTAACTGGGTTGCTTAAAAGGGAGATAGATTTAAAAAAAACTTGGAAAGTAAGGGCGTTACTAGGCATGGAGAAAAAGCAGGGAAATAGGATTAAAAGATCTGCCAATGATCTAATAAACTGCCAGGATAGGCTCGATGGGCTGAACGACCTCCTCCTAATCCAGCCCATTGTATATCTGCTCCTACACTGGCACGCACACAATAAATTTCTAGTTAGGAGTTATGGGATGGCACTGATCAGAAATGATCCATTTCTGCTCTACAACCCAGGGCTATTCAGGGTGTAAGGTACAAAGGGACAAGGGCAGGCCATTCAAACCACACAGCCTGCTCTGAATTTACTCAGGCCATCATTTGAACTCTATTTCCCCAACTTCACAAGTACCCATCGACTGCATCTCCATGCAACACCAATTACTTCTGCATCCGAGGGCCTCTGACAAAGCGATAGTCCAAAATTGGCTCCAGTGTTAAGATTGCTTACTTCCTTGTTCTACAGCAATGAAGGTCTGAACGAATGGGGCAATCCGCTCCAGCTTTCCTCTTATAGCCCTGCACTAGCTGAACGCCTGAAGTGTTTGTCTTGAAAATACTCTTGATCAATTCAGCAATACCATTTTAACAAGGTTTGGATAACAGTCACTGTCATGAACTCACCAGAGCAGACTTTCCCACACCTCCTGAACCCAGGACAACTAGCTTGTATTCGCGCATCCTGTGACGTTCTCACACAGCGCCACTATCTGCAAGAGAAGAGGTTTAAAAGGGCACATTACACATTGCAGCAGTAAAAACAGCTTCTGTAATTAGACTCAGGTACTCAGGCAAAGAACATCAGTAAATCTGTACATGTGAGAAACTGACAGGGGAAAGGAACAAGCAAGCAAGGGATGCAAAATTCTGTAAACTTTTGTTTAGTCTTCAGAACAGCCTCCCACTCAGCCACTTGTAGACCAGAGCAACTAGGTTTCTAAGCTGCTAGCCAGGCTGCTCAGCCCTGTTAACAGTAGTTGGGGTTCCATAAAATCCTAACTAGCTGTTAAAAGGGTACGATCATTGGTTAGCGCTTCGGCATTCATTGCCCTTGCATTCAGGAAGCAACTGAGGCAGCAGCCGGATGACCTGAAAGTTGTCTATTTTGACTTCCCACACATACAGCCACATGTTTTGAAGCATCGATTGAGTTGAAGTGTCCATTTTGGGTTTTTGGATAAGTAAATGACCATATCCCTAATAGGCTATAAGGAAACCAGAGCTATAAAGAAGTGTTTTAAAGGGGTTCTGTTGTAGTATTTTTTACACTGTTGGGTATATTATATTATTATTATTATTTGCAATACACCATCCATAACCTTGCCACACAACGAAAGTTACAATCAACAAAGGAGTGGGAAAACATTCCACTGCTTAAAATGGTCAAAAATTGACGAACATCAGATTGAGTAAATCACATGCCTTTTGAAATCAAGATAGCGAAGCCCAGTGAGCTGCCGTCATTACCAATCTGATGTAACACAAAGCAGTTTAACTGGGTCACAAATTCATTCCTTCTGTGATGTACTACCTCAATCCAAGTTCAAATCATTCCTTTTTTTGTTTAATATTTTTTAGCCAAGCTGCAGCAAAGACGTTGCTGATGTTAACAGTTTTATCGCTGTGTTTGTTATTGCTCGGAGACTAGAGTTTCCCCCAAACCTGTTGACGGGATTCTCACACCAGGAGCCAAGGTGTTCTATTTATACAATTGGTGAGTCAGTTTAGACTTTTCATTGTACAGTATAAAAAAATGGAACTACAGTACCCAACAATCTTGGCTCGCGTCTATGTTAATTCCTGAATGATGTACAGTGGGCGTTAGTTAGTGCTCACAAGAGACTTTTCCTTTTTACTGTCGGCTTAAGTGGTTCATGTTAGGTTCGAGATGTGTTTGGAATGACTGGGAGTGCCTGAGAAAACGCACCACTCTGCTTCTGAAGCACGCAAGGAACTTACCCCCTTCTTGACCTATAGAATCACAGGGACTGTCCCCGCTTCTAGCGCTTCTCTAAAGATATAATCATTCCTGCATTTGATATTGCACCTTTACATCATTCAGAAGTCTCAAAGCTATTCACAAGATTTTTCTCGCTGTAAAGTCAACTGTGCATTCGTGTGGGAATGTACAAAGAAAGAGAACATTTCTGCTTTAAGAAAGACTTCCTACAGTCGGATTACAGAACACACAATACACTACCCCTGAATTAGTGACCCTGAACATTACTAGGACCATAGTGCAGGTTGTCTTCCACATCAATGGCAGCCCATAAAGCTATCTAAATAGTACGCAAGTAGGAAGCCAGTTGTTAGTTGGTTGATTGGCGGATTGCTTTCCAGGAGTAATAATCCCTCCCCCCAAAAAATGTTTGTGGGACATTGCTGTGCGCAATTGGCTGCCGCGTTCGTTTCACCCACAAAATACACGGGGAGAAGGGCGTTATATAAATATAAGTTGTTGTATCCCATCAGTAAACTGTGTGAATGCAAATGGCAACTTCCTCTTCACTATCGACATTTCTTAAAAAAAATGCCTTTTTATGGAAATGCATCCCCTCTTGGCCCAAAACCTGAGGCAGTGAAGAACCCTCTGCGGGGAGTAAACAGCAGATAATTTCTCATTGTACTGAAAATCAACTGGAAAAATCCAGCGGATGATGAGGCTTGCAGTAAACAGAATGAAGCGCCTGTTTACATTTGCAGTATGAACTTGGCTAACCCTGCAAAGAGATCAGCTCTGAAACAATGACATCACTCACAAATTATCCCATTTTATAATTGGCTGTTGGCAAACCTCTCTCCTCTCCTTGTAAGGTTACGAAAAGTGCATAAAAGCAATCGGGGAGGAAGAGAGAAACCACAGAATGTCCTCACATTTTTTTCTTGCTCCTGCAGATAATCTGCCTTTACGCTCCTTAAAGTATTTAATATGTCTTGAGGATTGAATCAGTTCTTATATTAAAAAAAACTTTCTCCGAGCGGTTTGATTATATTAATAATAATCCTTGCAATTGATATAGCGCCTTATCACGTTTTTGAGGTGGCTCAAAGCAATTCACAGGATACACCGGAATGTGAACTGACTGTGTATTATGTGGGCGAAACACGGCAGCCAATTGCGCACAGCAGCGTCCCCACAAACAGCTGTGGATCGAGTGACCAAATTATCATTATTATTATTTTTTGAAGCGATTAAACAAATGTTTTACTGCCATAGTGTGTGTGAGATTTGCACTGAAATCTTCTGCACCTCTAATACCTGCATCACTACATTTCCGCATCTGCCTTGTTTAACTACACATTGAGCCTTTGGGATGCAGTACCCTAAAAACAAGAGCGGTTACATGAACTGTTAGTATTATTATTACATAAACTGACAAAAAATGAAAATCACATTCTCTTTTCTAAAAGAAATAAATAAATACTTTCAGTCACTCTATAGGCCCGACACTTGGAAAACCACTAACTGACATTAGAAAAAGGTTTACCTAATCTAAAAGAATGTATAACATAGTTAGGACCTTTTTTGGGTGGAGAAGGGAAATCCTGCAGATCAGATAGCTGCTTAGATAAACTTAACACATTCCTCATTGAGTGTTCCAGAAACACTCGATTAACTTGACAAAAACGTGCAAATGGGGGCTTAAAGAATGAACGTGGGTAGTTGCCTTAGTGACCTTTAACTCATCTACTTTCTACCTTTACCCGTCACGTGAAGTACAGCATTTCATTAGTTACGCTATCATTGGGCAGGAACAAGAGGCTTAGTACTGTAGTTACTTCCTTGATGTCCAGATTATTTCCAGTAATCTGTACTGGAAAGTACTGAGATTAAACAACAAGAATGATGATCCTTGCATTTGATATAGCACCTTATCATGTGGTTGAGACGTCTCAGAATGTTTCGCAGGATAAAATGAAAGTGGATTGATTGTCTATTCTGTGGATGAAACCTCGGTTTAACGTCTCACCTGAAGGATGGCACCTCCGACAATGAAGCACACCCCTCGCCCTGCACTGGAGCGTGACCTTAGATTATGAGATTCCAAGTACCGACATGGGGGGAACCTGAACCCACAACCTTCTGACTCCGAGGTGAGCTCGCTACCCTCCGCGCCAGGCCGACAAAGAGAAATACTGTCTTGGCACCAAACTGCAAAATGATTATTTTACGAGAGGCTCCACTGGTGTAGCATTTGTTAAAAGGAACACGATATCACAACACAGCGGATTCAGTCTTTACAAATCCCTCCACTGCGACGATCACACTGGTCCTGAGAACATTAAAATGGACGCG
Source organism: Callorhinchus milii (assembly GCF_018977255.1). Taxonomy (NCBI): domain Eukaryota; kingdom Metazoa; phylum Chordata; class Chondrichthyes; order Chimaeriformes; family Callorhinchidae; genus Callorhinchus; species Callorhinchus milii. Next base: position 868,991 of record NW_024704760.1, on the reverse strand, counting down.
AGGATGGGAAAAAGAAAAATCAGTAGCCATTTTCACTCCTGAAGATAAACTGACTATTCATGAAAAAACAGAAATTAGATTCAGCTGAATACTACAATTATTCCGTGAACATAAAACAGCCATTGTAAATAAGTTGTCACGTGACTAATGGAGAGCAGAACGAAGAACTGAATAACCATTTTCGCACAGATTTTTTTTTATTGCTGCCAAGTTCTTATATAATTATAAATGGGTCTCACATGGTGATTGATTTTGATGAGACTATGATACAGTGGGCTAACACAGGCCTCATTTCAGGTTCCTGATTAATGAGATTTTAAATCTCCTGGTTATAGATACAATATATTAATAATAATCCCCACATTTGATATAAGTGCCTTATCACGTCTTCAAGACGTCTCAAAGCGCTTCACTGAATATACTGTAAAGTGGAGTGACTGTACATTTTGTGGGCGAAATGCAGCCGGAAAGTAACTGCACTCAGCAGCATCCCGCGAACAGTCGTAGATTGAGTGACCACATTTTTTTATGTAAGGGATTATGACACCTGGGAAAATAATCTGCCAATCGACTAATAACTGGGTACCTATTTACTGCGAGGTATACTGAGGCGTGTGGGGTAAGAAAAGTTTCTCAGTGTTTCGCCCTGCCCGGGAATCTAATCCACTTGCGAGGCGAGTGCTCTCACCACTATGTCACAGGAATTCCACAATGGGAGCAGACCAGCCAAGCAGAGAAACCCAGCCTTTACTCAGTACAAATAGTACTAACGCAAATATTTGAATAAGTGTACTTTGATAGTAAAAGCTGAGCCTACTTTCCCTCTCTCTTTCTCTCCCGCTCCCCCCCCCCCATTATCCAGTAGACCAAAAGTTTAGGAGATAGAAGAGATAACACCCACAACAAGCCAAAACAAAAGGCCACAACAAGCCCATCCAAACGATTCTCTCGTACTTTGTTGGGAGAATACAGCAATATACTGCAACTCGCAAATAGTCAGTGTACTTTTTGATATCCACCTGAATACTTAAGATAGAATCACTGCTCTAAAAATAATAATAATAATTTGGTCACTCAATCCACAATTGATCAAAACACGGCTGCCAATTGCGCACAGTAGTGCGGCACAAACAACCGTGGATTTAGTAACCAAAGTTTTTTTTTTAAAAAGTGATTATTACCCCCAGAAAAACGATCTTGTCCAATGTTTCGCCCTGCCCGGGAATCAAACCCAGATCCTCCCACTTGCGAGCCAAGTGCTTTAACCGTTAAGCTACAGGACTGAACATGGATTCATGGCCTCAATTTGTTCCTGCTTCAGACATAGCAAGCAACGAAGGATAAAGGCTCAAGACACAAGATCAATCTGCACAACTGTTTGACTAATACAATGAACAGGAAGGCCATGTTTGTTAAAAAGGACTGGAAGCAGCTGTATCCAGGAAAGTAAGATCTCACTAATCTCAGTTAAGATTCTGTGCACCTGGGCAGGAACTGTTCACACCAGCAACAGCACCAGGCAACCTGTATGGTCCCACGTCCCATATAAGCCATTTGCTGTTACAGTAAGACAGACATTTGAGCAATAATGATAGCACCAAGTACCACATACATATATAAATGTTACGAGAATGCGGCGCTGGGTTTGCTCATTTCAAACTATTCAGATTCGTATAATTTAATGTTCACCAAAAAATTCTCAGCACTTGTTTCCTGCTCATCGCCTGAAGATTTTCTGTCAAAATTCAAACCATCCAAAGCAGTAAAACAGCTTAAAAAACACTCAACTGCCATATGAACCACAGAGAAGGAATACTGAAATATATGCAAATATTACTAGTCTTGTGCTGTACATCGACCCAGAATATTATCATAATAATCCGTGCGTTTGATATAGCGCCTCATCGTGTCTTCAAAACATCTCAAAGCGCTTCACAGAATATACTGTAAAGTGAATTGACTGTATTTTTGTGGGCGAAATACCAGACCTAGGTCAACAAGGGACATTTGATGACTAGAGAGATCAGAAGCAAAGTTACATTCCAAAAACATATTTTTTTTAAAAAAAGCACTGAATACTTACACTCAATTTCTCNAAAAAAACGACATTAGAGCAATCTTGATTACAGCTCACCATGTTTAACCAGAGGGTACAAATTAGATCAAGCAATCAAAGCACTCTGCAACATGGAACAAAAAAACTTGCCCTTTGCCCGTCTCTCCTCTTCCCGAAGACGCAATATATTGTCTAGATGGCCTTTACCAAGGAAATACATTTAATCCGAACATTTATTGTATGCAATTTCCTGACAAATTGTATGCTGTGTGTGTGCCATTGTTGCACAATAGGACAGTGGCAATCGAATTATTTGTGTGAGAGCTTTTAAATGTTAGCATTACTAAAAACATCAAACAGTGCTCGACAGAAACATCCTTGCATTGTACAGAGCGCCGAGAACATTCAAACAGCTCCAACCACTTCACAGGTATTTGCCGTCAAGTGCAGAAACGGGGTCTATAGTCAACCATGATAAACAATTTGAGTACAGCAAATAGCCGTGGACTGAAAGACCGATTTATAATATAATAATCCTTGCATTTTGATATAACTCCTTACCACATCTCAAAGCGCTTCACAGAACATACTGTGAAGTGAATTGACTCTATATTTTGTGGGCAAAACGCAGCAGCCAATTGCGCACAACAGTGTCCCACAATCAGCCATGGATTGAGTGACCAAATTATTGTTTTTTTTAAACGTGTAGGATAACTGGCCAGGAAGCCAGGAGAAACTAACTTCTATTCAATAACATCATGTGCTCTTTAGCGTGCACCCGATAGGCAAATCAGATCTCAGTTAACATCTCATTCGACAGCACCTCCCCCACCCGGTGTTGCACTGAAGTGTCAGCCTAAATGGCAAACTCCAATTTTAATAATAATAATAATCATTGCATTTGATATAGCGCTTTTCACGTCTTCTCAACGTCTCAAAGCGCTTCACAGAATATACTGTAAAGTGAATTGACTGTATATTTGTGGGCGAAACGCGGCAGCCAATTGCACAAAGCAATGTCCCACAAACAGTGGTGGATTGAAAATGACCAATTTATTACTGTTTTGAAGGGATTATTATTAGGCGATGGAGTAAGGAAACCTGAAATGTGAAATTCAATGCATAACCCAGAAACATGACTGCTAACAGCTGAACCCACCACCAACCAACTAATGACATTCTTATAGCGCCTTTTACGTCGGGAGGACGTTCCAACCAAACAGACCTTTAGGTTTGAGCCTGGTTTGAGTTCCAGACAAATCAACTGATATAATGTGAAACTATCAGCACTTTATAAAGCATTGGTTCAGTGTGAAATAGGACTTTAAGACTGTCCACAATCGGATGACACGATGCGAGCTGTAAATCTGAAGCTCGCGAATTATAGTGACTGTGTAAAGCGGTGTAAAATTCATCAGTTTTAATTCCAAGGGCATTTGTGGAAAAAACATTGATGAAATAAAAGCTATATTCAATAGTATCCAGCTGGGATAGAGCACATGTCAATTCCTCTCGCCAAGCTCTGCGCTGGACAGAATATGGATTAAAAAATATTTCCAATTAAGTCAGGCAAAGGGGAACAAAAATGCTAAGCAAAGATGACAGCCATTTAGCCCACAGTGTTGGTTGTGCTGTTTCCCCACTGGAGCTTTTTCCCCCAAAACACTGTAGATTTTTATTCTGCAAGTGACTATCCAATACCGTTTTATATGCGATCCACTTCACCAACCACTCATGGTAATGCGTTCCACATCCCAATAAGCTTTTATGTAAGAGATTGTGGCCTTCTTATAGTGTCAAGTGGTAGTGTCACAGTGGGTAGGTTTGGGTCATGTCATACATCAGCTTATAGTCTAAACAGGTAGTCAGCCTATCAGCACTGCAAGCGTGTCACATTTAGTAACCGTGGGTTCACAGGAGAGCCCAGTTAGACACACACACACACGTGTTTGTGGGATACTGCTGCGTGCAATTGGTTTCTGTGTTTCGCCCACAAAATACAGTCAATCCACTTCACAGTATATTCCGTGAAAAGCTTATGATTACTGTTTAGTGGGGAGACAGAGTTCAGTTGCACAAAACTGCACGGAACATAGTTGTGCTTTGACTTCGACTTCATTCCGTACAAAGAAGTACGCAAAAGCGATTACATCCGCCAACTAAGCAGTTCAACACTTTCAACCATCACTGCTGCCAACAGGGAGTTTGTCTGATGGTAGAGACACAACAGAAGTGTGTGCATTTGGAGCGATGCAAAAATCAGAGCTCGTGTCAAAAATTACTTTGTGTAGATAAGGCCTTATATTAAAGTTCGGACTAAAATAAAAACTTCAGCAACAGGTTTGCAGATCCAAGTCTTTATACTCTGCAAATTGTTTAATTGGATTACAGTAAAATCTCTTCATTAGGTGCTTTAGCGGCCAGGGACAAGAAGCCACTAGGGCAGCACGTTAAAAAGCACCACGGATTAGCCTTATCTAGGTCAATAAAGAGGATACGGTCAAAGCAATGATGGGTAGGACTGCAGTAAGCATTCAGCATTTTACACACTGCTTTCAACATCAAATAATAAGAATTGCGTTTGATATAGTGCCTTATCATGTCTTCGAGACGTCTCAAAGAGACAAAAGCCTCTGGCGCCCTAACTGAAGGATTATCAGCAGGTCCTCTGGCTTTCAAAAGACCAATGTGACAAGAGAACCATCAGCAACGCTACCTTGGATACCATTTGTTCATCGACTCTGTCCTCATGTCCATCGCAATGAGGAATACCTGAATTTCTAATGTCCTAAGAACCTTTGCAAGTTTAAGGCCCCCCCATCCACAAGGCTGACAGCGAATATCTTGGCATGTGATCTAAAGCTGAGGTTCCAATTGTTTCCGAATTAAAACTCAGTAGTTGTTGAAGGCAGCAACACAACAGTGATGCTCATCACGACAATACTGCATGCCTAACTAAAATCTTCAAAGATGCTGAATAATTGTCTATTGTCTTCTCGTCCTCCTCTCCCCCCTCCTACCACCACCACCACCACAGAAGAGGCATAGTGGCTGAAAGCGAACATAAACAGAATTAATCAGAAATTTGAAGTCTGTTATTTACAGGTTCTATTATTTGTCAGAACACTAAATACAAATGTTCTTTATATTTTAAATGACATTGCTCACAGCTTCAGCTACAGCCTATCATACAGCGATAGTAAGTTTCCTTACAGTATCTACTTATTGTTAAGACATTTTTGGCTAAGAAACAATTTAATATTACGATAGAGTATAACTATTGCCAAGATACAGTTCTGCCTGATGGGACAGCAGCCAGACACATGTAGGACTCGGAGCCAAAGGCATCAAGTGGAAAAAATTCTGGTGATGCATCTTTTAAAAGCATTGATCGTAGCAGAAGGCAGATGTCTGATACTGGCCTGCATGAAAGTAATGCCTGCAAGTTAATTTCTCACATAACCTCTGTACAGTGGAGTCCTGTAGCTTAGTGGTTAGAGCACTCGCCTCACATGCAAGAGGACCTGGGTTCGATTCCTGGAAGGGTGAAACTTTGGTCAAGTTTCCTTACTCCACACGCCTCTGTTTACCTAGCAGTAAGTAGGAGCACGGTTGTTAGGCGATTGGCGGATTGCTTTTCCGGGGGTAATAATCCCTTCAAAAAAAAAAATCCATGGTCACTCAATCCATGACTGTTTGTGGGACACTGCTGTGTGCAATTGGGCAGCTGAGATTCTCCATAAAATATGCGTACAGTGTACCCTGTGAAGCGCTTTGAGACGTTTCGAAGACATGATAAGGCGCAATAACTAATGCAAAGATTATTATTATTATATCAAAAGCAAGGATTATTATCATCATAATATTATATTATTATAAATCTTGTAGTCCCACTGTATAACCGGCAGAGAGAAAAGACATTTATGCTCCAGAGCTGGATTGGGGTTGTTACGAGTACAGCATTCAACAATTATTGACCAGTTTAAACAAATCTAGACACATGCAGGAAGTCTTTCCATTGCCAGCGATGGATTATTCAAAAGTTCACACAAGTCCTATCAAAACCACCACACACATCACTAATTTTGAAGGACAAATTGATTTCCATTGTTGACAGATCCAGGAAAAACATATATCCCAATTGCCTGCCCTAAATTGTAGATAAGCTAAGCAAACAACCCAAGGAATAACTTTTCTCCATCTTATAAACTTGACAAATACAAGGATTATTATTATTATTTTTATGAAAGCTATTCTGTAGCTGAGATACAAAAGCAAAGATCGAAGCAAAAACGTCCAGAGAGAAAAACAAACCACAAAAAATAGGTTCTCTCTCTTCCAATTTGTAAGAATTCAGTTAAATGCAAGATTATAATTACTCCTTTTGTGCCCGTTTGTCTCCAACAGGAAATTAAATGAGCCATCCTGTCACTAACTAGAGTATTGAGTCAGTTGAAAAGGCATGACCATGCAGAATCTCAAAGTCTAAATGCTCTTTCAAGACATTTTATTTTTAAAATGGACTTCTGGTCATCAGCTTCCTATTGCAAAAAGTGCACAAATATTCGGTTTAGTTAAGCCTGCCAAGAATTTTCAAATTCACCCACAAAATATTAAATTCACTTTGCAGTGTATTCTGTGAAGCGCTTTGAGACGTCTCGAAGACATGATAAGGCGCAATAACTAATGCAAAGATTATTATTATTATTATTATTAAATTCACCTTGAATTGTCTACTGAAGCTGACACAGGGGCACCATTTTTTTTAAACAGATAACATCAATGGACATGTCAAATTGACTTTTGATTCCATGTTTGCAGGAAGAAACGAACTTGCCAGAAGCATTTAATATCAGATCAGTTTTTCAAAATGACAATTCCCAAATGTCAGCGAATAGACTGATACAGATGGTCTGGATACACACATTTTCCGGCCCACGCATAATTCAACTTTTAACTGCTTAACAGCAGCATGAGGACTCCAAGTACAAGGATCAAGAGTACAATTTCGAGATAGCAGTGTGAATACTTGTCTGATTTAAGAGCATTTGTTTTCTCGCACAGCAACAATACGGTCTATTGATGGCCAAATGACTATACTGTGCTCTGCATGCTCCATGTCAAGGCAGCAGCAGGTTGGTAGCATACTCCCACTTCCGCTACCTTCATTCCATCCAGGACTGTGTGAAAGAGGATCATTAATCACACAGCGCTAATCCAGCCTAATCCCCAGTCCTCATAGACCAGAATTCAGCAAGTTCACTCTAAATCTAAGATGAAATTTAAGTGGATGTTCTGGAAAATTCTACAACTATGAAGCTGAACCCACGGGAACAGTACAGAGCTGTCAATTTAACACACATTCATACAGGCATCTATTGGACATTTATGGGGTTGGTAGTTTGTGCATTATTTATGGTTCCTAATAATACATTGTCTAGCTCCGAAAAGTGAAGAATTCCAAGGGTTAATTTCTGACACAAATCACTAACTTACATGAAAAATAACCTACATTNAAAAACATTTTAAACGCACACCCAATGAGAGGAATAAAGGATTGGTAAGCCCGTCGAGCCTGTTCCGCTATTCTATAAGAGCACGGCTGATCTGTACCTAAACTGTACCTCAATTACCCGTCCTTGCCCCATATCCCTTGATACCCTGACCTAACAAACATCGCCCTTCAAATCTTCCACAAATCAATGGAGTAAATAAGCAAACAAATCGGATTCAAGCCTTTTTCGACAATACATACTTTACCTAACCTTTGGAAGAGCATTTCTCTCCCTTGCCATATTGGTTCAGTTTGTTTCTGGGTCAGAGAGTACGGGTTCACACCCTTGGTTTGGCTTGATCAGTTTAGATCAAGATAGAAGCGCAGTACTGGCACTGTCCTCTGCATGAGACATTGAAACCAAAGTGGTCATTAAAAGCCCTTGGGGCTATTTGAAAGGGAGTTTTTCTTCGTGGTGTTCTGGCTAATACTCCTCCAGAGTAACAGGCAATCATCTGGCCCTAATAGACGTTTACAGAAGCAAATCACTACACTTGTCTGGACTGACAAGCCAAATGCTTTGATGCGATGAGGTGTCACATGAGGAAAATGACATGCTTTCTTTCTCCTTCAGAAAAGCATCTTCTCCACTTGTCAATAAATCTAACAGAAAGGATATTTGCTGAATATTAAGTGCACATCGTTGAAGGAGCAAGTCAACTGACAGGCACAGAACAACTGCCCAGTGTACATGTATTGCCATCACTTTACTGATGACATAATGGAGTGCAAAAGATTCCGAGGATCAGAGAAAGCATTGTTTGCAGCACAGTGGAGAGTCAGACACAACCACGGACAATACTCCTTAAAAACAGCCACCTATTTAATACTGTTCAGAATTAGCTTAGAACAAAGCATCTTCGAGGATTGTTTGCCACCCTTGTCTTAGCTTAATAATACCAAGAATCCTTGCATTTGATATAGCGCCTTATCACATCTTCGTGATATCACGTCTTCACGTCTGGATTTCAAAGCGACAGAATATACTGTAAAGTGAATGGACTGAATATTTTGTGGGTGAAACGCAGCAGCCAATTGCACCCAGGCCCTCTCGCTTGCGAGGCGAGTACTCTAACCATTAAGCTACAGGACTCCACAACACTAACTCTTGGCAACAGAAGCATTTTGAACTGAACACCGGGCAGGTTTGTTGAGGATGGATAAATTCCGAAATAAAAATTAAATTTAGCAATTAATACTTTGATGAGTTTAATACTTTTGGTCAGAGCTTAATTCACATCAGAGACTAGAACATTCTATTCACATGTTCCAAATTCACAGCTCTCAAAAATAGAACACATTCTGGCAAAAAAGAAATTTAGTTCCACCCAAAAGGAGGTCAAGACATTCTGGATTAAAAACCCATGAAGGGAGTTTTTTTCCCCTCCCTCCGCCAATTCGAAATCTGATTAAATCTACAACAAACAGGAACAGGCCATATGTAAAGCATACACAAGAAGCAAGTGTGAGGACCTTGATATGTTAGCATTTTAAGACCGGAATGTGAAAGCGTTAAAAACACATGGCCTAACCTAATGTTTCTAAACCAGAATAGTGTAGTTATTATTATAAAAATGCTCAGCATTTATTCCTCACCACATCATCAAATACGCATCTAAAAGGAAGAAGTTCTCACACCCAACGTGGATGAGTATCCCAATTCCAATTTCAGTTTGATAAAATGCTTCCATTTTTCAAAATCATTGTCTAATGACACTTCGGAAGTTATTCCACCAAATTTATTTTACTCCAGTCGGCATTAATCCTTTTTACGCTTCCTACCCAGAATAGAGACGGGTACATTAATCCAGAGGATTGAAGTGTCAATGAGAAATGTTCATGCCTCAGTAAGTGGGAGGAATTTTGCAGTTGAAAACGTATGAGTTGTCTGTAACACTATTTTCTGGATACACATTCAACTCGCTATATGCATGGCACACAACAACCCCCCCCCCCCCCGCTCCCCCCCACCCACAATATTACTCTCTGTGGTTGAATAAACCTCATCGTCGTTGGAGAAATCCCTCAACCAACTATTTCTACTAGTAGACATGTCGAGTCCTGTAGCTCAGTGGTTGGAGCACTCGCCTCGCAAGCGAGAGGACCTTGGTTCAACTCTGGGGCGGGAAGGACAGGACGAAGGCTTAGGCAAGTTTCCTTACTCCACACACACATCTCTGCTTACCAGCAGTAAGTAGGAACCCGGTTGTTAGTTGATTGGCGGATCACTTTGCGGGGGCAATAATCCCTTCAATCTGTTTTCAAAAAATAATAATTTGGTCGCTCAATCCACGACCGTTTGCGGGACACTGCTGTGCAAATTGGTTGACCCATTTCGTCCACAAAATATACAGTCAATTCACTTTACAGTATAGCTTGTGAGGCGATTTGAGGTGTCTCGAAGACGTGATAAGGAGGTATAATAAATGCAAGAATTATTATTATTATAATATACAAGTAGTGGGCAACTTTTAGCTACACAAAGTGACTCAGAGATACATCCCACAACTGATCACGCTAAGTTCGCACCCCACCCTGTAACATGGTCAAAGTTCACAGCCCACGCCAGAAATCTCAGTCACATTTCACCCACCCAATATGACTCACACATTAAGAGATCTGGTTACCTCTTGTCTTCCTGGAAATCATTTCAGAAAAGTTTTTCCCACTGACTGACTACTTACAATTTTGCTGCAGAGTTTTCTAATTTCTTTAAAACGTCTGTGGCCATCAATATTTGCGGTTAGCAGCCCCTGGCTTCACAAGTCACTCGAATATTGTCCATCAATAAACCATATCTAACATTGGTTACGTTTTTAAGGCTACTGTAAAAGTAATAACTAATGATTTTTTTTAAAGCTTGTGACCATTTGGGGATAAAAAGACCAACCTCAAAGAGTAATTGGGTGACGACAACGATTTACATTTAACATAGCGCCCCTCGCGAAGAGTGGCATCTCAGAGCGTCTCTTACAGATTGAAAGGGGGGGGTAGGGAGGAGGAGGGGAACAAAGCAGGAAAATAGCGGAATTATAAAGTGAAGTTTAAATTATGCTAAAATACTGAAGACGAAAGTCAACTGGATACACGAGTTGTGCAATTAATAATTAGCATTAATAAAGATCCCGGGACTGGTTGATTGCGTGAAATTGTACCTTTAAAAAAGCAACTCACTGTAAGTCGAAGGCAAGTCAAAGGATGTCATTACTTATAAACGTTCACAGCCCTTTTGAAATTACATAACTGACCAACTGTCAAAGCAGAATTTGAACATTTGAGGTCTGACCACACGAAGCTTCACAGTCATCTCTGGTAAAAGTGTCAAGTCAAGATAATAAGGGGAAAGCTAATCCTGCATCAATATAAACTAGTTCAAGACTGGAGCTCAAAGAGAATGGTGTTCTAGTGATAAAAATGTGTTTTTTTAATGTGACTCCCGTTTTCTCAAACGTAGAATTATTCCCAACAGCTTCAACAACAACTTATATTGACACAGCACTGCTCACACAGGGTGGCATCAAACAGAGCACTTGACAGTGGTGGAGCACGTGTGGGAGGAAGTGTAGGCACGGCCGAAGAGGAAGGTCTTCAGGCGCGATCTGTTAGTTTTAGCTTCAAGTTAGTTTTACACATTTCTCCCTTTGCCTCCCCTTCCAATGCCAAATATCATTTCGAGGCCAGGAGGGCAGACCCATTCTTTGGCTACAGGTGACGTCTCTTGGTTTAAGTAACTGCCTCCATTCAGTATCTCACTCGACAAGGAACTGAGTGTGCAACCCACATCCTTCCCCTCTGAAGTGGTGTTAGAAGTTTCAATCCATCACCCAATTAATCAGACTAGTTGGGCTATTTCCTTATAGGGAAGAAAGCCTTTCAATATTCGCGTTGTGCAAACCAATTACCTGCCGATGAACATCAATCCATTAATAATAGTAATAAGCCTTGCAATTGATGTAGCGCCTTATCACGTCTTCGAGATGTCTCAAAGCGCTTCACAGAATGTACTGTAAAGTGAACTGACTGTAATATTTTGCTTTGTTTGATTGGATAAAGTACATCTCCATGAAATCCCAAAGCAGCTTGCCAGAGACTTGTATGAACTTCTGTAAGATTTTTTGAAATATCCATTTAAGACATCAGAAGTATACGACATGTCCTAACTGCATTTAATTGACAGGAACAGTAATTACACTAAAGTAAAGCTACTTAGCTTCTGGACTGAAGCCAAAGACTTTACACAAAATGCAAATGATCCTTAATACCTAAATGAAACCTGAATCACCCTTTTTGTACATATTATTGCAGTTTTAAAAGCCCATCAGACAGTGTTGTAAGGCATCTACATCATTAGCATATACAATCAGGAAAAGGTAAAACAGCTATAAATAGCTATAAACCACAAACAGCTCCTCTACCAGTCACATCAATACACCTGCACTTCCTTACGTTTTGAAGCCGTGAATTGTGACATATACCCCAGTCTTTCTACAATAAGCTTCAAAGAAAACATTTCACAAACTAGCCAGAGGGGAAAAGTGAAGGGTACATCAAAAACCATAAGACTAAATATCCAAGGGCAAACCCTTTAATTGAGTAACACTGACAAACACAATGCTTCAGCTCAGCAACTGGAAAGAAAGTTCATAAATGGAAGTTTCACAACCCAATTTTACCATCAATATCTCAACACTGGAGGCCCCAACGCTCGGTCACAACCACATTTAATGCTAGGCACAGATCATTCTAAAGACACTCAGTGGCAGAAAATGCCAGGAATTTGCTTATTCATTGAATTTGATATTGAATGGCCTGGATTCAAAGTCCAAGATCCAATAATGGCAGAATGTCAACTATGGGGGGGGGGGGAGAGAGAAGAGGATAGAGATAATGAATTAGTCTCTAACCCTTTCCCATTAGCTGCAAATGCTTCAATATAAAGCAATCCATTCAACGTCTCTCAAAAAGAGCTTGCTCCACCCAAAAAGACATGCCCCAGGAAAAATGAGAGCGATATTAATAAAAAATCAATTTCTGCCAGGTTCAGTGTTGCGAAAATTAATCTTGAAAGAAGCATGCCCACATTTAAACAATAAATGTCTATAATGCCAGTCAAACAATGTGCTGTAAGCAAAAAAGGGACAAACCTTTACTGTAGCTCTAATGTGCAGATTCACACCCCCCCACCGCCCCATACACACAATTTTGTTGCTCCCGATTGCCATTCATGATTCAGGAAGTGGCCAAGGTTGACGGTCTACAGGTATACAGCTAGCAATATTAATAATAACCCTTGCATTTGACCTAGCACTTTATCATGTCGTTGAGACGTCTCAAAGCGCTTCACACAATAAACTGTCAAGTGAATTGACTGTATATTCTGTGGACAAAACGTGGCAGCCAATTGAGTTGACCATCAATGCTCAAGCCCCACACTTGAGGAGTTTTTGCATTTGATATGGCTACTCGAGGAAATGGCGTGAAATAGATTCCAACAGTGAAACCTTGTGGCTTGTCCCAATCGTATCAACACGGCATGAAAGCCTAACCCAAACAGTTATTTTTTGCTCAAACCTCAGAATCAGCCGATAAGCACAGACCAATAGAAACCACAAACTATCCATTAATGCCGATAACAAGATGTGCTGAGGAGCAAGGTTCCCAGTAAAACTAGCCCGAGCGTTGTAATGTACAGTCCGATTATACAAAGACCAAAGCAGTTTACACAAGAGACATAAATTTCATTGAACCTTGTAAGCAAATCATGAGCAATCCTACTGAGAACACTTAAAGAAAGTATTTCAAGGCAGGGGTGTGAAGATAGGCTGAAGCGTATCCAAACTATTACGCATGCATTAGTTCTCAGCATCACCAATAATATTTCAAAACAAAGTGGATGATTTACATCTGAACAGACCAGCCAATCCTATACGCTGCACAGTTTGTAAGTGGAGTCGCATAGCGTAGTGGTTAGCACGCTCGCCTCGCAAGCAAGAGCACCCGGATTCGATTCCCGGAAACGGCAAAACTTTAGGCAAGTTTCCTTACTTCACAAGCCTCTGTTTACCTAACAGTCGGTAGGAATCCAATGGTTAATCGATTGGTGGATCACTTTCCAGGAGTAATAATCTCTATACATACATACACATATGTATACATTATGTATAAAAATCAGATCACTCAATCCATAACTGTGTGTGGGACGCTATTGTGCAATATTGGCTGCACGATTTGCCCACAAATACGCAGTCACTACGCTTTACAGTATATTCTGTGAAGCACTTTGAGACTTCTCAACGACATCTCAAATGCACTATATAAATCAAATAACAATAACCCAAGTTGATACATACAGTCCTTATTTATATTGTTTAATTACTCTGCATAATTACTTCAACTGAAGTTGAATCCCAATGTACAGTATAGCACTTAACAGCTTCTAAATTGGTACTGGAAGTCCAGAGGTCAAACTTTAAACTGTTTCCCCCCACTGAAGGCTCCCACTGAATTAGTTTCACCATCTGCTGAATGCTAGAGGGCCTTCGGAACTAGTAGAAAACAATTTGTCAGAGACCAGCTTTTGCTAAAAAAAGAGCGGTAAAGCTCTTAAGGTTAATTATTCTGTCTGTGCGCATTTAGTAACTCAGGAGCTATTAAGTGCACTGTCACAGTGTGATGACTGCGTGCAAAACTGAACTCAAATTAGGTGCAAAAACAGAGATCGCTGGGAACGCTCAGCAAGTCAGGCACTATCTATGAAGAAAGGAAAGTGGGTCAACGTTTCAGGTCCACGACCCTTCACCAATTCTGATGGATTGGTGAATTATGCTTTTTTAATTTTTCTTTTTTTTTCAGGGATTATTATTCCCGGAGAAACAATCCGCCAATCGACTAACAACCAGGTTCCTACTTATTGCTAGGTAAACAGAGGCGTGTGGAGCAAGGAAACTTACCTGAGGTTTTGAGGACTCGTGCATAACAAGGAATAAAACTATGCTTTAACGAAAAGGAACAGATTCAGTGATTCAGTTTTAACATTTCTTAAATATTGCTTGTGAACTATCAGTCAGTTTGCATTGTTTTGATGAGTTTATCAGCTCTTGTAAGAAACCACGACAATTATGAAAACATTTTCCATCATGCTAAATCGCCAATCAATGACACACAAAACTCCCTCTGCATTTTTCATGATTCCAGTGAATTTTATTATTCTACACTGCATTTCATTGATGTTCTCTACTGCAGTCAAACCACAGGGCTGAATTGCATTGCAAGATATCTCTGCAGCAGCAGCAAACCAGTTTAGTCTCACAAGAATATTACTTTGTACAAATAGTTTTAGGAACAGACAAAAACTCTTAGCTGGAACAATTTTGTAATCATGCAGTCATGCAAGACACATTTTCTGTCTTATGGTCACTAGCTTCAGTCCACTGTGGCCTAATCTAACAAATGAAGTATGAAGCGTTGTCCTGCATTGCCTTGCCCTGAAGGGATTCCGATTGCTTCTATTTTCTAAGCAATGGATTTGGTGTGAAGGTCTTACCCTTCCAAAAGAATGCACAAAATTGGT
Source organism: Callorhinchus milii (assembly GCF_018977255.1). Lineage (NCBI taxonomy): Eukaryota > Metazoa > Chordata > Chondrichthyes > Chimaeriformes > Callorhinchidae > Callorhinchus > Callorhinchus milii. The sequence goes on along the minus strand of NW_024704760.1, from coordinate 853,811 downwards.
TGGTTCCACTAACCCTCTAAACCATGAGTTCTTCAGCATCGTATGACAAATTGTCTTCAAATAGTTCGGAAGGCCCTGTAGCATTGAGTCAGCTGGTTTGGGACACGACATGTCAAGCGACTGTCAGGATGGTGGTGGCGAACTGGATGGACCTTGGACTTGTATTGCCGAGCAAATTCTTATATAGCTGGTTCAGGTCCATAAATCTACAGCAACTGTCTGATCTAATCTGGTCTTTTAAAGTGAGCTGAAGGGGAGAAGCTCAAAAGAAACAGATACCAAGTGAAGTTGAAGTAAAATCTACATGGGGACCTACTGGAAGGATAACATTTTCTGTCAAACAGAGAAAGAGGAAGAGGCAGATTGGACCTCGGTTCAATATGCAGAGACGTGTGGAGTAAGGAAACTTGCCCAACATTTTGCTCTGTCTGGGAATCGAACCCAGGTCCTCTCGCTTGCGAGGCGAGAGTGCTCTAACCACAAAGCTGCAGGACTCCATGAGCTTCAGTAGATCAGGCGTTTCACAGGATACATACAATAGAACACACAGCTGCTGAAAACTCGCTTTAATCTGAGCAAAAAACATGCCGTTTCTGACTCATCAGAACTGGAATGTAGCAAACGTTCAACGACTTGAGCTCAGTTACTATTTATCAGGGAATTCCAGATGGGATTTTAGAATTATGACAAGTCACAGATCTTTTGTGGTATTCTACATTTTCTTACCCGGCAGATAATGCCATTATCAGTGACATCCTGCTTTCAGCAACATTTCCTGTTTTCCGGATAGAGTTCAGGTCCCAAAATACAGTATCACTTTCGTTGGTATCAGTTTGGGAGAAAGGTCGAGAAACACAGCCAATTATCCTACCACGCTTGCCTTGCAGATAAAGTCAATAATGACATTTGCTGCAGAGTTCCTGTCCAATAGATAGTGTTCCTGGTACCAAATTCAGATTCCCTACAGTTCAGGGGTTCAAAATAACAAAGTTGCTCAGGCTGCTTCCTACTGCATCATTAGATAAAGCTTGTTGCAATTCCCTTTACCACAGTGTCATCCCGACGTGACACTCTTTATAACCATGATCCCATTTTACAGCTGCTGTAATAAACCAGAGACTGAGGTTAACTGGACCGACAGTCTAATGATGCAAGTTATACAATAAAAAAACAATAACCCTCGCATTTTACATAACGCCTTATCACATCTTTGAGACGTCTCAACAACAACAACCTGCATTTATAGAGCGTCCCTCACGAAGAGTAGCGTCCCAGAGCGCTCCACAGGATAAACTGTAAAGTGGATTGGCTGCATGTTTTGTGGGCGAAACGCGGCAGCCAATTGTGCACAGCGGCGTCCCGCAAACACTCGTGGATTGTCTAGTCACACGAACTTAAAACAGCTCCAATACGCACAAACACACTGCACCCATTAAGTGGTGGATATAATGGCAATTAAAACCTCTTTCCTCCTAAACATGTTGGCCCAAATGTTTTGAGACCAGTGAAAGTATGCTGGGGGGGGAAAACATGCAATCCACCTCACCCCTCTCTGCCCTCCCACTCAACCAACGCACCCACATGCTCTTCCCCACACAATTCTGCGGTGGATTGTGACCCCGACACACTTAGCACGCAGCAAATCTTTTCTTCTATAAGCTCCCACGATTGCCTCCTTTTGTCTGGCACCATCAACACATCTGATCTCCCCATCGCCTGTCCTCCACCTAATCTTTTCCTTTGTCTTTCTTTCCACACCCCCTTCTCTGTTTGCCCTTATAAACTGCTCCGTTCCAACCTCCCCCAGTTCTGACAAAAGGTCGTCGACCTGAAACATTAACTCACTTTTCTCTCTCCATAGATGCTGCCTGATCTGCTGAGTGTTCCCAACGACTTCTGTTTTTATTTCAGATTTCCAGCATCTGCTGTATTTTGCCTTACATTCAGCAAGTGGTCCTGGTTTAAAACGAAATAATCCATCATGTGATGTGATTAACGTAATCCCCCTGAACAATTTGTGGCGATACCTCTGTGTTGCTTTTCTTAGCAAAATAAAGTAATCTGCATTTTATAGAAATGGTCCCATTATTTAACCGTGCTGGCAAATAGAGTAAAGCTGTATGTAAGGTAAAGAGCACAAGCTACAGATAATAATTCTTCAGTCATGAAATTGGTCACTCGACTGCACAATCTGGTGCTCAGTGAAACCATGGAATAAGCCGCCAACATTTTCCCTGACTGTTCCTTTTGCTGCATGAATTTTGCTCAATTGAACTCCTCTCACCGAAATGTACAGCATTCGCTCGGCTGTGATAACTGAAACATTTTTTTCTTGCAGCTCACTGTAATGAAACAAATTATTACATCAATACTTTCAATGATGAAGAAATCCCAAACCCTTCCGAGTAACAAAGGAGCGTACTCAGCAGCCAGAGATTCCTGACATAGCGATACAGCCAACAAAGCTTCTTTTATACATTTCCCACATATAACAGTACATATTTAGGGTAATATGAACTTTTGCCACGATGCATCGCCTTTTCAGGTATGTCCACAGACACACCTCAAAAATCAATGTGATGTCATTTTGGAGTCCTGTAGCTTAGTAGTTAGAGCACTCGCCACGCAAAAGAGAGGACTTGGGTTCAATTCCTAGGCAGGGCGAGATGTTGGGCAAATTTCTTTACTCCACACGCCTCTGCTTACCTAGCAGTAAGTAGGAACCCGGTTGTTAGTTGACTGGCTGATCGCTTTTCCTGGGGCAATAAACCTTTCAAAAATAAATAATAATTTGAATCCACGACGGTTTGAGCGCAATTGGCAGTCGCGTTTCGCCCACACAATACACAGTCAATTCGCTTTACAGTATGCTAATGGGATTACTATTATTATCCTGGTTCCAGAGGACGCATCTCCACTCTGGAACCAAAACAAAATTTCCAATCAAACTCCAATAAAAACGTGCAACTTAAAAGATAACGGCATGACCCTATTCTAGCGCTTGAATTGCTCGTGCCACAGGAAGAGAGTAACAAAGCACTGTGCCTCCCTAGGAAATAAAATGGTGGGGGTAGGAGGCGGGTGGAAGGGAAAGCTCTCCGGCCTCAACTCCGCTTGCCCACGGACACATTTCTTGTAAGCGAAAAGACGTCACTAGAAGACACTCAGAAGCCCCTACGCTGGTTAATAGAGCAGACACGATGAGGAAGACAAGTTCCAGCTCAAAAGCCCCTTGAGGCACTGCTGTTTAAAATAGGAGGTCATGATATTTCAGTGTCTAACAGGAAGGTGTGGTGAGCCGATGGGTCTGCTTTGCTTAGATTCAGAGAGAGAACTGCCACTTGCGCTCGCTCCATCCACCTGCACACGACAGAGAACAAGAACAAGCACAAAAATCTTATAAGATATTCAACAATTGTTTGGGGGGTGGGGGGGGGAGTTAGAAAAACTGCATTTCACTTCTTGTATTCGAGGGTTTCTGTTATTTTCAGCAGATGTCACCCTTTGCTTTATCCCTCCACATGCAAGCTTTTGCTTAAAAATAAAGGCCACGCCCTCAAAACATTAGACACCAAACATTCTTAGAATATCCCGCTGACATCGCGAAAGCTGAAGGCATCAATAAATTACAACGCTGAAGGAGGGAAAGTTTAGTAACAATAATAATCCCTGCATTTGATATAGCGCCTTTGCCACGTCTTCGAGACGTCTCAAAGCGCTTCACAGAATATACCATGAAGTGAACGGATTGTATATTTTTGTGGGCGAGATGCGGCGACCAATTGCGCACAGCAGCGTCCCACAAACCGTCGTGGACTGAGTCACCAAATTATTATTGNTTTTTTAAGGGATTATTACCCCCAGAAAAGCAATATTATCATCTTTGCCACCTTCCTGACCTTCCTCACCATCGAGGCAGATTGGGAGCAGAGGTGACACAGCCCCGCAGGGACATGGAATGTCAACCCCAGGCTCCCGTTGGCAGCAAAGTCCGAACATCGACCAACCCTCAGGAATGTCACCAGTTTCTTCCCGGTCTGGAAAACCGAGCTGGGAGGGAAAGGAAAGAAAAGCAAACGCATAGTAGCGCACCAGAGACCAGCCCGCCTGCTCGTGTTAGTACTTTTCTTCAGTGTGCTTGTCTCTAGGCCAGTTTTAACAGCATTCCCTGGACTCGTATTGGTTATATTTGGGATACGTTTCACTCCTTGGAAAAAAAAGCAAAGGATAATTCTGGAATCTGAAGGGTGCTATTATAGATACTCAACGGGTTAGGGTAAATATTTTGGACAGGAAGAGTACTATTTGGAAAGAGGTGTGGGCCACTTTTACATGAGCAGCTGCACTGTGCTATCCAATATTTTCAGGCAGGCCGACAGGAATCTTTGAGAATCAACATTTCATCAAGCGATGCTTGAAATTCAACCAGAACAGACCACTTCAATATTTCTTAAGCCACGCGCGTAATGGTCCCAATAACGCTGCCGGTATTTATGCAGTTAGCCTTTCACAATAATAATAATCCTTGCATTTGATTTTGCGTCTTATCGTGTCTTCGAGACGTCTCAAAGCGCTCCACAAAATATATCTTAAAGTGAATTCGACTGTAATATTTTGTGGGCAAAACCCGGCAGTCAATTGCGCACAGCAGCGTCCCACAAACAGTCGTGGATTGAGTGACCAATTTATTATTATTATTATACTTTGAAGGAATTATTAGCCTGGAAAAGCGATCCGCCAATCAACTAACAACCAGGTTCCTACTTACTGCTAGGTAAACCGAGGCGTGTGGAGTATCCCCAATGTTTCGCCCCACCTGAGAATCAAACTCAGGCTCTCTCACTTTCGAGGCGAGTGCTCTGACCACTAAGCTACGGGTAGGCTGTACAAATGCAGACATTAGAATTCTGGATGCATTTCTCCCTCACACAGTGTCTGTCCTGTGTAGAGATCCTCAACACAAGCTATTTCACATTCACACAACAGTGCATTAAATAAGATGCTTTCGACGTTAATCTTCCCGACGCAAGATTTAAATTTGTTTCCGTACCAAGGTACGCAAAAGAGTTTGCGAGGTTCATCACAACACACATCTCCTCATTGCAAATTAACACACTGACAGATGCACTGCTGTCGCACTCATCAGAACATTCTCTTAAGCACAGAATTACACGGAAAGTAACAAGTACTAAAAACAAACCGAAAGCAAACAGTGTGCATGTTTTGCTTAGCTCAGTTGGTAGCACTCATCTCTTGAGCAGAAGATAGCAGGTTCTGAGCTCATAATCTAAGATGATACTCAGTGCAATTGCTGTACTACAGCACTGAAGTGCAGTCCTTTGGATGACAAATTAAAACAAGGTTCCATCTGGTGCATGTTAAAGATCCCATGGCATTACTTCGAAGAAAAGCAGCGAGTTCGTTTCCCTGATGTCCTGGCCAATAAAATATCCTCATCCAAAATTCAGCAAATCCTCTTCGGGGGGGAAAAAAAAATCCTTGAAGTCAATCCCAGGTCAGATATTTAAATACTTACTGCATTTCAGAGATTTCACCGTGCTGCAAGGAACCAAAATCTCCATTGTTTCAATCACAATTGTTCCAAACTTTGAGAACAATAAAACGCTGGAATTTTATTCCTCTAACCACGGCAGCGGGCACAGCTAGCACCTTTGTTGTTGCTGCACAAATACACCCTCATACCACAGCTCCAGGAAAATTCATAGTTTGCAATAGATTAATAGGCTTCTTCCAACTCTGTCCTGCACGCAACTCCTGCCGGGCACGTTTAAACCCTTACACAATTGGTTTAATGAAAAAAAGCACACAGCAGATGGGAGTTACTCCCAAGTCACACAAGCAAAATAAACCGCAACACTGCAATAAATAAGACCAATTTAGACTGTGTGCGGCATGACATAAGCCGGTATTGAGTATTTTCTGCAGATCAAATCTCGGCACAGAGGCAAAAAAAAAAAAACCCAGCACAATTCTCTTCGCCCAGATAAGGGTTCTCACTAATAGTCCATTACAGTCGCATCAATAATCACCAAACAATAATGCTCAAGCTCCATTTAGCAAAATTAAAATGAAGAGACTCGCTATCGGCAACTGCATCGGATTTCCTGCAAACAAAGGCACAAACGTCGCTTGTTCAACCTCTCTTCTCATAAGAGACAACTTTATCAAACAATTGCTTCAGCATTCACACCACTGCCGATATTAAACCTCACTCCATCCCGTCAGACACACTCACTCTCACATACTTGTACGGCTGTCAAATATTTACCCTTTTTTTTAAAAAAAACTACTTTCAATTTCATGGATGTTTCGGCTGAACGCTCTTCCCCTCTGGTGCAGCTACGGAAAAAAAAAATGCTTCTAAACTGCAACGACATCACATTTCAACCAACATTTCCTGTCCCCAAGTCTCGATCAAAGCCATCCTCTCGTTGTACCAACTCTTTCATAAGCAGCAGAGGGCCGATAAGATCAGCGCCATCTTGCACAACATGTAAAATTAAAAAGTTTTAGTTTAAGCGCACAGCCGGGTTTAAGCTCATCAAGGATAATGCAGCACTAAATGTCAGCCGTGCTAGATGTTTAGTAAAATGCCCTTTTTGGGGCTTAACCTCTTTTAGCAACACATGCGCGTCCAATTCTCTGATTAGACTTCCCCGGCAGAAATGCTCCCCGGTTAGTCTGGCACCAAGTTTTAACTGGTACCGTAAAATAATCACTCCTTCCTACAGTGGTATTAAGGTCGTCGTAGCAGTGAATGAGGGAGAGGTGGCTTTGGGAGTTCTGAAGATCAGCAGTTGTTTACAGTGCAGCAAAGAGTAAACCTACCCCACACGATCATACACCTGCAAATAAACCCAAGGCGGAAGAGAGTTGTCAGGAGCCAATTACGGCAACAGGCTGGTGACAGGTACAAATTGCTTAGAGTACACACACCTTGTTCCTCCGCGCAGCTCAGAGCCTACAAAGGTTTAACTATTAATATGAGAAAGATTACATCAATCCTATATTAATCTCCACCTCGCAGGGCTCCGAGCAGATAGCGGCAGCAGCGAACAGAGCGATTCAAGCAAATCTCCCAACGTTCCCACGGGACTGGGCTCAGGACACAATGTGGGCGGGATGGCCTCCTGCTGTGATGAAAACTCTCCACGTTCCCAAACCCTCACACAACATGCCCCTAGACTTCCCAAACCACGTTACTTTGTTCCCTCTTTAACCCCCCCACCCCCTCCCACTCCGCGCCTCCCGCCCACCCCCCATTTCAAAAAAACCTCCCAAAGAATTATCTTCCATCTCACCCACAAAATATACAGTCAAATCACTTTACAGTGTATTCTGTGAAGCGCTGTGAGACGTCAGCGAGACATGATAAGGTCCCATATCAAATGCCAATGCAAGGATTATTATTATTATTATCTCTTCCAAAGAATCAACAGCTCTAAATCCTTTGCTTCCCAGTTCAGTGACTACCTCTACATGCGTCGAGCACTTTTAACTACACACTGCGTGTATGTATGTGTGTGCGTGTGTATATGTGCGTGTGTATGACAAAAAAAGTTACGGCAGTAGTCCACCTCCAGCCAAAATAAAAATCTCTTCACACACACACATACGCGCGCAACTGGTAACGAGAACATAATCAATCGCAGGTCAGTCATGGAAACCCTGGAGAAGATCTCACATGGAGAACAGAAACTCTGGGAAGCCGGAGTGGCTCTCGGAGGTTCGTGCCCTCCGAAAACTTCTCAACTGCTTTTTTTTCCCCCCCAGTTGTGGATCGACGGCATTTGGTAATGCGATTGGAGAGGAGAGGAGAGGGGGAAGCGCCCCGGAGGGGGGGGGGGGCGGTGGGGAGGGGGATTGGGGGGGGGTAAAAAATATAATAATCCTCGCATTTGATACAGCTCCTTATCACGTCGTTGAGACGTCTCAAAAGCGCTTCTCGAGGGATTATATTTCCTGTAAAGTGAATTGATTGCGTGTATACGGTGCGGGCGAAACGGAGCGTCTCCCCCACCCCCACCCCCCCGCAGACGGCGACGACAACTTGCACTTATATCCGACGCCCTCCCCCTCGGGAAATAAATGGCTTAAAACCACACGGGACTGAGTTAAGACAACTTTTTTTTTGGCAGCGACTCAAAGCTACTTGCGGGGGTGGTGGTGGGGGGGGGGGGCAACAGACTTACAGGAGGGTGGGTGGGTGGGTGTCTGTGTGTGTCTGTCTCTGTGTCTGTCTGTCCTTTTTTTTTGGCAGCTACAGGAATAAATCCTTACCAGATATTTCATGTAGTGACTGAAAAAAAACAAAGGCTGTGCACACAATTCAGGGGGTGGGGGGGGGGGGAGAGGGGGGAGAGAGGGGGGGGGGGGAAGCAACACGGAAAGGAAGGAAAGGAAGTTGGTTTTGGGGGGGGGGAAGTGGGGGTAACTGTGGAGAACGTGAGATGAGGAGGGTGTGTGTGTGGGTGGGGGTGTGTGTGTGTGGGGGGGGGTGTGTGGGGTGTGTGTGGGGGGGTGTGGGTGGGGGTGTGTGTGTGGGGGGGGGGTGTATGGGTGTGTGGGTGGGGGGGGTGTGTGGGTGTGTGTGTGGGGGGGTGTGGGGGGGGGGTGTGGGGGGGGGGTGTGTGTGTGGGGGGGGGGTGGTGTGTGTGGGGGGGTGTGTGTGTGGGGGGTGTGTGTGTGGGGTGTGTGTGTGGGGTGTGTGTGTGGTGGGGGTGTGTGTGTGGGTGTGTGTGTGTGTGTGGGGGTGTGTGTGTGGGGGTGTGTGTGTGGGGGTGTGTGTGTGTGGGGGTGTGTGTGTGGGTGTGGGTGTGTGGGTGTGTGTGGGTGTGTGTGTGGGTGTGTGTGTGGGGGTGTTGGTGGGGGTATGTGACCGAACACAGGGCCCCACACCCCCTCTACTCCCCCCCACCCTGACCCACCCCAACGGGGAGGGGGTGAGAGCAGGAATTACAAACCCCTGCGCGGGTGGGGGTGTTGGGGGGGAAATAACTCAACCCCCCCTCCCCTCACCCTAAGGGCTGTGACACGGCCTCCCCGGCCCCGAGGCCCTGTTGGCGGGCCGGTTGCTGCCCGCGGGCCGCCAGTTGCCTCTCCCCCGGGCCCGGGGCGGGGGGGGGAGGGGGAGGGGGCGCCTGAGGGCCTCGGGGGGGTGTGTGTGGGGGTGTGGGGGTGGGGGCGGTCACTTACCTCTCTCTCTCTCTCTCACTCCCTCTCTCTCTCACTCCCTCTCACACACTCTCTCTCTCTCTCTCTCTGTGTCGCTCGGAGCCGCCGCCCCGCCCGCCAGCCTCGCTCTCGCCTCTTAAACGGGCAATGCCTCTTAAAAGCGGCCACGCCGGCGGACCCCACTCACCCCCTCCCTCCCTCCCTCCCTCCCTCTCTCTCTGTCTGTCTGTCTCGCTCACTCCTTCTCGCTCACTCACTCACTCACTCACTCCACCCACCTTCACTCTCGCCTCCCCCTCCCCTCCCCCCCCCCCCCCCCCCCCTCCCTTACGCAGGCAGATTCTCTTATAAAGCGGCCACCCCAGTGGGACCCCATTCCCTGCCCCTCCGCACTCCCTCACACCCACACTCACTCACTCACTCACTCTCACCGACACTCACTCACTCCCTCACACCCACACTCACTCTCCTCACCCACACTCACTCACTTCCTCACACCCACACTCACTCACTCTCACACTCACTCACTCTCACACTCACTCACTCCCTCACACCCACACTCACTCACTCCCACATTCACTCACTCACTCACTCACTCACTCTCACCCACACTCACTCACTCACTCACTCTCACCCACACTCACTCACTCCCTCACACCCACACTCACTCTCACACTCACTCACTCTCACACTCACTCACTCCCTCACACCCACACTCACTCACTCTCACCCACACTCACTCCCTCACACCCACACTCACTCACTCACTCTCACCCACACTCACTCACTCTCACCCACACTCACTCACTCCCTCACACCCACACTCACTCACACTCACTCTCACACTCTCACACTCCCTCACACCCACACTCACTCACTCCCTCACACCCACACTCACTCACTCACTCTCACCCACACTCACTCACTCACACCCACACTCACTCTCCTCACCCTCACTCACTCACTCCCTCACACCCACACTCACTCACTCACACCCACACTCACTCCCTCACACCCATTCCTACTTCCATGCACTGAAATATGGGTGTCATGGCTCAGTCAGTCACCCTCTCGTTTCTGAGTCAGAAGGTTGTGGGTTCAGTGCCCCTCCACCGTCCCCATTGGCAGCACTTGGATTCGCATGGTTTAAGCCAGTGGTGGCAAACTCAAGGCTGTCAAGAAGCCCCCACGTCCGCGCCCCCCTCCCACCACTCGATATGAAAGGCGCTATAACAACAATAAAGTTACATTCATATAGCGCCTTCCATGTTAGAAGGCCATCCCAAGGCTCTGATATAAACATGTATGTGAATCTGCATGGAGTGGGGGCAGATAGGCTGAAAAACTGCTATTAGTCCATTTTTCCCCCCCTGAAGATACCTCGCTTTTCGAGGGGACAAAGATAGAGAGAGATAAGAACGTGTTGATGAGGCACTGATGACTCAATCAGTCCAAGAGAAACAACTGGAAAGACAACATTAACAAGAATGGTTTATCTATCTCGACAAGATAATATGCCATTTCAGACCTTTCTTGCAAAACAATGAAGAGATGAGATGACTCCAGATCTAGTGTTCGGTGACACCAAGCTGGGTGTATATCCTTTGGATGTTGAGCGTTCTGGCCTGACACGGAGTGTAGATGGAAATCAACTAGCAACCACATGCTCAACTGAGAGCGAGCGGCAAATATTTGTCACGACCAAGCTCTATCCTGTCCGCTGACATCCTGTGCTCTTTCTAACAGAAGCGACCTAATTATAATGCATAAGGGGAGTTCTAGCTGATATTTTTCCCCTATCCTCAGCCCATTGTATCATTCCCCATCATGAGCCCAAGATTACACATATCAGGTTGAAATGATAATATAATTGGCTGCCGCGTTTCGCCCACAAATATACGGTCAATTCACTTTACAGCCTATTCTGTGAAGCGCTTCGAGACGTCGAGAAGACTTAAAAAGCGCTATATCAAATGCAAGGATTATTATTATTATTTATTATAATAATAGTAGGAGGGTGACCGGAGGCATGGTCTTGAGACTGGCCTTGAAGGAGGTAAGAGAGGGGGTGAGTCAGAGGACTGTGGGATGGAGTTCCAAAGGGCGGAGGCAGAAAGGCTGAAGGCCCGACTGCCGATAATAAGGTGCAGACACAAAAGGGCCGAATGGCCTCCTTCTGTGATGTAAAATTTGATGACTCTGTTTCCGAGCCAACTTGCGGGGCGATGATTTCTGGTCAGCGGTGCAGGCAAGTGTGTCCAGAGAGGCAGAGAATTGTGCCACCAGTGTTGTTTCGGGAAGGGAGGATGTGAGTACACGTCACTGCCAACCACCAAGCTGAGAAGACTGTAACCACAGCGCCATTTCTACACAGATGTTACTGTGTGAGTGCTGTTAGGTTGTTTGTTAGGGAACATCCCTAAACTGTTACAGCAGTAAGGAAGTGACGCTCAGTTGGATAGATTGTTGGAGATGGAGTCCTGCAGCTCAGCGGTTAGAGCACTCGCCTCGCGTGTGAGAGGAACTGGGTTCGATTTCCGGGGGGGTCGAAATCTTAGGCAAATTTTCTTACTCCACACACACACACACCTCTATTTACCTAGCAGTAAGTAGGAACTCAGTTGTTATTGGATTGGCGGATTGTTTTTCCGGCGATAATATTCCCTTCAAAGCAAAAAGAAATAAGAATTTTATCACTCAATCCACGACTGTTTGTGGGGACGCTGCTGTGTGCAATTGGCTGCTGCGTTTCGCCCAAAAAATATACAGTCAATGCACTTTACAATATATTCTGTGAAGGGTTTTGAGACGTCTCGAAGACGTGATAAAGCGCCATATCAAATGCAAATATTATTATTAATATCATTATTATACTCTAACCTAACAAACATCTCTCCACCTCAGTCTTGAACATGTAGCAGTGATGTAGCTGACTTGGAGTTAACAATCAGCAGCAATCATATCGTTGGGACAAGGACTCTCCTCTGGGTCTTCAGTATGTTTATACAATCTATTAAAAATTAATGAGCGGAATTAGTTGAATTCAATTAGGTAACACATAACATAAATGGGTTCACTAGTGCCCTGACAGCTCTCTGGGCTGTTGAGATTCTCACTTACATACACCGCGCGGGGCTGTAGAATGAGTTGTCTCTTCAATTGAACCTTCACTCTCGCTCCCTTGGTGACCTTGTGGGTGAAGATTGATGTCATTGAAACATCGCAAAGCGATTCACAGAATACACTGTCAAGTTTCACCCACAAAATGCACCGTCAATTCACTTTACAGTGTATCCTGTGAAGTTCTTTGAGACGTCTCGAAGGTGTGATAAGGCGCCGTATCAAATACAAGGATTATTATTATAAATGTAGTAACTGTGTATATTGTGGGCGAATTGATTCCACGCGGCTGGTGTCGTCCCGAGCCGTTATCTGGGCTGAGAACCATCCCGAAGGCAGAGGGGCGGTGAATCCCATACAGGAATCAAACCCCATTGTTATTCCCTTCAGACAATGGAAACTCCACACCCATGTGTGCGACACTGAGCCTGAAGCCTGGAAACCCCCCTGGAGGCTTCTCAGTGATATTAGTCTGACAGCAGATATTGCGAGTGAACGAGCGATTGTCAAGAGCCTGAGAGCTGGACCTCTCACAAGAGCTTCGAGGCTAAGCTCCGAATAAACATGATTCATTTTGAGTGTTGGCCGCACAGCCAACCAGGCTGGGAAAGGTAAGGTAACCAGTCCTCTTGAAGAGAGGAACAGCCTTAAGCAGAAGTGAGAGGGAGGAGTGTGTGTGTATGCGGTTGCATGTGTGTATATATGTGTGTGTGTGTGTGTGAGGGGGGGTGGGGAGAGTAAATGTTAGCTGATTCGCTATTTTTGGAGACGGGAGCAGTCAGGTGGGCATTCACCTCCTAAGAATAATAGAGCCATCCATCCTGTTAAAGCCTAGACATGGGAAGTGCAGCTGTGGAAACAGTGGTGCAGAATTAACCACTGGACACTGAGGCAGTTCTTACTGGAACAATAATAATATTAATAATCATCCTTGTATTTTCACATTGGGAGGACGTCCTAAGGTGCTGGACAGTGAAGGGTTTGCACCCAAGCTGAGGGTTGGAATCAAGAGGGGGTGGAGGGCAGGGGGATTCGCAGTGGGAGGGTGACTGAAGGCACGGTCAAAGAGTAAAGAGGAGGGTCTTGAGATGGGCCTTGAAGGGGGCAAGGGCGGGGGGTGAGGGGGTGAAGGTGAACCCACAAACTTCTGACTCAGAGGTGAGAGTGTTACCAGCTGACCCCAGGCTGAGACCCCGTTGAGATCAGGATGACAAAGATTGTAATGATTTAGAAATGCACGGGGGAGAGAGCTACTCCATATAGCCACCACTGAGAAACAGAGAGGGAAGGAGGAGAGGAGGACTAGAATTTAGGCCCTATTTATCTATTTCCTCTTCGCTGTGTCCACCGCACAATCACTGCGTCTCCTGGGAGAGAGTTTCCACAGGACCTGGTTGAGTTTCCACACAAAGCCTGAGAGAAGTCGCTGGCTGGGAATAAGGTACAGGTTAACCCCTTGAACTGACAAACATGCCTGTTGCCTGTCAGGAAACCAGGCAGTTGATTGCGTGTGAAACAGGAAGCCCTTCGAGCAGCGGCCTCACTTCCTGCTTAATGAATATTCCATCGGAGAGACATTCGGGCTCACCTCCCCTATGCAAACATCTGCCCACTGCCGTGCTGGTGTGTGTGTGTGTCTGTCCCTTTAAATGAGCGCCTCAGACAGATGTGTGGGGCTGTGTAACATGGATTGTCATTTAAAATTTCCACTGACTCTTCATTTGTACGGCAATGACTGTATTCAAAACACACAGTCACTGCACTTTACAGCATATCCTGTGAAGCGCTTTATGATGTCTCTAAGGAGCTGTATCAAATGCAAGGATTATTATGATGCCGCCCAAAGGCCTCTTGAACGCAGGGAAGGAAAGCGAGTCAGTGAACGGAAACTAAACAGGAATTAAAGACACATTTAAAGAAAATTTTAAACAAAATCGGTCATTTACTCACTCCACGACTGTTTGTGGGGCACTGCTGGGTGTGACTGTGTGCTACGTTTCACCCACAAAATACACAAACCGAAACCACTTTACGCTCTATCCTGTGAAGTGCTTTGAAATGTCTCGAAGACGTAATAAGGCACTGCATCCAATGCAAGGATTATGATTTTTATTACAGTGTTAAAATAGCAATTTCAGGAAATGGAATCAACCTGGCTTTGCTTTTAGCCCACAGCATTAGACGGAGAAGTGGATTGATCTGAAGTTTCCTTGGCCTGCGGTCAAATAAACCTCAAGGCTCTTATATCCTAAGCCCGTTAATGAATTCATTCATTGCGTTCAACTTAATGCAGAACTTAAAGAGTTTTCAGAAATCAATGAAGTCCTTGGGAGAAGATAGCAGTGTCTGCTGACCTCCTGATGAGGCTCTTAGAGAGAGACCTTCAAGTGATTATTATATTGGCTTCTCTGGTGTTTCGCTGTTAACCAGTGATCGTTCCCATTGTCGTGGGGCTCGGCAACAGCCAGGCCTCAAATTCCACCCCTTCTCGGCCCTGAGACCATTGTTATAAACCTTAAAAAGATGGCGTATAAGAATTGCGGTAAATTCTCAAAGACTTCGTTTAGATGTTGTTTTTTTCTTTCTCTGTCGTCCTTAAAAAGAAACCGGCTTCCTTCTGAATTAACGACTGAATTTAAGAGTTTTCCACAAAGCCACGGCTTGAGACCCGACACATTATAATAATAATAATCCTTGATTTGACTTAGCGACTTATCACGTCTCCAAGACGTCTAAAAAGTGCTTGAAAAGTGCCAACACGATTCTTGTGCGCAGGAAGGGGAGGGAGACGGGGGGAGAGGGAGGTGTGGTGGGGGTTCTTTGGCAATGGGAGGGTTAAGTTCCTTCCCTCTCGTGGCTGAGATCTGGGTTCAATCGCAGACCGGACCGAGCAAACGTCTCCTCTGAACAAGGGCGAAGCTTCCCATGTTCCCGTTCAGTATTGTTCTGTGTTTAGCTCCGCTTTGGTTTATTGTTTAACAGGCAACTGTTGCTGTGGTGACAGGAGCACAGGGACAAAACAGGGCCGGGGCCGCCAACCAGGAAGTGCAGGTACAACCAAGCTGTTTAAACAGACGTGTCGTCCTTTTCTTCCCACGTAGCCTGGGACGTCAGAAACTCCAACGCCCATCCCTCCCCAATCCATCTCAGATAATAATACAAATATAATAATAATACTCGCATTTGACACAGCGCCTTATCACGGCTTCGAGGCATCTCAAAGCGCTTCACAGGATACCCTGTAAAATGTAGTGACTGTGTATTCTGTGGACGAAACACGGCAGCCAATTGCGCCCAGCGACGTCCCCACAAACAGTGATGGATTGACTGACCAAATTATTTTTTTTTTCAAAAAGGGATTATTACCCCCCGGAAAAACGATCTGCAAATCGACTGACAGCCGGGTTCCTGCTCGGTAAACAGAGGCATGTGCGTGGAGTCAGGAAACTTGCCTAAGGTTTTGCCTTAAATCTGTTGAGTCCACCTGAAGAAATACAGACCGGCCCATGTGGAGACAGCACCTCTGACAATGTGCCCCTCACCCCACTCCCCCAGCACTGCACTGGAGGGCCAGCCTAGACTGTGAGCTCAAAGTCCCCGTAACCCGAACCCACGACCTCCTATCTCAGAGGTGAGAGTGCGTTGACTGAGCCAGACAGAGACCTGATGAATCTAGTTAATATACACACACACTGAACTATGTGAGAGAGACAGAGCGAGAGAGAGAGATGTCCAGGGATGGGAAGAGGCTTTATGGGTCAAAGGGAAAATCAAAAGGTCTTGTGATGACATCTCCAATGATAAACAATACTAAGCCTCCCCCACCCAACCACTCTCACTCCCACCCAAGTTCACAGTATTTCAGAGCATTTGTACAAACAGCAGCTACACAAACACAACCCCTCCCTTGAGGAAAAAATGGGATATGAGTCATTGCAAAAGGCGAATGGGTGTACCTCGTTCAGCTCTCTGTCAGTCTGAGTGTCTCTGCAAAACTCGTAGACATGAACAATACTCTCTCACTCTCTTCCTACACCTTATAGCAGCGGGACGTCCCATGTTAACTAACTGTGGCTGTCTATCTTTTTCCGGTCACCTCCACTCTCTAAGTCTCAGGAATATCAATAGGTTCTGTTGGCTTTAAAAGGAGAATTGGAACGATTTACACCAACTGACGGCGTGGGTGGATTTTATGAGCAATGGTAACTGCTGCCTATTTCTGATCTTGTCCAGAGCACAGTACATAATCAGCTTGCCAACGCACTGAGAAAGAAAGTTTCAAAACAAACTTTTTGGGGCTTCAAAACACAAGAAAGTTTGGACCGAGAAAGGTTCTGCTTCAACCCAGAGGCAAGGTCCACTCCCCCCACCACCACCCCCTCCTCCCCCTCCCTCTCTCTACAGCAACCACTTGCACTAACACAGCGCAATTCACATAAGCGCTTAGCAATGTCTACCACTGGACACTGAGCAGGGAAATGTGAGGTTTAATGTATACATAAAATTATTATTATTATTCTTATTAAGTACGCGCTTCGCCCACAAAATATACAGTCAATTAACTGAGCAGTGTATCCTGTGAAGCGCTTTGAGACGTCTCGAAGACGTGATAAGGCGCTGTATCAAACGCAAGGATTATTATTGTTATTATCCCTATTATTCTAAATAATTAGCATTGCTCTTCCACATGTTTCAGTTGTATTATTACTGCAGTAACAGGACTTTGCGGACACCCTGTACACAATCCCAGAGAGCAGTGATGCAGACTCACAGCGAGTCCCTCCCTCACAGCGAGGCTAGAGCAGGAAGCAGCTGCTTGAAGAAAAGAGGAAGCAGGTGGTGGATGGCTCTTGTGATGGGAGTCTTTCTGGTGATGGTCTTGGGTGGGGAGGGGCCGGGGCTGGGGTTCCAACCGATGCGGTGTGGGGTGGGGTCGGGTGGTGGGGAATCCACATATAATAATAAAGAAAATAATCCTTGCATTTCATACAGCGCCTTAGCACGTCTGCTACACTGTGGAGTCCTGTAGCTCAGTGGTTAGAGCACTCGCTTTGCAAGTGAGAGACCTGAGTTCAATTCCAGGCAGAGGGCGAAACCTCGGGCAAGTTTCCTTACCCCACACAGAGCCTAATAACAATCCCTCCAAAACAAAAACAATAATAAATTGGTCATTTTCAATCTACGACTGTTTGTGGGACATTGCTGTGCGCAATTGGCTGCCGCGTTCGCCCACAAATATACAGTCAATTCACTTTACAGTCTATTCTGTGAAGCGCTTTGGGACGTCCTCCCGACGTGAAAAGCGCTATATCAAATGCAAGGATTATTATTATTATATTATTATTATTATTATAGTGGAGTGACTGTGTGTTTTGTGGGCGAAACGTAGCAGCCAATTGCACACAGCAGCGTCCCACGGCCAACATGGACTTGAGTGACCACAGAATCATTTTTCTTTTCTTGACTTTTTGAAGAGATTATTGGCCTCAGAAAAGCGATCTGTCAGTAAATTTCTACTTACTGCTGAATACACAGAGGGGGGTTTGTGTTGGTGCATGTGGAGTAAGGAAATTTGCCCAATGTTTCGCCCTGACCGGGAATCGAACCCGGGTCCTCTCGCTTGCCTGGCGAGTGCTGTCACCATTACGCTACAGGACTCCAAACTGCTGCATTTGCCCGCAACAAAAGCAATCATGAGACCCAGCGTTAGATGACTCCTGTGAAGAGCTTTGAGATGTTTTGACTGTTAAAGCACCGAATTGGATTGAATCCTGTGGGTCAATGTGTGTAGTTTGGGATTCGGAATGAGCAACATCGTCCCCGTGTGGCAGCAAGTGGCAGGGCACGAGCATAGGAACAGGAGGAGGCCATTCAGACCCTCGAGCCTGTTCCGCCATTCTATAAGGTCATGGGCTGATCTGTACCTCAATTCCAATTACCTGACCTTGGCCCAAAGGAACCTCAGAGGATATTGACCCTCCCCTTGTGTGAACACTCATCACTGAATAATCTGCATGTCACCACCATTTTTATTTTACCCCTCCCCCCCCCCCCCCCACCCCTCTCCCCCTCCCTCCCTTTTTACTTGGATTGGTCACCTCGATCCACGGCTGTTTGTGGGGACTTCGCTGTGCACAGTTGGCTGCCGCGTTTCGCCCACAAAATATACACTCACTACACTTTACAGTATATGCTGTGAAGCGCTTTGAGACGTCTCGAAGACGTGATAACAACAACAACAACAAGATTGCATTTATAGAGCGCCTTTCACGTCGGGAGGACGTCCCAAGGCGCTGTATCAAAATGCCAGGATTATTATTAAAACACAAAATACTGCAGTCGAAGAAGGGTCGTGGACCTGAAACGTTGACTCACTTTCCTTTCTCCATAGATGCTGCCTGACCTGTTGAGTTTTCCCAGCTCTCCCTGTTTTTGTGCCGGGATTATTATTATCGCTTGGCTAACAATCCAAGCCACAGGTTGAGCAAAGAAACTTGTACACATATTCAAAACATCGGTTGTTTTATATAGTAGTAATACAGTAAAGATAGAATATTTATACAACAATAAAAAAAACTTCACATGTCTCTGGGGGGTCACAGATGGATAATCTCAGTGTGTTGCGGTGTATTGTGCTGTGCTGTGGTGTGTTGTGGTGTGTGCTGTGCTGTGGTGCGTTACGGTGTCTTGTGGTGCGTTACGGTGTCTTGTGGTGCGTTACGGTGTCTTGTGGTGTGTTATGGTATTCGTGGAGTCCTGTAGCTCAGTGGTTAGAGCACTCGCTTTGCAAGTGAGAGACCTGAGTTCAATCCCCGGGGGGTCAGGGCGAAACCTTGGGCAAGTTTCCTTACTCCACACAGAGCCTAATAATAATCCCTCCAAAACCAACACAATAATAAATTGGTCATTTTCAATCTACGACTGTCTGTGGGACATTGCTGTGCGCAATTGGCTGCCGCGTTCGCCCACAAATATACAGTCACTTCACTTTACAGTGTGTTCTGTGAAGCGCTTTGGGACGTCCTCCCGACGTGATAAGCGCTGTATCAAATGCAATGATTATTATTGTTATTGTTGTTGTTGTTGTTGTTATTGTTGTTATTGTTGTATATGGAATCTATAGCACGTGGTGTGGGCGGGGCTTGTGCCCCAGTGTGTGACGCGCTGTTCTCGGGGCGGCGCGGATCTCGCGAGAGCTGCTGCCCGGCGGCGGGATGGAGGCGGCGGCTTTGTCTCCCGGTGTCACCCCGACCCCAGGCCCCGGCCCCGGCCCCTCCCCGACCCCAGGCCCCGGCCTCTCCCCAACCCCCGGCCCCGGCCTCTCCCCAACCCCCGGCCCCGGCCCCTCCCCGACCCCAGGCCCCGGCCTCTCCCCGAGCCCGACCCCAGGCCCCGGTCTCTCCCCGACCCCAGGCCCAGGCCTCTCCCCGACCCCAGGCCCAGGCCTCTCCCCGAGCCCCGGCCTCTCCCCGACCCCAGGCCCAGGCCTCTCCCCGACCCCAGGCCCAGGCCTCTCCCCGACCCCAGGCCCAGGCCTCTCCCCGACCCCAGGCCCAGGCCTCTCCCCGACCCCAGGCCCAGGCCTCTCCCCGACCCCAGGCCCAGGCCTCTCCCCGAGCCCCGGCCTCTCCCCGACCCCAGGCCCAGGCCTCTCCCAACCCCAGGCCCCGGCCTCTCCCCGACCCCAGGCCCAGGCCTCTCCCCGAGCCCCGGCCTCTCCCCGACCCCAGGCCCAGGCCTCTCCCCGAGCCCCGGCCTCTCCCCGACCCCAGGCCCAGGCCTCTCCCCGAGCCCCGGCCTCTCCCCG
Source organism: Callorhinchus milii (assembly GCF_018977255.1). Taxonomy (NCBI): domain Eukaryota; kingdom Metazoa; phylum Chordata; class Chondrichthyes; order Chimaeriformes; family Callorhinchidae; genus Callorhinchus; species Callorhinchus milii. Next base: position 833,689 of record NW_024704760.1, on the reverse strand, counting down.
ACCCCAGGCCCAGGCCTCTCCCCGAGCCCCGGCCTCTCCACGACCCCCGGCCCCGGTCCCGGCCTCTCCCCGACCCCGACCCCAGGCTCCGGCCTCTCCCCAACCCCAGGCCCCGGCCTCTCCCCGAGCCCAGGCCCAGGCCTCTCCCCGAACCCGACCCCAGGCCCCGGTCCCGGCGTCACCCCCACTCCAGCCCCGGCCCCAGGGTCTCTCTCCCCGGCCCCGGGCTCAGGTCCAGGTCTCCTCCCCGCGGCCCCGGTGTCAGGCCCCGGCGGCTTCGGCAAAGGCCGCCCGTTACCCAAAGGCCGTGAACTGCTCAGGCACCAGCGGAAGGATTCTGAGGTCAGTCACTCACTCACTGTCACTGTCACACACTCACTGTCACTGTCACACACTCACTGTCACTGTCACACACTCACTGTCACTCACACACTCACTGTCACTCACTGTCACACACTCACTGTCACACTCACTGTCACTCACACACTCACTGTCACACTCACTGTCACTGTCACACACTCACTGTCACTGTCACACACTCACTGTCACACACTCACCGTCACTGTCACACACTCACTGTCACTGTCACACACTCACTGTCACTCACTGTCACTGTCACACTCACTGTCACACTCACTGTCACTGTCACACTCACTGTCACACTCACTGTCACTGTCACACTCACTGTCACTGTCACACTCACTGTCACTCACACACTCACTGTCACTCACTGTCACTGTCACACACTGACTGTCACACTCACTGTCACTGTCACACACTCACTGTCACTGTCACACACTCACTGTCACTGTCACACTCACTCACTGTCACACACTCACTGTCACTCACACTCACTGTCACTGTCACTCACTGTCACTGTCACACACTCACTGTCACACTCACTGTCACTGTCACACACTGTCACACACTAACTGTCACTCACACACTCACTGTCACTGTCACTCACTGTCACTGTCACACACTCACTGTCACACTCACTGTCACTGTCACACACTCACTCACTGTCACACACTCACTGTCACACACTCACTGTCACACACTCACTGTCACTGTCACACACTCACTGTCACTGTCACACACTCACTGTCACACACTCACACTGTCACACACTCACTGTCACACACTCACTGTAGCACACTCACACTGTCACTGTCACACTCACCCTGTCAGACTCACACTGTTACTGTCACACACTCACTATCACACACTCACTGTCACAGACTCACTGTCACACACTCACTATCACACACTCACTGTCACTGACTCACTGTCACACACTCACAGTCACACTCACCCTGTCACTGTCACACTCACTGTCACACTGTCACACACTCACCCTGTCACGCACTCACTGTCACACACTCACTCACACAATGGCATTGTCACGCACTCACCCTGTGACACTCACACTTACTGCCACACTCACTGTCACATTCACCCTGTCACACACTGGCACTGTCACTCACTGGCACTGTCACACTCACCCTGTCACACACTCACCCTGTCACACTCATTGAAACACTGTCACACTCACTGTCTTTCACACTAACACTTACTGTCGCACTTTATACAGTGAAGAAAAAGTGATATTGTCGTAGATTCCATTAGAAAGCTATTTACTGCTCCTTAAGACTGCTGTCCCAGGAGTGCTCCGAGACGTGAAGGGCGCTATATAAATGCAAGTTGTTGTTGTTGACTGTTTTCTTTTGCTGGTTTCAACTGCGGCTGATTTTCCCTCCTTTCTCGCTGAGAACAAATCTGCGGAGACACTACTTCAGCGAGCGAGAAGTAAACATAGGGAGGCAGACGGTGGAAGCAGAAAGTGTTGTTTGTTTAGAGAACAAACGAGATAGATTTCTGCTGGAAAATAATGTGTGGGGGACCCAGTATACAGTTTGGGACACGACGTGTCAAGCGACTGCCAGGATGGTGGAAGGCGCACTAGAAGGACTTCGGTCTTCTGTCGCCTAATAGCACATTCTTATGCTCTTATAAGACTAAATGGCACCTTTTGATTCCTTCCCAGGGTTTTTCCGAGTCTCCCGACCTCGAGTTTGAATACGCAGACACCGATAAATGGACTGCAGAGCTGTCCGGTAAGAACTGGGAGGGGAGAAAAAATTGCTACACAACGAAAGAGCTGGGGAATGGGATTAGAGTGAAGCGCTCTTTCGGGGAGCTGGTATATTGAATATATAGGTTTGTTTCGACAGAACTATACAGTTACACAGAGGGCCCTGAACTGCACCTGAACAGAAAATGCTTCGAAGAAGACTTCAGGACTCACGGTAATAACTATTTGCCCTGTCCTCCACTTCCCCGACCCCCAGCTCGGTTCCAAATCCCTCACTGTCCAGCGCCTTGTGACCTCCTCCTGACGTGAAAGGCACTATACAAATGTAATTTTGTGTTATAATTTGCAGTCAGTTCTTTTCGATTGGTACTTGAGGTGGACTCACCTCTACAGCTAGCTTTAGTTTTGCTGACTGATGGATGATCACCCTGCCTTTTGTGCAAGAATTTGGGGCTTGGTGTGTACTGGGATGAGATAATGTGTGATGTTTCGGAGAGTAACAGGGATGGGATAACTGTGGAGATTTTGCTTAATTACCTTTGAAGTCGGGAATATTCATGCAGAGCTTTACCTCAGGATATAGAGTACTTACCAGCTGCATTGTCTACGGAAGAAGCAGAACCTGGTCGATTTTGTGTAGAAATTCTTTTGTTCTTATAGGAACTAATATCTTGGGATAAAGTGTACTTTGGGACATGACATGTGCAAGCGACTGCCAGATTGGTGGAAGGTGAACTGGATGTACCTTGGTCTTCTTTCATCCAGCAATTCTGATGTCCTTATAGCTGAACAGCCTTTCCTCTCTCCACACCTGTGGCTGTCACGTGGATGTATTTCTGAAGCTGTAGGAGCTCAGTCACATTACCGTCTTGCAGCAATATCTCAGGTGTCTAATAATAATAATCCTCACATTTGATATAGCACCTTATCAAGTCATCGACACGTCTCAAAGCGCTTCCCAGAAAATACTGTAAAGTGAAGTGACTGGATATTTTACGGGGTGAAACGCGGCAGCCAATTGCGAACAGCAGCGTCCCCGCAAACAGTCGTGGATTGATGTGACCAATTTATTATTATTTTTATTAAGTTTTAAACAGTGTATAGCTCTGTCCTGATGACACGCGTTGCTTCACCACAATAACCTGTGGGTCTCAATGCCTTGTTATGCAGTGAAAGACAAGAAATGGACGGAGGTGGATATTTGCGAACACAGAGCTCATGCCATGAGGCTGCTGGATGGCCTGGAGGTCACCGCAAGGGAAAAGAGACTGAGAGTGGCTCGAGCGATACTCTACGTGGCACAAGGTATGGTCCCTCCTGCTCGTAACAAGTGAAGCAGAGACGGTCAACAGAAAGCACCTCCGAGCTCGCTTGGCTCTGTCATTTTGCAATGGGGGAGGGATAATAATAATAATAACAATAATCCATGGTTTGATATAGCGTCTTCGAGACATCGCAAAGTGCTTCACAGAATATACTGCAGAGTGAATTGATGTATATTTTGTGGGCGAAAGAGTACATTTGGTGGCGATGAGAGAGAGAGAGAGAAGGGGAAAACTCTGTCGATTGTTTATTTAAAACTTACCAATGTTTGCGAATGTTAAGGAGCGCGGGGGTGATTGAAATGATGAAGAGAATGAAACGTTTACAGCAGCCAGCCACCTCGTGAAGCGGCAGCTTGTCGGGCAGGTTGAGGGGAAAGATAACGACTTGCCTTTCTCCGTAGCTGAATCTCTGATGGCTGATCGTTCACTATATACAATAGCAATAATCCTTATTATGACGGCTTATCGCGTCGTCATAATTTTACAATGTGTGTAATTTAACTGTGAAGTAGGTGTAGTGACTGTATTTTGTAGGCAAATTGTATACAGTAACGACTCGTGTTGGTATGGATGTTGTTAGGGTCTCGGAGCCCTGCTGTATGACTGGTGACCGGTGACGGACTCTGTGCTAACCGTGGTTCTCTCCTCTCCTTCCACAGGGACCTTTGGGGAATGTAACTCCGAGGCCGAGGTGCAGCAGTGGATGCGGTACAATGTCTTTCTTCTCCTCGAGGTCGGCACCTTCACGGCTCTGGTTGAGCTGCTCAGCATGGAGATCGAGTGAGTGGAGCGTTGTGTGTGTGGAGGTGTGTGTATGGTGGGGGTAGTGTCTGCATTGTGTGTGTGTGGATGGATGGGGGTGGGGGGGGTGCGTTTTGGGGGGTGTCTGCATTGTGTATGTGTGTGTGTTTGTGTGTGCGTGCGTGTGTGTGTGCGCGTGTGTGTGTGCGCGGGGGGAGATGTTGCCTCTTAATAATAATAATAATCCTTGCATTTGATATAGCGCTTTTCACGTCGGGAGGACGTCTTGTGATCTGTAGGCTGCCCTGAAGCCTCTCTTGAGATTTATGAAGTTGCCGTTTGTTAATCACGCTTCCTTGCCTTCCAGCAACAGTGCTGCCTGTAGCAACGCAGTGAGGAAGCCGGCCATCTCTCTGGCTGACAGCACAGATCTCAGGTAGGAATGTGCGGAGGCACTTTTTAATGGCCCATCCAACGCTGCCGTTGCTCAGAGCCGACCCAGAAATAGAGAGGGGAGGTTTGTTTGAGCAGGTCATGTCTCTATGAGGTCTTTTGTTCGTGAAGCTAACAGTATATTTACCCGGGTCCACCCTCGCACAATGGGTTTAGTGGGAGGAGGACGCGCTGTTTGTTTGCAGATGCTTCACTGAAGGACCTGGCTCTGTGCCCTGCGTTCGCTGGCTCCGGCCGGCCTGGAGTTGATCCGGTTTCCTGTTTCTCCCGCAGAGTGCTGCTGAACATCATGTACCTAATGGTGGAGACGATCCGTCAGGAAGCAGACGAGGATAAGTCGGAGTGGAGAACAATGAGGGAGGCCTTCAGAGCTGACCTAGGTTTGTGGTGACATCATTCTGTTCCACAGATGGGAAAACAATGGAAGTTATTGACCGTGTGATGTCTGTAAGCCTTGATATTAATAGCGATACAACACAATGCAGGAGGAGGCCATTCATTTCTCTCTGCTGGTGCTCACTTCCCCCTCCACTGGAGCTCTCTACCCTAACCTCATTCACTGCTCACAGAAGGGAATCAACAGATGGAACTGGTTGAGGCCAGGACACATTTACGGAACTGTTTAATACTGTAATGGAGGGATAGTAGAGTGGGTATTCTGGCAGGGTGTGATCAAAAGGGCTGTAGAGGAGTGAACCAACCTCCCTTGTGATTTGTCTGCTAAGATGTTGCATCTGCTGCTTTCTGTTTGCTGGCAGGTTTGTCCCTTTATAACAACGAGCTGTTCTCGGTCATGCTGTTCGGCATGGTGACCAAGTTCTGCAGCGGCCACGCTCCTCACTTCCCCATGAAGAAAGTCTTGCTGCTGTTGTGGAAGAGTGTTTTGGTAAGCTATCTCAGCGGTTAGAGCACTCACCTTGCAGGTGAAAGAATGTGGGTTCAATTCCCGGGCAGGGCGTAAAGTTTCCTGACTCCACTCGACTGTTTACTTAGCAATAAGTAGGAAACCTGGTTGTTAGTCAATTGGCGGATTGCTTTTCCGGGGATAATAATCCCTTCTTAAAAAAAGTTATGCGCGCAATTGGCTGCTGTGTTTCGGCCACAACGTATACGGCCAATTCACTTTACAGTATAAGGCGCTATATCAAATGCAAGGATTATTATTATAATTAGTTCTGCTCTCGCTCTGTTCCAACACGCATGAATCTTACTGTTGTCTTGTTGCCAGCTGTCCCTGGGGGGGTTTGAGGACCTGCAGGAGATAAAGGTCAGGAAGCGAGAAGGGTTGGGGCTCCCACCACTGCCTGAAGACAGCATCAAAGTCATTCGTAACATGAGGGCCGCCTCGCCCCCGGCCTCAGCCTCCGACCTGATAGAGCAGCAGCAGAAGCGAGCCCGCAGGGAGCACAAGGTGAGACAGACGTCCGGCACAATGATCGATGGCTTGGTGAAGCCCGTCAAGCCAAGCCTGCTCCAACAGCTTCCCAGGTCATGGCAGCTTCATTTAATATCCCTTTTCCCGCTTTTCTCCATAACAAAAACAGCAGCAGCAAATTACACGGCCATAGCGCCCTTCACGTTGGAAAGACGTCTTAGGTGTGACGTATTACCCCTTAATATCCCCAAATACACAGTCGATCTGCTTTACAATATATCTTGTGAAGTGCTGTGAAATATCTCAATGACGTGATAAGACGCTGTGTCGAGTGCAAGGATTATTATCATTACTAATCCCCGCCCACGGCTAACGCCAAGGTTGGTTCTCAAACGCAGGCACTCATGAAGCAGGACAACCTGGACGCTTACAACGAGAAGGATCCGTACAAGACGGACGACCCCCGGGAGGACGAGGACGAGAACGACGAGAACGATAACTCGATCGAGGCGGAGCCCTTCCCGTTGGAGAGGGACGAGGTGATGCCACCGCCCATCCCGCACCCGGCCTCAGAACGCTTGTCTTACCCAAAGGGTCTTCCTTGGGCTCCTAAAGTCAGGTCAGGAGCGTTCTTTACCCGTCCACTTGTGGGTCAGTGCGGGTGGGAGGAGGGAGGGGAACTCTGGTACCTGTTTACTTAGCAGTGAGTAGGAACCCGTTGGTTAGTCGATTGGGGATTGCTTTTCTGGGGGTAATAATTCCTTCGAAACAAAAATACATTTTAACTTGTGCTGGGAATAATGCTTGAGGGAGACTGGAGTAGAGGAAAAGGTGATGGGAATAGGAAAGCATGGACTAGTTTGACCAAAGGGCCTGGTTTTCCAGGCGCTATGTAACTCTTACGTAGAATTCTTAGCAACAACAACAACAAATGAGATTTACACGGCGCCTTTCACGTCGGGGGGAACATCCCAAGGCACTGGACAGTCAGGGATTTGGACCCGAGCTGGGGGTTGGGTTAAGAGGGGTGGAGGACAGCGGGGGGAAGGGAGGGGGAAGGTGACCGAAGGCGCAGTCGAATTAGCAACATTCAGTTATAATTAAACAAGGAACACGTTCCTTCCTCCTCAATTGTTTTTTTCCCGCGCAGAGAAAAAGACATCGAAACCTTCTTGGAATCGAGCAGAAGTAAATTCATCGGCTACACGTTAGGAAAGTAAGTGGCCGGTTCTCTTGTCTGGAAGCTCGCAAGTGATGTGATTGCCATCTGTAGACTAAGCTGATGTTTCAGTGAGGCGCTGAGGATGTGTTGCATTGTTGGAGGTGCCATCTTTCGGATGAGACGTTAAACGGAGGTCCTGTCTGCCTGTTCACTTGGATGTTAAAGATCCCGCGGCGCTATTCGCAAAAAGGAAGGGAGTTTCTCTTTCTCTCCTGGCCAACAATCCCCCAAATAAAAGTTGGTCGCTTACCCCATGGCTGTTTGTGGGACAAAGCTGTGTGCAATTGGACTACCGCGTTTGGCTACACAGACGCAGTCACTCCACTTTACAGAAAATCCTGTGAAGTGTTTTGAGATGTCCTTCTGATGTGATAAAGCATAATACCAAATGCAAGGATTATTATCATTTCAGCTGTGACTGACGTTCTCTTTCTTTTGGAAGCAGTGATACAGACACCGTTGTCGGATTGCCAAGACCCATCCACGAAAGCATCAAAACCCTAAAGCAGGTAAGGAGTTGAGAGGGTGACACTGCTTCAACAGGCAGCAACATTTTTCCCCTCTCCAAACTCTCCCCTGACTTCTTTCCTTATGGACTCCTGTACCATGGTTAGAGCACTCGCCTCGCAAGCGGGAGGACCTAGGGTCGATTCCCAGTCACGGCGAAACATTGAGCGAGTTTCCTTACGCCACACGCTTAGTCGTAGTAAGTAAGAACTGGGATTTTAGTCAATTGGTTGATCGTTTTTCCGGGGGTAATAATCCCTTCAAATCAATAAATAATAAATAATAATAATAATTTGGTCACTGAATCCACAACTGTTGTGGGGACGCTGCTGCGCACAATTGGCTGCTGTATTTTGTCTACAAAATATACAGTTAATTCACTTTACAGTATATCGTGTGAAGTGCTTTGAGACGTCTCGGAAGATGTGATAAGGCGCCGTATCAATTAAGGATTATTGTTGTTATTCTGGTTTCGCTCTGCAGCACAAATACACCTCAGTGGCAGAGATTCAGATCAAGAAGGAGGATGAATACCTGAAGAAGCCGCTCTCTGGGGTATGGATGGATGTTGTCTTCTATATGTTTGCAAAGATGCAAGATTCCTCTCTCTTGCATTGCCAGTCTGGCTCAGTTAGTAGCACTCTTGTCTCTGAATCAAAAGGTTGTGGGTTCAAGCCCCACATTGAAACTTTTGAGTAAAAACATGTGAAGTGCTTTGAAATGTCTTGACGTGATAAGGAGCTATATCAAATGCAAGGATTATTGTTATTATTAGCATAATTCTAAGACAAAAGTCTGGTCTTTTGTTGGCTGTAAGGAAACCACGACTATAATGAGTGTAGGAAACGTCACTCCCTTTGCTATGCTGTGTGTAATGTGATTTGTTTTTCACCGGAGCTGTCCCATGTCGGGCTACCCTAGCGTCTGGCCTGTGGTGAACAGCCAGGCTTGAGATTCGCATTGAGAGGCGTCAGTGTGATTCATTTACTCCTGTTTTTATTTAAAGGGAGAAGAGGAAGTTGAACAGAGTCCTGCTGAAATCCTGTACCAGGGATACTGCCCAGCCTGCCTCAGTACATGGTGAGTGCAAAAACATCTTTAGTTCCTCCTCTGTAGCTCAGAGAGGACCTGGCTTCGATTCCCGGCCAGACAGGGCAAAATGTGGGGCAAGTTTTCTTACTCCACACACACGCCTGTTTAATTTCCCAATGGGACATTGCTGTAAGCTCCTGTTGAAATAAAATTCCCCAAGAGATGATTTTTTTTCTGTAGCCCTGGACAAATCTCCCCTTGCCTCTCTTCTCCCTGACAGATTGCTTTACTAAAGATTCTACTAGCTGCCGCTCCGACCTCCAAAGCCAAGACCGACTCGATCAACATTCTTGCCGATGTTCTGCCGGAGGAAATGCCGTAAGTACCGGGAAACAGGACTCACCTGAGTGTCCGGATACAGGAAACTCTGCCATAACACAGTCAACCAGGTGTGACTGGCAGCTGCACTTTCAGCTACTACGCCCTGAAGCTTCAGAATTCTCTCCCTCAATCCCTCCGCCTTGCCCCCTCCTTCCCTTCTTTTAGACTTTCCTCTTCGACTGTGCTTACAGTCATGCCCTCCCTTGCCCCCCAGTTCAGTATCAGTCTCCGCCACTATTCAGTTGCCATTGTGTGAAGGACGCTGTGTAAATGCAAGTAGTTGTTGTAATGCTCCAGGCACCCACCTTGTAACCTCACGTTTCCTCCGCTACTCGAGTGTCTCTCCTCGTGTCTCACAACGATGCTCTCTTTATCCCAATAGCACCACCGTACTGCAAAGCATGAAGCTGGGAGTGGATGTGAACCGGCACAAAGAGATTATAGTGAAAGCCATCTCCGCTGTCCTGCTATTGCTGCTTAAACACTTCAAACTCAACCACATCTACCAGGTAAACGCTCCGTAGCCAATAGTGAGCAGCCTCGAGATCTGCAGAGGTGGAATTGACTGGATTGTGTCACACTGGGGTTCCAAATCAATATATAAACTGGTGGTAATCAAGCCAACAGTTCACAAATATACTATAAAGTGTAGTGACTGTGTATTTTGTGGACGAAACGCGGCAGCCAATCGGGCACATCAGTGTGAAGATGGTAACTTTCCTCAAGGCTAAGTCTAGGTGGAATTTCAGCCTCGGGGTGCTGTCTCTCTGTGGCTGGGGATGAGGAGGTGTGAGTTAGCACGACTAACCCGCTGACGTGTTCTCTTCCCGCAGTTTGAATACATGGCCCAGCATCTGGTGTTCGCAAACTGCATTCCACTCATCCTAAAGTTCTTCAATCAGAACATCATGTCCTACATCACAGCCAAAAACAGGTGAGGAGTTCAAATCCCCCTCATTGCCCAGGGTCGTGGGAGCATTAAACACAGGGCAATGCTCTCTGGAGAGTCACGTCGTTGCTATTGCAAATTGCGGGCGCGGTGCAAATCAATGCAGATTTACAAATGTGCGTGTGCGCACGCGTGCGTGTATGTGTTGTGTGTATGAAATGATCCTCACCATGGGGTGAGGGGGGGCGGAAGGGGTGGGGGTTGAGTTACTGCCTCGCTGTATCTCTGTGAAACCTGTTTTAAGATGAAGAGCTTGCTGTTTAACACCTGGAACTCTACCGTTCTGTATCACACCTTTTCCTTTATAAATCATGTTAATAGACTCATTCTAGCTAATCTGTTGAAGTGTGGGGGGTTGAGGGGGGCGGATAGTGGGGGCGAGAGGATAATTGAATGATCATCGATATGCTGCAAGGGAGCTGACTCCCTCGACTGACCGGCCTGTTTTCACGCCATTTTGAAACCTTGTGACCACTGATTTTTGTTCATTCATTGGTTTCCACGTCTCGCTGTAGTATCTCGGTTTTGGATTTTCCGTACTGTGTTGTACATGAACTCCCTGAGCTGACGGCAGAGAGCTTGGTAAGTAACCGCGCAGACTGAACTGCCTTCCGTCTGTTTTCTGATTCAAATTGTCAGCCGGGAAAAAACGCCTCCCTTCTGCTGATGCTTTCTTTAAAGACAAGTAGAGATTTCCTCCCAATTATCTTGGATTATATTCCCCTCCTCATCCAGTTCATCCCCCACAAATTTGATTACTTGTCTTATGGTGGTGCATGGGTTGTCGCTCATACAGATTACTGCAGAGTACACTTCTCATTAATCTCATTCTTCAAAAGTTTTTTTAAAAAAATAATAATTTGGTCACTCAATCCACGACTGTTTGTGGGACACTGCCGCGTTTCGCTCATGAGATGTACAGTCAATCTACTTTACAGTATATTCTGTGAAGCGCTTTGAGACATCTCGAAGACGTGATAAGGCGCTATATCCAATGCAAGGATTATTATTATTATTTCCGGAGACTCAAAGCTGAGGTTCACGAGAAGTAAGAAGCAACCGTAGATCAGCCATGCAATCTCGAGTTCAGATCACACAAAACTCTAATCAACAACAGCTTTTCCTCAGGAAGGAAAGATACCGCGAGGCTCCCAAGGAAAGTGGTTGATTGACATCTGCCTATTTGATAGCATCTTGTTTACAAAACGCCCCCCAGCGCTTGCAGAGTCACAGTCTAAGGGTTTGATGACATCCATCCGTATCTATCTCTCCCACCAGTGTTAGACGGGTCTCGGTTTCGGGGATATATTTTGACTGGTCAGTGGAGTTACACAAATTGGATGCAGATGAGGACAGGGAAAGGTGCCGTCTCATTGAATATCTGCTCGCTTCTCCACTGACCTAAATGACTCATTATTCCCTCTCTTCCTCTCTCTCTCTCTCTCTCTCTCTCTCTCAGGAAGCGGGTGATAATAACCAATTCTGCTGGAGAAACTTGTTCTCGTGCATCAACCTCCTTCGAATCCTCAACAAACTGACCAAATGGAAGCATTCCAGGACCATGGTAAGTCTGCCATCGCTGGTGGTTCCTGAGCCTGTTCACGTGATGTGAGGACACAGTTATTTCGGAGCCTGCTGAGTGGCTCCAGATATGAATTTTTACTTCACTTGGGTTTTTATTGCCCAAAGTGCCGCGGAGACATTAAGGCGCAGAAATCTCTCCTGCTTAGCGGCTGATTAAAACCTGTTTTGGTGAAATCGCCGGATTTAATGAAAGAAAAGTTCCCTTGTGTCGACCTTTATTGGGTTCTGACGTATTTAGCCAGCAGTAATGAGCAGCTTTACCTCAGCCTCTGGGAATAAAAGACCCATAAACCGATCTCCCCAAAGCACTAAACAAATGCACTGAAATTCAGCTTTTCCTGAAATTATTACATTATATTAGTACCAGGAACTGGCTGATGGAGAAGTGTGCTGTGCATTAATAATGTGCAGTCCTGTAGCACAGTAGTTAGAGCCCTCGCCTCACGAACGAGAGGACCTGGGTTTGATTCCTGGGCAGGGCGATACGTTTGGGCAAGTTTCCTTACTCCACCTAATTAGCAGTAATTAGGAATCCAGTTGTTTGTCGACTGGCAGAACTCTTCTCCGAGGTTAATAATCCCTTCAAAAAAAAAAATAATAATTTGGTCACTCAATCCACGACTGTTTGTGGGACCCTGCTGTGCGTTTCGTCCACAAAATGTGCAGTCACTACACTTCACAGTATATTTTGTGAAGCTCTTTGAGATGTCTCGAAGATGTGATAAGGCACTATATCAATTGCAAGGGTTATTATTATTGACTATGGGGGAATGAGCCACTGGCTTCAGTGAACGTAACATAAGAATTAGGAGCAGGAGTAGGCCATTTGGCCCCTCGAGCCTGTGCCCCGCCATTTAATAAGACCATGGCTGATCTTCTGACCTGATTCTAATTACCTGCCCTATCCCCATATCCCCTAATCCCTCTGTTTTTTAAGAATCTTATCAGTCTCAGCCTTGAAAATGTTCAAAGGGGAGGAATCTTATGTCTCCGCACAGATGCTGGTGGTGTTTAAGTCGGCTCCGATCCTGAAGCGGGCGCTGAAAGTGAAGCAGGCGATGATGCAGCTGTACGTGCTGAAGCTGCTGAAGGTGCAGACCAAGTACCTGGGCCGCCAGTGGCGGAAAAGCAACATGAAGACCATGTCAGCCATCTACCAAAAAGTGAGGCATCGGCTGAATGACGACTGGGCCTACGGCAACGGTACGTGAGCGCTCAGAAGTTCCAGTTTCAGCCACTACGCCCCCAAACTGTAGAACACACTTCCTCTTATCTCTCCACCTCACCTCGCTCTCTCCTTCCTTCCCCGTCTTCAGGCTACGCCTGAGGTCCTTCCATGCTCCTGTCACTGTTGAGCGCTCTGGAATGCTACCTTGCATGAGGGGAGCTGTGTAATAAATGCAGCCAGTGGTGCACAGCAGTGACCCACAAACAGTCGTGGATTGAGTGACCAAATTTTTTTTTAGACATAGTCTAAGCTGACACTGCACTGGGAGGAGGCGATGTTCTCCTTCGGATGAGACGCTAAAATTGAATGACGTTCTTTACTTTCAGATCTTGACGCCCGGCCTTGGGATTTCCAGGCTGAGGAATGTGCCTTGAGAGCCAATATAGAACGTTTTAATAACCGCAGATACGACAAGAACCCCAGCAACCCAGACCTGGCTCCGGTGGACAACTGCTTACAAAGTGTCCTGGGACAGCGCTTGGACCTGCCGGAGGAATTTCAGATAAACTATGATCTGTGGCTGGAAAGGGAAGTGTTCTCTAAGCCCATCTGCTGGGAAGAGCTGCTACAATAACCCTGGAACTCGTTTCTGTTTGACGCTCAGCGGTGGGAGTCATTTTTTTTTGTCGTCTTGTGAAACGCAGCCGCAGTCCTCCTCATGAGCATTATTTACTAACGGTTTCTTTGACAGGTGGCACGAGATTATGCCGTAAAAGCTTGATTTATAATCTCGGGAATACCTGCTACAAGCCAACATACATTTTATATCTAATATGTATATCTATGTAGATATATATATTAAAAAAAAAGCTTTTGAACTTGTGATAAAGGGAAAGGGAACCCATTAAGCAGCAGGCTTCATTGGGGTGAGCTGTGGTACCTCTTCGTGCAGGTTACGATATTGCTTACATTTTGTTAGTGATAATAATAGTAAACCTTGCATTTGATATAGAGCCTCATCTCCTCTTCGAGATATTATAACCTCTTCAGTGATCTTGCAGTCACGTCTGGAGAGATGTGTTCCTTAACCAGATATAAAATTGCACAGGACCAAATTCGCGTCACTTCAGTTCTGTCGAATTCCAAAGGAACAAGGCTATCCATATGGTCCCATCATGCAGAATTCCTGACTGGAACACAATCTTGATTCAAACATCTGGTAATTCCACGATAATTATCTTTAACAAGCGCTGAATCTAGTTGCTTCACTGCCAAGAAACTAGAACGCTTTCATCCCCAATCAAGTTTTTTTTCTCAATTGTGGAGTCCTGTAGTTCAGTGGTTAGAGCACTTGCCTCGCAAGCGAGAGGACCCGGGTTTGATTCCTGGGCAGGGCGAAATGTTGGGCAAGTTTCCTTAATCCACGCGCCTTTGTTTACCAGTAGTAAGTAGGAACCCGTTTGTTAGTCGTTTGGCGGATCGCTTTTCCGGGGATAATAATCCCTTCAAAAATAAATAAAAATAATAATTTGGTCACTCAATCCACGACTGTTTGTGGGACACTGCTGTGCGTAATTGGCTGCTGCGTTTCGCCCACAAACCATTAATTCACAATTTACAGTATATTCTGCAAAGAGCTTTGAGACGTGATATTAAATGCCAGGATTATTATATATGATTATGTTTCCCCCGCCGCCCCTTCCCTCAGTTTAGATATGAGCTGCTGTGACAGTCACTATCGTGTCTGGATCAGGGGAAAATGAAGGCAGTGGAGATTCCAAGCTGCTGTGTGCTCGAGTCCTGTGGGCCACAGTACTCTTCTCTGCGTCTATTTTATTCTGTTTCCATTCCTGTGTTTTTTAATGTCTTCTGATGTATTTTAATAACTTTCACATTCCCTTCAGTTTCCCGTTTTCTTCCTTTAATCTGACACGCTCACACTGGCTCGCTTTCAATTGATATTTGCTGAATCTTGGATATAAATTATTTATGTTAAGAGAAATCGGGATGGGGGGGGTGGGCGAGGAATTAATCCACGTGTGATGCTGTATGTTTTCCTCTTGACTCCTTTTCCTTTTCGCATCCTGGTTGGTGGTTGTGGTTTAAGTGGGATCAACTGCATAGGTTTTTTTTCCCCAACTGTTTGCGGCGAGGGGAAGGGAAGCTTCTTGAATTTGTGGTTTGAGGAGAGAGTGCTGTGTAATAATAGCAAGCTATATATTCCTTTTGTATGGTGTTCCTGTAACAGATATGTTTTATAGAATGGTTCATGTGAAAATCTTGGCGTGTGTGCGTGTGCACCGGGGTGTGCAGTAAAATGGCTACTTTTGTAAATATGTCCGATTTGGAATTGAATATTTTCTGTTGTATTTTGCTTCAATTTCTTGCATAATTGTGTACCCAAAGGTGGGGATTACTGTGTGTGAGTGAGTGGGTGGGTGGGTGGGTGAGAGAGATCCCGTGTGGAATTCTTGTCTGGTTTGGATTACTCTTTAAGCACAGGGATTGGTTTCCGCATGTGCCCGGCTGACAAAAAACTACTTGGATGTCGCAGTCTTATGATGGCTGACCAGGTGAGTAGAGGGTAATAACTGCAGGGAGCACAAGAGATGTAGAGAGGAGTTGGATTGGATTGCCAAGCAATGGCTTTCACTTGTGCTGTCGATCCTGAATAAAGCCTCCCTCCCTCCCGTCTGAATATTGTAAGAGAAAAAGGGGCAACACAACTCTGAAGAGGTTGAAGGTTGAAGCTCAATGCGAGGGCTGCATTGTCAAAGATGTCACTCTTCCGCTTCATATGAACAAATAAGTTATTTCACTTTCAGGAGCTCAGTGTGTAACAACTCTGCAATGGTTCAATGTGGTGAGGCTTTGCATTTAATGATAGTGTCGTTATTAATTCCCAGGACCGCAGCGTTTGGAGTGAGTGGGTGGCCGGACACCTGGAGTAATTATCTTGAACAAGTAAGTACTATTGGAGTAAGTAGCGAGTTTGGTTGGAGGCACGGGAGAGGAGGAAACAGATTCCCCAGGTATGATTATCACTGTAGCTTGCACCGATCGCACAGTTCACCTGAGCACTTCATTCTGTTTCGGCGCATGAGGCGAGAGGAAGGGTAGTGAGAGGCAAGTGGACATTTCGTATGAAATGCAGAACATTGATCTGGGTTTAGCAACTGGGTGCGGAGTCAGTTGGTACTCTAGGATGCTTCTGGCCTTCGGTTTTCCACCTGCCCTGTTAGAGCGCTCGCCTCACAAGTGAGAGGACTAGGGTTCCATTCCATTCCTGGCCGAAACGTTGGGCAAGTTTCCTTACTCCACACACACGCCTCTGTTTACCCAGCAGTAAATAGGAACTTGGTTGTTAGTCGATTGGCAGATCGCATTTCCAGGATAATAATCTGGTTGTAACAAAAAAAAATAGTTTGGTCACTCAATCCACGATTGTTTGTGGGACACTGCTGTGCGCAATTGGCTGTTGTCATAAAGCGCTGCAATGCAAGTTCTTTCTATGACTTGGCTATGGATTCCAGCATCATTAAACATCTACATCATATTCAGCAAACCAGCAGATGCAGGATGTAGGAAGAGGTGGGAGTCGGAGAGTGAAAGGTGCCAGCTCTGAGCTTCTCGTTTCATATCCCAGGCTCCCAATAAATGTCCATGTATACTGTATAAACGTAATGAATTTACATGCCAGTGAAACCCCAAACTATTGGCGCTCACAATGCATGAGGGTCTGATTAAAAAAACTATTGTGAGTTAACGTTCAACAGTAGTGTAGAATCCTTCTAGAGAGAGGCTCAATTTATGAGCCTCTCTCCACCTGGCTCGGTGTCAGACTCCGCCACTGTCGAGCACTCCGGGACACTACGCCGCGTGAAGGGCGCTATGCAAATGCAAGTTGTTGAGTCTGCACGCTCACTGGCTTCAGGAATTCTTTCCACTTCGGGCCCAGTCCCGCTCAGTATGAATCCTGGAAACCCGGAATCCAGTAAACCAGGATATTTCTATTGATCTTATTCCGAAAGACGATTTATGTGGGTGAAATGTTTTTTTAAAAATATTGTTTTGCAATGACTCGCTCCTCATTCTCTCCCTCTCGCCCTCTCAATTTATGAGCTATTACAGAAAGATGGGACTTGCTTTACGGCTGTTGTTTTAAAAGTCCTCTCGTTTCTATTTTGCTATTCTATTGGCGTTGGATTGCCCTTAAGTGCCTATTCTTTATTGGAGGGAGCACGAAAGCAGCCTTTGCAGTTGTGAATCTTCCAGATGTGGACGGTATCTGTATGGCTCTAGAACACTGACGACCTCCGCAGCCCCTTTATATTGGGAACCCAGGGAATTTAGTTGCCGGGCATCACTTTGGACGCAATGTGCTGTTAAATCTCCATATCACCTGCGACAGCATCTTTCATTTCGCTCTTAAAAATGTTTTTTTTTAATTTCTCTCTCATTGTTTTTTTTCTCTTTTCCTCCGCTCACACTTGTTTCTTCTCTCTCCGATCCCAACCAAAACCCAAACCGCATTAGGACCGGGCGTGGAGTGTGTCCCGCCGCTCCAGGAGTTGAGAGGAGATATTGCGGGGTGCCAGAGGTGGCTATTTTTGGGGGGGAGGGAAGAGGCCGGTGGGTCAGCCACGCGTCTGACGCACTCCTCATTCGTGCTTAAGGGAATCCAAACCCGGCTGAGAGTTCCGTACATCCCACCTACAAAGGGGCGTGGAAATTCCTGTCTCTGGAATGGAATGTATTCCATGTGTCCCTCTCTCCTCGGAGGGACACATCCTGCTCAACTAGTGCCGAGAGGGAGAGTGGGGCGCAGAGAGGGTCCAAATTCTCACACGTCACGTGAAGCCGCAATACCAGGACACACGGTAGGGGGCGCCAGTGCCCTGCGGTGGTGCGTCTGCCATTCCCTTCACTGCACTTTGCCGGAGGACATGGGTGGAAGGCCATTTGGCTCCTGTGGTGGTTTCAGCTTGGCATGTGGTGGCGTAATGAAGCCGTTTTGCCAAAACTAATGCTGCAGGGAAGCATATATTTCGGATGAAAGCTTAGCCAGGATCTCTGGGGAGGATTAAGCGGGAAGCAGAACGAGAGGATAAATTGGGTGGGAGGATGGGGTGGGGTGGGGGAGAGGGAAGGATGGTTACTGTCGAATTTTAAAGGGAAGATGGCCAGAAAATCTATTTGTAAGACGCGAAAAAGAGACTGAAGGAGGTCAAACGTAACCGACACAATATACAGTCAAATCGCTCCCACGAAGCGTTGCAGATGTTAAGAAATTCGGTCATTGCACATCGGCCAACAGTCGTCCATTCGTGGCCGTTTATGACATTGCTGTGTGCAAATTGGCCGCTATATTCTCTTAAACACGCGCGCGCAGTCACTGCACTTTATAGTATATCCTGCCAACATCAAAGGTGGTGCATCAAATGTAAAGATTGTTATTATTTTATTAAAGAAATATAATTTGTGTTATGTTGGAAGGAAGCCAAATTTTGACCTACGTGTCGATGATCTTAGCAAGGCTGTGCAGATCCCTTGACAGCTCAGTGAGTGTATCCGATGAATAAGAACATAAGAATTTGCTGGTGAAAAAAAGCCCAAGGTCCATCTAGTTCGCTTTCCACCATCCGGGCAGTCGCTTGACGTGTCGTGTCCCAAACTATACATCGTATTCCGAGATATCTTTTTCCGGCAGAAATCTATCGAGTTTGTTCTTGAAACAGACGACACTTTCTGCTGTCTCCCTGGGGAGCCTGTTCCATACGTTTACAACTCACTCACTAAAGTAGTGTTTCCGCAGATTTGTTCTGAATTTTCTCCTGCTTCAATCGCAGGCTGTGCCTTCTGAAGGATAGTTGAGGCATAGGGTTGATCCCCTTTCTCTGTGTTGAGCCACAAAGAAACTCAGATATTTCCCTTTGGAACATTTAGGATTATTGGACTGCTGAGATGAATATATTTCTTCCTGTAATGAATGACCATTATCTTACAAGTGCATTTTTGTAACACACAAGAGAGTATGTTCAGTTGCTGAATTGAGTCCAACACTTTTCCTGTGCGGATCTGGCTATAGTAGCGTAGAACAGTGGAAAAGGAGGGATTTTCCACTGAGACTATTAAATCATTCTGGGCTTAGTTTCAAGCTCTGTTGACAGGGGGAAAAATCCATGAAAAGTCTTCAGAGATCCCATAAACTATTGAAATTGGAGATCATTTTAATGGACTGGCCATTATGTGGGAATGCGCCTACAGGCCAGCAAGTGATGAGTGGAAGTTTTCAAATGCTCCCCCTAGTCACAATAAAGAATAAAATTTGGGTGTGGTGTCGTTGAGATAAAGATAATTTAGGTACATCAAATATATCAAATAATAATAATAATCCTTGCGTTTGAAATAGCGCCTTACCACATCTTCGAGACGTCTCAAAGTGCTTCACAGAATATACTGTAAAGTGAACTATTTCTATATTTTGTGGCAAAATGCAGGATTATTATTATTATTAACGTGCATGGATTATTATTGTTTAACCAGTTTCCCTATAAATGCAGTTACAGACTGCTACGGTGGGCAACGGAACCTTCACTTACTCTGCAGATGTTGGGATGGTTTTGGTACCTGATATTTCAAATATTCCAAACGGTTAAGATCCATTCCCATCCCCATATTTTATCTGTTTGTTTATTCGGCCCCTTAATAATCTAGCATTCGACTGTTTGCAGCGATGATTGGGAGCCTTGTATGTGTATGTAGGGTATGTGTGTATATGTAGGGTGTGTGTGTGTGGAGAATGGCGTTTGTAACCATGTTCAGGGCCGCTGGGTAAGAGAAAGTCATTGTAAGAAAATGTAAGCCAACATGATAGGCAGGTTCTTTACAACCTGCAATTCCATTATAAATCAGTATCAAGTGCACCTTTGCCTGTTCCCTGCCAACCGTGCCATTAAGATTGACGTAGTGGGAATAAAAGCCCTAATGAATCACTGGCTCTCGCTGATAACAGACTAAAGCCCTTGAAAGCCCAGAGCACAGGGTCACCGGAGGGTGTAGACTCGACCCAGGTTCTGCTGAACACATCATGGAGATAAATGAAGCTGATGTCCCTCTCACTTGCTCATAATGTCAAGTGTATTTGTTTTAAAAACCCTTGCGGTTTGCCCTCACTTCTCCAGTGTGTGATGGAGCTGCTTTTCTTCACATTGCTTCACTAGGAGGTGCTGTGATTGTGCTGTTGAATGTCCCGTTCCTGTCCCTCTGGCTTTCACCCAAATGCAGTCCGTTTCCCCGTTGCAGTGTGTGAGGTTACTGATGGACTGAAGAGACCCGGGTGCGAATGTCCTCCAGTTTGAATCCTCCCTGCGACTAATGCTTCTGAATAGGTTATAATAATAATTCTTGCATTTGATATAATAATAATATAATAATCATAATCCTTGCATTTGATATAGTGCTTTTCACGTCTTCTCGACGTCTCAAAGCGCTTCACAGAATACACTGTAAAGTGAATTGACCGTATATTTGTGGGCAAAACGCGGCAGCCAATTGCGCACAGCAGCGTCTGTCCCACAAACAGTCGTGGATTGAAATGACCAATTTATTATTGTTTTGTGGAAGGATTATTATTAGGCTCTGTGTGGAGTAAGGAAACTTGCCCGAGGTTTCGCCCTCTGCCTGGAGTTGAACCCAGTGTCTCGCTTGCAAGGCGAGCGCTCTAACCACTGAGCGACAGGACTCCACGAATATATAGCGTATATGTAGCGCCTTATCATGCCATTGAGCCATCTCAAGGTGCTTCACAGGATTTACTATAAAGGAGATTGACTGTATTTTATCCGAAGACTGTTCCAGTGAGCTGCAGAAACTGATGTAATAATGAATCATGGTATCTGTAGGAAATTTTTTGCCGTGTACTGAGATTCATGGTGCTGCTATTTAGGAGATTTACTCAGCAGATACCGTCGAAGTGTTGAAGAGATTCCACATTTTATAGCTTAAGGTTCATAGTGTTGCAATCGAATGGAATAAATCCTCTAAACTGCACAGACCCTGTGTCTACGCACGGCTAGATTAAGATGGGTCTGTGTTAACCAGCTCAGTGATTTTCACTTTCATCTCCCAGCTAGCGAGTGATGCACTCAGGCGCTTGTCATCAGTTGCAGCTCGCTCGTAGGGCTTCCAGCCGGACTGTCAGCCTCTCGCCGTGTTTTTCATTCATAAATCTTGTGTCTGGTTGGGTTCAGCAGCAGGGTGCGGATGAGATAGGAGCCTGTCTGGAGTAACGCTTCTGCGTTTAGTGCCGTTGGCTGTGATCTTTCCCTGATGCCTCTTAAGCATTTCATTGTACTGGTTACAATAACCACTTACTCTTATTTATTATTATATGGCCACCTTTTATAATATGACCTTATCACATTGTTGGGAAGTCCCAAAGCGCTTCACAGAATATACTGTAAAGTTAATTGACTATATTTTTTGGGGGGGAAACCCAGCAGCCAATTGCGCACAGCAGCGTCCCACAAACAGTTGTGGACTGAATGACTTCAACATTTTTTTTGAAGGGAAGTGGAGAGAGAGAGGGAGCACTAAACCAATTCTGACCACGACATCCATCATTCCGCACTCCCAACCTTTCATGTCTCTGTGCTGATAAGATAGAGTGTTTCGCCCAGTGACAGACAGCCATTGAACCCTCATTAAGGCTTATAAGAAAGATCTGTCCTCTGAAGACCCGATTACCTTATCAGTGAGCGTGAATCATCTTAACGCTCAAACCGTAAAGGTGTCTGAAGTGGGGACATATCCAGAGGTGCCATGTGTCTCTCTCGCTCTCTACCGGCCTCATTTTTTATTCTCTATCCTATAAACTATTATTCCTTCCAGGCTGTCACACTTTTACTAACCAGCATGACCATTCTGAAAGTAATTGGGATTTTCTGGTATTTACATATTCTCTCTCCCTTTTCTCTGTCCTCTGTTCCAGGCTATTGGGAAAGAGAAGGGAGTTTCTCCCACACGGTCAGCTCTTTGGGGGGAGCGAGTGGGGGGATTGCGTGTTTGCTGAAGGGATTAGAAGGTGCATAGTAACAAAATTACATGTATAAAATTATATGTATAGAGCGGCTTTCACGTCAGGAGGACGTACCAAGGCGCTAAACAGTCAGGAGGGAGACCAAAGGCACGATCGAAGGAGGGGAGTAGCCTGGCTGATTGTGTTGTTGATGGTTGACCGCATGGATTCTCTCCCGCCTTCCCGAACACTTCCCCAGCGTGGGTACTTGCCCTCCATTCTGCTCATATCAGTATTCCCTAGAGATTCACAGCAGGTCTATCTCTCTCACCGCCTCTCAACACACACATCTACACACTACACACACACACACACACTTCTGCCTCGTTTGAATGAGACAGGTACCACCCTGTCCCCCCCTCCCCGCCGTCGCTTGAGAAGTTTGCTCAGATCTGGTCGGATATCCCAAATCCTAATCAGAAACTGTTCCGATGGTGGGCACTGATAGTTTTCCCCTGGGGGAGTTGTGGAATTCTTCACTTAGTGAATCATATCAGGCCAAAGGCCCACCCCACATGGGATTCTTTTGATTTTTAATCAAACACAAATGTCACTTGAAAAGGGCAGAGGAGGCATTCCTACAGCACTGGGGGAGGAAGAGGGAGAGAGAGCGAGAGGTGGGGAGGGATTTAATCACAGATGTTAGAGCCCATAATAATGTCCAGGGTGACCAAAAACTCTCGATACCATTACAATGTCCAAAAAGTCTTTAAAGAAATGATATTCTTTTGGATAATAATGATCTTTGCACATGATATAATCATCTTTGCATTTAATATGCGTCTTCAAAGAGACGTCTCAAAGCGCTTCACAAAATATACTGTAAAGTGAATTGACTATTCTGTGGGCGAAATGCGGCAGCCAATTGTGCACAGCAGTGATTGAATGGATTGAGTGACCAAATTATTTTTAAGGGATTATTACCCCTCGACTAACAATCGGGTTCCTACTTACTGCTTGGTAAACAGAGACGTCTGGAGTAAGGAAACACACCTAAAGTTTTGCCCTGCCAGGAATCAAACCCAGGTCTTCTCGCTTGCGAGGCGAGTGCCCTTAACCACCAAACTACAGGACTCCAACTGTGTAGTTTGATGCATTTTCACAGTTTGCAGTGTGCGATGTGACAGAGCTCTGTGGCGGATTTATTTTAATAATCACCAGCCCAGGGAGAGAGAGAGAGAGAGAGAGGGGCAGCATTTGTTTTTACAGGTGTACATTTCCCCTCTTCCACCCCCTCACCTCCCCTTCCCCCCCACCCGCTCGCTCTCCTCGTCTGCTGTTGCTCTGTTACTCCCTCACAGCTGCACAGTGCCAGCCTCAGTCTCTCCTGGCACGGTCAGAGGCCAGAGTGCAAGCACAGGAAGTGCAACAAACCAACGTTTTATAATCTCCAATTTTATCCTTTTATCCCCCAAGGGTGTCAGCTGGGGCTGAGGCGGGGGCTGGGGCTGAGGCGGGGGCTGGGGCTGAGGCTATTCTGGGCTGTGCTGTGATGACCAGGATGTCTTCTCTGTAACACGGGCTAGCGTTGCGATACCTGACTCCACACATCTCATCATCCTCTGACTCTCGGCCTCTCTCCCCCACTACCCCCCCGCCGCCCCCATGCTCAGGCATTTGGCTCACGTTCTCTCACTGGGGGGACTGAGTACTTGGACAGTATTTGGCTAACAGTGCAGTTCAATAGAGTTCAGCTCCTCTCCCCTTCCCTCCTGCCAATAAACACAGGACCAGTGGAGGAACACAAGTAACTACAGGACTTTGACAATCAATGACACGTTTCCAGGAATCTTTGATTTGGCCGAATATTCAGCACAAATAAATGTTTGACTTGCTAGTCATGGGCTGTGTGAGATGAGAGAAGAGATACTTTTACACATACTTAGATATATGTTTGTTAGGTCAGGGTATCAAGGGATGTGGAGCAAGGGCGGGTCATTGAAGTTGAGGTACAGATCAGCCATGATCGTATAGAATGGCAGAACAGGTTCGAGGGGCTGAATAGTCTCCTCCTGTTCCTATGTTCCTCTATATATATATATATATATATGTGTGTGTGTGTAAGGACAGATCTTTGTTTTGCTTCAGACTTTGCAACTGAAATAACAATGCTGCCAATGTAGTCCAGATATGCCTGGAATTCAATGGAGTATAGATCTGTTCCCCTGGGTTAAGAACAGGGCTGATCTGAGATTCCCTTCTCCTCAGCTCAGCTGCTTTTGGTTTACTTGTGTTCAAATTAACTCTTTCTTGCCCTGGGACCTTGCAAAAACCGAAGGTCCTCAGGCACGCTCGCAGGACAGCCCCTATTTGATTCTCCTTCCATCCAATTTTCTCCCGCCGACCCCTCCAATTTGACTGCACACACACACACACACACGGAAGTGTTGCAACGTACAGTGTAGAGGCAGCTTTGCTCTGTGTCTATTCCATACTATCACTGACTTGGGACATGGAAAAACTGGTGAAAAGGAAAAAAAATTGTAAAAAAAAACCCAAATCCCGTTAAACTGCACAGAATAAATACATTTATTAAGACAATAACGAAACAAAGACAATAACAACTTGCATTTAGACAGCCCCCTTCACTTCAGTTGCTCTGAACTTTGGGGGTGTCGTGTATGAAAAGATTTACTTTAAAAATACCATTGCTGGAGTTTAATATTGCAATGGAGTTGATTTTATTTCATTGACTTTTATTTTATGAGCAAATGTAATTCCCCCACTTTAGGCGAAGGCTTTGTTAAGAGAGGTTGTGTGTGTGGCTCAAGCCTGTGCTTTCGGTGGCTTTGAGGAACAGGGCATTGAATAGTATTCATAATAATAATAATAATCCTTGCATTTGATACAGAGCCTTAACACGTCTTTGAGACGTCAAAAAGAAGAGACATTTCACAGAATATACTGTAAAGTGAATTGACTGGGTAATTTGTGGGCGAAGCGCGGCAGCCAATTGCCCACAGCAGCGTCTCATAAACAGCCGTGGATTGAAGTGACCAAATTATTATTATTATTGTTATTAAGAGATTATTACCCCTGGAAAAGCCATCCGCCAATCGACTAACAACCAGGTTCCTACTGGCTGCTAGGTAAACAGAGGCGTGTGTGTGGAGTCAGGAAACTTGCCCAACGTTTCGCCCTGCTTGGGATCAAATCCAGGACCTCTTGCTTGTGAGGGGAGGGCTCTAACCACCGAGCTCCAGGATTTCATGTGTGAAGCATTGTGGTTTGAGATGAGTTCCTCCTGCTTGATCGAAATATTATTCTTGGCTGATTATAATACTAATACTCGCCAAACGTGCTCTTTCCTTACATTAACACTCACCAGATGCCGGAGCTTTAAAAGGGACTTTTTTGGAGGGGTGGGGGGATGGGGAGGATAGATAGAGAGAGTTTTGTCAAGAGCAGAAGTAAGAGAGAGATCATTTGGTCTATCAAGTGCCCCCACACCCCCACCACCTGCTCAGAGTTATGAAAAATTCATACATTTGATACTTCGCCAACAAAATATACAGTCACTCCACTTTACAGTATATTCTGTGAAGCGCTTTGAGACGTCTCGAAGACGTGAACATACTGTAAAGTGAATTGACCGTGTAATTTGTGGGTGAAACCCGGCAGCCAATTCCGCACAGCAGCGTCCCCACAAACAGCCGTGGATTGAGTGACCAAATTATTTTTTAAATTTTATTTGTTAAGGAATATTACCCCCAGAAAAGCGATCCGCCAATCGACTAACCAACAGGTTCTTACTTACTGCGAGGTAAACAGAGGTGAGCGGAGTGAGGAAACGTGCATAAGGTTTCGTCCTGCCCGGGAATCTAACCCAGGTCCTCCCGCTTGCGAGGCGAGGGCTCTAACCACTGAGCTGCAGGACTTGACATCAACTCAAATACTGTGGATTCAAATACTGTTTTTAACAAGAAACAGACAGAAAGAAAGAAACAGAAAGGATATTTAATCAATCATTATTTTTATTAGTCACTTGATCTCCAGGATAGAGACTCTGTTTCTGAGCTCCACCAATGACTTTGTACATCAGCCCTGTGATGGCGGACATTTTGATGTGAGTTTTACGCAGAGGGATTAAATTGGTTGCATCAAAGATTAGCCTTCGGGTTTTCAATTGGCTGTGAAACTAACTTTAGAGATGGCTTCCATCAAATGAAAGTATTATTATTATTATTAATGTTCTAGATTTACTCTCTCTAACCCTGTGTGTACATTATGCATAGCCCACCCCCCACCCCACGCCCATCATGCCCCTGTGATAGCAGCTGTGGAGGGCTCAGAGAGCAAAGTTATAAGGTTTGAGTTATATTGCATGTTTGGAGGGTTAAGAGAGATGCTGTCTGTCTAATCCGGGCTTTGGGAGTCACGGCCCCGGCCTGAGGTGACAATGACCCGAGTGGTCTGTCCACTGATTCAGTACAGCTGTAGGATGTAGGTTCTCCCACTTAATTAGCCCACAGACTCCCCCGATGTAGTGTTTGGGCTCTATCGGCTCCCAGCGCAGAGAGTGGGCTTGTAATTATTGGACAGTGACAGTCAGTTGATGGGGTCAAACCCAATTCAACTTAAGAGCTCTCATTTATAATTATAATAATAATAATAAAGCAAAGGCTTTTCTAGCCCCGGGGACAGCTTGACGGTGATAACCCTCGGCATTATCAAGCACATCAAACCCAGTCCTGATAGTGAAGTCCCAAAAGGGCAATGCTTAGAGCACTCGCCTCGTAAGCGAGAGGACCCAGGTTCGATTCCCAGGCGGAGTGAAATCTTTGGCAAGTTTCCTCACTCCACACGCCTGTGTTTACCAGCAGTAAATAGGAACCCGGTGGTTAGTCACTTGGAGGAACAGTGTCGCTCGTCAGGGAAACCGGAAAAGGAACCGATATTCCCGGTGAACACGAGGAAGAGATTGGATCAACAGGAGTCTCGGTAGCCCGGGAAATCAGCGCGATAAAGATGTAGAAATGGTTTATCGTCCACAGACATCCTTCAGTGTAGGAGGTGAAGTTGTTGTCACATGGCCCCAAATCATCAACAGTCACGTGGCCTCTTGGAAAGGAAGGAGACACTAAATCCTCAGTGATCTGTTCGGTTCGGGGGAGTTTAGCGAGTTTACAAGCGGAGCCTGGTGTAATGGACTGAAGCACTGACATCGCAGCACAGGAGAGAGGTGATGGAGGAGGCGTGATTGACTGGAGAGACAATGACATGACCGGAGAGTTGTGCTTGGAGCACTGGGGAGACGGAGGAAGGACTTAGCAAGAGAACATTCCGGTCGATCTCCCGTCCACAGGTGAAACCGACGACACAGTTTCGATCGCCTCGGCAGTTTCACACCAACACGAACGATTTGAGCCAGAGGGGAAGGTAATTTTTTTTTATTTTTATATATATATATAAGAGTTTAAGAATTCGCGTGAATATTTTTCCCAGAAGAAAAAAGAAAACGCAATCCTCGTAACTTGAAAGTCGTCAGGTCAGGGTGGAAATCAAGCTTTTTTTTGGTGGGTGGGAGGAGAGGAGGGAGGAGTGGGGGAGAGGGAGATATAAAAGGATCTTTAGTTGAGAAGAAAGTAACTGTGTCCAGAGGTTCAGTCGTTAGGTCCATGAGACGAGGGCCAAAGGTTCTTTGGGTTTGACTCGAAGTGCGACGAGGCTGGAGGTTTTGTAGTCACACTCTGGAACCGGCTCGAAGCCGTGATTGGAGAGCGAGCTGGGGAAGCCGTGCAGGGAGTACAGGCTCTTGAGGCCGCTGTGGTGAGTGGGCGATCCCGAGATTCCCATGAAGCCGCTGACGTTCCCGTGGGAATGGGAGTACGGAGTCATGCAGGAGGAGGCGATGGAATCGTGGGACAGGATGCAGGAGGTGGCTGGGGAACTGCTCGTCCCACCGGCTGTCCAGAGGTTGTTGTGGATCTGAAATGGTATAATAGACAGGTGTTTGATTAATGGCTCACATCTCCCTCTCTCTCTCTCTCTCTCTCTCTCTCGCTCACCAATGGTCCACCCTCCTATGGTTCTACAGACCAGGTTACCCCATTGCTCTCATATGACAAAGTGCGAGGACAGGGTATTCGACTGCAAAGGCTGGGGGAGGGGAAGCGCATTACTATCGAGATTCTTTCCTCGCCCAACCTACACTGCACACAGTCCCTACACCTGACAGCCTAAGCAATCTGCCCCGCGTGGAGGGTGTTGTATAAATGCAAGTTGTTGTTGTTGTGGCCATCGTGGTACATCCGGTGAAATGCTCCCGATGTGTGAGGCACCGTATCAAATGCAAGGAATGATTATTTTAATGTCTACAACGCATGAATGAACCTTCCAGCAGGGGATGGGTTAACTGGAGTGGGATCAGGAGCAGGGAACTCAGCCTCATTTCTCCCTCCCTCCCTCCCTCCCTCCCAGACCCAGGGGAAAAATAGCCAATGTAGTCACTAATCCAGTTCTTCAGACCTGCTCATAGCTGCGAAACGCAGCCGAAGGAGCTTTATCTGTTCCTGGCGTAAACACAGAAGCCTCGCTTAAAGCATGAGCAATTCTTGTGGTGTTGTTCCCATTATCCTAATCTTGCGGACAGCTGACACGCTGGCCCACAGCTCTGTTTTAGCACAATGTCATATATTTGGCCGTCGGTGAATAAAAAACAAAATTCTTTCTCCCCTCTTGCTCTCACTGTAAAAACATTCAGCTGCAGCACCGTCTCACACAGCGGTGAATTCACTAAACATTGGCTGGTGGAAACAGCGGGCAGATAATGAATGGCAGACCCGAATGGCTCCCTCCGTTCTCCTGTTTTAACTGATAATGCAGTCAGTCCTGTAGTGTCAACAGTCAGCGAGCGATCACACGTTGAGAGTTAATAATAATAATAACCCTTGCCTTTGATATCGGGCCTTATCACATCTTCGAGACATCTCAAAGCTCTTCACAGAATATACCATAAAGTGTAGTGACTGTATATTTTGTGAGCGAAACGTGGCAGCCAATTGTGCACAGCAGCGTCTCCACAAACAACCGCGGATTGAAGTGACCAATTTATTATTATTATTTTTTAAAAATTCTTATTAAAAATGCATCGGCATTTATCCATAAGGTCACAGTTGCCGTACGCGACAGCTCATGTGAGGAACACGTAGAGTAGACAGTCGGTTTCGCAGTTGCCTAACGTTAAGAGTTAACTTGGCATTTGACTCAAGTTGAAAGGAACGTTTGCTTTGTAGGAAAGAATAAAACAAGCATAAGTTAAGCCCTTGTAACCATGGCTCCCGGGGAGAATGCCTATTATTTATTTCCACACTTGAGTCATTTAAAATAACATTGTTTATCTTTATGGATGGGCAGAATTCAGGCGGGGAAAGTGAGAGAAAACGATAAAGAGAGCTTGCATATTTACGGAAAACTTGCAGCAAATTGGCTGTCACGTTAGCCTATGAAATACGGAGTCACTAGACTTCACAGTATATTCTGTGAAACGCTTTCATGTCATCCTGACATGAAAGGAGATACATCTAATGGCAAGGATTATTATTAATAAATTATCATTATTGTGGCACTTTAACCTTCAGATATTGAGTGACGAACTGAGCTGCAACAGGCTTGAGTCATAAAATTGTCTGCTTCCCCAAGCTTGTGCTTGGCAAGAACGTCCAGCAGGAGGGAAGTGGGGCGGTGGGGGCGGAAGTAATAAATATTTATTTGCAGAATTTTAAAAAATGCGCCTGAGTATGTTCTCTCTTTCATTTTCTCACCAGACGGAACGCACAAATAATTCTTTGAATACAGGCGACGCCTACATTTTTTTAAAGATGGTCTGAAACAGCCTGTAAATAAATAGGGTTATAATCATAAATAATATATAATAATCCTTGCAGTTGATGTAGCGGCTCGTGTCTTCGAGACGTCCCAAAGCGCTTCACAGGATATACCGCAAAGTGAGTTGATTGTATATTTTGTGGGCGAAACAGTCGTGGATTAAGTGACCAAATCATAACAACAACAACTTGCATTTATTTTTATAGCGCCCTCCGCACCAGGCAGCGGCACAAATAGTTTTGTTAACTGAACACAGCTATTGATTGTGTCTTTGCACGACACAGAAGGGAACTGATTATTTGTGATGTGTAAGCTCTGTGTAAACGCTGTGTGGAGAGGGAACGCAGGTGCCCTTAATTATGTAATCAGAAACCAAGGGAAATAATTGATTGTTAATTGTTTAATTCAAGACACCTGCAATTCCCTTTTGCCCAAACATTCGTACGCAATTTGCGGGCGGAGCGTTTACATACGGAGCATATTAGATCCCAACATCGTGGAGTCCTGTAGCGCAATGTTTGGAGCGCTCATCTCGCAAGCGAGAGGACCTGGGTTCGATTAACGGGCATAGCGAACAGTTTCCTTACTCCACACGCCTCGGTTTACCTAACCCTAACCCTAATTGGCATTTCGTAGGAAACTCCGCTTTTCCGGAGATAATAATCTTTCAAAAAATATATAATAATAATCGATCACTCAATCTACGGCTGTTTGTGGGGCGCTGTTGTGCGCAATTGGCTGCTGTGTTTCGCCCGTAAACTATACAGTCAATTCACTTTACAGAATATTCTGTGAAGCGTTTTGAGACGTCTCGAAGAACTGATCAGGTGCTGTATCAAATGCAAGGATCATTGTTATTGTAATTAATAGAGTGACTGGCCATAGTTTGTGGTAAAGGTAGTAGTTAGCCCATTCCGCCCCCTCGCCCCCCCCCCCCACCCCACCGGAAGGAATTGATAAAGTTATTCATGACAAATGTGAAAATATTGTTCTATTTTTCTCTTTTAACAAGAAAGCAAGTTCCATGGATAAAGTGAGAGAGATTTCACCCGACTGACTGACTGACCAGAGGTAGACAAGGGGGGGCAGCAACAACACAAGGAGAGAAACTCCGTGGTTAAGGAGAGGTTACCTGGGGGTGAGTCTCTGTTCTGGGTAAGATGGAGATGTCGTAGGTGGCCGCAAAGTGGTTCCTGACTTCATGAAGTTTGCCGTAGCGTTCCCGCTTCCTCCACTTGGCTCTTCTGTTTTGAAACCAAACCTAGAGAGGCAAACAGCAGGTTACAATAGCCCTGAGCGTGAGGGGCAAGGATCCGAGGCCCCCATTTCACCCCCAGGACCCGGGCACCAACAGTACAGAAATCGTACCCTGCACTGGTCCGAAGGGACGGAATTCAACAACAACAACTTGCATTTACTCAGCGCCCCTCACTCAGGGTAGCGTCCCAGAGCGCCTGGCAATGGCGGAGCACGACACTGAGGGGGTGGGGGGAGGGGGGAGGTGACTGGGCACGGTCATAGGCAAACCGGTTTCTATAGGGAGCGAGCGTCCCAAACTATACTTTTTAACAAGAAAGTGGATTTGGAGAGGACCATAAACAGACACCGACTGATCAGTTGTGTCAGCTCAGCGTCGGGCTCCAAATTCCTCCCGGCCTCAGCCCGGGCGACCGTTTTATCTTTCGATTCTTGAAACGGCGCAGAATGAGAATACGATCCCACGCGTTTGCTAACGGTCGCTTTCGCATCGGGAGGACGTCTCAAAGCGCTTCGCAGGATTTACGGTGATGGTGGCAGATTCTTCAATCGGAGCCTTAATCCGGGGGCAGGATTTCAAAAGAAGAAAGAGCTTTTCGAATTACTATTATTATTATTATTACTAACAGCAATGATAATCCTTGCAGTTGATTTCGCGCCTCGTCCCGTCACTGAGTCGCCTCAAAGCGCTTCACGAGGATGCCCTGCGAAGTGGAGTGACTGTGTATTTTCCAGGCGAAAATTAAGGCTTTGAACTTTACCTAATCTGTAAGACTTTTGAGTTTTCCCACAATTCGGAGCGAGCGTTTCTTAGGGAGGCAAAATGGCCGCTGAGTTTTATTTTGGGGGGTGGGGGGGGGGGGGAGAATAAACCTTCCCCTGCGAGCTTACCTGCACTCGGGCCTCGGTCAGCTCTGTACGCAGAGCCAGCTGTTCGCGAGCGTACACGTCGGGGTAGTGAGTTTTCTGGAAGACTTTCTCCAGCTCCTCCAGCTGGTAGCTGGTGAACGTGGTCCTGTTCCTCCTCTTCTTGTTCTTGTTGCTGTTGTCGCCCTCCATGGGCTCGCTCAGGATCTCACCGCCCACCACCACACTCTCCTTCATCTTCCCACAGCTGTCCCTGTCCAGCGCTTCCCTGCAATCTGCCGGCATCAGCTGGTAGTCGTGGCTTTTGGAAATCTTAGCGTTTACTGGTCGGGGGGGGGAAGGGGAAGGGGGGGAAATGAGGATAATAATAAACAAAAATTCCTTGCATTCGATACAGCGCCTCGAAGCGCTTCACAAGATATACTGTAAAGCGTACTGACTGTATATTTTGTGGGCGAAGCGTACAATCACTACACTTCACAGTATATTCTGTGAAGGACGAGGCAGAGAAGGAACAGACTGCGCAAGTAACTGTTTATAAGCGCTCTGAGACGCTACTGTGCGCGAAGGGCGCTTTTGTAAATGCAAGTTGTTGTTGTTGTTTGTCATTGTACGCAGCAACCATTAATAATAATAATTCTTGCATTTTGATACAGCGCCTTATCACACTGGGACCGTGTTTACCGGTAAATACTTGTTGGTGTTATATGGGGACTGATACTCTCTTCCCGTGGAGCTCGGGGTAACCAGGTTGGTCAGTTATCAGCTGCTGTTTGGCTGCAACTGATGATAATAACCCTTAATAATCCCTACATTTGATACAGACCTCATCACGTCTTTGAGACGTCTCAAAGCGCTTCACAGAATACACTGCAAAGTGAATTGACTGTATATTTTTTCCGTGTGTTGACTCAAGTCATATCAAGTAACCTTTGGGTGCAGATGTGTCTCATTCTCCCACAGAAATGGGTTGATGCGAGATTAAGCAATTAAAATCAGGCACATGGCTTTGATTGTGGTGTCTTGTCACAAGTATCTGAGCTCAATAACACAAAGGAGAGGAGAAGCCACGTTGTAAATGCTCTGCTGTTAACTGTTCTATAATAATAATAATCTTTGCATTTGGTATAGAGCCTCATCGCATCTTCGAGACGTCTCAAAGCACTTCACAGGATAATAATAATAATAATAATAATAATAATCCTGGCATTTGATACAGTGCTTTTCACGTCGGGAGGACGACCCAAAGCGCTTCACAGAACACACTGTAAAGTGAATTGACCGTATATTTTGTGGGCGAAACGCGGCAGCCAATTCTTATTTAATTTTATTTGTTTAAATTTAGTTCTCTGCATTAAGATTTGTTCCTCTTGCAAAAAAAAAACCCCACATAATAAAGTTTATATTTTTCAAAGAAAATATTAAGAGTACAAAAGGAACATTGCTCTCCTCCACGAGACACGATTTTTACTGTTGATTTTTTTTCGTTTAAAGATATAGGATTCGAGTGTTAAAAGTTGTTAAAAGTATTCGTAAAGTTTTTTTTTAACTCTGCAAAATGGGAAATTCGTTTCGATATGTTTTTTCCCTAATACAGAAAGTGTTAACAAGAAGCAGAAAAGAGGGAGAAACTGAAGCCAACCAGAATTCAATGTATTATTTTTAATACTATTTTATACAGTTTTTAAAACTATTTTAATACTATTTTATACAGTTTTATTAATATTATTTGTAATACTATTTTATACAGTTTTATTAACATTATTTGTAATACTATTTTATACAGTTTTTAATACTATTTTAAATACTATTTTGTACAATTTTTACGACTATTTTTATACTACTATATATAAAATGAGCATTAAAAATCCCACTCACATAACTTACTAATGTAAGTTACAAACTTGGGTTATGGTAAATATAAAACAAATTATAAAAGGGAGGAATAATCTTATAAATCTCTTATTTGTTTAAATAAATTAAATAAAAATTTGCAGTCACTCCTTCAGTTACAGAGGTATTTCCCCCTCTCTCTCTCTCTCTCTCTGGGAAGCGAAGCCAGGTTTATATTATTTTTATAAAAGGAAGGAATAATCTTATAAATCTCTTATTTTTCATAAAAAAATAAATGTAAATTCCCAGGCATTCATTCCCTCAGATGCAGAGGTATTCTCTCTCTGTTTGAAACTAAGCCAGGGTTTTGCAGAGCAGGTGAAGTGGGACAGAACTAAAACCACAACGTTTCTGACAAGAAAGGTTAAAAAAAAAATTTTGGACAAGTTTATATATAAAAGTACCGACAAGTTTCCTAAATTCCATGTCAGGGAGAGAGGGAGAGAGGGAGAGGGGGAGAGAGACAAAAAATGCCGTTAATCTCCAATAAATTATTATTATTATTATTAATCCAATGTTTTATTTGATGTGATCTCCCGACTATATATATAAAAAAAAACCCGTTCCGTTTAAAAATATTGACACGAGTTCCATTTATTTTATGGATTCTGAAACCAAATCCCAAAGGCAAATAAACTTTTATCCTTTAACCTGAAACTTTTTTTTAAAAAAAAGAGAGAAGAAGGAAATGCTTAGATATTGGAGAGATCACAGAGTGGTCAACTGGATCTTATATATATATATTATATTATATTAAATATAAAATATATACACAATCTATATTTATATGCAATATATATACTAACTCCCTCTCTCTTTATATATATATATATATTGTGTGTATATATATTTATAGAGAGAGAGAGAGAGACAGTCGTGTAGGAGGAGATTAGGGAATGTTATTAGAGGATTTCAGGGGATATTTTAGGTTCAGTGTCGGCGACGCATCGAAAACTCCCATTTGGCGAATTCGGTGTTGTGGGAAAGAAGGGAATGAATGTGACTTTTACTGCGATGGGAATGTGGTGTTGAAGCTCTCAGTCCCACACCCCCCGAGACCCGGAGCCGCTGCCGCCCATCCGCACTCCCCTCTGTACCGCAATGTCACTCTCCGCCACAAACCCCGAATTCAGATCGTTTTTACACATCTATTTACATAAGTTTCTCAGTCAAAAATCGGGGCGTTTCACTTGGCGCTCTGACCTCCCTCAGGGGGTTAAACCCACCTGAACCCCCGGGAAACCATGGCTTTAACTGTACAGTAACGTGTAGTTATGTGTATTCGCCGAACAGCCGAAAAGTTAATAATAATAATGGGTTTTCTGTAGAGAACTCTGTGGAGTCCAAACCTCCGTCTCTGATTGATTTCAGTGTAAAACCACATACAGTATATACAGTGTTGAGCGCATAGTCATTGGCACTCACTCTATTACCCCAAACAACACCCAAATATCATCATTTCCTTAAGACTTATTAGATATCCTAACGGTGTCGCGACGTTTTCGTCGATTCTGTATATTATTTGTTCCACTCCCGGAACTCAAAGGCCATTGGGGTTTTACTTCAAATAACGAATTGAAGATATTTTGAAGTTTCAGAACCTTAGGGGTCGGATATTATTAAATATAATAATAATATAACGTATAAAAACAAACGAACGACGTTACAATTGTAATCTAAGCGTTAGTTTAAGACGGGACAGGTTCAGGTGCCGGTGATTTCCATGTGGTGGTAGTTTTGGGGTAGAAACGCGCGAACCTCATTATTTGTATCCAGAACCGATGTTGGAATAAAGTCTGTTATAGCCGCGGGTTTCGGGCTATTTTATTTCGAAGATATATAGATATTTCGAACTATAAGAACACTGCATTAATACAATAATTTAACTAACAATTACATTGGGACCAATATATTGATTATATATATATAAATATTATGGGCGTATTGTAAATATATTACAATATCCTAATCGATATTTAAATATATGGGATTCAATGTAACTGATAGTAAATGTTATGTTTTCCCCCTTATTGATGGTGAAAGTGAGCTGTTGTCATTGTGATAAAGCAGCAATATTTGTGATTTTGTGCTGATGGCTTTTGTGGGAAAAAGAGTTTACTGTCTGATTGTAAAACCATTTCGCCTCTCTTTCTATTATTATTATTTCTATCTCTCTTTCTCTTTCTCTCTCTCTCTCTCTCTTTCTCTCTCTGACTCTCACTAAATCTACCGCAGAGTTCCTTCCCTGTAACCATTACCATTTGCTGTTCTTTTTTCGTTCAAAAAAAAATACGAATAGAGTTTTGCATCAAAACTGTCTCTCAACACAACCAGTGATAACTCTGGAACCAGAGCCACTGGTTCTGACCCGGAATCCGCGCTCTGCCTCTGGGTTTCTATGTGGAAAGGGGTCGGGGGTTTATTTTTTAATGCGGATTTTAAACAACATCCCCCCCTTTCACCTGCTGTCACTTTTCCTGTAAACTTTTTTTTCAAAAGAAAAGGAAAAGGGGGAAAATAACCGTTACAATATGAGACCGGTTTATTTTAAAGTTCAGATTTGGATGTGTTTTGTGTTCATGGGCACTTTCCTCTGTCTTTTCTCTCTCTCTCTCACCACTTCTCTCTCCTCTCTTTCTCACCCTTTCTTATCCCTTCTCTCCCTCTCTCTATCCCTCTCTCTCTCTCTCTCTCTCTCTCTCACCTCAGCATTTCTCTCCCTTTGTTTCTTTGTGAAAATGTTTTCTCTCTCGTTCTGTTTTTTTTCCCGCCCCAGTTATCTACTATTCCCTTTTCTTCTCTCCCTCTCTGTCTCTAACCCTCTCTCACCCCCTTTCCTTCTCTCCCTCTCTGTCATCATTTATACCCCTCTTGATCACACAACATCACACGGCCTCAGTCACAGTTCAGTCCCCCCCCCCACCCCCAACCCATAGAAACAATTTTCAAATCAATTGATTTATTTTAATTAAAACAAATCTTAATATAAAAAGCTACGCTTTAGTTGCTCTGCAAAATGTTGAAGTGAAAAACAAATCGATCTTTACGTGTGTTTCTTTCTAGAAGCCTTATTCAACAACAATAATAATAATCATTGCATTTGATACAGCGCCTCATCGTGGCTTCGAGGCGTCTCAAAGCGCTTCTCACAGAATCAAAGTAAAGTGGATTGACGGTATACTGTGTATTTAATACGCGACATCAAACAGTTATAAACATTAACGTGGTTTAATCTTGAGAGAGGATTTACACAGAAGGTAATGGTCGACTCCAGCCTTTCACCAACGAATTAAGTCGCTTTTGCCCACATTTGAGCGTTTTTTTCCCCACAAACAAATTAATATTCTCAATTGGGGACCGGGTTTCGCCCACAAAGTAGTCAATCCATTTTACAGTGTATCCCGTAAAGCGCTTTGAGACTTCTCAACGATGCGTTTAAAAAGCCGCGACATCAAATGCGAGAATTATAATTATAATTATTATTATTATTAGGTGTTTAACACAGTCCCGGGTCAATGGAGAGATATTGGCGCTCACTTTTGCGGCCACTGAGTGGGACTGTGACATTTATTTAACTCCTGGAGTTAAATTAAATCCCATTCCTGCGCCTACAATCTGACACAAGACCGTGTACCCGTTACCCTTAACGATTAAACGCTTTAACTGGTCGTGGGTTCCATTTATCTGCAGAGGAAAGAGAGAGAGAGAGAGGGAGAGAGGGAGAGAGAAACTGACTATTATTATTAATTATAGTAATATCATTGCAATCGGTATAGCGCCTCGTTACGCCGATCAGAGGTCTCAAAACTATATTGTGGACTGTAGATTTTGTGGGCGAAACGGACTGTGTGTGTGTGAGTGAGTGAGTGATAGAGAGAAAAGAGAGACAGAGAGAGAGAAAAAAACCAAAGGGAAATATAGAAAGACTTAGCTCTGAACCCCAACATTACAGTCTCTAAGTTCTGAGCCGAACAGAACTCTTATACTGTACATAAATCCCCTACTTTAATCTGAGTCACCACAAAGTTTTATATATATATATATTTAGATATTTAGATGTATAATATATATTTGTTTGATTGTTTGTCGCGGTCTTTTCCGTTCATTTCAACTTCCATTTTTCACTAAATCAACTTTCAAATCAACGTATCTTCTTTGCTTTGAAAATAACAGTTTCAGCTCTACATTAACATGTTTATTAATAACATTTAATAGCGCATCTCTCTCTCTCTGTCTCTCTCTCTCTGTAGCGCTCAACCCTTCCCAGTTCAGCTCCTGTGTTTGTATGCGAGAGTGAGTGTGTCTGTGTGTGAATTGTGTGTATCTGTGTATGTGAGTGTGTGTCTGTGTGAGTGTGTGTCTGTGTGAGTGTGTGTCTGTGTGAGTGTGTGTCTGTGAGTGTGTGTGTGAGTGTATGAGTGTGAGTGTTTGTCTGTGTGTGTGTGTGTGAGTGTGTGTGAGTGTGTGTGAGTATTTGTCTGTGTGAGTGTTTGTCTGTGTGAGTGTGTGTCTGTGAGTGTGAGTGAGTGTGTGAGTGTGTGTGTGTGTGTGAGTGTGTGAGTGTGTGTGAGTGTGTGTGTGTGAGTGAGTGAGTGTGCGTGTGAGTGTGTGTGTGTGAGTGTGTGAGTGTTTGTCTGTGTGAGTGTGTGTGTGAGTGTGTGAGTGAGTGTGTGTGTGAGTGTGTGTGTGTATGAGTGTGTGAGTGAGTGTGTGAGTGAGTGTGTGAGTGAGTGTGTGTGAGTGTTTGTGTGTGAGTGAGTGTGTGTGTGTGTGTGTGAGTGTGTGAGTGTTTGTCTGTGTGAGTGTGTGTGTGAGTGTGTGTGAGTGTGTGAGTGAGTGTGTGTGTGAGTGTGTGTGAGTGTTTGTTTGTCTGTGTGAGTGTGAGTGTGTGTGAGTGTGTGAGTGAGTGTGTGTGTGAGTGTGTGTGAGTGTGAGTGCTTTATTCACACCCGCAATTTGCGCTGTAGTTTTACACAGAAAACCGCATCGAGAACCGCTGACACTGACGGCCACAGAGAACTCGGTGTTTCTGCCCATTTTACAGACAACGTTTGATCAGTTCCACTTGAGATCCATTCACAGCCACTGACACCTTCTTCACTACACTCTCTCTCGCGGGTCCTTAATGTTTGTTTTGTTGGGGGTCCACTCCGAGTTGTGCTGTTTGTGAACCCCTCACAGAGGACACGGCGGTAGATCCGAGTGTATTTATTTCACAGTCAGGAATTAGGATCGAGACTCCTTTCCTGTTGTACTGCAGTCGCTATTTAATTGGATTTGAGCAAAAATTCCCCAATAACTCGGAAACGGGTAAAGAAAAAGCTTTGTTTTTGTGTCCGTTTGGGTGAAAATGACGATATGTATTTGTCAGAATGTATACTATTTGCACTATTTATCCCCTTCTCTCTCTCTCTCTCACACACACACTGCGACCTTTTCGTTAACTGTGCTAAAAATGCGACCGATGCTGACATAACGAACGAATGTTAACGAAACCTCAATAATATTGTTGTCTGACCGAAAAACAACAGCAATAATAGTAATAATACCATAACTAAAAACAGCCGCATTCACTGCCTTGAAAGTCACAGCAGAAGCCAATCACAGGGATATCCATTCCGCTAAACATTTAACAACGACCACAAACACACACTTAATATTTAAAACATATTGAGAACACAATATTGATTCAGTCTTTCAACTCCCAGGACCGGGGGGGGGGCGGGGGGGAGAGGGGAAGGGGGGGGGAGAGTGGGGGGAGAGGGGAAGGGGGGGGGGGGGAGAGTGGGGGGAGAGGGGAAGGGAGAGGGGGGGGGAGAGGGGGGATCCTCCCTGAAAATTGTTTCGAAACAAAAAATACTAAAAAAATATACTTCCATCAAAAGCTTTTTATACACAAGTTGGCTAAGCACACACACATATACACACATACATACGCACATACACACACACATACATACACACACACACAGATACACACACCCATATACACATACACAGATACACACACACATACACACACACAGATACACACACCCAAATACACACACACAGATATACACACACATACACACACACAGAGATACATACACACACATATATATATACACACACACACACAGATACACACATATACCCATATACACACACACATATATATACACACACCCATATACATACATACACATATATACACATGCACACACATATACACACACACACACCCATATACACACACACTCGCGTTAATTCGGTGAAAAACTTGATCGATTCGATTCTGATCGCTTCTAATCGATTTTTACGCGAATGGGTAGGAACAATCCAGCCATTTTTTAATATCGTGTTCGTGTTTTTTTAATTAATAATAATAATAAACGGAATATTTACAATATGGCCTAAATCAGTCCAAAACTGAAAATTACTGAGGTCCTTTTTTTAAAAAAAATCAAATTACACAACTCGCTGTTTAAAATGAGCACAAGTTAAACATATACCATTACTGCACACGGAGGAGATACAGAAAGGTTCAACAGATTTGCTTAATATAATTCACATTGTGGCGACATGTGTCTGTGAATCGAAGATCGACTGTAACCAGTTTTTGGTTTGGAAACTCTTATGTGTCAGACTGAATTAGACTGAACTCAAAATCCACAGACTACTTCAAACAATCTGGAAAAGATGTGGGAAATATATCAGTATATATTGTGATATATATATATATATATATATATATATATTGATATATTTTCCACTGTATAATGTATATAATAATATTTGCATTTAATAGCGCCTTATCACATCTTCGAGATGTCTCAAAGCACTTCACGGTATACTGGAAAGTGAATTCACTGTATATTTTGTGGGTGAAATTACTATATATATAGTATATATGGTAATTTTTTTATCAGCTAATGTTTATTTAACAAAACACAGACATTGACAATTTCAAAGCCAGAGACTGAATGAAAGTCGCAATGACACTGACTGATACTTTACTACATGTGTAGGTGGGATCTGTACATGGAATTATTAGTTGGTTTTGGAGACCTAACTGAAGGATAGAGATTGGTGGGTTTCTGCGTGTGTCAGACATCCACCCGGGTGACCAAAAAAATAAGTAATAAGAATAATAATACCGTTCAGTCCGTCCAGCCTACTCCGACAGTTTATTATACGGTATAATGGCAGAACATTTAATACCATTTCAAATCGCAGATTCCAATTGGTGTACTCGTGGTGTTTACTGGTTTGTTTTTCTTTAACTCCTCATCTGATTTACTATGTGTTACAATTCCCACGAGGAGGCGGGATGCGTGGAATTCTGAGTTTGGTTTGGATACTGTTTAAGCACGGTGATGGGTCAGACACCCGCGCCCGGCTGACCAAAAACAAAATGGGTTTCCATTAGATTTGGGAGGAGGAAGAAAACAAACAAAAAAATGAACGCGAAGGAAAATGTCTGGGCCCCAGAACAGACTGAACCAGTTAACACGAGAGCCTGTGAAACCTACTTTCGTTCCACCATTAAAGAGCCACTGGTGTGAATGGCAAACACATCCTATGGAGTGGGAATGCAGGAATTATCGCCATTCCATTCTGCTGTTAAATACATGTAGAGGCCACAGTACTGTGGTATTGTTTATGGGTGTCTGCTTGGTTCAGTCAGTAGCACTCTCGCCTCCTGGGTCAGAAGGTTGTCGGTTCAATTCTCACATCATTGGGGACTTGAGCTCCCAGACTGGGCTGACATTCCCCGAGTGTGGGAGTTGCTGCCTTAAGGGTGAGAAGATTAAACCAAGGTCCCATCTGCCTGTTCTTCAGGTGGGACTTCAGTTGAGGCTGTTGATAAAGAGAAAGGGAGTGTGGTGTCTGGACTGACAATCCTCCAGATGAATTAATTGGTCATTCTCCTCACACATGCGGAGTTTCCCTAAAAATGCACAGTCACTACACTGACAGCTAGTAGGTGTGTGAGACACTGGAATGTTCCATTCAGAGAGATGGAGGGGTACCTGCCCTTGTTCATCTGCTCCTGTCCTTCTCTACACAGGTTGAACCCCTCAGTCTACAGTCCAGCCTCCCCTCAACTCCAACTACCAAACCATTTCACTCCACCCACAAGAGCCAAACGTTATAACTATTCTTCGTGAGAAACCTACATATCTGTAAGTCATTATTCATTGTCATTTACTGTATATATGGGATTGTGGCGTCGTGTAGCGTATAGGTTAGAGCACTCGCCTCGCAAGCGAGAGGGCCCGGGTTTGATTCCTGAGCATGGCGAAACCTTAGGCCAGTTTCCTTACTCCGCACGCCTCTGTTTACCCAGCAGTAAATAGGAACCTGGTTGTTAGTCGACTGTCGGAATGGTTTTCCCGAGGTAATATTCCCTCAAGAAATTTATAATTCGGTCACTCAATCCACGGCTGTTTATAGGGCACTGCTCTGCGCAATTGCTGCCACATTGCGCCCACAGTTTATACAAAGCAAGGATTATTATTGTGTGTGTGTGTGTGTGTGTGTATATAAAATAATATAAACCCGGAAGCTAACATTTGCAATTCTATGGGGAAGAGGTTAAAGCAACAGAGGAGTTTCTCGTGGTTTTTTTTGACACAAGCTGAAGAGAATATGTGCAATAAAAATCTTTACTGTCAGGAAAGCCTTTGGTTATAAACACCTCTGTACCTCGTGTAGGTAACCACAAACAGCAAGCATTCATGCGATTGGGATTCTGATTGTATTTCCAGAAGGGATACCTTTAACCATCAAGACTGATTAAAGAGAACCCCCCACACCACCCACAGAAAATAACTCCCCAACTATATCTGCAGTGTTGTCTCATGGTTGGGGAAGGTCGACAGCAGATTAATATCTGATACAGAGTATATTCCCCTTAAAAATATCCTGTGAAGCGCTTTGAGACGTCTCGAAGACACGATAAGGCACTATGTCAAACGCAAGGATTATTATATTCCTCTGACAAGAAGAGATTTCTAATCCGAGAAAACTGAAGAAGACTTTCCCCCTTTTTTTTTCCAGAAACATTACAAAACAAAGAGGTAAAAATCACATGTTTTTTTCACGGTTTTATCAAAATAAATAACTAAACAATCCTTGGCATTTGATCCCATTTCACGTCCGCAGGTTGTCTCAAAGCTTGATAGGGTTTTACTGTAAAGTATAGTGACTATGTTTTGTCAGGGAAATGGTATATACTGTACCAGCGGTCCTTTTTGCTGCAAAATATTCCCAATCGGTGGGTGTGTTTTATTCCGTTTACAATATTAATAATAATATTTCTTGCTTTTGACACAGCGCCTGATCACGTCTTCGAGACGTCTCAAAGCGCTTCACAGGATACACTGTAAAGTGAATTGACTGTATATTTTGTGGGCGAAAAAACATTACTTTACAAAAACTAATGATATATTGTACTCTCACACGTTAGAAAATATAATTGATTGACAGTATTTGAAATTAACACAAATTAATTATTCTTTATTAGTGAACAGACAATTTTTAAAAATTAGAACAATTTAGATTTATTCCGTGGAGTCCACAACCTTTGTATTTCAGTAAAGAACTTAAACAGATCTATAATTTAGGCCGAAGGTATATGATTTTAGAATGTTATATTTCATGTTTTCATTTAATTTTTGTCTCAAATTTATATATATATATTATATAATTATAGTATATAAATTTGATATAACTGGCATATATATTGTATAATTATACACACACATATATAATTGAGACAAAAAATTAATCAGGGAAAGCTGATGTGTTCTTGTGGGTAAATTTTAAACAAATTGCAATTTAATTCAAGAGAATGATTTTCATTTAAAAAAAGAATGTCTTAATCGGGTATAAGAAACTTTTGAAAATAAATTGTGTGGAGGTGGAGGGAGTATTATTATCCGAGTAATCTCGCGGGTATTTAAAAACATTTCTAATACTCTATTTGATGGAACATTTTACCTGTGACAAACATAGGCATTTTTACTTTAAATAAAGGTAAATGTAATTAATTGGTGAAGAGAGAGAGAGAGAGAGACAGAGAAAGAGAATGTGTTTGTTCTTCATACGAAACATTAAGACCGACTGAACAACGACAGAAATGTTATAAACGAAGTTTGGGTGAGATACAGGCGATTTGGGGGCAAACAGAAATTATATATATATATGTATGTGTATATATATATAGAAATGTGTGTATTTATTGTGTGTGTATATACATATACAATATACACATATATATACACATATATACACAATACTCAGTATTCCGAATACAAAGGAAATCTCTTTAACTTTACGTTTACACAGAACGCACTTTTAATGACAACAATAATACATTATTATCATTAATAGTATTTAATTTAAAAAAAGACGCGCCGCGCGGAACACGACACAAACCCGCGACCCCCGGGGGGCGAGACAGCAAATAACACATCAAACCGCCGAGGGTTTGGGTTCATAGTCAACACTAAGTCACCGACATTCATTGGGGCCAAAAAAAGAGGGGCAACTGGTAGAGAGAGAGACAGACAGACAGATAGAGATAGAGAGACAGAGAGACAGAGAGAGACAGAGAGAGATAGACAGAGAGACAGACAGAGATAGAGAGAGACAGACAGAGATAGAGAGAGACAGACAGAGATAGAGAGAGACAGAGAGAGACAGACAGACAGATAGAGATAGAGAGACAGAGAGACAGAGAGAGACAGAGAGAGATAGACAGAGAGACAGACAGAGATAGAGAGAGACAGACAGAGAGACACAGAGAGACAGAGACAGACAGAGAGACACAGAGAGACAGAGACACAGACACAGAGAGACGGAGACAGACAGAGAGACAGAGAGACACAGACAGAGAGAGACAGACAGAGAGAGACAGAGTCACAGACAGAGAGACTCACTCACCCACTGTGTTGTCGCGGAAGCCCCTCAGAGTCCCGCTCAGGGCGGGTGGAGGCGGAGGCGGAGGCGGCGGCGGAGGGGGCGGCGGGGGGGGGTCGGGGGGGTCCGGGTACTTGTGCGGGTGATGGGGCACTGGGGGTCTTGACTGACCGTTGGAGTACAGGTAATCGCACGGGAGCTCCGGGGTCCGCCCCGACCCCGCGC
This sequence comes from Callorhinchus milii, assembly GCF_018977255.1. Classification (NCBI taxonomy): domain Eukaryota; kingdom Metazoa; phylum Chordata; class Chondrichthyes; order Chimaeriformes; family Callorhinchidae; genus Callorhinchus; species Callorhinchus milii. The sequence goes on along the minus strand of NW_024704760.1, from coordinate 788,801 downwards.
TGTAACAGCCGCCCCCCCCGGGGGGGAACTTGTCCCCGGGGTAGAACCCCAGTGTGTGCGGCTCCCGCTCCCCCCGGGGTTGGCTCGGGGGCACTCGGACCCTCCCGTGGGGCAAAGCACAGCACGGCAGACAGGTCCGGGTCTCCACCGCCGGCTCCCCGGGGGGCTGCTGGTGCTTCATTACCCCCTCTCCCCCCTCCCTCTCCCTCTCTCTCCTTCCCTCCGTCACTCTCTCCCTCCCTCTCTCCTTCCCTCCGTCACTCACTCACTCCCTCTCCCTCTCTCTCCTTCCCTCCGTCACTCACTCACTCCCTCTCCCTCTCTCTCCTTCCCTCCGTCACTCACTCCCTCTCTCTCCTTCCCTCCGTCACTCACTCCCTCTCTCTCCTTCCCTCCTTCACTCACTCCCTCTCTCTCCTTCCCTCCGTCACTCTCTCTCCCTCCCTCTCTCCTTCCCTCCTTCCCTCACTCCCTCTCTCTCCTTCCCTCCGTCACTCTCTCACTCTCACTCCCTTCCCTCTCGCAGTTGTCCTCCCAATCTCCCCCCAACTGCAGTGAGATGGAGTTAAGATGGAAAGAATAACCCTGATCTCTCTCTCTCTTCCCTCCCTCCCCCTCTCTCTCTACCTGCCTTCCGTCACTCACTCAACTCACTCCCTCCCTCCCTCCCTCCTCCCCCAATCCCCTCTCAACCTGCAATGAGATAGAGTTGAGATGGAGAGAATGACTCTGATCTCTCCCTCTGTCCCTCTCTCTCTATCTTTATCTCTCCAACTGCAATGGTTGGGTTGAGATGGAGCGGAGTTTCAGACACAGAGAGAGAGAGAACAGTAGGAGATTAGTGACATAATTCACCAAAAATCCAATCACGTGAAATGTACGCCCCCCCCCCACCCCCCACTCCCCCCCACCCATTGATTAACCCTTCCCTCCCACCCCCTGTGATATCTTCACGTTGGCTTCTGATAATTGGCAACACAGGAAAGAGACGATATGTTTTATTTAACGAGACTTCAAGCAGCATCTTTGTCTGTCTTGAATGATAGGTGACCCCTCAAAGCTCCCACACACATAGTGACATCGGAACAGGAGGAGGCCATCCAGCCCCTCGAGCCTGTTCCCTCCCCTTGTAGTCTTGTTGTCGTTGTTGTTCCACCATTTTATAAGATCATGGCTGTTCTGTACCTCAACTCCAATTGCGCGTCCTTGACCCATATCCCGCGATACCCTGACCTAACAAACATCAACTATCAGGGTGGATTCTTTCAAACGTAAATCAGATAGTTTTCTGCTCGGAAATAAGCTTTCTGCTCGACTCTCTTCCCCCTTCTCGCTCCCTCCCCTCCCCTGACCATTTCCCCCCTGCTCGGGTCATGACCCAACTGTGCAGCGCCTTGGGACGTCCTCCTGACGTGAAAGGCGCTTTATAAATGGAATCTTGTTGTTGTTGTTGTTGTGGGGATAGAGTATGTAGTTTGGGACACGACATGTCAAGCCAGGATGGTGGAAGGCAAACTGGATGGACCTTGGTCTTCTTTCACCCTATAGCCAGTTCTTACGTAAGGCTGTATAATCCGGGCAAAGTGACTTTATACATTAAAATCCTTTTGCAAAACCTTGAGGAGACTTTAATTGTTATAATAATAATAATAATGATCCTTGCATTTGATATAGTGCCTTATCACACCTCAAAGTGCTTCATAGAATATCCTGTAAAGTGACTTGACTGTATATTTTGTGGGCAAAAAGCTAAGACTGAGTTTTATTAAACGCAACACATTTTACATTTTGATGCAAACTTCTTTTACAATGGTATTTTGTGGAAGAAACTCAGCAGCAATTTGTGCACAGCAGTGTCCCACAAACAGTCATGGATTGAATGACCGAATTCATATATTTTTTCGAAGGGATAATTAACCCCAGAAAAGTGATCCACCAATCGACTAACAACCAGGTTTCTACTTACTGCAAGGTAAACGGAGGCGTGTGGAGTAAGGAAACTTGCCTCAGGTTTCGCCCCGCCCGGGAATCGAACCTGAATCCTCTCGCTTGCGGGGCGAGTTCTCAAACCATTAAAGCCCTCGGATTGCAGTAATGACCCAGGAGCAGTGGCTCCACTGTGTAAGAGGTCCACTTATTCAACCCTAGAGTTAGTTCAGCATCGCTGTTCATTGCATCTCATTAATCCGCATGTTTAAGAGGGATCCATAAAATGAGTTGTTTTTAACAAAGAGAAAGTGGAAGCAGAGATGAGAGGAGGCTCAGAATTTAATGGGCTGATTATACTGAAAGGGTAAGTGGATGCTCTACTCAGGTAGTGGGCCCACTTCCTCCGCACTTTTTATGGCTTTTGCTAAAGCGATATAAAAATCACACCCAAAAATAAAGCACTTTCTCCAAGTTGAGAGTTCCCAGGCAAGGCTCGATTCCCATCACTCGCTTCCCGCCTGTTTCCTCCTGGGAATCATTACCTTCTCTCCTATTAATGACCTCTTAAGAGATTTTTACCAGTTGAAAGATCCGCAGGTTTAAGCGATCAACGTTTTATTGCAAAGAGGGTCCACTTTTTTTTCCTTTTGGAAAACCATTTAATTAATATATTTAGACATGCCAGATCAAGGGAGTCAAGAAGTCTCAACATAGATTGTTCCCCAGGCGGGTATGGATTCAGGTAAAATGTTTGATTTTATTTGCACTGTTGTTGTGAGTAAAGAACTTCCTGTTTATCAAATATAAATCGTGAAAAAATAAAACGGTGATACAACTTTCTAATTGTAAACAGCATATCATTAACAACTCTCACGACATATATAGTTTTTTTTAAAAAAAACTATATAACTCTATTTAACCACTGTTAAACTTTATTGAATTAATTTGCTTCTTTTGAATGTTTTTTTTAAAAAATGATAATAATAATTTGGTCACTCAATCCCCAACTGTTTGTGGGGACGGACGCTGCTGTGCGCAATTGGCTGACGCGTTTCGCCCACAGAATGTACAGTCACCGCACTTTACAGTATATTCTGTGAAGCGCTTTGAAACATCTCGATGACGGGATGAGGCGCTGTATCCAATGCGAGGATTATTATTATTGTTTAGTCTAATACGTTATAAAAAGTCGAATCCTCCTGAAGGTGGATTTGGTGAGGATTGGGTGCTGAGCAGTTGAGTATCTACATTCACTAGTCAGGATCACTAGTCCTTTTTCTAACATCGTCACCAGCCTGTGTGTTACAAATACCTTTCCAGTGATTTATTCTGATGCTCTTTGTGGCTGTGTGTTGTGGTTTGAGACTGCGTGCCTAGGAATCAGACATTATCCATAATCTCGTCTAAAAATCTTACTACTTGTTAAGTAAACACACCATTGCAGGAATAAAAAAATAAGGATGTTAGAGTCTGGAGCTTTGTTGAAGAGAGCTATAGAGATGAAAAATTAAACTCTTGACGTTTTTATTCAGTGACTTCACTCTTACACAATCCAGAAGGAGACATATTCAGCTTGTAAGCTTTAGTTTGTTCTGTTCGTATTTGGGATAAACGTTGCAGATAAAATTTCCCCCAACGTGTTGAGATAAACACTTATAAATCTGGATTTTACTCAATCGAGACTTGTAGAGTCCTGCAGTTTAGTGGTTAGAGCACTCGCCTCGCAAACGGGAGGACCTGGAGTCGATTCCTGAATATTGCGAAACCTTAGGCAAGTTTCCTGACTGCACACACAATGGGGAAGAGAAGAGACACTGATACTATTGCTAATCCTTGCATTTGATATAGCGCCTTATCACGTCTTCGAGACGTCTCAAAGCGCTTCATAGAGTACACTGTAAAGTGAATTGACTGTATATTTTGTGGGCGAAATGCGGCAGCCAACTGGGCACAGCAGCGTCCCCACACACAGCCGTGGATTGACTACCTACTGCCAGGTAAACAGGGGCCTGTGGAGTAAGGAATCTGGCCCAACCTTCGCCCTTTCAAAATTAAAAGTTCACAGTTCAAAAGTAAGGTAGTGAAAGGAGGGCAGTGAGTGAGAAGTTTTATTTTCACCCCCAGTTCATAGTGTCAAGCCATGAGCAGTGCATCTCCAATAGCAAGCCCCCTTTCACATCCCTCAGCTGCTCCAGGGAATATGGTTCATATTAAAGACTTGTTTTTATGATTGACTTGGATTTCTTGTGAAATACGTAAGATGACATCACCCCCAGCTCGGCACAACATTACATAAAGTGCCTATTTCTTTTTCCAGAGGAACAGGCCTGAGGAATAATTGACCAGAAAAACCATCCAAGTTAACAGCGTAACTGGGATCAAGATGAAATTACATGTCTTTGTGGAGAAAGGAGGGAAGGAAGGAAACTTTGAGAAGGGAGATGTGTGAGGCTGAGCGGATCAGTCTCCTCTCACCCGCCTGGACATCAGGACTCTCTCTACCCCCTAAATCCATACACCTTCAGGATATATTACTGGGCTGACTTCGAGACGTCTCCAGGTGCTTCACAGAATATACTGTAAGCTGACACCTATGTAGAATCATAGAATATTACAGCATAGAAAGAGGCCATTCAGCCCATTGTGCCTGTGCCAGCTCTTTGGAAGAGTTGCCCAATCAGTCCCACTCCCCCTCGCTCTTTCCCCCCCTGAACCCTGCAAATTTTTTCTATTCAAGTACCTATCTAATTCCTTTTTGAAAGTTGTTATTGAATCTGTTTCCACCCTTTCAGGCAGGGCATTCCAGACCGTAACATCTCTCTGCGCAAAAAAAAATCTTTTCATCTCCCTTCTTTTTTTTGTCAATTATCTTAAAATCTATGTGCCCTGGTTACTGACCCACCAGCCAGTGGAAACAGTTCCTATCTACTCTATCAAAACCTCTCATCATTTTGAACACCTCTATTAAATCTACATCTTAAGCAGTTACTACCCAATAGTTGGTTGAAAGCTGCCTCTCTACCCTCTTGTGACGTATATTTGCTTTGTGTTGGTCTCTAGCCACTGAGAATTCATTCATTCGAGTCTAATAATTTTCCAAGAAGACAAACTTTTCCCTCGTATAAAATGCTGGATTGTGTGATCAGTTCGTGACCATTCAACTAAAGCAACACCACTGTCCTCTCAAAGGAGCGACTTTGATATTATTGCCAAAGCCTTTGCCCAGTGGGTACAGCCTTGTGATCCTGAGGTTGGATGTTAATGTAATTTGTCCACGGACAATACTCCGGCTGCTTCTTTAACCCAGTAGCATGTCTTCACTTTGGTGGTTTGAAAGTGAATGATAAAACACATTTGATTTTTTTGAGAGTGAAACTCACAACACGTTATATAACAGGTCTGATGCGTTACTTAACATTGGGGTTGATAATCCCTTTTTTATAAGAAATTTAGAAAAATTAAAAATCTGGTCACTCAACCCATGACTGTTTGTGAAACATTGGCTGCCCTGTTTCACCCACAAATACAGTCAATTCACTTTACACTTTATTCTGTGAGGCCTTTGAGATGCCTCGAAAATAATAATAATGATAATAATAATCCTTGCAATTGATATAGTGCCTTATCAGATGTGATAAGGTTCTATATCAAATGCAAAGATTATTATTTATATGGCGCCATTCATGCAGGATAGCATCTAACACCCAGGTTCCTACTTACTGCTGCATCAACAGTAAACAATGCAAGTTGTTGCTGTTGTCAACCCTGTCCCCAAATGTTGAGGTGAAAGTCTCCAATGGTTCTACACCAATGAACTTAGACTAGTCTTATTTTAGATCCTATTGGGATATGGCAACAGTGGAAAAGATGTGATAAGGTGCAAGGATTATTATTATTATTATGATGGAATGTATTGACACACATGCCCAGTGAGGACTCTAACCCTAACCCCCTCAATCAGACATCATGAGAGCTTAATGTGGAGCGGCTGTTCAGTATTGCTATTCATTACCAGTCGTCAAACTTTCTGAATTACAAGAGGGAAATTGTTGTGGTGGGGACAGAAGTGGAACAGTGGATAATGGCTCGCTCTAAATCAATTACCCGTCAGTAATCCAGTAAAAGGCTCTCAATGGCGTCATGAGCTGCAGCAATGATCTCAAGCTCCTTATGAATGTCATCTGAAACCTGAGATTGGATTAGCAGCTTCAATTTACTCCAGGCTCTTTCTTTGAAGTGGACACCATTTGAAGATGGAAGAATGGTATGTTCTAGGCAAAGAATATTCCCCCATTATGGGGTTATCTGAGTCTCTCTGACCTTGGGCGCTGAGTGTTTGAAGCCCTAATTGTTGGGTCCATAGAGGACCTTTAGCAGACTTTGACCATGTGTCCTTGGAATTTGGAAATCAATTCATAGCCCCCACTAGGGTCTAATAATCCGATAATTCATAATCGATTTGGGAGGGAAAGGGGCTTTACCTTGAGGCCATGTATTGACTACAACAACAACAAAATTACATTTGTAGAGCGCCTTGGGAGGATTGGGAATGTCCTCCCCATTGGGAGGACATTCCATCTACTTTTCAAGACTGAGGTGGATGGATGTGTTCTTAGGTCAGGGTATCAAGGGATATGGGGCAAAGGTGGGAAATTGGAGTTGAGATACAGATCAACCATGATTTTATAGAATGGTGGAACAGGCTCGAGGGGCTGAATGGCCTACTCCTGTTCCTATATTTTCACTATAATGTTGATGTGATAATCATCACCGCTGGTATCATACAATGAACACTTATACAGTATAGTGCCTTTCACATTGGGAGGACGTCTTCATTAAGAAATAATAAGATCATAAGAAATAGGAGCAGGAGTAGGCCATTCCAGCCCCTTGAGCCTGTCCCGCCATTTAATAAGATCATGGCTGATCTACTAACCTGATTCAATTTACCCGCCCTATCCCCATATCTCTTAATCCCTTTAGTTTTTAAAAATCTATCGATTGAAATCTTGCAAACTAACTCAGCTATTTATTCTAGAGGTCGCCCATTTCAAGAAGAATGTGCTCGGCATCTTGGATTTCGATTGTGTTTGTGGGCACAGGGCAGGCTCCCGATGCATAATCCCTTCAAATAAAATCCTCCCCAAAATAATAATATGGTCACTCAATCCGTGACTGTGTGTGAGACACTGCTCTGCAAATCGGCTGCCTCGTGTCGCCCGCAAAGCACATAACAATCCATTTTTTTAGTATATTCTGTGAAGCGCTTTGAGACATCTCGAAGTCACGATAAGGCGCTATAATAAAAGCAAGGATTGTTATTATTATGATATTATAGGCCTCAGCGGGGAAGAGGTTAGTGTAATTTTAAACTGCAATAAAACCCACATTAGGTAAAAGCTATAAAACCCATCACTTTACTTCACACCACATCTCAAACTGAGTGCAGTTCTGCCCTGGCACCCGTTGCCTCTGCTCTGATTTGTAGCACATTTGTTGGTGTCTAATCCCATTAGCCTGTCTCCAGCCCTGGCATGGGGAGGCCTCTGTCTGAAATTATTAGGTACGACTGGACCCAAGTGACAGTCACAATCACAAGGAATAGCAATGCTTTATTGTGTGGATCTCTGAACTTCCAGAAAACGTGTTTATTGCATGATTGGAAGAGGTGAAATGTGCCGGGCACAAATAGAGTGTAAGATATATAGACTGAGAGTTTCCTCTCCCCCCAGCTGTCAGCCCGGGCATCAGGTAATTGCAACGAAGGGAATGGCTTCAAGGCACTGAGGCTGCCAGTAAGGCAGGCTTCTCTTTGAATTAAAGCCCCTTCTGCTTCCTGCTTTGACAAATCTTTTCCAGTGTCCTCATATTGACCTCCTTCAGGAAATCATTACTGACTGCTCCTAAATGACCTGCTCACTTGAGTCTTGCTCTGACTTTGCCATGCGTCCTGGGTCCTCAGACAAACACAGTTGCTATCTGCGGCAAACCAAACTTTAACAAAACATCACAACAATAGTGTGAGATATCAATAAATATCTCAAAACGGGCTGTTATAATGGGAATGAATGGGAAGGGATTTAATAATAATAATCCTGGCATTTGGTATTACGCCTTATCAGGTCTTCGAGACATCTCAAAGCGCTTCACAGGATACAGTGTAAAGTGAATTGACTGTATATTTTGTGGGAGAAACGTGGCAGCCAATTGCGCACAGCAGCGTCCCCACAAACAGTCATGGATTGAATGACCAAATTATTATTTTTTTCAAGGGATTATTACCCCCGAAAAAGCAATCCACCGATCGACAAATAACCAGGTTCCTACTTACTGTAGCACGTGGGTGTGTGTGTGTGTGTGGAGAAAGGAAACTTATCCAAAGTTTTGTCCTGCCCGGTCGGGAATCAAACCCAGATCCTCTCGCTTGCGAGGCGAGTGCTGGGATCACTAAACTACAGGACTTCACAATTCCTAGTGGGAAAGGGAGTTTCTGAAAGAGAATTCCATCTACCTCGGGTGGGGGGCTGGGGGTGAAGGGGTGGCTGGGAGGGGGAGAGGAAATAACAGGGCCCAAAACGTTATTCTTTATCCCTGAAATATTCCCTGAGGGATTTTTCCATCTTTTCTTTTTTCAACTTAAATCCAAAGACTGACAAGCGGGCTAAAAGCCACTGGAAGGTCAATTCAATTACCTCCCAGAGCCCGAGTATGGCAGACGTGAAAGAGAATGCAGATTGTTTGTGCAGTGGGTGTACACTATCTCTCCATCGGAGGGAACCATGCCTGTTATATTACTGTCTGAGTGGCAGATGTTAGCCTCAGGGTCATGGTGGAAGGAGCCTAGAAGAAGCAGCGTTCAGAAATTCTTGGAGGCTGAGAGGGAGGGAGGGAGGGATTTGGAGAAAAGCCGGGAGGAGAAGTGAGGATCTTGTCCTGACCACGGTCTGAGACAAGAGACCGGTCGGGCAAGGGTCAACACACCAGCGCCTCAACCCAACACACAGCCGAGAATCAGCTGCAGGTTACAGAGAGCTCTGAAAATATTAGTAGGAGTTTCCCCTTTAACCGTCTACCTCTTTGCATCAGCTGTTCTGCTCATAGCATCTCATTCATCTCAACCAGACCTATCTGGAAACATTGCATGCTACAGTCAATGTGCGTAATACACTCTACCCCCCAATCCAGAACAGCAGATTTATGAATCATATTTTGGCGTATAAAACGATGTCGCTGCAGTGAGTCGGATATCCTTTTTCCATAGCTCGCAAAATTTCCAAATGACATTCCTTCTTTCCCTACCTCGGCAGCTGTGATTGATGAGCCCAACCCAGAGACACAGACAGGTCTGAGGGGAACCAAACCAGTGTGGTGGGTGTGCACGTTATCTGTGATGTGACATGATCAGGTGCTGTATCAAATGCGTGGATTATTATTGGCTACCAATGCGTGTTTGTGTGCGCATTTACAAATCCAAGTTGTGTGCGGACATAAATCTATTTAGGAATATAGGAACAGGTGGAGGCCATTCAGCCCCTCAAGCCTGTTACGCCATTCTATAAGATCACGGCTGATCTGTACCTCAACTTCAATTACCCACCTTTGCCCCATATCCCTTGACCTAACAAACATCAATCCACTTCCGTCTTGAAAATGTGAATGGATCCAGCCATAATCCTTTTGGGGGAGGAAGAGAGTTCCACGTTTCCACTCCCTTTTGGGTCAAAAACTGCCTCCTGAACTGCCTTCAATCCTAAATGGCTTAGCTCCAATTTTAGAGGAAATAGTTTCTCTGTTTCTACCATATTGAATCCCTTTGAAATGCTGTACACTGTCCAGCACCTTGGGACGTCCTCCCGACATGAAAGGCGCTATACAAATGTAATCGTGTTGTTGTTGTTTATTTGTGTGTGTGTGAATGTATATACTGTATGTGTGTGTATATACTGTGTGTGTTTGTATGTATATACTGTGTGTGTATATATACTGTATGTGTGTACATACTCTGTGTATGTGTATAAAATCTGTGTGTGAGTGTGTGTGTATACGCACGTGCTCTGTTGTATTCTGATTCAGTACATGATTCTGTGCTTGCATTGATTCCAGCTGACAGTTCTGACGGGGGCACAGACTGACTTTTATTCCCCCCCAGATGACAGAGACGCAGGGGCTGGAGCCATTCCTCCATTACACTTGATTATTATAGTCTGCCATGTAATGGGGGCGGTTGGTGGGGGCCGCTCAGAAACCTGCCCGGACAAAAATGCCTGTAAACCACCTGGAGGCAAAGGGAAGAAGTCTTAAACATGTGAGTTCTTGGCAAATCAAATTAAGGTTGGAAGACGTTGACTACAAAGTTGAACGAGAGAGAGTCCATTCCATTCCCCACTCCCCTCACTCCCCTCACTCCCCTTTCAAAGCCATTGTGATCGAGCTTGCCAAGTCACTGCTTTATTGCCAATGACATCATTCTGCCTTCTTCCCCAAACAGTAAAAAGCCTCCATTGTTGTTTTGACAAAAATCCTCCCCATTTAGAGCGGATGGAATTACTCCTCTTCGTTCCTTCGGGAAAGACACGACGTGTAAATTATACCCAGCGCTGGCCAGGCTCCTCTTTGATCAACACATTCCTTCCCGACACGTCTGAGCATCTCAGATTTATGATGACCATTTCTTTAGAATTAATCATAATAATCCTTGCATTTGATCTAGCGCCTCATCGCGCCTTCGAGACATCTCAAAGCGCTTCACAGGATACACTGTAAAGTGGATTGACCGTATATTTTGTGGGCAAAACGCTGCAGCCAATTACGCACAGCAACGTCCCACAAACAGTCGCAGATTGAGTGACCATATACAAGCGGAAAAGTGATCCGCCAATTGACTAACAATGGGGTTCCTACTTACTGCCGGTAAACAGAGGCGTGTGTGTGTTTGTGGAGTGAGGAAACTTGCCTAAGGTTTCACCCTGCCTGGGAATCGAACCCAGGTCCTCTCGCCTTGCGAGGCGAGTGCTCTAACCACTGAGCCACAAGACGAGTGCAGAATATCCAATCCAGTCACCTCTGCCAAGCGCATTACCGCAACGGCTCAGGTTATCCCTGGCCTCGTGTAGTAGTAGCACCTAACTCGCTACCCAGGTTTGCTATATTTTAGTAACTGCGGATTCTTAAAAAAACCACAGAAACAAAGTAAAAAGCATTCTATGTTTTACGTCCCACGTCTCAGGGACTTGTTTTTATTCAATATCAACTGATACACTTAATTCTTAAGGTAAGAACGTGGCGGCTGGCCTTCAGATGGGCATCCTGAGCGACATTCGATGCTGCTTCAAGGATTCGTTGAGACGTCTGTGGGCCTTTGCTTTCAGGTTGGGCTCCAGGTCTTCGCGAGGCCTAGCGCACCGTTTGGGGTAGGCCATCTTGCGGACCCTCCTCCTGTAGGTCGGGTGGCGGGTGCGACGGCTGAACTTCCTCCGTCGCCTCCCTCCCCGACACCTGGTTTTCCTCATCGTCCTCCTCCCACTTCGCTTGCGCGAACGACCGCGTCTGGAACGGCATCTTAACTTGGTCATGGTCGACAATTGCGTGGAGTCCTCTTGCACCAATTCAAGATTCGTTAGTGAACTTTTTGCCCCCCCCCCGTCGCGCCCCCTTTTTATTGAGTGTGGCCGCCATTGTTGGATGATGTAGGGAGTTGCGGTGTTCATTGTGATGTAAATTGACATCGAATGACCCAGTGCCGCAGAGTAAGGCGTTGAGACCCATATTTGGTACTGATTTTAATGTAAGTTCATACTGCCTTATAAGGTACTGTTGTGACCCTTATCCCTCACCCTGTGTACCCTCTGACGCCATGCTGCGCTATGCCAAATGCAAAGGATGATCATTATATATTGATTTCAATTTTTCAGAGTTCTATATATATATAACACTGTCAATTGACTTTACAATAAATTCTGTGAAGCGCTTTGAGACCTCTCGAAGACGTGATAAGGCGCTGTCTCAAATGCAAGGATTGTTGTTATTATTATTCCGCCAATGCAATCAGTGTTGATCACTCGAACCGTCAAAGGCAGAGTGTGTGGTGCCCTGTAGCTCAGTGGGTAGAGCCCTCGCCTCGCAAGCGAGAGGAACCGGGTTTGATTCCCTCTTGCCTTCCCGTGCCTCTTAACCGAGCAGTAAGTAGGAACCCAGTTGTTAGTCCCTCCCCGTCTCCTCTCCACAAACTCTAACTCGTTTCTTGTGATTTTGCTCCTACTCAAAAGATTATTCTGGTCAAAGAGCCCGAGCGCACAATGTCTGGGTCAGTCAGCCCGTTATTAATTACAAGGGAGGAACGCAAGCAAGGAGCCAATTACGGGTCCTGCAAATGGTCTAATTGGATTCAACTTGAACTTGTTCGGTTTCACCAAAAAACACGTCCACATCAATAGTCCTTGTTGCAGCACATGGTGTTTAAACCACGACGGCGACATCTTGCACTTCTATAGCGCCCCTCACGCAGGATAGCGTCCCAGAGCGCTAATCACAAACAGGGTTCTGGAGACGTGGCCGGGAAATAAAAATAAAATGTGATCGCGTTGTTTATACAAAGTATACAGCAAATAAATTATAAGGAATTTACAAAAAGCTGCTCTATATAGGCACTGTATAGAGAGATGTACATTTTATAGAGATCTACAGCACGATCGATGTACAGCATAAAGATATATAGAGATGGAGAAACAGAGAGAGAGAGAGCGACAGCAACAACTACATGCTGTACGCAATTGGCTGCCGCGTTGCGCCCACAAAATACAGTCAATTCACTTTACAGTATTATCCTGAGGGGGAGGTGGGGGTTGAACCCAGCCATGTTCGACGAGAAGCCCACAATCGCTGGCTCTCGCTCTGAACTATATTTGCCTCCTCGCTGACCCAGAGAGGGCAGATTTCTGGTCGGCCTGGGGCAGTTCTTCCACACACAAGTCTTCTAACATTTCAAAGATCCCATTTGAATGTCTGTCAAGGCCTCTGATTAAAACAAACAGATCCTGTATTTTTGTACCTAATCCAATTGCGTGTCCCTCTATTCATCCCAGATCCTCTCGCAGACTGAAGGAATATTGTGTAACAGCTCGGTATTTTTTTGGGGGGCCTGGATCTCGTATTTCAAACGGGACGGGAAGGGAAATGCGAGCGTCAGATGCAGTAAAAGGTAAACGAAGAAATAAGCAAGAGAGAAAAGTAGAAGTTTTATTCTTTGGTTGTGGGCTGATTGTGGGCGATAATGAGGGGAATCGATGAGCGAGATAGTGAATGACGCTGTGTTATGATACAGGGATCCAAAACAAGGGGTCTTAACATTAGTTTTAATGTCAGAGCCAGTTTGAAGAGAGATCACTCTCTGGGCTCCCCCCCAAGCCTTGGCTCTCGCCAACCTGCAACTAATTCTTTCCGGAATTAGGTAAGCAGGATGCATCCCTCCTCGGAGAGAGAGAGAGAGAGAGAGAGAGAGCGCATTCCATTCCAGTCTCTGGCATTTTCATGTGTAGGTGGGATGCATGGAAATCTCAGTTTGGTTTGGAGACTCTTGAGCAACGGGGATGGGTTTCGTCAAGACTGGGAGGCTTAACACAGCCACAAAACAGGCTTGCGTATGTGGCCTCTCTGTGCTCTGGTGGGGTGGGGGTGTGGGAGCCCCCAGAGAGAGTAGTGTGGCAGTGGGTTGGGGGCAGTGGTGGGTTGGGAGGGGGGGGGGGTTTGGGAGGAATGAAAGGCCTTTTGGAAAATTACCAAGGAGGAGATGGTAGGAATATTCCAAGGGTTTTGTAGTTATTTGGTTTTATATTTCTTGCTCAGGAAATATAATTGAAATGACAATCAGATTGAAACCCGATCTGGGGGATACAAGGGGTAGTTGAAATAGCTATGAAATGAGTGCTGTCCTGCGGGCAGTTCTAGTTAGTGGGGAACAGTTAATATCAGCATTTGATCCCTTCAATATTTTTTAAAAAATAATAATGATTCGGTCACTCAATCCACGGCTGTTTGTGGGGACGCTGCTGTGTGCCATTGGCTGCCGCGTTTCGCCCACAAAATATACAGTATGTCCCGTGACAAATCTTCCTCTACTGAGACATCTCTTTACCAGACTGAAAAGTGACATCTTCATAGATGGTCTTCAGAGATCATCCCCTGCCACACTGAGCTTCAGCCTGGCTGCTCTCCTCTGCTCTGCCTCCGGCCTGACCACCCCCTCTGTGTGTCTCAGGACGTGGGTGACATCGCTGAGTTCTTCTCTGATGAAATCACAATGGCCGGGGCCGGAGCCGGGGCTGGTGTCAGGACAGAAGCTCGGGGTGACTGTCAGGGGAGAGAACCTCGGTGAGGAATGTCAGGCTCTGGGCTGCTGTCTGTCTAGGACCAGGTCACGATAGGATCGAGCACGTGGAGCAGGACAGAGACACAGCCCGTAAGTTGCGCCAGTGCGAATTTATCATAATAATCCTCACATTTGACACAGCGCCTCATCACATCGTTGAGACATCTCAAAGGGCTTCACAGAATATACTGTAAAGTGTAGTGACTGTGTATTTTGTGGGCGAAACATGGCAGTCAATTGCACACAGCAGCGTCCCCACAAACAGCCGTGGATTGAGTGACCAAATTAGTATTAAAAAAATTTTTTGGGATGGAATTATTACCCCCGGAAAAACGATCCCCCAATCGACTAACAACCAGGTTCCTACTTACCGTTGGTAAACAGAGGCGTGTGGAGCAAGGAAACTCGCCCTGCCCGGGAATCGAACCTGGGTCCTCTCGCTTGCGAGGTGAGTGATGGAATTACTGAGCTGCAGGACCTCACAAAAGAAGTGTTGTAGCGGAACTGTAAACTGCTGTAAATCAGGAGAGGACTGTGTGGATTGGGAGCCACAAAAGAGGAGATGGTGGTGATATATGTCCCAGCAATTACTCATGTGCTGGATATCTCTTTCATGTCCAGCTCTCTTCTTCCAGAGAAACATGTAAAGAGTGTGGGCTTCACACACAGACACTGACCAGGGGATGGGGAGGCACGGTTACTGGCGTTGGGTCAGCTGATTTATACTCAGGGAGCCTGATCTCTGAGGCGAATGAATCAAAGAGTCCTTCCCCTCGATACCGGCCTGTCTGAGTGGGGTGCGATTCCCCAGGGCCACAAGCCAGCTCCTGTCTGGTCTGAAATCTCCAGACAGTACGTGACTTAGTGGGGCTGAAAGACACCGAACCGCTCAGGTTTGTGCTGCCTTATAACATTCGCCCAACATTTCTCACGGATTCCTTTGGTTCCTCGACCGTGCCTACGGGCACCTCCTCCCTCCCCCCCCGGCTGAGCGTCGCGCTCCACCACTGTCAAGCGTTCTGGGACGCCTGCCCCGCGTGAGGGAGCGCTGCTACACATTGCTACAGGACTCCACACAAAACATATTATCACATGTTATTATATATTATGGGGACAATCTTCCGAATCAATTGCTCGTTTGTTTCGTGGTGGTTTTGCGACACGTTGCTGTGTGCAAATTGGGGCTGCATTTCCCCATCAGGAACACAGTCACTCCACTCTACTCCACTCAAGATATCCCGTGACTTTTTTAGTAACTGTGCAATAATGCGTTGTATCAAATGTGAGAATAATTAACTTATTATTATTATCTATTCTAATAATAACGCAGTGAGGATGTCTTACATTCTTTTACTGCATTGATGAAAAAGAAGTATGTTGCGATGAGTTACACCTTACACGTTCGTCCCTAATATTCTCCGGATCTTATTTAAGGCGTCGGGATGAGCTGACGGTGGGAAAATCTTGTAACAAGATGTAATACATGTGATGTGGCACCACTGTGTGGGCACCACAGGGACTGCACACAACATCGGGGTTCTCAATTCGAGACTTTGAGGTACAAAAAATTGAGATTGTGCTGAAATATTGCAAGTATTGTTCAATTTAGGCTTAATCTGGGAGACCTCGGGTGAGATGATTAAACCGAGGACCAGTCTGTGCCTGGTCAGGTGGCTGCTAAAGATCTCGTTGAAGGCGCAATTCGAAAAGAGAAGGGAATTATTCTCTCCTTGTGTCCCGGCCACTAATTCCCACGATTAATTTGTTCATTCACTTCATGGCTGTCGGTGAGACACTGCTGGGACAAATGATAAATGACAAGTGCTGTGCCCACATTTGTTGGTAATTACCGTGAAGCTCTCCGAGGTGTTTCCAGATTGCTATAAAAATGAAATTAAATTAAATAAACCAACAGGTGACCATTAGTTTGTTTAACTTGCTTTCAGTGTAATTCTTAGCAATAAAGGAACAGGCAGTGTAATAAAGTGAATAATAAAAGTAATAAAGTAAGTAATAATAGTAATAAAGTAATAGGGACGTCACTGTGTGTCACTGTGTTTCAGGAGCTGGTCGAAGGCACATGGACAGGAGCAGGGGATGGAGCTTGCCGGACGCATCAGTTTTCTCAAATATATCATGTTTGTTCTTAACATATTTTTCGTGGTGGGTATTTTGATTCCTTATTTGCTGGTTTGTCCTTGTAAAAAGCAGATCCAATACCTCGAGTGTTGCTTTCCTATTACTGTATTGTATGTATCCTCCAGGTGACATGTGTCGCTCACTTCAAGACTATTCGTGGCTGTGAGCAAATTATCTGCCTACAAACACATAGTCACCGCACTTAATAATAGAATATACTGCAAAGTGAATTGACCGTATATTTTGTGGGTGAAACGTGACTGCAATTCTCTGTGAAGCATTGTACTGTGTTCTGACGTAACAAGCATCAGGTGAAGCGTTGCTGATCTCGTTGGTGAAAGATGCCTCAGTTAAGACGATGATGATTTTCTTCTCCCCCAGATCCTCGGTGCGTTACTGTTCGCCTCTGGAATGTGGATTCTGTATGGTAATCACGTCTTTATCCATCAGCTCAGTAAGTACCCAACACACGGCACCCCCCACCCAGCCCTGACCTGTGGCCAAGAGAGAGAGAAGTTGGTGGCTCTTATTGTGATAAGTAAAAGCCTTTGTTCCAACATAGCCCCCAATTCCCCCCCTCCCACCCCGAGTGACCAGTGCCACCTGGTCTCAGCAATATTCTTGTGTTTCCCTTCCAGAAACACAATATAACATTTAAGGGTGATGCAGGGAGTGAGCGGGTGGAGGGAGGGGGTCTGGGATGAAATTGCTGTCATCATTGTGTGCAATTGGCTGCCACGTTTTGTCTACAGTCACTGCACTTTACAGTATACCCTGTGAAGCGCTTTGAGACGCCTCGAAGACGTGACAAGGCGCTGTGTCAAGTGCAAGGATTATTATTATTATTATTTTCCTCCCCCTCCTCGCTCCTCCTCGCAATCCCCTGGGATTTTCCCTGCCTGCCCGAAGACAAAAGCAGCAGCAGGTTCCTGGAGGCCATGCCCTACTTGATGCTGTTCCTGGGTATCTGCACTGTGGTCATCTGCGTGGTGGGATGTGTTGCAATAATCAAGGAGATCCAGTGGTTTCTCATGCTGGTGAGTGACGCAGCCGGAGTCTGTTGACGGATGGCTTCTCCGGGGGTAATTATCCCCTTCAAAAAAAAAAATTAATTAAAAAATTTGGTGACTTTCTCCATGGCTGTTTGTGTGTGGGGGACGCTGCTGTGCGCAACTGGCTGCCGCGTTTCGCCCACAAAATATACAGTCACTTCACTTTACAGTATATTCTGTGAAGAGCTTTGAGACGTCTCGATGACGTGATAAGGCGCTGTACCTAATGCAAGGATTATTATTATGCCTCTGGCGATGAATGGGGCTCTTCAGACCTGTGAGGGGACAGTGAATATTAATCTATCTCTATTGCTCTTTCTCTTCCTCTTTCCCTTTCTCCCTCTCTCTCTCTCTCTTTCTCTCTCTCCAGCACGCTGGCAGCATTGTGTTCCTCATGGTTGGTCAGTTTATAGTCCTTCCAGTTATTTTATTCAACACCCCAGAGGTAAGTGTCAGCAAGACCTATTATAGGGACGTACATGTGTATAAAGATCTATCTATAGACCTCTCTGTATGTACATATATATTATACACATGTATATCTATTTATTTCTCTATATATTCTTTAATGGGAAGGTGCTCTTGGGGAGCAGTCAATTTGGATTGATCAAAGTTTGGAATTTGGGGCCAATGGACAGTGAAGACGTCAGCCGTGACTCCAGTCTGGACACTGACCTTCCTCTTCGACCATGTCTACAGTTCACCTTCCTCCTCCCCCCCTGGCTCGACATTGGGCTCCGCCACTGTTAAGCGCTTCGAGATGACGTCCGGTGTAAAGGGCGCTATATAAATGCAAGTTGTTGTTGTTGTCGACCAACTGAATGACCGACTGACCCCTGACCCCCCCACACCGGCCCCGACCTTGACCGACGGCTTGAGAATCCCATGCGGTGGTCATCTCCCCAGCGATTTCCTCCATTCTGCAGATGTACGATGCCGTGGAGAAGAAGATCGATGAACTGATCCAACATTACGGGGACGAAAGCAATCCCCATACGTGGGCGTGGAAACTCTGGGATGAGGTGCAGAGAAAGGTACGTCAGCCCCACCCATCCACCCACCCACACGGCTCAACCCTTGTCTTTGGGCGGGCAGGAGGCTGTGGGTGCAAGCTCACAGTCCAGGCTGACGCTGGTCGAGTGCAGTCTTGTTCGACATTATACCTGGCTCCTGCCAGTGTCAAACAAGATAGACAAACACGATCCCATGGTGCTATTTGAAAAGAGCAGGGGGTTCTCCTCTCCCGGTGTCCTGGCCGACAATCCTCCTCGTAAAATTGGTCACTCCGCTGCATATAATAATGATGATGACAATAATGATAATACTAATCATCCTGCCATTTGATTTGGTGCCTTACCGCGTTGTTGAGAGGTCTTAAAGCGCTTCACGGAATATATTGTGAAGTGGAGGGACTGTGCGTTGTGTAAGTGACTCTGCGCGAAGGGCGCTGTATAAATGCAAGTTGTTGTTGTTGTTACTGTTGGGTCGAGTGGCCAATTTTTTGTTGTGGTTTTTTTTTTCACGACACTTTCAGGAAAAATGTTGTGGCAGAAACGACTTTCGGGATTGGCTGAACAACGGTTACATTGTGAACAGCCGGGAAGGCGAAGAGATCATTCCCTGCTCCTGCACCAACAGCTCCAACTCCCACACTCAGTTTTGTTGGTGGAGACTGGACGGTCTCTCTCGGCACAGTCGGGTAAGGATTGGGACCCGAGGTGGGGGGTGGGAGGGGGAGTTGTTGGGGTCTGAAGTCAGGGACTTTGGACTTTCAGGTGACCAGAGCGGTGAGGCGAGGCGAGGGAGAGGAAGAGGGACACACTGGATGGAGTTTGGGGTAACTCAGGGAGAACGGCTGAAAGCTCGACCTTCAATGCTGGGGTGGGTCAGTGGGGTGGGGGGGGGTTTGACATGAAGCAGGGAGATGGTCGCTGGGCAGAGGGAGTGGCCTGGATGGGCGGAAGACCTACAGGAGGTGATGGAGGGAAGGGTTGGAGGCCGCTTGGAAGCTGTGGCGGAGGCTGAGTGTGAGGACGAGGCAGTCGAATTTGAAACAGCAGCGCAGTGACTGTTACGAGCTCACACTCTCTCTCTCTCTCTTTCTCTCTCTCAGGGATGTCAATGGGAATTGGCCGCTTGGCTCTTCAAAAACCTGGCGTTATTTTCCGCAACGAACCTGATCTTGATAATGTTGCAGGTACATGTCTACCCCAACCCCTCACCCCCGACCCCTGTCACAAACATTGGTGGTTTGTATCTGAAGACGCAGTGTAATGACAAAAGGCCGCCCATCAGTGCTCTGCGTTCCTCATGTGATGTCACTTCCTGTGTGTAGAGCGTGTGCTTAACACGCAGGAAGTGAAATCAGCAGTGCTTCCTGCGCATAGCCGACCAGCCCGCAGCAGAGATGCACCCCACCCATTTGGGTCTAACGCAGTCACCATGTGATTCGGGCTACAACTAGGCCCCGCCAGACCAGGCGCAAAATACTGCAGAGGCCGTAAACCTGAAATAAAAACAGAAGATGTTGGGAATGCTCAGCAGGTCAGGCAGCATCTGTGGAGAGAGGAAAGTGAGTCAACATTTCGGGTCGTTGACTTTCTCCAATGATGCTGCCTGACCTGCTGAGTGTTCCCAGCGATTTGTTTTTATTTCCGTTATACCAGGGTCAACCTGCACACAGTTTAATTACCCCCACACCCCCCGCCCCACCCACCCTTCCAGGTGTTACATCTTGTGATGACAATGCAACTCCTGAAGAACCTGGAAGAGAAGGCAAACAAGCAAGGCAGGGAAACTGAGGGACAGCGGGAAAACCAGGAGCCAGGGGAGAGTGCAGATGAATGGAACCCCGTGAAAGAGGGCAAAAGCACAGAAGCAAACGGCGCAAGGCGACAAAGTGCAGAAGGAAATAGTGCAATGCGTCAAAATATGGAAGCAAATAGTGCAAGGCGACAGAGTGTAGAGAAAAACGGTGGTGCAAGGCGACAGAGTGTAGAGGAAAACGGTGGTGCAAGGCGACAGAGTATAGAGAAAAACAGTGGTGTAAGGCGACAGAGTGTAGAGAAAAACAGTGGTGCAAGGCGACAGAGTGTAGAGAAAAACGGTGGTGCAAGGCGACAGAGTGTAGAGGAAAACGGTGGTGCAAGACGACAGAGTGTAGAGGAAAATGGTGGTGCAAGGCGACAGAGTGTAGAGGGTGTAAATACAGAAGGAATAGATCCAGAGGAAATGAGCCTGTGGCAAAAAAGTGAAGGAGAAATAATCTCGAAAGAGAAAAGTGCCAGACAACAAAGTGCGGAAGGAGTAAATCCAGAGGGAGAGAGTACGAAGCAAGTGAGCGCGAGGCGGAAGAGTGAACGAAAGCTAAGTACAAAAGGGAAAGGTGCAAAGGAAAAAGGGGCCAAAGAAAAAAAGGCCAAAGAAAAAGTGGCCAAAGAAAAAGGGGCAAAAGGAAAAGGGGCAAAAGGAAAAAGTACCAAAAGAAAGTAAAGTATGGAATGATTATGTTGCGTAAGTAAACCTTATATACAAATTAAACATTCGCTTTTTTTAATCCTGGTTTTGTGAGCTAACGTGGGATGCTTTATGCATTCCCAAGACACCATCCTGCGTGTGAACTTGCTGCTTAAATGCGAGTTGTTGCTGATGTTGAGAACAGGTGTAAACGGGGAGCTCCTACAGAGAGTCGGCACAGGCATGATGGGCTGAATGGCCTCCACTGATTGACCTTCGACTCAAGAGAGGGCCCACAACTGCCAACACCACCACCACCCCCTCCCACCCTCTCTGCCTTAAACCATTTCCACAGCTTCTCTGAGTGAGATGCAGACCATTGAAATGCGTCCCGAGTCTTATTGAGAAATCTCTCCGTCAGAAATGAGAGCGCGAAACGGGGAACTGGGGTAAGGTTTTGGCGATAGAACCAACTAACTAACTAACTAACTAACTGCCTGCAGGAGCCAACAAATACTCATCCTGTAAAGCATGTCCTTGTTTTAATGCTTTGAGGTTCAGGATACGGAGAAAAATCTTCGCTCCGTCCACCAATGTTGCCAATCAGTTGCCAATACAAGTCCCACCACCAGAGGGCGGATCTGCTCCAGCAATCCCGGACAGTCCCGGTCGATCAGCACTTCCAGGGAATGTGTGAGGTCGCTCCTCAAATGCTATCCCGGGAGTGAGTTCCAGGCTGGAATCTAACCCAGGGTTTATGATAATACTCCTTGCACTTGGTACAGCGCCTGACCACGTCGTTGAGAACGTCTCAAAGGGCTTCACTGGTATATACTGTCAGGTGGAGTGACTGTGCCTTTTTATGGCTGGACCTGTTCACGTTTTCAAGACTGAGCTGGACAGATATTTGTTAGGTCAGGGTGTCAAGGGGTAAGGGGCAAAGGCGGGTAATTGGAGTTAGGGTACAGGTCAGCCATGATCTTATAGAATAGCGGAACAGGCTCGAGGGGCTGAATGGCCTACTCCTGTCCTTACGTTCCTATAAACACGGTCTCACCTCCATTCTATAAGATCGTGGCTGATCTGTACCTCAACTCCAATTGCCCCCAATTACCCAAACCAGGCAAATATCTATCCTCCTTAGTCTTGATAATGTGCAACCACAGCCTTTTGGGGAAGGGAAAGAGTCTTTGACACAGGGAAGGGAATGGGACATCTTATGGGGGCATCGAGGACAAGTGTAGTACCTAGTTACCCCTCTCCGCCTCCCGTTTCCCCTGTTCTCCCCCCTTCCCCCCCCCCGAGATGAAGCGACCTCAGGAGCTGGTGATTTTTTGCTGTTTCATTCCTAACAACGATATGTGACGATCACGAGATCTTGGCAGTTGTTGCTATAGAAACAGCAAAAAGGAGAGAGAGAGAAAGACCGCCATCTCCTGACGCCCTTCCGGGCAGAGACACAGCATTGAAGGCGTCATAATCTGACCGATTAACAGAGGCAGCCTGTCACCCGGTCAATACCCACAGCAATACATTGCTGAATAATTGAGGGGGTCTTTTTTTTAAGGAATGTTTTCTGGCAGAGATGGCAAGAGTAGAGCCTGCGGGAAGAGAGCGGGGGCAGGTGAGGCGAGAGGTGGGTGTTGGGGGGGGAAGCATGGGTTTATTCCGAGAGGATTGTGAACGCTGCTATTTAAAGCTGATGTCTCATACGGCAGCACGTCTCATCTTGAAATATTTCAAAGCAAAACAACAGAAAACTCCTCACACTGACTGATTCAGGTTCTGGCTTAAAGAGCGATTGGCAGTGAGTGGGTAATACTAGAGGCATCTCACCATAATGTGTAGGAATGTATGTGTATATACACACACGGACACATATATGTATATAATAGTCCTTACATTTTATACAGCACCTTTCACATCAGAAGCGAGAATGCCTCAAAGAGCTTCAAGGCATTCGCTGTGAAGTGTAGTGACTGTATTTTTGCAGGCAGGCAACTTGGAAGCCAATTTTTTTGCAAACAACCATGAAATGAAAGAGTAATATTATCTGGTTGCATTGTCAACTGGGATATCGAACTTGGGGGGACGGGGTGGGTGGGTGGCGGAGAAAATCCCTTCTCTTTACAAACAGTGACAGTAATTAGAGGCCAGTGATTAGTGGGTGTGACATTGAGACCCATAGGGCAGAAGGTTACAGGTTGGAGGCTTGGACTGAACAAGTAGTTGTGCCTATGGTCATCATCCCCCTCCCTCCCCCCCCCAATACCTCAACGAAGATGGGGTGGGGGCTGGTGAGTGACCGTAGGCCTTTCCTTCATGTCGGAAAAACATCTCAAAGCACTTGACACAGTCGGTTGGGAACCTGAGTGTGGATGTAGAGGAGGAGTTATATTGGTGAGGTTATATTGGGGGGTGGGTGGGGGTGAGGTGAGTGGGGAGTGGGGGTTGGGGAAGAGGTCCTGTTCACCCGGCTGTGACTCGTGCCCATGAAGGGCAGGTGTGTTGGGGATCGGGTGCACTGAGGGCCAGGGTTGTTGCGAGTGGACAGGGTGTGTCTGAGCTGCAGCTGGTGAGAGAGCATTGTATTCCTGTCACGCTGGTTGCCGGCTCTGTCAGCCTCTCGCCCACCGCCTGGGGAATATGAACAGTCTGTGACAGACTGAGACTGAGTGATTCCAGCATTTCGCAGCCCCCCACTATCCGCCCCCCTCTCACCCCCACCAGGCGATGGAGACGTGATCTAAGCTAATTAACGGGGCCTCTGCACTTCACCCCCCCCAACACACACACACAGACACCCTCAGTGCACTTCTCTACACTGTCCAACAACTGAAACGTGGCAGAATGATGATGATTGTATTTAGAAACTCTTAATAATAATAATAATAATAATCCTTGCATTTGATATATACAGCCCCCTATCACGTCTTCGAGACGTCTCAAAGCGCCTCACGCAATACACTGCAAAGTGAATTGACTGTGTGTTTTGTGGGTGAAATGTACTTAATTATATTCAATTGTATTCAGTGCAAGTGTTTAACTTTGTCTCGATCCAGAGTGTGAATGTGTGTGTTTGTGGGTGTGTGAATGTGTGTGTGTGAGTGTGTGTGTGTGTGTGAGAGTGTGAGTGAGAGAATGTGTGTGTGTGTGTGTGAGTGTGAGAATGTGTGTGTGTGTGAGAGAATGTGTGTGTGTGAGAGAATGTGTGTGTGTGTGTGAGCGAGTGTGTGTGTGTGTGTGTGTGTATGTGTGAGCGCCATCATTTTCATGGCAGATAATGATCTGTCTCCATGTTTGGTGTGAGATCTTCAGAGACATGACCGGAATGAGTGACGAGGAGAAATGCGTGTCTGACATCTTGTCTCAGCTCTCGCGTAGCCTGAGAGCACTGTTTGGTAACGGTGGGGGTGATGGGGGTGGGGGTTGGGGTGGGGTGAGGAGCCTTGTGAACACCTGGTACAAAGGACAACTTTCTAAGCCGTTGGTGCGTTTGATTCTCTCGCCCGCTGTTTCCCAGACGTGTTTTAGATGTGAAGTTGCCATGAATGAAATGAGACTTTAATAGCACAGGGGCCTGAGCTGGGCTGTGCTGCTTTTGTCTCCACATCACAGAGACAACACGTCAGCAGTTTCCGATCACTCGCCCGATTATTTTATTAGCGTTTTCACATCAGAGAAGAGGACAAGTCTCGGAGAGATGCTGTTTACGTGGCGATGGTTGTTGCT
Source organism: Callorhinchus milii (assembly GCF_018977255.1). Lineage (NCBI taxonomy): Eukaryota > Metazoa > Chordata > Chondrichthyes > Chimaeriformes > Callorhinchidae > Callorhinchus > Callorhinchus milii. Next base: position 764,129 of record NW_024704760.1, on the reverse strand, counting down.
ATGGAGACCCGTGCGATGTACAACCAGCTCTTAACTCCTTCATCACCAAAGAGCTTTATCACCGATGTCTGATGAGAGGTGTAACTGTGACCCGCATGGGGTTAGTTGAGGCGGAGAGGGAGGGGGCCGTCACTGGATGTCAGTCTGCCTGGCAGCAAGGGATTTTGTGACTAAGAAACATCTCTGAGTATCATGATGTACACTGTCTATGTCCCTCGTGTGTTAATTAACACAACAAATGTGTGCTGAAATGTCCCCAAATTTGCCCAATATCTCTTAATGAGGGCAATGGAAACAGAGTCTTTTTAATGTCAAATATTTTGGGGAATTGGACGACGGATGGTGAGATGGGCCAAAAGGTCTCCTCCTGCCCTAAATGGGCCCTGTGTTTCAGTGGTGGGGGGGAGCGGAGATTGTGTCGGCTGATGTTTATTAACTGGTCATTGACAAATGTTGGTCAACAAGATAGGTCTGCAAGTGTTGACAGTGGGTGACCTGAAGGTTGTTCCAGGGGTCTCTCAATTCCTGAGATGAGATCTCTCTGGAATCCTGGGTCCTGAGTGGAGATCTGACCCATCCATTGTGATGTGACCGAGTCGGAGGAGGACAGATGGGGGGGAGAGATGGGACTGTCGTGACTTTTTTTTCGTGCATCAAATGAAATGACCTCAACGGACAGTAACACATGGCCCTTTCCAGTCTCTCCATCCCTCCCCTGCCCCACCAACAACAACAAACAAATGACCAGTTTTCTCTCAGTGGCAGGCGATAGATGGCCTTTAACCGCAGCCGATCTCACAAGGGCAGGGGAAATCCGAGACTGAGGGAAACTGGAGACACTCTTCATAGAGGGAGAGCATGGGCGAGGGAGGGGAGAGAGAGAGAGAGGAGAGCGAGTCAAGGTGAAAGCAGATTGCAGGAATAGTGCAAGGTAACATCTCCAGGGAGAGAAGTGACGTCAAAGCAGCTTCCAGAGCAGCACGTTGAGAAGCACGAGGCAGCTCGAGCTATGCTCAGTGTTCAGACAAACACAGCAGCGATGGAAACTGTCTCAAGATCTGCTTAAAGCTGAGCTGAGCCCGAGCCTCGGCGTCAAAGGCTCCCGACCCAACCTCAGTCACACCCTCCCCTCTGAGACCACAAGAACATCAGATTTTACAAGGAGAAAGAACCATCTAGTTCGCCTTCCACCATCCTGGATGTCATTTGACATGTCATGTCCCAAACTGTGCATTGCATCCTGAGATCATATTGTCCTTAGTGTCTTAAAGAGATCCTTAAATTGGGGGGAGAATTCTTAATCTCAGTTTGACTCTAGAAGCCCGTTTCCTCATCCCCCAAATTAGGTCTGAACTTAATCCATGTCCCACAAATCTGCACAACAACAAATTACATTTGGAGAGCGGCTTTCACATAAGGAGGACATCCCAAGGCCCTGAAACCTTCAGTTGCTGAGATGAAACATCTAAACGTTTAAGACTGGATGTAGTTTTCAGCCTCTGAATCTCAGAGAGCTTTTATTTCCACTATTTCTTTACTATTTTATTTGTTCCTACAATATACATTAGTTGCTCCAAAAGCCCCTTTTCTGTACACGGATGATTTGCATTTAACAAAGAAAGAACCTTATAACATTCTAACGTCTCAGTGATCGTTGCTGAGTGAGCTTTTGGCAGGTGAACATGGCAGTCATTTTGTGCGCACAGCAAAGTCTCCCAAACAGCCCTGAGTTAAATGATCAATTCATCTGGATTTTTTTTGGCCAAGTCACTGGGAGAAACTCCCTGATCTTTTTCAATCGTGTGCTTTGCCCCCGTCATGTCTGTCCTGGTGTTGTTGGTCGCTTCTCCAAGGGAACTCTCTGCTCCTGAATCCCATTCCCTACAAAACCCTAACAACTTCAGACAGGAAGCAGTTCCACAGCTGCAGGTTTAACAAGCACAGACTGTTCAGCCGCAGCCTAGTTATCAAATCAATTCAACTGGATCATTGAATATTCATCAGTAAATCAATCTCAGCTAGTTTCAGTGGCTGCCTGTTTAGTTCAATGGTTTAACAGGATCGTGATCCCAGTCAATGTTGGCAACAGTGGCTTGGCCTGAGGGGAAACAAGATGGTCTCGGAGGGTACATGCTCACTGTGCGCTGAAGAGTCTCCAGAGATACCAGGGACAAGGAGAAGCTACAGAAACTGAGGACGAACAGTGAGGATTGAGAGGAGACCAGTTGGCGTATTTAGGTGAAGTAAGTTACCTGAAGGTTGTTCCAGGGGCCTCTCAATTCCTGAGATGAGATCTCTCTGGAATCCTGGGTCCTGAGTGGAGATCTGACCCATCCATTGTGATGTGACCGAGTCGGAGGAGGACAGGTGGTGGGGAGAGATGGGACTGTAGTGACTTTATTTTCGTGCATCAAATTAAATGACCTCAACAGACAGTAACACATGGGTCTTAGATATCAGGAACAGAGTGATTATCTCTGACATGAGAAAACCAGGATATCTCTCTCTCTCGCCCTCCCTCCCTCCCCTGTTGCAGTGCCAGGGTTTATGTTACTGTGACCATCATTGTAACTGACAATCCAACATTAACTGAAGGTTAAGGTGTGGATCCAGTCTATGTCCTTTAGGAATATTGAACTTGCCGAGGGTTTGGTCTCCGGATAATTTTGTGCTGATTCAGGCGAGAGATTTTAGTGATGAGAAAATGGAGCACATCAACAACAACTTGCATTTATGTAGTGCCCTTCACACTTAACTATCTACTGTGAACTACAGTTGAATTCACATTTCGGGTGTCTTTGTGCTAACTGATCCCCTTTGAAACTCCATTGCACAATCCCTTGGCCTCGCTCCCTCTCTTGCCTGCTTCAGGGCATGACTCGAGACCCTCCTTTTCGACCGTGCCTTCAGCCACCCCCCCTACCCCTCTGCCCTCCCTCATCCCAACCTTGCCCACCTCCCCCTCCCCACAACTATTCAGGGCCTTGGAACGTCCTCCCGACATGAAAGGCGCTTTACAAATGCAATGTTGTTACTAGGTATTGACTATTGCATGAAGTCTTTCCAATTTCTAAGATGAACTTTCATCATCTCTCCTTAAAGTGGCAAATTATTAACCTCTGAATCTTCGCAGACCCAGAAAAGCAAGGGGGAGATGCTGTTGGGGGAGCGTTTATTCCCAATGGCTATAAAACTAAGCATTTGATGATTAACGATGTACGTGATGTACCATATACAAAGGCTGTTTGAGGGACACTGCTGTGCGCAATTGGCTGCTGCGTTTCTCCCACAAAATACAATCACTACACTTTACGGTATATTTGTCCCGTAAAGCGCTTTTTTTTAATATATCCAATGCTTGTGAAACGAAGTGCCTTGGGCCATCAGTGCTGAGCTACCAGGTCTAGGATTTCTCCATCTGTTCCCAGGCGTGAAATATAGCAAGTGGTTCTATCTCGTGCGGAGCTCAGGCGGGCAGCTGTGAATGGTGCCGCTCAGCTGCTTACAATGAGCAATTACATGTGAGCAATCTGTGCGCGGTGGGTGGGTTACAGGCCACATTGTGCACAGAGCCGATGGGCTGTTGCTGGGTTATTATCATATGATAATAATAATAATAATAATAATCCTCATATTTGTTGCAGTGCCTCATCACATTTTGAGACATCTCCCAGCGCTTCACAGGATTATACTGTAAAGTGAATTGACTGTATAGTTTGTGGGTGAAAGGCGGCAGCCAATTAATTGCGCACAGCAGTGTCCCCACAAACAGCTGTGTGCTCATTGTACATAATAATAGTGAAAATAATCCTTGTATTTTATACAGTGCCTCATCACGTCTTCCAGACGTCTCCCAGTGCTTCACACAATATATCATAAAATGTCTATTTTGTGGGCGAAATATACATCATGAATCACCAAATGCTTTGTTTTGCAGGCGGTGGGAATAAAAGGTCCTCATTAATATTTTGCCCTTGGTTTTTTGAGTCTGTGAGAATTATTCGGAGGTTAGTAATGCCCACTGTGGTTAAGCAGTAGGCAGTTGCTGATTTTATTAAATTTTGTAATTGCGTTTCTGCTTCATTTAAACAGGTTTTGTCCATTTAGTTTTGTGATAATCTTATCAAAGATAAAAACCCATTCAATTTCCTCCAGATAGAGCGAGTGTGTTGGACAGCGACTGAGACACAGCTTGTCACGTGGCTCCAATTTGTCATGGAAATTGATCCAAGCAACAGCAATACAGTAGTAGGTCACATGAGATCCGTTAGTGATGAAACACCGCACACGCGTGTATTTTTTTTGTCCAACCCGACCCGGTGTCTGACACGTGTGGAAACCTATCGCCATTGCTCAAGAGTCTCCAAACCAAGCTGAGATTTCCATGCTTCCCACCTACACATGGGAATCCCAGAGATAGATGTGTTATGTGCACATGCGTGTGTGCAGCACGCCCCATGTACACACACAAGACAGACAGACACAGACATACACACACGCATGCCCCATCCTCACCACCTCCCCACCACACACACAGACACACACATCCCCCTCCTCACACACACACACAGGTATAATTCTGCAGGTACAGCCCTACAGCTACTACATCACTGACAGGTGTAATATGTGTATATTTCTCAGGGACAGTGGCTGCTCTGAGATGAATTTAGTCCATTTCCAATCGATATTCTTATAAACTTCACAAATCCATCTCAGCGAAACCAAGGATACCTCATCATCCCTGGGAGAGTCACAGTGACTAGAGCTACAGGGGTCTGAGTGACTGACGGGGGTCATTAACACGATTGTTAATTAGGAATCTGATCATGCCAAACAACAAGATTGCATTTATAGAGCGCCTTTCATGTCAGGAGGCACTGGACAGTTGGGTCGGGACCTGAGCAGGGGGGAAATGGTCAGGGTGAGGGGAGGGAAAGGAGGGAGCGAGGAGGGGGGAAATGGTCAGGGTGAGGGGAGGGAAAGGAGGGAGCGAGGAGGGGGTAGAGAGTCGAGAGTGGAGCTGAAGGCACGGTTGAAGAGAAAGGTCTTGAGACCGGCCTTGAAGGAGGAAAGGGAGGAAGCGGCGAAGGCACTGGGGATGGAGTCCCAGAGCCTCGGGGCTGAGAGGCTGAAGGCCACCGATGTTAGGGCGGTTGGGGCGGGGGATATGGAGCAGACCAGAGCCAGAGGAACGGAGGGTACGGGCAGGTAAGTAGGAGGATAGTAGGTCGGAGAAGTAGGAGGGAGCGAGGCCGTGAATGGCCTTGTAGGTGAGGATGAGGATCTTGAATTTGATCAGTGACTCCTCAAGGTCACCAGATGTGATACAACCAGACCCAGGAGAACACACTGCCACACAGCGTGTGAGGTGAGAGGGAGGGTGGAGTGTCTGTGTTGGGGGTGTGTATGTGTAAGGGTGTTGTGTGTGAGTGTGTGTGTGATTGATGGTGTGTTTGTGTGTGAAGGAAGCTGTGCTATATTAGGGTGAGGCTGTGCTATATTAGGGCTGTGTTCAGTCGGGCTGTGATTTCCAGCACAGAATACGTTTACAGAATTTGTTCTTAAATTAAAATTTGTCAGGTGGCTGTGTGTCCCTGGGTGTCTGCTTGTTAGCTAAGTTGCAGAAACGCAGCTGTGTGTGTGTGTGTGTGTGTGCGTGTGTGAGGGAGGGAGGCTGGTGTATTCACAGAATGCCGTGACAAACGCACATCTTATGGAAACATGTGAATGAATGCAGCTGAAGACATTACTGATACAGAGATGACCTCGTTACCACCCTCCTGAAGCAAAACCAGACGTTTTCTTAACGTTGCAAACACTCAGCTTGTGATGCAGGACACACACACACACACAGGTACACACACACACAGGTACACACACACACACAGGTACACACACACCCGTCAAGATTAAAGAGAACAGAAGGCAAAATATGCCAAACATGTAGTAGATTTGGTTTTTAAAGCCTCTTGTGTCAACTCTGGAACACTCTCCCTCCCTCCCTCTTGCCTCACCCCCTTCCTTCCCCATCTTCAGGTCCTGCCTGAAGATCGTCCTCTTTGACCGTATTTACAGTCACCCCCCCTCTCCCCCCGGCTCAGCCTCGCACTCCGCCACTGTCAAGTGCTCAGGGACAGGACCCTGCGTGAGGGTCACTGGGCAAGTTGCTGTACTAGGAAGGGAAGAATGAGGGAGGTGAGGTCTCCTGTAGAGTGCAGGAGTGAGGGAAGGAGGGAGAGTTTTTGTTGCCTTGAGGTCCTGAGTGCACCACAGGTGGGTTGAGGTTTGAGTTGAGTGGTGGGGGGGGGGAGGAAGAGGAAGGGAGTGTGAGTTAAATGGGGCATTTATTGGTAGAGGAGTGAGTGAGAGAGAGAGAGAGGATAAACTAGACAAAGGCACGATAGGTTGTAAGAGATGAGGGGAAGAATGCTCTCGAGGCACCAAACTCTGGCCTCTGCTCACCATCTGTGGGCTGTGAAGATCAGGCTTCCAGCCAGACATCCACAGGCACCTGCCAAACAGGCTCTGGGCTCGATGGGGTACGAGAGATGCCTCTGAGAGGCAATGAAGAATCAATGTCCTTTGGTTGACATTCTTCTTGCTTATCTAAAGAATGTTAACCCTTTGAGGGGGTATTTTTTCCCTTAGCCATTTTCCGAGCTCTACCTAGAATCCTAAAACCTGAAATTCCACCTCGTCTTAACCTGCGAGACGATTTTGACATAACAATAATAATAATAATGATAGTAATCCTGGCATTTGATACAGCGACTTATCCTGTCTTCAAGACGTCTCAAAGCGCTTCGCAGGATATGCTGTAAAGTGGAGTGACTGCTTACTTTGTGGACGAAACGTGGCAGCCAATTGGGCGCAGCAGCGTCCAAAAACAGCAACAACGACTTTCATTTGTCTCGCGCCCTTCACGCCGGGGGGGTGGGAGGGAGCGTCATGGAGAACTTGTGCCCCACAAACAACAACAACAACATCAAATTGGGTTGTACAGCGCTCTTCACATCGGGAAGGACGACTCGAGCTGACAGTTGCTTATAATAATAATAATATTAATAACCTTTTCTAATAATGTTGCAGCAGCCTTGCTGACTCAAACGTCAAGACAAACTGGGTCAGTAAGTGAGGTTTCTTTTTCGCCATCTAATCAGCCTTGTGGGTGATTAACCCCCTCCATACCAGAGCCAAGGCCATCGCTTTGTCACCTTGCTCAGTCAATAGACCGGTACACTGTGTTCAGCATCTCCTCCTGTCTCCCTTTCACTGACTCAACCCTGCGTCAAGTATAACCCTGAGATTTACACGGCGCATTCACAGATGTGCAGCCCTCACCCGAAGGACAAGTCACAGCTATTCCACGTTCAATGACGCATCTCTCTTTCTCTATTCTGCTCTACACCTGCTGTGCGCAATTGGCTGCTGTGTTTCCCCCACAAAATATCTAGTCAATTATAATAATAATTCTTGCGTTTGATCCAGCTCCTTCTCATGTCTTCGAGACGTCTCAAAGCCCTTCACAGCATATACTGTAATACCAAATTACACAGTCAACAGTACTGTATATCCTGTGAAGCGCTTTGAGACGTCTCGAAGACGTGATAAAGCGCTATTATCAAATGCAAGGATTATTATTATTCTTCTTCTTCATTCATTAATTTTTCCGGGTGAGAGGAAGGCAGAGAGATAAAAACAACAATGGACAGCAAAATAATATTATAGTACAATAACAATAATCCTCGCATTTGATAAAGTGAGTTGTTGAAATCCCACAGAAAAGCCACTCCCAATCAGAGATGACTTGTGATTTTTTTCTCTCTTTTTCCCTCCCTCCCTCCCTCCTTCCCCCCAACACACACACACACACCACCCCCTCCCTTCGCAAAGGAAGTGTGCAAAATGAAGTTTCTATTCTTAGTCTGTGAGTGATGCGCTGTGAGCGAGATACTGGCGTCAGTGTGTGGGGTGTGTGTGTGGGGGGGGGTGTATGGGGGGGGGGTCAGCCTCCAGTTGCCAATGTGAAGGCAGTACAGAGCAGGTGCCGAGTTGCCTTGAACCTTTACTCCTAACGTAAGGACTCGAGCATCTCTCTCTCTGTCTGTGTTTTTTATTTTAAACTTAATTCCATCCTCTACTCTCTGTCTCTCTCTCTCTCTCTCTCTCACACACACACACTGTTTCTCTGCTGTTAATTCCTCTCTGAGGGTAAGTACAGCCGTGTGTTTGGCTCCTGATGCTGTTGTCTGTTGATGTCGGATTCATCTTAAATCAATTGCAGCCTCGAGTTTGTCTTTCTTTCGCCTTCAGTACGTAAGTGAGGATTGGGATCAGATGTGAAAGGGTGTGTGGCGGAGAGGACCCAACCCTCTCCATAATATTATATTAATAATGCTGTTGATATCACATTATTACAGTCTGGTTCCTGGATACAGACAGGAGGTTAGTGTGTAGCTGTGATTAGACTCGTTTCCACCTAATACTGTGAGGTTGTGTGGTTCGGGATGTTGGTCTCTGCAATTTTACACGTTGACCGAGACGATGATTTTCTGAAATTGCCTTAAACCGGTTCATTTAAACAGGATCCGAGATTGCAACCTTTTTCTGTTACAGCGCAATCTTTATTCTTATCAAGTGATCATTCATTCGCCTGTTTCAGTATTTACACCCCCAGATTATTATTGGTAACCGGTTATTCCGAACACAGCCTTTAATTTAACATCGCTGTCTGTCTGTCTGTCTGTCTGTCTGTGATGTTCGGGCATTAAGTATTCCATCACAATGTGTGCACGATTTTGCTACGAATTTTTTTTTTGCTCAAAAATACACACACACACACACACACACACAGAGATAAGAGGCTTTTTGTAATGCATTTAATGGATCAGATTACAATGGTGGTAGCGCCTTAATCGTATTTGGTTGTGCTGGACTGCTTGCTCTGGGTGCACAGAGCTTGGTCGGGAATTATCACAAGGGGTGGATTAAGTGAGAGAAAAAGTCACCCATTTTCTTTAATAACAAGAATAATCATTTAAAAAAATGACAGCTCATAGTTTGGGTTGTGTTTGAGCGTCGGCCATCCATTCAATCTCACTCTGTGTTTATCTTGTAATCTCACGAATGAAAATCCTGTAATCGTATTATTAAAATGTCAATATTTCAGATGGGAAAATCTGATTTTACCCAGTGTTTAAATGTTACAATATCCAGGCCTGATATGCTGGAGTCTGCCTCAAGTGGATATAAAATGTAATCTTATTTATAAACTACACAAGGAGTTATTCTGCTATTCATATTACATTGCCTCACCCATATTTGTCTATTGTGTGTAGCAATTTGTTTTAATATATATAGATTTGCCTTTTATGAAGTTAAAGGTGAATTACTCTACCGGTATATAAAAACAATAAAATAATAATCCTGGCGTTTGATACAGCGCCTTATCACGACCTTGAAACGTCTCAAAGCGCTTCACAGAATATACTGTAAAGTGGAGTGACTGTTGAGCACAGCAGTGGCCCACAAACAGTCGTGAAATGATCATGAAATGCCGATGGCTGTATTAGAGGTCACACAGGTTGCATGAATTTGAGCCCCTTTGATTAACATAATTTTTTAAAAAAAAAAACGAGTTAAATAAATTCACATTCAGTACACCTTCGCTCTTGTTTTGATTTCTCTGCACGACCTGGTAGGGATTAGTGAGCTCCAGCCATGACTGTCACCCTCAGCGAGTTGCCTATTTAATCACTGGAGTTGTTTATTTCCTTCCTGCCCCCTTTATCTGCTCCAGGTTTTTTCCAATAGGGAATGTTCTTCCTCACTCCCCTCCTCTGCCTCCGCTGTCAGTCACATCGCTCCCAGCGAACAAGAGCAGCCGGGGGTGAGGGTTTGACAATGTTGCTCTGCCCCCTGGCACAGAGTACAAGTGTGGCACATCTCGTGATTGATCGCACAGGGGGTGGGAGAGCGATTAGGGATTAGAGACTTTTACATTGCATCACATGGTCATTGTTAGTCGATTGGTGGATCGCTTTCCGGGGGTAATAAACCCTCCCAAAAAAAACAATCCACGACTGTTTGCGGGACAATGTTGTGCCCAGTTGGCTGTCGCGTTTCATCCACAAAATACAGTCACTACACTTTACGGTTTATCCTGTGAAGCGCTTTGAGACGCCTGAACGACGTGATAAGGCGCTATATCAAATGCAAGGATTATTGTTATTAATATTCAGTGGATGGAACTTGCACTTCTAGACGCAGACACCTTCTATATATAGAGAGAGACACAATCATAATATAAATATAATTCTTGCATTTGATATGACACCTTTCATGTCGGGAGGGCATCTCAAATCGCTTCACAGGACTTTACTGTCAAGTGCAATGATTGGGTATTTTTCGAGAAGCTAACATTTTACCATTTGCATTTGTGAAGGCCTGTGTGAAAATTTGTGAAGGTGTTGGCATTTTACACTAAACACCTCGAATATTCAAATGCCCTCCTCGCCGGAGTCCCCAGCTCCACCATCCACAAAATCCTGTTAATCCAGAACTGCACCACCCCCATACTCACTCGCACTAAACCCCACACCCCCATCGCACCCAGTTCTAGCCAAAATTCCACTGGCTCCCTATCACTGAACGGATCGATTTCAAGATCCTCACACTTGTCTTCAAATCCCTTTGTGCCCTGGCACCTCCCTACCTCTGCGACCTGCTCACTCCCCAACCCACTACTCTCTGCCTCCGCTCGACCGGCTCCAGTTCCCTGCTTTGTCCCTCATGCCTCTCCATTCCTCCATCGGTGGCCGCACTTTCAGCCGCTGCGCCACGAAACTCTGGAACTCCCTCAATGCCTCGGCCTTGCCCCCTCCCTCCTTCCCCATCTTCAGGTCTCGCCTGAAGAAGACCCTCCTCTTCGACCGTGCCTATGGTCACCTTCGTCCCCCCATCTCATCGTCGTGCTCTGCCACTGTCGAGCGCTCTGGCACCCTGCCCTGTGTGAGGGGGCACTGTGTAAATGCAAGTTGTTGTTGTTAAGACGTTTGAATGATGTGATGAGTTGCAGTATCGATTGCCAGGATTATTATTATGTCGAGTCACTGGTTACTCAAATGACAAACTTGATTGATTTTGTGGCCAGGCCAGGCCTGGGCTGTTTGCCCTTTGATGGTTTGGCCTTGAGACGGTTGCTATAAAATCTGAGGTTGTGCAGAATTTTTAAACGCAAACCGTACTGTATTAGAGACGTGGGGTGGTGGGGCGGGGAGTGGGGGTTGAAAACCCCACGATACCGTAACCCGATGTCACTGCGCCAGTGCCCTCTGAGATCTGGGGAATCGCTGCCAAGTTCGACAGAGGGGAAAAAACATTTCTGTGCTGAAGGGCATTTTGACAGAAACTTGCCGAGAGCCAAACACTGTCCTCTGTGAACCGGAACTCGAACCAGAGGCAGCACGTTTGTGCTTTGCGAATGCCGCACGTTGAAACGTCTTAACATAATCTCATCGTGCATTCTATTTCTGCCAGCCTTGCGACGCTCACAATTGGCTGCCGCATTTCACCCCCAAAACACACAGTCAATTCCCTTCACAGTGTATCCTGTGAAGCGCTTTGAGACGTCTCGAAGACGTGATAAGACGCTGTATGAAACACAAGGATTATTATGTATTCACTCAGAGCCCCCCACAAGTTCTACTGTCTGGCAAACTGTCACACTGAGAGAAAACATTTTCGATGGTTGCAGAGAACACGTTTTGTCTTTTTATATATAAAACAAAATCATTGGTTTAACCTCAAACCCTCGCTGTGTTCCGAGCTCTGCTGGTTTCATTTCAGTAGTATTTAAAGGAATATAGAAAATGGCTGATGTTATTCTGCACACAGCAAACAACAAACATCGAGATGGTTTCACCTCAGCTCTGGCTGTTTCCGATTAAACATTCAGTTCTATATTTTGTTTTCTGATGGATTTCAGAACTCTGCAGTTTCGATTCCCCACCATTCCCAGATCTGCGCCAGTTATTTAGGGATATATAGAATTGTACTGCCTCTCTCGCCCCCTTATTAACTGTGAATTAATTATAATCACAGCGAACTTGCAAGTAATGAATGAATGAATGAATGAAGCCTTTCCTCAGAATATCATTATGTATTCAGTAATTAAAACTGCTAAGGGTTTGTAGAGGACCTATGAGCTCTGTGTTATATTTACCTGCTCAGGTAAGCTATGCGGTTTTACCTGGTTCGACTCCAGCAGTTACCCCACGCGCACTCTGAGGTTCCTCCCCCCCCCCCAGCCTTGACTCTCGCCAACCTGCGCCCAATACTTTCTGGAATTATATAAGCAGGAATGCGTCCCCCTGGAGAGAGAAGAGAGAGAGCGCATTCCATTCCAACAATCTTATCTCTGGGATTCCCAGGTGCAGGTGGGACCCAGGGAAATCTCAGCTTGGTTTGGAGACTCTTAACAACAACAACAACAACAACAACTAGATTACATTTGTATCGCGTCTTTCACGTCAGGAGGACGTCTCAAGGCGCTGGAAACGCCTTGGGACGTTTAAGCAACGGTGATGGGTTTCCGCACGTGTCAGATACCCGGCTGAGCCAAAAAAAACAGAGGCCCTCCCTCTCCCCCTGGCTCGGGGTCAGACTCCCGCCACGGCCAAGCGCTCTGTGGCGCTACCCCGCATGAAGGGCGTGACATAAATGTAAGTTGTTGTTGTTGTAGTGCGTAAAGCTACACCTTGCTGCAGGGGGCAGGTGTGTTAGCTGGTGCTGTGGGCAACATGTTAAGAAACGATGTCGGTTCCACGTCAAGCTGAGAAGTTCTGGTTGTGTATAAAATGGAGTCTGGAGCAGAGTGAAGTCAACGACCTCCATCTGCCCTGAACTTCATCAATTCCGTTCTACCTGCTGCTCGGGCAAACCGAGGTTCCTGGTGCTGATGGTGGTGATGGGGGGGGGGGTGGGGGGCGGACACAACAAGAACAACAACTTAGGTTTATACAGCACCCATCACGGTGGCTCCCACCAACCAGCGCCTAACACTCTCCGGAGTTCAGGGAGCGCGGTGCGTCCTTTCGGGAGAGCGTGGGCATTCCATTGCAGACACAGGGAAATTTCCTTGCACGAGCAGCAGATCTACACCAAACTCTTATGCCTCGGTCACCTCCCCCCTCCCCCCCCCACCTCTCCACCATCAGCTCCGCCACTGTTAAGCGCTCCGAGATGCTACCCCTCGTGAAGGGCGCTATGAAAATGCAAATGTCGTTGTTGTACAGAGACTCTCGAGCCTGGTGACAGGTTTCCACGTGTGTCAGACACCCGGCCAACCAAAACAAAAGAAGGCTGAAGAGCCCTGGCTTATCTGGGGATCAGCCTCGTTGTTCTCTTGCCTTCTGCATTGCCCCCAGGGTACAGGTGACCTTCCCCCCCTCACCCCTCCCCTCGTTTCACGGGACTTGGGCTGTGTTCAGTCTCAGTACCATGTTGAGCCCAGCTGGACACAGAGTGGACGCAGGGTGTGGGAGCTTGTTCCGTTCTCCTGCGGAGACGTGTCTGACCTTGAGAAATGTGAGAGAGAGAGAAAAAAAATCTCACGACGACGATGAACAAATAGACAGAGAAGGACTGGGGCTGAGCTGAATGTCACTTAGAGGGTGAAGCTCTGCGCTCTGTTCTGTATCGCAGTCTGTGGCTCAAAGTAGCTACAACATTTAAGATCATCAAACATTGATGGTAAGTAGGGAGGAAACTAACCTCTGGGCTTTGCCTGATGGTGACTGGCAATAAACAGCTAAGATGACAGAAGAGATTGCTTATTCCTTGTTTACCCAGACACGCACAGTACAGTCCGAGAGAGCCTGGCATTGGCCCTAACACTGGCCCTGGTATCACACGCGTGTATTGGTGACCGGTTCTGCTACTATTCCCCCTCCTGGGACAAATTCCGTCCATGCTTTGCACGAGGGAGCTTTACTATGTCTCTAACCCTGACCTGGGAGTGTGGACACACAGTGTAGAGGAGCTTTACTGTGTCTCTAACCCTGACCTGGGAGTGTGGATGGACGCACAGTGTAGAGGGAGCTTTACTGCGTCTCTAACCTGTGCTGTTGCTAACCTGGTTGCGCTGGAGGAAAGACAAACAAAGAGCTGAAGTTCTCGATAACCTGACTAACTTTGTATTGGCTTTGATCAGGATCGCTTGGAAAGGAGGTACTGAATTAATCGGCTTTGGGCACCAAGAGCAGGAAACCCAGGCACCCCCCACCCCCCCACCGGCTACCCAGCCCCACCCCCACTCTCTTCCTGTCGTGCAACCTGCGAGCAGAGTCCCAAATGCCGAAGAACAGCAAAGTCACGCAGCGGGAGCACAGCAATGAGCACGTCACGGAGTCGGTGGCTGACCTCCTGGCCTGCGAGGAGCCCGTGGACTACAAGCGCAGCGCCTTGAATGTGACCGGGACCCCCGGGGGCAAGGCCAAGCTGGGGGCCGAGATCACCGAGGACGCGGAGGACCGACCGGCCTGGAACAACAAGCTCCAGTACATTCTGGCTCAGATTGGATACTCGGTGGGGCTCGGCAATGTCTGGAGGTTCCCCTACCTGTGTCAGAAGAATGGCGGAGGTAAGATTGTGCTTTGCAGGAACATCGGAGAAGGCCATTCAGCCCCTCAAGTCTGTTACGCTATTCTACTAGATCATGGCTGATCTGCACCTCAACTTCCAATTACCCGCCTTTGCCCCATATCCCTTGATACCCTGACCTTACAAACATCCATCCACCTCGGTCTTGGACCTACCTCTCGGCAATTTGTCTCCCGTGATTTTCCTTGTTTTCCCGATGCTGATTTAACATGAAAATAGATTTCTAAATATAAATGATATTTCCCTGTCTCTCTCTCTTGCTCTTGTGTGGGAACGCAGTGGTTTTTGTAATTTATTCCGCTATGGAAATTGGATGTGATTTTACATTCTGTTCAGCTTCCAGAGCTGTCTCTCAGCGGCTGTGGATTAGGTGGGGTTTAACTGTGTGACTCAGTTTCTGACGTGGGCTGTGTGTGTGTGTGACTGTCTGTGTGTGTGTGTGACTCATTCACGGCATAAATATGAATTCTAATAATCCTCGTATTTTAATGTAAGGTTTAACGTCAAAAGCTCTCAAAGCCCTTCAAAGAGAATTGCTGTCACGTGAGGAGTCTATGTGTTTGTAGGCGAGAGTGACAGCCATTTGGAGATGAGGAGAGACTTAGAGAGAGAGAGAGAGACAGAGTGAGAGAGGGACCGCCACAAAAAGAGAGCGACCATGCGAGAGGGACAGAGAAAGAGAGCATGAGAGAGGGACAGAGAGAAAAAGAGAGCGAGAAGGAGACAGACAGACATCCACATAGCTTCCTAATGAGAGAACATTCCTTCACGAAAGCACCACAGATTTGGTCACTAAATACAATTCACACCTTGATCGGTGGCGTGTTTGCGCTTATTGGTATTATTGATTTATTCCCCGTATCTATACACAATTTGGGATGTGTCACTCGAGTTGGGTAAATCACGTGCAATCACCTGCTCCATCCCCCCCGGGGTCTCAGACAGACGATAAAAGTAGGCCTTCGTGCCTGATGACCAAACATCCTTAAAAAGCAGCATTTGATTAAGACAAAGCACGCAGTCGGGGTGGGAGGCTGGCTGGTGGAATGGTTCCCTGGCGACTGTGCATGCCTGCTGCGAATATCCAGCCCAGCCATCTGAACACTGCCAATTACTGTCAGATTAATGGCTGCGCTCGCACTCGCTGAGATCTGCCGTCAAACTCTGCCATCGCTCCTTTCTGTTCATCGTCGGTGCACGTCGGGAGACACTATAAAGTCACTCGGCTCTGGTCTGGGTTTGGTACCCAGAGCATTGCATTACACATCTGGTCGCCGTGACGTAAGGGTGGCTGCCCAGGCTTTACAGGGAGAGCTCAGAGGAGAGCGACAAGGATGGTTCCCCAAGTGTTAGAGGAACAAGCAATGGTTCAGACAAGCTCGGGCTCCTTGTACGAAGCGTATGACATACTTTCCGGAATTAGGTAAGCAGGATGTGTCCCTCCAGGCAGAGAGAGAGAGAAAGAGTGTGCATTCCATTCCAGCAATCTATCTCTCTGTGTAGGTGGGATGCACGGAAATCTCAGCTTGGTTTGGATGCTCTTAAGCAAAGGTGATGGGTTTCCACATGTGTCAGACGGCAGGCAGGCAGGCAGGCAGGCAGGCAGACAGACAGACAGACAGACATCTGAGGACGCACTGAGAGAGTAGAACAAGAGACGTAGGCTTAGAGTTACAAAAGGCAATTTCAGGACAGACACCAGGAAGATTTCCCTTTACCCAGAGGGTAATTGACAACTGGAATGGTTGATGCTGTGATGGGATGGTCAGCAGGGAGAGTATTTTTGGAAGGATGAGGTCAAATGAGCCGAAGGGCCTTCTTCATCCAAACTGATCTTGTGATCTTCGTTGTGCAACAAATGAGAGGATTCAGCCTCTCAACAGTGTTTGTGTGTGTGTGTCCCACAGAACTCATTATTCAACACTGAAAAGCAGTGGAGAGAGGGTGTATCTCACTGATGATGTCCTGTGACTAAGTTCAGAGGGTCAGCCTGGCTCAGGAGCTCATGCTCTCACACTGGGGATCGTGTCCTTACTCTGCTCTGCACTCCCTCTAGGGTCTGGGTCACAGGCTGTATCTTTTGTCTCCACGTCAGGATTTTGAGCTCACAGTCCAGGCTAACACTAGAGCGCAGCGCTGGGGGAGCTTACAGTAAAGCCCTGAGAAGTGCTTTGAGATATCCTCCTGACTTACAAGATGCCGTATCGTGTCCAATGATTGATATTATTATTATTATTGATCTGGGAACGTTGTATCTCGCTCTCTTTTCCAGGCGCCTACCTGGTCCCGTACTTCATCCTGCTCCTCATCATTGGGATCCCCCTCTTCTTCCTGGAGCTGGCGGTGGGTCAGAAGATCAGGCGGGGGAGCATCGGGGTGTGGAATTACATCTGCCCCAGACTGGGGGGCATTGGCTTTGCAAGCTGCCTCGTGAGTGGGTCTTGGGGGCTGTGTGCGTGTGTGTGTAGTGGGGAGTGGGGGCATTGGAATGTAGGCAGCGGGAGTTGCTCTCTCTCTCCGGTCGAGACACACCATGGAAGAGTAGGCAGTACGGCACACGAGTTGCCCAGCCCATTTTTGGCCCAATGTCCCACACCACACTGTCCACTTTCCACTGAGTGATGAGCTCACTATCACAGTGAAGATACTAACAAAAGACCGCTTGTTTCACTCCCAATTTGGCCAAAGGGACTTTCACCGTAAATCCTCCTGAAGTGAAAGGCACTGGACCAAGTTCAAAGATCGTCAATGTTATTATTTAAAAGAAAAAAGGTTGTGTTCTCTTGCCGGCGCTGTGTTAGCTGATCTCAGCTACTTGCTCAGTCCAGCTCCTTGTCTCTGCCTCGCTCCAGGTGTGTTTCTTCGTTGGACTTTACTATAACGTTATCATTGGATGGAGCATCTTCTACTTTTTCCAGTCCTTCCAGTCGCCTCTACCGTGGAGTGTATGCCCTACAATCACTAACGGCACAGTCACAAGTTAGTCAGAGCTTTCCCCTCGCTGTCTTCTCTCTGCCTCTGTCTCTCTCTCTCTTTTGTCGATGCTATTTTCTAACTCAGTCACGAGGACAGGGGTACTTCCGTGTGTGTGTGTGAACCTCTCTCTCTCATTCCCAGTTGTGGAGCCCGAGTGCGAAAAGAGTTCAGCGACAACCTACTTCTGGTACCGCAACACACTCAACATCTCCAACTCCATCAACGAAAGCGGGGGCCTCAACTGGAAGATGACCTTGTGCTTGATGACGGCCTGGTTTATTGTGGGGCTTTGTACCGTCAAAGGCATCCAATCATCGGGAAAGGTAAAGGGCCTGAGATGGTTTTGTAATGAGTGTCTCGACTCTCGGGATCAATGGGTCCCTACGGACAAGACCTTGTTGTCAGACTCTGCCACTGTGAAGCGCTCCAGAACCCCATGTGAAAGGGTGCTATATAACTGCAAGTGGTTGTTGTCCATTCATCCTCCCATTCCCCTTGAGAAGGTAGTGTGAGGAGATCCAGGTTTGATTCCCGTTTGGGGCGAAACCTTAGGCACGTTTCCTTACTGCACACACACTCCTCACTTTACCTAGCAGTAAGTAGGAAACCGATTGTTAGTCGATTGGCCGATCACTTTCCTGGGGGAATAATGCCTTCAAAAAAATAAATACATAAAATAATAATTTAGCCACTCAATCACGGCTGTTTGTGAGCCACTTCTGTGCGCAATTGGCTGCTGCATTTCATCCACAAACTTTACAGTAACTACTCTTTACAGTATATTCTGTGAAGCGCTTTGAGACATCTCGAAGACGTGATAAGGCGCTGTATCAAATGTAAAGATTATTATTATTATAGTAAGTGCCTCGAAACCCTGAGGTTGGGACTGAGGCACTGTGTTGTGGCAGAGAGGAGAAAGCTTTATCCGTCACAAGAATCAGTCAAATAAAATCGGTTTGTTTGCACAACAAGTTCCTAAGATTCTCGTTCTGTTTCTCAGGTCATGTACTTCAGTTCCCTGTTCCCCTATGTGGTGCTGATTTGTTTCCTGATCCGCAGTCTCCTCCTCAGAGGCTCCATCGACGGAATCCTTCACATGTTCACCCCTAAGGTACCCACACCCTCCCCCCCACCCACCCCCCCCAGGGCTCGCTCTGCCTCGTTTCATTCAGTAAATATCCAATTCCCTTTTGAAAGCTATTACCGAATCTGCTTGCACCACCCTTTCAGGCCATGCGTTCCAGACCGTAACGATTTGCTGCCTAGTTGTGCCTTGGGATGTCCTCCCGACATGAAAGGCGCTGTACAAATGGAATTTGTTGTTGTTGTGTAAATAACATGTCTCCTCATCTCCCCCCTGGTGCTGTTGCCTTTCCCCAGCTGGAGAAGATGTTGGAGTCACAGGTGTGGAGAGAGGCCGCCACGCAGGTCTTTTTCGCTCTGGGCCTGGGCTTCGGTGGAGTCATCGCTTTCTCCAGTTACAACAAACAAGACAACAACTGCCACTTTGACGCTGCCCTCGTCTCCTTCATCAATTTCTTCACCTCGGTCCTCGCTACACTCGTCGTCTTCGCCGTCCTGGGCTTCAAGGCCAACGTGATGAACGAAAAGTGTGTCGTAACGTGAGTCTGTCACAACCCCCACCTCTCCTGGAGTTCTGTAGCTCAGTGGTTAAGAGCGCTCGCCTCGCAAGCCAGAGGACCCGGGTTCGATTCTCGGGTGGGGTCAGGGGGAAACGTTGCGCAAGTTTCCTTACTCCACACACACACACACACACACACACCTCTGTTTACCTCAGCTTTCTGACTCTTACATTCTCTCTCTCTGTCACTCTCTTTCTTTGTTTCTCTCTCTGTCTCGACAGGAATGCCGAAAAGATTATCGGCTTCTTGAATACTGACGTGCTGAGCCATGACCTGATCCCCCCACACATCAACTTCTCCCACCTGACGGCAGTCGACTATGCCGAAATGTACGGTGTGATAAAGACCGTCAAGGAAGATCATTTCCAAGAGCTTGGACTCGAGACTTGCCAACTCGAGGATGAGCTGAACAAGGTGAGTGAGAGAGCAAGCGAGCGAGTGAGCGAGTTTGTGAATGATCCTCGGACAAAGAGAAGGAACACAGAAGACAAAGCTGCCAGAGGTAAAGCTTGCAGCTTCTCACGCCTCGTTGATGCATAATAATCTCTTCAAAATAAATAATAATGTGGTCACTGAATCCACGACTGTTTGTGGGACGTCACTGGGCGCAATTGGCTGCTGCATTTAGCCCACAAACTCCAGTCTCTACGCTTTACAGTGTATCCTGTGAAGCGCTTTGAGACGTATTAAAGACGTGATGAGGCACTGTGACAAATGCAAGGATTAAACTTATTATTATTGTCATTATTATTGTTTAACGGACGGTTGATCTCTTGCAGTCAGTACAAGGGACGGGGCTGGCATTTATCGCCTTCACAGAAGCAATGACCCACTTCCCAGGGTCTCCGTTCTGGTCGGTCCTGTTTTTCCTGATGCTCATTAACCTGGGATTGGGCAGCATGATGGGAACCATGGAGGGCATCATGTCCCCCCTCATCGACACCTTTAAACTCCGCAAGGAGTTCTTCACAGGTAAGAAAGTCCGACACAGGAACCCTGAGTTGCTCACTCTGTCGTGCTTTGTACTCATCAACATCGCAGTCCTGTAGCTCAGCGGTTAGAGCACTCGCCTCGCAAGCGAGAAGACCTGGGTTCGATTCCTGGGCAGGGCAAAACATTGGGCTTGAAACATTGACCTTACTCCACACACACGGCTCTGCTTACCAGCAGTGAGTAGGAACCCGGTTGTTAGTCGATTGGCGGATGGCTAACGGGGGCAATAATCCCTTCAAAATAATAATAATCATTCGGTCACTCAATCTAAATGTGGGGACGCTGCTGTGCGCAATCGGCTGCCGCGTTCCGCCCACAAAACGTACAGTCAATTCACTTCACAGTGTATCCCGTGAAGCGCATTGAGATGTCTGGAAGACGTGATCAGACGCCGGATCAAATGCGAGGATGATGATTATTATTTTTTGGTATGTAATTATCGAGTTATTTTGGACGCGATCCAATCCACTCAGTCGAGAGCTGTTGCTGCCACCTAGTGATTGGGAGAGAGAAGTCGTTCCAAAATGAAGCGTCTCATCCCTGAACATTCCCATCCTGCCTCAGTCTCCTCACAGGCATCCGTGTCCTTGCCCAAGGTCACAATCAGGAGAAGATACAAGTGCTCTCTCTCTCCCTCTCTCTCTCCCTCTCCCTCTCTCTTCCTGCTCAAGCCATGAATCTTTCCTGCCTCGCCTAATACACAGCTTTTTACCGAGTGTAACCAGTTATTATTCTAATAATAATAATAATCCTTGCGTTTGGTAAAGCTCCTCATCAAGGCATTGACAACCAGTGTTGTGAGATGGTTCCCAAACACTTTTTTTTCCACTATTGCCATCTCATACTTTGACCTATTCTCTTTACGCTGCTGTTGTGCGCAATTGGCTGCCGCGATTTGCCCACAAAATACACAGTCAATTCACTTTACAGTGTATCCCGTGAAGCGCTTTGAGACGTCTCAACGACGTGATAAGGCACTGTATCAAATGCCAGGATTATTATTATTATTATGCCTAGCTCTGACTCTCTCTCTCTCGGTCCTCAGTCGGATGCTGTGTCTTCGCTTTCACCTTGGGACTCCTCTTTGTCCAGCGCTCTGGCAACTATTTTGTCACCATGTTTGACGACTATTCAGCTACTCTGCCCCTCACCATTGTGGTCATCCTGGAAAACCTCTCGGTGGCCTGGGTCTACGGCACAAAGAGGTGGGTGTCCGCGTGTCAGAGCGATTGTCTGCAGTCTGTTGGAGCGAATGTTTATTGGTGCCTCCCGTGTCTTGCTCACTAAACAACAGCAACTTGCATTTTACATAGCACCTTCGCACAGGATAGCATCTTGGAGTGCTTAATGGTGGCGTAGCCTGAACCAGAGCTAGGGGGAGAGGGAGGAGGTGATCGTAAGTACGGTCGAAGAGGAAGGTCTTCAGGCATGGTCTAAAAATGGGGAAGGAGGGGACAAGGTGGAGGGATTGAGTGAAAGGGAGAGAGTTCCAAAGTTTCGGGGCCAAGTGGCTGAAAGTACGGCCACTGATAGTGGAGCGAAGGGGACAATCAAAAGACTGGAACCAGACGAGCGGAGATTTAACTGATTAATTAGATTCATCCACGCAAACATGATGCCTGGAGTAGACTGTATTAGGGACAAGTGGCGTTGGGCTAACAAGAAGGGATGTGGCCGTGTTTTCCAGGTTTATGCAGGACTTGACGGAGATGCTGGGATTCGCTCCAAACCAATATTACTATTACATGTGGAAGTACATCTCCCCTCTGGCCATGGGGGTCCTGATGGTGGCCAGTATCATTCAGATGGCCATCAGCCCTCCTGGATACAATGCCTGGAATAAGGAGACGGTAAGGAGACCGAGATAAGGGGCTGTGTATATATATATATATTTTTGGGAGGTGTCAGCCGGGTGTCTGATACATGCGGAAGGCAACAGTATTCCTACTGTGGTTTGGGATTAATAAATAATAATCCTTGCATTTGATACAGCGCCTCACCACGTCGTTGAGATGTCTCAAAGCGCTTCACAGGATATAATGTAAAGTGTAGCTACTGTGTATTGCGTGAGCAAAACGTGAATCATTCCTTCCTTCAACTAAAGGCGCTGTTTTGCATTTAGGCCACAGAAAACTTCCAGAGTTTTCCACCCTGGGCACTGGGGATGACCATCTTCCTCATCGTGTTGGGGATCCTGCCCATACCCATCGTCTTCATCATCCGTCACTTCCACCTGGTGTCTGACGGCTCCAACACGCTGTCCGTGTCTTACAAGCGAGGCCGGATGATGAAAGACATCTCCAACCTGGAGGATCACGACGAGACGCGCTTCATCCTCAGCAAAGCCCCCAGTGAGACCCCCTCCCCCATGCCGGCCCACCGCAGCTATAACGGGCCCAACAGCACCTCGCCCATGGAAATGACGGCCACCAACGGACGCTATGGCGTCGGCTACCTCTCAGCCAGCACCCCCGAGTCAGAACTGTGAAGGGGGTGGGGGAGCGCGAGGAGAGGGGAGGGGAGAAGAGGAGAGGCAGGAGGCAGAGCAGCACAGAGTGCACTTGCGATGTGATGGTCACTGACACAGTAGAGGAGATGCAACGATTAACACAGACTCTCTTAAGGGGGGGGAATTGGGTAGACTATCGGTCGATCAATTGATCAATAAGTGACAAAGCCAATCGATCAGCCATTCAGGTCAGTGTGACGTCCGTCAGTGTGTGACTGGTGACGGGGAAAGGTAGTGAGTGAGTGAGTGAGTGAGTGGAGGGAGGGAGGGTGGGAGGGAGGGAGGGAGCGAGCGAGCGAGTGAGTGAGTGAGTGAGTGAGTGAAGGGGGTGGAGGGAGCGAGTGAGTGAGTGAAGGGGCCAGGGGGAGGGAGGACCAGTGCAGGCACTGGAATCGAGAGCGCGACCGTCAACAACAACAACTTGTATTTATATAGCACCCCTCACACAGGGCGCTTAACGAGGGTGTGACAGAGGTTGGGACCAGCGCAGACATTGACTGCCCTGAAACAGTAATGCCACCTATACCAGTGCAACCTTCACCCACCAGCACAGACACCACACACACACACACACACACACTGAGACCTATTGATGGAGCTATCAATGGACTACTGGCTTATTGGGCACTTCAAGCCAACACTGACAGGGGGCTCTGTGGCAGCCCATCGGGCTCCAACATAGGTCATGTGTGTGACCTCTGGGGCGATGCTGTGATTCCATGGGCTGTCCCCAGCTCTGCCCCAGGGCGGTCCCCAGCTCTGCCCCAGGGCGGTCCCCAGCTCTGCCCCAGGGCGGTCCCCAGCTCTGCCCCAGGGCGGTCCCCAGCTCTGCCCCAGGACTCCGGGCTCAGCCACACATCTGCTCAGAGCTCGAGGCTGGGTCCCAGTTCCTGGTCCAGGTTCAGTCCTTTTTCCACCGGTCTCACAACTGGATCTAAGCACAAAGAGCCCAGAGCCGGACTGGGTCTCTCACTCCGACTACTGGATTACGCGGATGGGTTTGAGCCAATTCCCCCCCCAGAGCTGACATGGATATTGGGAGCAGTTGCTGCCACTCACAGTATTCTTCTCACTTCTACCGTCTCCACACAAACTCCCACTGTGGTGCCCAAACATTCCCTCCATTTACATCAGTCAGGACCTGTCCTGAGGACGAGGTCTCTAATATTCCTCCGGGGGGGCGGACAAACCAACGCTGTAGCTCTGGGGCAATGGGGGGGGGTTGTGTGTTTGCTGGAAATATTAACTGGTTAATGAGCACAAGATTCACGTGGGGGGAAAAGTACAATTTTCTAACTCTTTCGCCAACCAATCAATCCCATCCCTCCAATCCATCACTGCCAAAGGGAACCTCTGATGGAGTCAGTCCTGAGGCATTGGAAGGCACAGCACAAGGTTTGGACCAAAGCTTCAACGTCTTTCACCGTTCCATTCTGTTACCCCCCGGAACCTCCACTTCTCGCCACCGCCCCCCTCAGCCTCCAGCGCCCCCCTCAGCCTTCAGCCCCCCCCCAGCCTCCAGCCCCCCCCAGCCTCCAGCCCCCCCCTCAGCCTCCAGCCCCCCCCTCAGCCTCCAGCCCCCCAGCCTCCACCCCCCCCCTCAGCCTCCAGCCCCCCCCCCAGCCTCCACCCCCCCCCAGCCTCCAGCCCCCCCCCAGCCTCCACCCCCCCCCTCAGCCTCCACCCCCCCCTCAGCCTCCACCCCCCCCCCTCAGCCTCCAGCCCCCCCTCAGCCTCCAGTCCCCCCTCAGCCTCCAGCCCCCCCTCAGCCTCCAGCCCCCCCCTCAGCCTCCAGCCCCCCCTCAGCCTCCAGCCCCCCCCTCAGCCTCCAGCCCCCCCTCAGCCTCCAGCCCCCCCCAGCCTCCAGCCCCCCCAGCCTCCAGCCCCCCCCCAGCCTCCAGCCCCCCCCCAGCCTCCAGCCCCCCCCTCAGCCTCCAGCCCCCCCCCCAGCCTCCAGCCCCCCCCAGCCTCCAGCCCCCCCCCCCCCAGCCTCCAGCCTCCCCCCTCCAGCCTCCCCCCTCAGCCTCCAGCTTCCCCCCTCTAGCCCCCCCCCCCCCAGCCCCACAGCGTCCAGCCTCCCCCCAGCCTCCACCCCCCCCCCACTCCAGGCCCCCCACTCCAGCCCCCCCCTCCAGCCCCCCCCTCCAGCCCCCCCCAGCCTCCAGCCCCCCCCCCCAGCCTCCACCCCCCCCCAGCCTCCAGCCCCCCCAGCCTCCAGCCCCACAGCCTCCACACACCCCAAACCCCGCCATTCGGTGAAACTTGACCCCTGTCTGTCTCTCATCTTCGCTCAATCAGTCAACTGACAGTGATTTGGAACCATAACGACTGCATTAAAGTTTCCAACAAACTGACGGGACGGAGGGAGTGTAATGGCAGACGGTCCGTGGCCGCTTATAGTCATCCGCGGTCCCGTGTAATCGTTGCTCCTCAGTCTACTGTTCAGAACGGGACGTGACAGTATATTTGTGGCAGTAGATACCTGTAGTCAGTCAGTCAGTAGTGTACTATTCCTGTGGTTCTCAGTACATAGGTACCGTAGTGAGTGTGTGAGTGAGTGAGTGTTTGCCTTATACACAGAGAGAGAGAGAGAGAGACATTCCAGACTGTGCCGAGTCTCCGGTAAAGCGTAACTAACGCGTAACTGAAGCGCAGCGCTCGATGGTGAAGCGCAGTGAAGCCCCAACGCTGTTTGTGCATAGACTGTGGTGATGTAGTGAGAACCCGATGTATTCAGAGGTCTATAGGCGTCAGCTTCGAAGTGTTGATTTCACACTGTTATTTACAATCCGAGAGATCAAAACGTTATTACCCCATTGCACTTTTTAACCCAGAGGTTCACCAATTGTGTCCCCACAAACGGCAGCATTGCCGCAGCCCCAAAACAGCCCCAAACAGCCCCAAACCCCAACCGATTCCGATGGCTATGACACTGTGAAATGAAGTGTCAGCACAGAGGGCTTTTGGATTTGATGGCGAACAGTAGAATTGGAGAGTGACCCCTCATCACCGCCACCAAACTCTCATGTTCAGGAGCTCAAGGAAAGCGTTTCCCTGCAGTGTTGGGTAGTCCCCACCAGGTGGGGCCGATGGGTCGCGGGTGGAGACATCTAGTGGTTGTGTAGAGCGGTGCGTGACATGAACCCTTATGTAGACGAGTGCTCCAGAGTGGGGTCGGGGGGTAAGTGACAAATTACCCCCAAATAATCCCGCATTTGATTTTAGAATATGTTTTATGATACGATATGCAATAACATTAGGGAAACCTTTACACATTAATGCGCAGAAATTGAGTTCTCAATAACTGTTTCCTGCTGTTTTGTGCTCAATCCCAATAACCCCCACACCCCCACACCGCACCCCCCACACCCCCCATGGGAACAGGGTGAACCCACAGCACTCAAATTCCACCCAGTCCTGACCTGTGAGGCCATTTCAGAATGAATTGTTCTTCAATTCCAAGTTAAGACGGGACCAAGAATCCTACACAGTTCTGCTCCATTGCCAACTTTCAGATAAAATAGTCTGACAACGGGCGGAGAGAGTGAGGTCAGTCCCTCCCCATTACCACCCGTTCACGCCCCTGACTCTGGAGAGCAGCCGCACACCATATTACCACAGGTAAGTTAATGATTGAAGCACAAACCAGAACACTCCCTCGAGGAGATGGCCCGGGGCTCGGGGAAGGTCGGCTGTGCTGAATTAGTTGGTCCCAGTCAGTGCGCAGAGGAAGAGCAATGGTAGTCTTCATTGCCCCTGGGGTTAGGGAGGGGTCCAGGTGTGTCTGGGTGTTGGTGAGGCTGGGTTGAGGGGGGGAGGTTGGTCTGTCTGACATTCACTGTGCAGAGAAAGACTGGGAGAGGTTAGCGGTAGACACTATTGTAAGTGTGTCCCCAGCACATACAAAACAACCACTTGCATTTACACAGCGCCCCTCACGCAGGATAGCGCCCCAGAGCGCTTGGCAGTGGTGGAGCACGACCCCGAGCTGAGGAGGAAGGGGATGCACAACAGAGTGGGGTGAAAGGGGAGGGGGAGCAAGAAAAATCTTTCAAAAATATATACAAAATACTTCCAAGAAAATTTGCATTCCAAATATAGGGATTCACAGAGCTGAGAGGAATACGAGTAAGTAAACGTTTTTTTTTTAAAAAAACTTATTTTTGTTTAGAATTGTTGATATATTTTATTAAGAAACATGAAGATGAAAGCAACAGAGGTGGCCCAGCCTCTCAGACTTGGTTTTCGTTGTAACGTGAGATGTTTCAGTCAGACAGTGGCACAGATCATGAGCTGAATTATTGTTTTAAACTGAAGTTGAAAGAAAATAATAATTCGGTCACTCGGTCCACGATTGTTTGTGGGGACGCTGCTGTGCGCAATTGGCTGCCTCGTTTCGTCCACAAAATATACAGTCAATTCACTTTACGATATATTCTCTAAAGCCCTTTGAGAGGTCTCGACAACGTGATAAAGCGTTGTATCGAACGCGAGGATTATTATTAAATGGTTGGCCCAGGGAGCACAGAAATAGCCCCAAAGCTGCTGGCAGTCAGATGGTTAATATTTTCTTTCCTTTGCCCCCTCCCCAAACCCCCACTTCTCCTGGGAGCAGAATTTTTCTCCTTCATCAAATTGACCCCCACCCACATGACAAGGACACAATATTGCTGCACCTCTGGTTAAGTCTAGTTAGAGCGTAAATCTTTGCAGATTTATTTTGAAAATTCTTGTGACCAGCAAACATTGCTACCTACAGTAGTTGAGCTATTTATATTGTACATTGAAACTGTATATGTCTGTGTACATTCTGTTAAATTATGAAAATTGTAAAAGTGAATATGGTGAATATTTTCATGCTTTAACTGATCCCTCACGATGCTGTATATAAACCTATATTCATGGTGTATTTAATATATTATGGTGAGATTTCTCTTGTTTCTTTGGAGTTTGTGTGGACCCTTTGGGGCAATTATTTCCAGGTCATTCTCTCCCCAGGCAGTGAGATGTTTTGAGGAGCATTGACTGCTCGGATCTCACCGCTGGGTGGAGCCGGTGGGTTGCTAAATATGCACTTCCAATGCGGGCGGGAGATATCTGGCGGTTGTACAGGACATTGCAGGACATGACCACACTGGCAAGCGTGAGAGCAAACCCATCGCTTCACACAATGTTGATCCGCTTTTCGGTGAATTTGAGGGAGGAATGTCGGCCAGGACAGCAGGAGGGAGGAAGCGCCCCCTCCCATTCGCTTCTTCCAAACCATCTTTAATCTTTAAAATGTAAACCTGATCAGGCAGACGGGACCTGGGTTTAACGTTTCAATGGAAGCTGAACGGGAGGAGGGTTTCAGGCCAGAGTTGGCTGAGGTTGGGACACGGGATAGACCGATGGGGTGGAATGAGGGTGAGGTACATACCATTTGGCTCCCATTGGGTGTCATTTGTGAGGTTATAGATTTATGCCATAAGAAACATTGAATCAAGAAACATTTATTTTGTTGGCCAACCAAAGAGCTTGGTCACCACTGACGTAGACTAATGATTGCTGGTATGACATTCAAAATGGGATCAGATCAATGGGCCGAAAGGCCAACTCCTTCCAAATGTCTCCTGTGACCTCTTGTGATGAGCCTCCATCCAGTTCAACCTGTTAGTTGCTCATCAGTTGCCATGGCTACCCTGAGGGACGTACAGCCCGGCTCTGTTCTACCATCTGGTCATTAATTAGCAGCGGAAAAATCCACGGCACCAGACAAACAGCCAAGTTACCCAATCCCGTCCCATCTCATCGTCCAGTTAGAATTCACGTCTCCGTCCCTCTCTCGATCCCTCCTTACATCTGTGACTCTGTGTATAGTCTCTTCCTGGCACACAAACCTGTTTAACCCTTTGATGGTCCGCTGTAAAAGCCGAGGCTCAGACGTGTTTCACGAGTGAAACCAGTGTTTGATTGTCACAAGAATAGTGTTGTGTTGGGGCAAGCCAATGCCGCTGTCAGCACTCAGCTCACTGTCCATCCCCAAAGGCAGCGAGCACTCAAACTGACAGGATTGGAAACCACACCATCAAACACACATTCATGTGCTGTAAGTAACGTTAACGGTGCTCCTGAACATTCAGCGCACATCAAGATTCCCGGCCGGCCGGGACAGGGCGACACAGGCAAGTTTCCTTACTCCACACACACGCCTCTGTTTACACAGCAGTAAGCAGGAACCCGGCTGTTAGTCGATTGGAGGATCGCTTTCCGGGGGGTAATAATCCCTCGAAAAAATAAAAACGTTGTCATTCAATCCACGACCTTGTGTGGGGACGCAGCCGTGTGCAATTGGCTGCTGCCTTTTGCCCACGAAACACACAGTCGCTCCACTTTACAGTATATTCTGCGAAGCGCTTTGAGACGGCTCAACAACGTGATAAGGCGCTGTGTCAAATGCAAGAATTATTATTGTTATCATTGTTTATTTTCTGGGTCTCACTCTTGGGTCTCTCCATCCACCTGTGGCTATCTATCCTTGCCCACCCCTCGCTATCATTTACTCAGTCACTCCGCTAGGGGGCACTTCACTCCAACACAAGAGCTTGTGATTGAAATCAATTCGTCCTCTTTACATTCACATCACCACTGAAACAGCAATAAGGCGATTGATTCCTTTCTGATTAAACATTTGGCCGACGGGCATCGGTTTTTTAGTCCCTTCCATCTCTGTCACATAATGAATGAAGTTCTTGCATATTTTTTCCGCAGTTGATTTTAGGGTTAAAATGATTCCAAGTAAAGGGGGAGGGGTGGGGGGGGAGGTAAGGGTGGAAAATATGTGAGATTTTACGAGAATGGGGGAAAAATGGGGGGTGGGGAGGTAATGGGGGGGAAAAGAGGCTGCTTTTGGTGGCTGTGGTGCACTAGTCGAGGAGCGATTAATTCAATCACTCAATAAAATTAGCATTTTTTTTTATCCATTCATTGAAATTCTGCTCCAGCGCCCACCAGCCTTGAGGTGACCAGAACAATGACTCTTACAGATTGTTTATATATAAATAAATAATAAATAAATATATATATACCCAATGCCAAGCTACAACAAGATGCCAATGATATATATGTATATATATATATGCATTATATATGAATCATTAATTATATAATACAATTAATATATATAATACATTTTCTAGAATCTAGTGTTTGCTGCCAAAGTGTGAAACGTTAAGGTATAATTTCAGAGTTTGTCGATTAGGTGATATTTTTACACAAATAAAATTATATAAATTAAGGTATATAAGAAAACAGAGAGAGAGAGAAATCTTATAAAGTCATCAGCATCTGGGCAATAACTTCTGATAGGAAAGGTGGGAAGCAGAGAGTGAGAGAGAGGGAATAGAAATTGAAATGAAATTAAATGATTTTTTTCTTGGATTGTAATGTTACACGTTTTCGCGGATAAGAAAAAATGTGTTGATTATTGTGGCTAAATATGTAATGAGCGCTGGTACATAGTTTACAAGCAGACAGAGAGCCAGACAGACACAGAGAGACAGAGACACACACACACAGAGGGACAGACACACACACAGAGGGACAGACACACAGAGAGAGAGACTGAGACGCACACAGAGAGAGACTGAGACACACACAGAGAGAGACTGAGACACACACAGAGAGAGCCAGACAGACACAGAGAGAGACAGAGACACACACAGAGAGGGTCAGAGACACACAGAGAGAGGGACAGAGACACAGAGAGAGAGAGAGAGAGAGACACACACACAGAGGGACAGACACACACACAGAGAGGGACAGACACACACACACAGAGACTGAGACACACACAGAGAGGGAGAGAGACACACACAGAGAGGGAGAGAGACACACACAGAGAGAGACAGAGACACACACACACAGAGGGACAGAGACACACACACAGAGAGACTGAGACACACACAGAGAGAGACTGAGACATACAGAGAGAGACTGAGACACACACACAGACTGAGACACACACACACACAGAGACTGAGACACACACAGAGAGGGACAGAGACACACACAGAGAGGGACAGGCACCCACAGAGAGAGACTGAGACACACACACAGAGAGCCAGACAGACACAGAGAGAGACAGAGACACACACAGAAAGACTGACTAACACAGAGAGACAGAGACACACACAGAAAGACTGACTAACACAGAGAGACAGAGACACACACAGAGAGACTGACTGACACAGAGAGACTGACTGACACAGAGAGACAGAGACACACAGAGAGACTGACTGACACAGAGAGAGACAGACACACACAGAGAGAGAGACTGACTGACACAGAGAGACTGACTGACACAGAGAGGCAGAGACACACAGAGAGACTGACTGACACAGAGAGAGACAGACACACACACACACAGAGACTGACTGACACAGAGACACACAGAGAGACAGACACACACACACACAGAGTGACTGAGGTGCTGTGTATATGGAGATGTTTATATTGAGGCGATGTGTTGTTTTGTGGGGAGAGGATCAGACAAATAGGAGTTGGTGGAACATTACTGATCAAATCCCTGCATCGTTGGGGCTGTGAGTGGCAGATTCTTTATGGGGTGGGGGTGTGGGGGGTGGGGGGTGGAGAGAGATAGACACACAGACACACACACACACACACACAGATTCTCACTCCGCCCTCGGGAGCCGTGAAGGCAGTGTTCAGCTCCTCTATAGCTTCGGTTTGCACAGCACTATAGTAGAGAGAGAGCACCAGAGGTACATGTTCTCTCCCACACTTGTTGCCTGAGGAGATGCGGTGGAGAGGCGCCTCCGGTACCCACTGCTCCCCCTCCGAAAGGATGATGTAGCAGTAAAGAAAAATCACATTTCAAAATATCTCTGTGTGTGTGTATATATATATATATATATATAACGTGTTTTAAGATAAAATCTGCTCAACGTCAGACCCGCATCTTCTCACTGAACTCTCTGCTGTTTATCACCAAGAACTTTCCGGATCATTCAGTCCCAGACTTTATTGGGAAAAAAAGGGCTCTGAGGATTTTCCCCACTGGCGGCGGACACACACTTTTAGGAGCGAAGGGGAAAGAGCAGCGACTGACAGACTGCGGCTGTGAGGAAGGTGATGGTGGTGATGATGATGATGATTTGGTGGTGATGGTGTTTAGGGAAACGAGAAGGGAACTCGATTGAGAAAGTAGAGAGAGGGAGAGAGAGAGAGGGGGAGAGAGGGAGAGAAAGGGGGGAGAGAGAGGGAGAGAGAGGGAGAGGGGGAGGAGAGGGGGAGAGGGGGAGAGAGGGAGAAGGAGAGATGTGAATGAAATTGGATCGTGTTAATGGATGTTTATTTCTGAGGGGAGGGAGTGAGAGAGGGGGAGAAAAATATATCTACTGCGACCAATCTGATGTGATGTGATGTGATGTGATCGCTTGGGGTGGGGGGAGGAGAGCGGGACAGGTCGGCTGCTAATGTGTAGACTTTCAGGAGACGAGACCAGAAACAGGACCAGTGTTAAGTCAACTGCCATTTTGTAGATGTTCCTGGTCTTCATTTGGTGAGTGAAGAAGTGAAGTGAGCAGCTGGGGAACAGGCAAGTGGGGGAGGAAGGGTCGGGGAGGAGGGGGTGGGGGGGTAAATGAGAGCGGTTGACCACATTGTCCGCTGAGGTGTAGAGAGAGAGAGAGGGTTGGGGTTGGGTGGGGGGTGAGGGTTCCTCTGTGTGTGTGTTGACTGTTGAGTGAGTGAGTGAGTGAGTGGCCCAGGGCAAGGTGTTGGGAGCCCAGTCTCTCCAACCTCATCCAGAGCTCATCCCAACCTCCCTCACCCAACTTTAGCGACTTGGGTTGGAAAAGGAGGGAAGGAAGGGAGGGGAAGTGCGGGAAAGTGCGGGAAACGGTCCAAACCAGAGAGAGAGCGAGAGAGAGGGGGGGAAAAAAAAGGGGCCAAAAAAAAAATTACCTCCAAAACTCCGCATGATAAGCTCGGTGTGCGTGTCTTCTTACCGGGGACGTAAGTCAGCCAACAAACAACCACCGTCCAAATCATGTCTGAGGGAAGAGATGGTCAAGGGAGACGAGAACAACGACAGGATCACCATCAATGTGGGAGGAACGAGACATGAGACCTACAAGAGCACCCTCAGGACCTTGCCCGGGACCAGGCTGGCCTGGATAGCCGACCCGGATTCCCGGAGCATCTTGGATTACGATGCCGAGAGCGACCAGTTCTTCTTTGACCGACACCCGGGCATATTCGCTTACGTCCTCAACTACTACCGCACCGGGAAGCTCCATTGCCCCGCCGATGTGTGTGGACCTCTGTTCGAGGAAGAGTTGGCCTTTTGGGGCATCGACGAGACCGACGTGGAGCCCTGCTGTTGGATGAGTTACCGGCAGCACCGAGAGGCCGAGGAGGCGCTCGATATCTTCGAGGCGGTGGACCTCAGCCCTGGCACCGACCGGGACGAGGACCCCGACACGGAGCGTGCGTTGGCGGCTGAGCTGTGCGGGCGGCACCGGTCCGAGCTGGGCGGCTGCTGGAGGCTGTACCAGCCCAGGATGTGGGCGCTCTTCGAAGATCCCTATTCTTCCAAGTCAGCAAGGGTGAGTGTGAGCGAGTTGACCAGCTGGACACACACCAGGCACACTCACTCACACACTCACAGGCTCTCACACACATACTCACACTCACAGGCTCTCACACACATACTCACACTCACAGGCTCTCACACACACACTCACAGGCTCTCACACTCACACACACTCACAGGCTCTCACACACACACTCACAGGCTCTCACATACACTCACAGGCTCTCACACTCACACACACACACTCATAGGCTCACACTCATTCACACACACTCACAGGCTCTCACACTCACAGGCTCTCACACACACACACTCATATAAAATCACTGGGACCATTTCACAATCATCCTACACACACACTCACACACACTCAGAGGCACCCGACACACATACTCTCACACACTCACATTTACACCCTCACACACACTCAGAGACACACACATTCACACACTCTCTCTCACACACATGCAAACACAGACACATATAAACACCAACGCACTCTCACAGACATCGCATCATATGGCCCTTTACTCTGTTCTTTCTGCTCACATTTATGTATAAAAACATATGTTTTTAAAAAAGACAAATCCAATTTATTTTCATTTTGTTAAAAAAAACACTTAGATTTAAACTCTTGGGGTGTGAGTAAGTGCGCAATAACTGGCTTGTGTCAATTGCAATACAATGGGAATCTACATTCTTTTGCACCTGTTATTATTATTATAGTTTAGTTTAAAAGCCATTTACAGTTGGAATGAGGTGAACAGTGTGTGTGTGTTGGGAAAGACTCGAGGAGGTAGAGGCAGAGAGAGACGGAGAGAGAGAGAGATGTCGCTCTACAAACCGCTTGTTGCACCATCATTCTCTCTCTCTGACTTTCCGCAGCTCCACAGTGAATATTGCGGATTTTATTACACTAAAATGTAAGGAACCAACACAAATAAAAACGCACACACACACACGAGCAATATACAGAGAGAGAAAGGGAGTGAGAGAGGGGCATCTGATGTGGTGTCTTATTATGTCTTCGAGTCGTGAATTGAATGTAATAATAATAATAATCGTCACATTTGATACAGTGCCTTATCACGTCGTCGAGACGTCGCAAAGCGCTTCACAAAACATACTGTAAAGTGCAGTGACTGTGTATTTTGTGGGGAAAATGCGGCAGCCAATTGCGCACAGCAACGTCCCCACAAACAGTCGTGGATTGAAGTGACCAAATTATTACCATTAATTTTTTTGACAGGATCATTACCCCCGGGAAGCGATCCATCAATTGACTAACAAGTGTGTTCTTACTTACTACTAGGTAAACAGAGACGTGTTTATATATTTAAAGTGTATATTTTAGGGGCAAAATACGGCTAAATGATTAAATTGTCATCTACCTAATGAGTGTTTTCAAAACCACTTATTTGTGCGAATTATGTTGGTGAGAGAAAGGGATGTGTGGGGGAGAGGAGAAAGGGGGTGTGTTTGTGCGTAAGGGGGAGAGTGAGAGAAAAAGAGGGAGTGAGACGAGCTGTTGTGAATGGCTGACGTGTTTGCTTATTTACACAAACAGTCACTACACTTGATACTTGATTGGTGTTTTAGTGCCGGGGGGGGGTGGCGGAGGGGGAGGGGGGGGGAGCTCTTTTATTTCCAGTCCCACAGGAGACCATTTGAATTGTTTGATGTTTGTGAAGGCAGGTGGCATTTTGAGGGACTGAAAGGGTTATGGAAAATGACGCGTTTGCGATGAGGAGACAGTTGTTTTTTCACCTGTTGCGATGAATGAATGTGATGGGAAGTTGGCTGTACAGTCCGTTCAGTGACAATGACAGGCTGTGCGATGGAGCCCTTCAGCAATCGGGCAGCTCAAGGCTGCTCCGCGGTACTCCTCACCCTGCGCACGGTAAACAAATGATTTAACCCTTTCTGGAGCCGCAGGCAGTGAGGTGCTCTGGGACGCTACCCTGCGTGAGAGGCGCTATATAAGTGCAAGTTGTTGTTGTTGTTGTTGTTTCTCAGTTAACTCTCACTCGCTCTCACAGTCATGTTGTTCACTGGCTCCCGTTTCTGATGACACTGGGAAAGACCTCCTCATAGACCGCACTTGACTAGAGAATTTGCTTGAAGGAGCACTCGCACACATTGAACGGAGCCCACTGTGGGACGTTTCACTGGGCAGTGGCCTTAAATCTATCTCTGCATTCCAGTGATGCAAAAGGAACGAATGAGCTGGACACAGAGATGGGCTTTGGTTGACTCGAGCTGTTCGGGTAAACTTTAAAGATCCCACCACAGTATTGGAAAAGCAAAGGATGTTTATTCCAGCAGTTCTACAGATTAATTGGCTGATTGTAGGACATTGCTGTGCGCAAAAATGGATTCTGCGATTGCCCACAAAACGCACAGTCACTACACAGGCAAGGTAGAGCACTCTGAAGTGGTTTTGACTCTGGGTCAAAACAAAAAAGGTTGTTAGAGAGCTTTGAAGATGAAGGATTTTCTCTCTCTCCCTCTCTCTGTGGACGTCACGCTCTCTCAGTTTTACTCTCAATGAAAAACGAAGACGGTTTGTACTGGAGTCCGTTCCTTTCGTTCCCTCTCTAACACACTCATGTTTTTTCCCTCTCCCACCCCCCCCCCCCATCCCCCTCCCCACCCCGGTTCCAGTTCATCGCCTTCGCCTCGCTCTTCTTCATCCTGGTCTCCATCACCACGTTCTGCCTGGAGACCCACGAAGCCTTCAACCACATCATTAACCTGACGGAGTACACGAGCGTGGGCAACACCACGCAGGCGGTGAGCGTGGAGGAGATGGAGACGGAGCCAGCCCTGATGTATGTGGAGGGGGTGTGCGTGCTGTGGTTCACGCTGGAGTTCCTGGTCCGGATCTTCTGCTGCCCGGACAAGCTGGTCTTTGTCAAGAACCTGCTCAACGTCATTGACTTTGTGGCCATCTTGCCCTTCTACCTGGAGCTGGCCCTCAGAGGGTTGTCCTCCAAAGCAGCGAGGGATGTGCTGGGGTTCCTCAGGGTCGTCCGTTTTGTCCGTATCCTCAGGATCTTCAAGCTGACACGCCACTTTGTGGGGCTGCGCGTGTTGGGACACACTCTGAGGGCCAGCACCAACGAGTTCCTCCTCCTCATCATCTTCCTGGCTCTGGGGGTCCTCATCTTTGCCACCATGATCTACTACGCCGAGCGGATCGGCGAGAACTCTCACGAGCTGAAGCCCAGCGAGAAGAACCACTTCAAGAACATCCCCATCGGCTTCTGGTGGGCGGTGGTCACCATGACGACCCTGGGCTATGGGGACATGTACCCAAGACCTGGTCGGGCATGTTGGTGGGTGCCCTGTGTGCCCTGGCAGGGGTCCTGACCATCGCCATGCCCGTGCCAGTTATCGTCAATAACTTTGGGATGTATTACTCGCTGGCAATGGCCAAGCAGAAGATTCCCAAGAAGCGGAGGAAGCACATTCCATACGGCACTCAGCCCCCTCCCCCTGCCCCGGGATACTGCAAGTCTCCCTCCGGCTCGGCTCGTAACAGCACCCACAGCGACACCTGCCCCCCAGCCCCCGAGGAGGGGCTCGAGAGGAAGAGCTCAGGTAAGACTCCCCCATCCTATTGCCCCCCCCACTCTCTGTTGTGTGACCCCACTTCATCACTTGACCCCTAACCTCTTCACGCTGCCCTTGATAACTCCCCTCCCTCTTGTCACTCATTCACTCACTCGGTCACTCACTCAGTCACTCTCACACACTCACTCACACCCACACATTCACTCACTCACACACACACACACTCACTCACTCACACACTCACTCACACACACTCACTCACTCACTCACTCACATAGACACATTCACACACTCACTCACACACACACTCACACACTCACACACACTCACTCACTCACATACACACATTCACACACACACTCACTCACACACACCCTCGCTCCTGTCCCCAAACCCTTGCACGTGTTTATTTATTTGGAAAATCCGGAGAGTATGTAATGCGCTGTGGTCTATATACTCTGAGGTTTCTGAGCAGATATTCTGTCCGTCCGTTCCCCCAAAGACTTGAAGCAGAATGGTGAGGCGGGGGCCGTGGGCTGTGAGGAGGAGAGTGCAGGACTGAACCCATCTGTTAGCCCTGACCAGAGTGACCTCGTCAGGGCCTCTTGCTGCAGGGACAAGGGCAAGAAAGGCGGAGCCTGCTTCTCGCTCACCCCGGGAGATTTCACCTGTGGGGCGGATGGTGGGGTGAGGAAAGGTACTAGACTTTCTCCATAGTGACCTAGAGCGAGACGTGCTGTGATTGGAGTCTGATTCGTAACTGATGCTTTTGTACAAATGGCAATTGTATATTGCATCCGCAGCCCACACATGCATATAGAGGACACACACACGCGCAGCATACACACGCCCACAGCGGACACACACACACAAGGCACACAGTGGACACACACACGCAGCGCACACAGCGGAGACATACACGCACACAGCACACACTTATTTTAAGATGGTGCGAAATTGTGGAAAATTCTTAAATACCAATTTGAAGAATTTTCTATAGTTCTGGATGATCTTCCATCTTAAAACCACATGATTGTTCAGGTTAGCATGGGATGGTTAACCGTGACCGGGGAGCGAGGACCCACAGTGCAGACCCTGCTTTCGTTGGCTAGAAACAACCTGTTTGTATAAAGGAGGCAAACAAACCACAACAAACATTAAACATGTCCCGTGCGGAGGTGTCTTTGTGTCTGTGTGTGTGTGTATGTGTCTGTCTCTTTCTCTGTCTGTCTGTCTTGTCTATCTGTGTCTGCGTGTCTGCCTGTCTGTCTTGTCTGTCTGTCTGTCTGTCTGTCTGAGTGAGGCCACACTGAGTGTATAGCCTGTGTGTATTCAAGCCAGGTGATGACAGGTAATGACATGCATCTTCTTCCCAATGGCTGCGATGTTCTTGTTTGATAATCACGCATGTGCATTTTCCTTCATGCTAAAGGGCCCGGAAAATCGAGAAGCTTAACCAACATAGCTGGTAACGTGGCTGGTAACTGTGTGAGGCTGACATCCCTAACATCACGCTACAGCTCCCCCTGGCCACTCCGTCACTCTCGCTCACCTGTACCATCCATCCTGTAAGCGGAGCAATCTCAAAGGGGCGGAAGCTGTTTTTTGTTGAGCCTTGACAGTCGATGGTGTCGCTGGGGGCAATGTGCTGGAATGTGCAACATGTTGTATATTGTTTAGTCGGCTGAGAATTCCTCTCCAGGCTCTCTGACCCGGGTGCTTTCAGTGAGAGGAGAGCATACACTGCCCCCTGTTCTGTCTGCTGTCTCAGTTACTCAAAACTGTTGAACCTTTGCTCGTTGCCCTGTCGCTACCTGTTAATGTTGGGTGAGCAGCTCTCCCAGGCATCAGTCAGTAAATCAATGGCGTTGCTTGGGTTGGAAATGCCACTGCCCACTACTGATGTGTTAATTATCACATCACAGGACATTCCACCCTGTTGTCGTTTGTTGTCTGCCCACCAGCGGATGAATTGGCTTTCAATAGGGAGCTCGGTGGATATTTAAGAGAGGAATAATGTGCAGGCGGATGGAGTGTGGGTGGGGAGACAGGCTAACGGGGATGATTTTTTTTTGGCCAGCTGGTGTCCGCACACGCAGAAACCCATCACCGTTGCTTAAGAGTCTTCAAACCAAACTGAGAATTCCCCACATCCCACCTACACATGGCAATCCCAGAGATAGATTGTTGG
Source organism: Callorhinchus milii (assembly GCF_018977255.1). Taxonomy (NCBI): domain Eukaryota; kingdom Metazoa; phylum Chordata; class Chondrichthyes; order Chimaeriformes; family Callorhinchidae; genus Callorhinchus; species Callorhinchus milii. Next base: position 724,980 of record NW_024704760.1, on the reverse strand, counting down.
AATGGAATGCGCTCTCTCTCTCTCTCCCTCCCTCTCTCTCCCTGGAGGGACCCATCCTGCTTACCTAATTCCGGAGAGTAATAGGCGCAGGTTGGCAAGAGCCAAGGCTTGGGGAACCCCAGAGGATGAGTTGGGGTAATTGCAGGTGTCTAACCAGTTAACAGGGCTGAAAGGAATGCTCTTTCACAGTACAGCACAGAAACAAATGGCCAAATAGCCTCCTTCTGTGCTATATATTTCTGTTGATCCATTGCCAACACCTTGTACTTCAGGTCTGTCTAAGAACGGCTGAAAAACAGCTTCAAAATTGCGGCTAAATTTAAGATGTCTCCCCAATTCTCTCTGCGCCATTTTAAATGTTGGAGCCGAGGTCTTAAGGCTAAGATAGAGAAAACTGTTAGTTTTGATTCATGGGAAAGCATTAGTTGAAATTCCACATTCTCCATAATTCATATTTCAAAATGACATTTCCACATTCTCACAACCAGTCAAGTCATCAAACAGCTCCACAACCTCTGGTGACTTGTGTTCCGAGACGAATAAAAGCCTCTCATTGTTTGAAATCCATTGTAAGCTGTATTTTGTGTTGAACCATTTCATCTGTGGTATAAACAGTGGGAATTGTGGACAGTTAGGGGTGAGAAGGGCAACTAACATGGTGCAAGATTGGCCTGGCCCAAACCCCTACTTTAAGTGTCCTTCATCTATATGCCCACTCACTTGGCCACACTGCACATATCACTTCAACCCATGTCCCATCGCTCCTCGCTTGCTCTCTGCACGTTGCCTCCCAACATAACCTTTGTGGAAACCTCGAGGCTTGTTGATTGCAGTTGGTTTCTCTGTGTGTGTGTGTGTGCACATGTCCATGTGTGCGCATGGGCGCGTGTGTCTGCACATGTGTTTGTGCCGGTGTGTGTGTACGCGCGTGTCAATGTGTGTGTTTGCGTGCACTGGTCTGTTTTTTTTTGTTTCTATTATATTCTTTACATGCAGAGAGCTGCAAAGATGTCCTCGCTACTAATTACTCCCCAGCTGAGGTGGTAACTCTGTCGTAATGGTGACGGTCGGCCGAGGGATGCGATCTCTGCTCCCCGGGATCAATCCTGCGGAGAGAAGCCAAGGGGACCAAGACTTCACTCGGTGGTGATGGGGTTCTGGGGGTGGGGGGGGGGGGGGGGGGGGGCGCGAGAGAGATAGAAGTGGGGTAACGACATGACCGTCATAATCTCTTGAATAATCCGTGCTCATAACCTCGTAAATTTATTGTAACAAATATCTATCTGGGGTATTAAACAGTGACTGCATGGCTGTTATGTAAAATATGTATCATGTAGAAAATATATATAATATATATAATATAGTATATATACAAATCTCTCTCTATATATGGACTTCAGAGTGATTAATATCTAGAGAATATTGTGCAAATAAATACTCTTGACTCCAGCAATATCAATTTGGATTCTCATTGTACTGTTGTCCAATGTTTTATACTAATACTCGGGTGTTTCCAGTGTGGCTAGTCTAATCTCGGTTTAGTGAGTGAGTCTTCCATCCATCAGTGTATCTTTGTGAAGACCACAGACATCAATCAGAGATGTGCCTCGCTCAGTGACGAGTTCAGTGGGTGTACCCCAAGTTTTCTGTGCTGGGGGTTGAGTTTAGACGGTGGGTGTCGAGGGGGAAGGTGATAAGAATCTGCTTCATTTGGTTGAAATGAATTTGCTCTGTTTACAAACTGTTGTGTCTACACATGAAATCCTGTGCAAAACTGTGAGCTTCTGAGATTGATGGTTTGGGAGGCTGAGGGTGTGAGGGCATTGTTTAGGGGTGGGGGCTGGGCTGGGCGAGGGTGGGGGCTGGTGGGCGGGGTGGGGCTGGGCGGGGGGGTGGGGCTGGGCGAGGGTGGGGGCTGGGCTGGGCGAGGGTGGGGGGCTGGGCGAGGGTGGGGGCTGGGCGAGGGTGGGGGCTGGGCGAGGGTGGGGGCTGGGCGGGGGTTGGGGAGGGCTGGAGGCTTTACTGTTCTTTCTAATTCCGTGCTGTGTTCTGTCTGTCCTCTGGCAATGCCACTTGCAGTCTGATTCCGTATCTGTACGTCATTGAGTGTCAACTAACTGGGCTGGAAATAAAGGATTCTTCTTTTTCAATCGCTGTCGCTATTTTCTTCCTTTGTATCTTTTCTTTGCCGTTAGAAGGAATTAGGGACAGCAGGAGGCCATTCGGCCCTTTGGGGGAATTCCACCATTTTATTAGACACTTTCATCTCACTTTGACTCTATTTCCTCCTTTAATCCCTTTACTGACCAAATCTCTCCCTTTTTGCACATTTCATTCGGTTTCTGTATATATTATTATTAATAATAATCCTTGCATTTGGTACAGCGCCTTATCATGTCTTCAAGTCGTCTCAAAGAGTTTCACAGAATCTATTGTAGCGTGACTTGACTATATCTTGTGGGAAATACGGGGCAGCCAATTGCGCACAGCAGCGTCCCACAAACAGTTGTCGATTGAGTGACCGAATTATTCACTGTTTATTGATTTAATTATTTTGAAGGAACTGTTACCCCCGGGAAAAGCGATCCGCCAATCGACTAGCAACCAGGTTTCTACTTGCGAGGTAAACAGAGGCGTGTGTGTGGAGTAAGGAAGCTTGTCCAGAGTTTCGCTCTGCACGGAAATTGAACCCAGGTCCTCCCGCAAGGTGAGTGCTCTAACCGCTGAGCTACAGGACTCCAGGGAGCATGAGCCCACCTTCTCACCACCCTCTGTGTGAAGAACGAGCATCTTGTATTAGTTACTATTCCAAAGAAGGCATTGAGTTTTTCTCCCGCCTATCCTCTCTCCCCAGCCACAAGCTCTGATTAACGACTTGCTCAGAGCTCATGAGTGTCTCGTGATTCTGGTGTAAATCAGCCGCTGGCTTTTCCTGCAATAACAACACTCATTTCATTTCTAATTATCTGTGTTTTGCGATGTGCTTCATGACATTTCTTTTGTGCGAAAGCGACTGTGGATGAGGTATGTCTTGTTTTAATCTTCGGTGATTCACAAAGCTCGACAATTGAACCAGGTTTTGGAAAGAATTCTTCGCCGTAAACCTCAAATGTTTTGATACGATGATGATTTCAGGAGACGCCAAACATCAATTAATTAGCATTCTTACTATTGTAAAGTAAGGGGAAAGATTAATTCATATTTAAGAGTAACCTCACACCAGCCACAGGCTATTGGGGCACATCTGCGTCTCAGACATTCTCTCTCCCTCTCTCTCTCTCTCGCTGTAATTGAGGTGAATGAGTGAGAGCCTGAGAGCAGACAACCTGAGCTCACTCGCTCGGACGCAGCTATGGTCTGAATACTGACAACACCAGGAGTACAGCAGCAAGGTTTGATGAGACGAGATGATGAGACGAGAGAGAGGTCACGGTTGGGAGCACGGCACTTGTGAATTGGAATCCTGTAGGAGGGACAAGGGACAGACAGAGGAGGTTCGATAGGCCTGATGTCTGACGAATGAAATAACAAGTTAATAATAATAATAATATTCCTGGCATTTGATACAGCGCCTTATCACGTCTTTGAGACATCTCAAAACGCTTCACAGGATACATTGCAAAGTGAATTGACTGTGTTTTGCATTTTAATAGTGTTCAACCCTCTGACCCAGAAGCCGCAGGGCGAGTGACAGAGTCAAACTAAGAGTTGTGATGTGCATTGATTTCAGGGAAGTGTGCATACAAGTGCCAAGTTTCATTACGCCACACTCCTGTTTACCTGACCGTAAGTAGGAACCCGCTTGTTAGACAATTGGTGGATCGCTTTCTGGAGGTAATAATTCCCTGCACTCCCCATCCAAAAAATTATTTGGTCACTCAATCCACGACTGTTTGTGGGACGTGGCTGTGCGCAGTTGGCTGCCCCGTTTCAGCCACAAAGTACAGTCAATTCACTTTACAGTATATTCTGTGAATCTCATTGAGACGTCTCAACGACGTGATAAGGAGCTGAATCAAATGCAAATATTATTATTCATGGCGTGATTTGGATCTTGATGGGAACAGAAGAGAAATGAAACAAAGACTATAATAGTCTTGATGAAGTGGAGTAAGACAGGAAAGGTTGTGGTAGGTAGAGAGAGGGAGATGGGGCTCAGAGGAGAGAGAGAGACACACGATGAAAGAACAGTCTGGCTGGTGAAAACTAAATTGACACCAAAATGTCCAGATTTCTTTAATTTGGGTAGCAGGAAGCAATGACAGTTCCAGTTGATGGATCAGAAATTGAGTCAGTCGTTGCTGGTTCCAATTATTCTGCTCATTCGTCCTCGCAGTAATGTTGATTCTCTTCCAGTGACAAATATCCCAGCTCACAGGCGAGCGGCAAACAGCAGGAGAACTGGGAGTGTTCAGCCGATCAAAGCAAATGGACGCCTTCCTGCTCTGATGCTCCACATTACATTATCAATTCCTTACTGCGCGCACACACGCCTCTGTTTACCAGCAGTCAGGAGGAACTCGGTTGTTGGTCTATTGGCGGATCGCTTTTCGGGGGTAATAAACTCTTTAAAGAAAAAATCAAAAAATGTTTGGTTAAATAAGAATTTGGTCTCTCAATCCACGACTGTTTGTGAGTGGCTGCTGTGTGCAATTGGCTGCTGGGTTTTGCCCATAAAATTCACTTTACAGTGTATCTCTTGAAGCGCTTTGAGACGTTTCAATGACGTGATCAGGTGCTGTATCAACTGCCAGGATTATGATCGGACACACACACAGGAGCTCCGGCTCCCAGCAGGAATGTCAGCAACTGGAGTGACCCATCCCGTGTAGCCCCAGTCACCGCACCAACAACCGCTGAGCCGACGGGGAGGCTGTGTGAGAAGATAAGGCGGCTCTCGTATAGTCGGTGCACAGTGAAGAGGTATTGCCAGCTCGTCCCGAACAAGATAAGAGACAGTGACATGGAGAACCGATCCAGCAATGGTCAGTGTTAATCTCACAAAGGTGTCTTTCAACCCGCTACAGCTTCCCCCTCTCCTCCCCTCCACAGAGCCTCTTCCCCACCCCTTTCCCCACTCCGATTCGTTGGGTAGCACATGTACTGTTATGTTGACCCCAGTGTATGATTAATATGTCCACAATAATAATAATAATCCTTGCATTTGATACCGAGCCTTATCACGTCTTCGAGACGTCTCGAAGCGCTTCACAGAATACACTGTAAAGTGAAGTGATTGTGTATTTTGCGGGTGAAACAGGCAGTGTCCCACCAACAGCCGTGGATTGAGTGACCACATACTATTTTGATAAGGGATTAGGAAGCAGCTGAAAGTTGCCCTAATACATCTCTTGTAGAGGAAATATCCGGGGATGGTTTATTGATCGATCGGCTGATCAATTGATCAATTGATTGATTTCCAGCTCCGTCTCACCCCCAGACCATAAATAAACAGTGAGTATCTTGACTGTAGCCATATCACATAATCTCAATGAATCAGACGCCGCTTGTGGGAAGAGGATTTGCCTGTGGCGACTGGAGGGGATTCGCAATCCCTCTCAAGAGGGAAAAGCTTCTCAGGAGAGGGTTTCAGTTCAAACAGATTAAATCAAATGCATTGATCCACAGCACAAAGTGACCTTCACTCACTCTCACTGCAGATGAGAAAACACTGTATATTTGAAGTTTCCTTCTAGGATAGTGTTTTGTGATAACTCCCTCCTTGGGGTATTGTGTCAAGTCTTCTCTAGGGCACTTTAACAACAATAATAATTGGGGCTGGAGACCAGCTCTCCTCTGCTTCACACACAAAACCAGGTCATTTTTCACAATGTAAACTTTAGTTTAAGTTGTGTAGGTAAAAAAAAGGGGGAGGAAATAGCTTGGATTAATACATAACTGTGCCTTTCATGTTGGGGGTAAATTGACAATCCCCCAGATAAAATGGTGGTTCACTTAACCGCTGTGTGAGTGCGGTCTTGCTTACAAGTACTCAGTCACTACACTTGAATACAGTTCCCTGCAAGAGGTTTTCAGTATTAGACATGAGCACGATAGCGTGTGCCTGAGCCAAGCGCTCTGTGTGTGGAGATCGCTGGCCAGGGAAGCTCGAAGAACGATCTTTAAATCCGATGGGATGTTTCTGAGTCCTAATGAAACGCAGCTGAACAAAAGGATTCAATCTCCCCTGAAGCTCTGCGCATTTCAAGGCCGGCATTGAGCAGAGGGAGACAATAAGCCCACATTAGCCGGGTCAGACAGTGAGGTCTTCATTCAGCTGCCGTCCATTGCCTGGCGTTGTTTAGCTTCTGCCCTGTCTACCCTGGGAGGGAGCAGAGCCTCTTACCCACAAGTTAGTAAACTGGTGATTCTATTTATAAATCTCTATAAATAGCTTCTTAAGAAAATCGTTGCATCTCAGTTCCCCTCCTTCTGAACTCCAATCCCCTCCACTTGACTGCCTCCGTCTCCGTCTCACACTTACCCTGGGGGGCAGAGGGGGCAGGGGGTGGGGGGAGAAACGCAGGGGCCGTGAGCATTTTAAGAAAAACGCACAAAATGTAACCCGAGGCCCTGAGCTCAGAACAGCATTAAAGCAACATTGTCATAGTAATAATAATAATCCTCGCATTGGATACAGTGGCTTATCTGGATACGCTGTGAAGCGTAGTGACTGTGTATTGAAAGTTGTCTTTGTGAATTATTAATGTAACTCTGGTTTGTCGGCTGCAGCTCATTAGGGCTCCCAGTGAAGTGATGAGTTTTGTGCAATGAAAAGTAACAGCACCTGTTCACTGAGAGGGGCGTTCTCTTTGTCAACATGTTCCCTTCCGCTCGCTCACTCACTCGCTCACTCTAACTCGCAATGCCTTCCCCTTTGAGCAGGTGCCGAGGCCCGTTAGTTAAAGAGGGCGTTAACCCTTGCATAACCTGCTTTCCATTCCGAGTTTGAAAGTCCAGCTCCTTTGGTCTCCCTCTTTCTTTGGTCTCCCTTCCTGTGATTGTCTGTTCATGGCAAAAACAGTCACTACATTTGACTATAATAATTGTGATCATATATATAACCCCCAACCCCCCCCCCCCCCCCCCCCCACCCACACACACACAAACACTCGCACACTCCCTGAATCCCTTGATTAGATTCCAACCTGTGGATATGTCCTAATATAATTAATGAATGCTTGCACTTTCAAGTTGTTGTTGTTGATATAGCACCTTTCATGTTGAGGGGATGAGGGAGAGGAGTTAAAGGAAGGCTTCCTGCCTCTGTGTGCCGGCTGGAACCTAAATTAAACAGACTTGGGCGTGTGCACCAATGTCTTTTTGCTGTGATGCTAATTAACTGGCGTCAGACAGAACAGAACTGACAAAATAATCATCGAGTTGTAGGACATCGGGCTTAAAGGGGATGAGAACAAAGGCTGACGTCAGGAGGAACAAGTAGATAAGCCTCAGGGCTTTACAGCTGTGAAAAGAGCCATCTCAAGGGGTCCTTAATGTGGAATATGAGGCTAAATACACTTGTGTATCTGTAAGAAGCAAAACTCTTACAGTTTCCTTGTGACCATTCCTTTCCATTTTCCTTCCTCATCTCAAAGCCTGATGGGCGGCCCAGCCAGTGACCCGTCTTCCTGATGGAGATTCGCTGTGTCTTTTCGTCCCTGCCCCCTGCCTCTTCCTCCCTCAGGAAGGTTTACTTATTGACTCGATCCGCACTTTATTGATCTCCAGATAGCTGTGTGGCTCCATCGGGATTCAAACCCGGAATCTCCGCAAGTTAATGGGTAGCGTCCGTGTCGTTTACCTACACTGCACTGACATAGAGGCCTGCGACCACTCCGGGGTGGGGGTGCGGGGGGTTGCGGGGGTGGGCTGGAGGCTGACACCATCCACCGAGGAGCTGAGCTACAAACTGACGTGCCGGTGGAGGCGGGGAGCCGTTAGTTCCAGGTCAGAATAATATTGAGACTGAATTTACACGTGTTTGCGAGTTGAATCTTGAATGTGTCAGCGGGAATATCTTTACTGTAAAACTCTAGCCTAAATAAGACCCCAGGTCAACATCCCCCCCCTCCCACCCCACCCCGCGCTGCCCCCCACCCCCCAATTACTTAGCCAATTAATTTCAAACGTGATGCTCCCAGGCCACACCCAGCACTCTGCAACAACTCCAAACAAAACAAGTTTAACACAGGAACCAGGAAGTGTATCTTTACACAGTGGGCAATTGATGACTGGAGCAGGGTCACCGGGTTGGGGTTGGGGTGGGGGCTTGAAGGCTGGGACGAGGAACTGGAAGCGTATTGGCCAGAGGGTTGGAGGTGATGCTCATCTCTTCAATGTCTGGAGGCAGGTACAGTATTGCTGTTCGGCTCGAACAACACTATTGCCGTTATTTAGACGTCTCTGTCAGGAAAGCAAATGGGTTGTGACGTGAAAAGCAGTCTCTACGTAAAGCCTCCTCGCTCCCTGTAGTGCAATCGCACAGTTCCAGACTGACATGTTATTACAGGGACACGATCGAGATGCCATTAGCTCCATCAGTGCAGCACACATCACGCTGTCAGCCTCCATACACACAAACTTGGGGGGGCTCGAACCAGCAATCTGTGACCCAGAGACTGACACCCAGGATGAGCAATAATAATAATAATAATAATTCTTGCATTTGATGCAGCGTTTTATCACTCCTTCAAAATGTCTCAAAGCGCTTCGCAGAATATACTGTAAAGTGTAGTGACTGTATATTCTGTGGGCGAAACGGAGCAGCCAGTTGCGCTCAGCAGCATCCGTCCCCACAAACAGCCGTGGGACTGAAGTGACCAAATTATTATTATTATTTTTAAAAGGAAAGTGTAATGGCAAAGCATACAGGTCAACCTGAGTTGTGCTCTTTGGCTAAGGTGTTGGCAAACTGATCCAGATAGGCTCCAGCTTTGTGTCTTGGGGCTAATGTAAGGTGCAGATGACTCGAGCGAAGGCAATAAGTAGGTTTAAGTTTATATTTAAAACTAGGTAAACCTTAAACATAATGCCTGCTGCGCGATCGTTTGTGCCCATGTCTCTCTCAGGGCTGAACTGATGGCATTGCCTGGTCCCGGCCCAATGGTAGCGCCAGGAAATTAGTCCCCTAGCAACAAGAGGAGTGTGTTTGCTGAGATAAGGGAGCTGTGAGGGAGAACCAGACCTGCATCTCCCAGCGCTCACTGCTCTCTGTGATTCACATTCATGAGAAGCCACGATTGATCTGTGTTCAGACAAACACTTCCACTCGCGTCTCGTATATGACACTGTGAAAGATAATGATATGGAGAGAGAAATATACATTTAACAGGATAAAGGGAGCGAGACACCACACACAAGAGCCCGGTTCCGGGGGGTGGGGGGGTGCGCGAGAGAGAGACACACACACACGTACACTTGCACAGGGAGAGACAGACAGACAAACACACACACACTCACAAAGAGAGAGACACACTCACAAAGAGAGACACGCACGCAAGGGGAGATGCAAAGTAGAAGACACTCATGTTAGTCAGACAAAGAGTCAAACAAAGAGAGACGAGCTGTTTTCAATCCATAATTTATAAGTTATTTGATGTGTTCATAAGTAGGGAAGTTAGGGATAAAAGAGAGTGGTGGATGAAAAGAGAGAGACACACACACAAACATTGTACAAAATGTGTATAGGTGGAGAGAAAACAGAAGGAGAGAGGCTAACACAAAGTGGGAGGGGATGGGTCTACACTGTATTCACAAATAATACTACTACTACTAACAATAATCATTGCATTTGATCTAGACGTCCCAAAGCGCTTCACAGAGTATACTGTAAAGTGAATTGACTGTATAATATAATCCTTACATTTGATATAACGCCTTATCAGGCCTTCAAGATGACTCGGAGCGCTTCACAGGGTATACTGTAAAGTGTAGTGACTGTATATTTTGTGGGCGAAACGTGGCAGCCATTTGCACACAGCAGCGTCCCACAAACAGTAACCGTGTGCCCAGCTAACCAACCGTACCTGCCTGACGCCCAGTGACCTGCTCCAGCTGGCTTTAATATAATACAATAATAAATGGTGATTTTTGTCAGTAGTTGGAGTTCAGATCATGATAAACACAGACGCAGCCCAGCCTTTGCTGTGAGCTCCAGTTGACGGCAGGTTTCATGCTGAATTGATGTGCTCACTCCAGGGGCCGAGTTACACTCTGTGCCGCAGTTATTTATAGCCTCACATCTCTCGTTCTCTTGTAAACGCAGACGTTTCGTCTGGAACTTGAAGCTGTGCTCAGTGGCAGCTTGAACGTTGCCCTTGCCTATACACTGTGCCACAGGCAGCACAGAGTCAGCACGTAGACACACCATATTTCCCTGGTCACACAGTCCACAGCAAGAACGTGCACGTTCAAATACAGAATAATAATAATAATCCTTGCATTTGATAAAGTGGCTGAACACGTCATTGAGACGTCTCAAAGCACTTCTCAGAATATATTATAGACTGTATATTTTGTGGGCGAAACACCTCAGCCAATTGCACTCAGCGGCGTCCCAGAAACAGTCGTGGATTGAGTGACCAAATTATTATTCTTTTTTTTGGAGGGATTATTATCTGCCTCAGCAAAGCAATCCACCAATCGACTAACAGCCAGATTCCTACTTACTGCTGGTAAACAGAGGTGTGTGTGTGTACGGTAAGGAAACTTGCCTAAGGTTTTGCTCCACACTGTCCGGGAACTGAACCCGGGTCCTCTCGCTTGTGAGGCGAGCGCTCTAACAATATTACGCCCCTCCCACTGTGGCTGTGGTCAGTAGAGGAACAGAGGGAAGTGTGGAAAAGCAAAAGCTAGTCAGTGGTAAGCCCTCACCCTCCACTGTCCTCTCCATTCCATATCGCTGATGGAGCAGCAATATAGGAATGGTTGGAGGCCATTCAACCCATCAAAACTGCTTTGTAATTTATTGTATTGTATTTATTGGAGCACAGAAAAATCCTTCAACCCCAGTGATGTTTGCCTTTGCTCCAGATGCCTCGTTGTCTTGCCTGAGCCAGGTTCCAGAAACTTTCCGAAGATGAGTCGCAGAATCCATCGGGGGCTATTTAAACGGAGACAGACTGACAGGCACTGGGTAAGTAGAGATATTACGTGGTTTAGAAAATGGAATTAAAAAATCTGCCACGATCGATAAAATGGTGAGCAGGCGTGTTGGTCTGAATGACCTCCTCCTGTTACTACGTTTCCTGTGATGACCAGTAGCTTCCTTTGCTTTACGTTTGTCCTCTCCTCTCCTCCCTCCCTCTCTCCCTCCCTCCCTGTCCTCATCTCCTCCGTCCCCTTCTCCTCTCGGAGTAAATGGCACGGGATGAGGTCTAATAGACCATCTGTTCTTAGTTTTTTGGTTGAATAAGATGGAGATTTTTTTTTCTCAGTGAACTCCTTGCTCTAGGTATTGAAGATTTACAAGCGCTAAGTGGTAATGATGTGTTTCGGGAATTATCTGAATAATCCCACCAGCAAGTGATCTGACAGTCACATCTCTACATGACAGGGTGCTGAGCCTCACTGTCATTGAAACGATGAATCATTATTATAAACTACGTGGAGGTTTTTCTGATGTTAAGACAAACGCACGATAATGTTCCATAAAATGACTGTCCCTGCCTTACTTCAACTTCATTCAATTATTAACCGGCATTCCTTGTGAGAAAAGACTTCTGTCAAACGGTGGGATGCAGGTCAGTTAAGCTGACTCTTGGTTGATAATGATGATACAAAACAATACCAGACCAAATTACATTTGTATAGTGCCTTACACGGCACTCAATCCACGACTGTTTGTGGGGACGCTGCTGTGCGCAATTGGCTGCCGCATTTCGCCCACAATATATACAGTCAATTCACTTTACGGTGTATCGTGTGAAGCGTTCTGAGACGTCGCGAAGATGTGATAAGGGGCTGTATCAAATGCAATGATTATTATTATTATTACTGGGAAAGACCAAAACTAGATCTCAAAGCACCTGTCTATCTTCCTTTCAAGTATTCCGATCAATTCAGGAGCAGGGAATGGGATTAGAGTAGATAGCTCCAGGCCTCCTCACAAAATTCTTTAGAGAAATTTTAACTAAAGTGAAGTTCGAGTAGAGATTAGAACATTTACAAAACTCTCAGAAACCTAGACAAGAAGATTGGGGTGACAATCCAACCGTGGTCTCAAGTCGAATGAGATGCCAAGAATAAATAAGACACAAAAAAGCCTCCTAAATTGCCCAAGACATCCTGGATGCTGAAAGATGTAGTGTTTGATTTGAAATGATGAAGCTATAAACTGGTTTCATTCAGAACGGGATTGTGATCTGTATTGATTGCCCCACATTTAATTCTGTCTCTCACGAATAGCCAAACCTCCTGTGCACTTTTCAGGATTGCTTGTCTGATGTGTGGGATTCTATTAGTGGTTTTTGATGTTAAGATAACGAGCCATATATTGTGCCTGTGAATGTCTCTCTCTGTCTCTGAGATTGTTTTTAATTGGGGTAAATTGAACAGCTGTCTTGTAACTCTAATGTCTGTCTGTCTTGCTGATGAAAATCAAATTATGGCTCGCTGCTTGAAGAACCTAGAGTCCAAGCAAGCCTCAGGTTAACCTGTGCTGCTGACGAGCTGGGGTCTATAGGAACATAGGGAGAGGAGTAGGCCATTCAGCCCTTCGAGCCTGTTCCGCCATTCTATAAGATCATGGCTGATCTGTATCTCAACTCCAATTATTTGCTCTTTCCCCATACCCCATAATACTGTCCAGCGCCTTGGGATGTCCTCAACAACAACAACCACAAAATTACATCTATAGAGCGCCTTTCACGTCGGTAGGACGTCCCAAAGTGCTGAACAGTCAGTTGTCGCGGCCCGAGCATGGGGGAGAGGTGGGGTAGGGGTTAGGGGTGGTGTAGGTTGAGTAAGCGCTCCGAGACGCTGCCCCGGGTGAAGGGCACTATAGAAATGCAAGTTGTTGTTGATACCAAGGATGGTGGGAGGGGGAGGGGAGACAGACGGAAGATGGGATACATGGGGGGAAAGCGATGGCTATAAAAATCGGCTCAAGAAATAGGATCTGTTTCCTTTGGAATGTAGAAGGTTATGAAGGGAGCCAATAGAGTTGCTCAAAGGTTTTGAACATGGATAGTGAAAGATTATTCCTGTTTGTTGTACCTTGGGGAATAGAAACTCCAGTTCGTGACGGGAAGAGTTATGTGAGGATTGCAGAAATGTTTTCCAGTGTAGGATTATCAGAATATGGAATGCTTTCATGTGGCTGTTAAGGCTGAGACCAGACCAGCACTTAAAAATGAATTTGATTAAACATCTGAAGAGGAAGAATATAAAATAAATTAGGATTAGAGTAGAGAGCTCCAATGGGGGAGCGAGCTCCAGCACAGACACGATAGGGAGAGAGCAGGGGAATGGGTTTAAAGTAGAGAGCTCCAGTGGAGGTTGTGGAGGGGGAAGCGAGTACATTGTTCACACCTGTATATTTGATTCAGAATCATAAAATCTAGGAAAGCAGTATGAATTCAAGAAGCGTATTGAATTACATTGGTTCTGTGACATGCTAATGGGTGGAAAGAACTTGATGATTTACAGGATGGTTTCTGTAATAAGTGACAGAATTCTGGCTGGGCAGAAACAGTAAAAAGGTTCTCATTTAATCAAATGAGCCACAATTTTGAAGTCTTGTGATCCCCCAAATTAAATTACAGCATTTTACTCGTTCCCAATCATCCAGTTTTGGGTAATTTACGTCTAGTAACGGCAGAAATTCGACTCTGCCCAATGAGAGATTAAGTAGATTTTGAAAAACAATTAAGAGATCAATACAGTGGAGATCAATATGTTAGACATCCTCTCCTCCCCATCTCTTTTCTGCACTGAGACTAAAACTGATACTTTTTCATACAAAGGGGAGTGGAAATCTGGAACTCTCGCCCTCCCCCAAAAGACGGTGGATGCTGAATCCATTCAAATTTTCAACGGTTCCCGCGCTGTTTGCCTGGTATTCTGGAAATCAAATGGGCCTCGGGCTTTCTTCATCCAATGTCTTTCATTTGATCCGGCGACAGTTGTGGGACAAATGACCAGGGAAGGTGACAGAAGCAAAGAGTGTGAGTGAGTTCGATACCCAACGAGGGCTTTCTGAGGGAGCAGGGGACTGTGCCATGTGCTAGAATGACTGGTTCCCTATTGATATTTTAGGGTCATAGTCTTCACAAGAGGATCTTGAATCAAGATTTTGCTTTGTCCCATTGTATCCAGTCCTCCAGAATACCCACCCTCCCTTGCTTTTATTAACAGTCCCACTAAAGGGATATTGTAACTGCTTGCCATGTGGTTGACTTTGAGATTGTTGTGTTGTTGGTGAGTTCAAGCTTTCCTATCAGTCAGTGGCCAGTTCATTCATTGTCAATTGTGGCCCTGATCACAGTGGCCACTTGAGACATCTGAAAATAAGAAAAATCCATTCAATAGCATCTCAACAGGATGGAGGAGATCACAGTGTACACCAGTGTATTCATACCAGAGTAGGGCGTGCCCACAGCAAAGGAGAGTTTAAGGTCACACAAAGCCTTGCTCCTGATACATCAAGTGTTCCTTCTTTCTGGAGAACAAACCGCTTTACCCACAATCAATAGCTGTGAATATTTCATAGACTTCCTGTCACCCTTATATGCAGGCTGCAATGTAACTGGCCACTCGAGACATCCAGAAAACAAGAAAAATCCATTTAGTTATGTCCCAACAGGCCCGAGAAGATCACAGTTGGAAAAAGAACAGCCAAGCTGAGCTACATGGCAAAGCATCCCTGCTGTTTCCTTCTGGCACTTGATAGGCTCAACACCGAAGCCCATGAGAGCAAGCAATTCAAGCTTAATTTGTTTTTATAGCTTTAAAAAGGATTAAACTTTCAAAGTTAAGAGGCATTAGTAAGAGAGCCAATGTCTGAATGAACAATGTGAAACACACTTTGGATTGATGATGATGATGATAGACTATCCATAAAGCTACATTGAGTGGAGCCATTTCTGGGCCATTAGAGATCTCTGGCCAATAAGTGCAAGTCAATCTTTGTTCTATCAGCCATTACTAATGACTCATTTCCTTCTATTCCTCTGATTTTGTGAGAAACCCAAGCAAACAGATCACAAGACAGGTTTGTTCAAATTTGATCTCTTCCCTCCAGAATAACCCACCGTACATTATAGCATTGAGCTATCTCTTAAACGTGTTCCAACATCCTGGTTTCAAGCATCCTTCCCAGCAGGTGCGCTCCAGTGATTTATTCCTGCTCTGTGTAGAGAGATACTTCCCGGTGTCTGTCCTAAACTTCTCGCTTGCTCCACTGACCCTGTACCCTCTTGAATCTGCAAATCGTTCTGGTTACGTGTAGCTCTCATCTCTGCACAAACTCTGACTGACGGAACTCTGCTTAATCGCTTTCTGGGGCCTCAAAAGCATTGGCAGTGTAGCTTTTAATGACAGGATTGACCTTCAGAGCGAGAGTAAAGGAATTAAAGAGGTTGATTTTGAGTCATGTAAAATAATGTCCTGCCTTTGATAACGTATCTCCTGAACGTTGGGAGCTCAGCCACACTATGTATCTGAAGATCAATTTGTTTTTCTTTATGTTTGTTGGAATGAAGGATTGTAGTGACTGTAGTGGCTCAGTTGGTCGCAATCTCACACCCAAGTGAGAAAGATGCAGATTCAAGATCCATGTTGGGTCTTGAGCTCCCAGTGCAGGCTGACACTTCAACACAGTATGGGCTTGTTACTGTATTGACCAACAATCCTATAGCCAATTGGTCCAACCTGTTTGTGAGACATCATTGTTTGCAATTTGGCCACTGTGCTCCCTACATAATAGTGTCTAGCCATTGCAGGAAACTGTAAGGTACTTTGAGACGTTTTAACATGATGATAATAATAATCTTTGCATTTGATATAGCACCTTATCACTTCTTCAAGACATCTCAAAGCACTTCACAGAATATACTGTAAAGTATATTTTGTGGACGAAACGTGGCAGCCAATTGTGCACAGCAGTGTTCCACAAACAGTCGTGGATTGAGTGACCAAATTATTTATTTGTTTCTTGAAGGGATTATTACCCCTGGAAAGCAATCCAACAATCAACTAACAACCGGATTCCAACTTAATAATAATAATAATCCTTGCATTTGATATAGCGCTTTTTACGTCTTCTAGACATCTCAAAGTGCTTCACAGAATATACTGTAAAGTGAATTGACTGTATATTTATGGGCGAAATGCAGCAGCCAATTGCGCACAGCAGTGTCCCACAAACAGCCATGGATTGAAGTGACCAAATTATTATTGTTTTTTTTAGGTATTATTATCAGGCGTGTGGAGTAAGGAAACTTGTCCAAGGTTTCGCCCTGCCGGGAATCGAACCCAGGTCTCTCGCTTGCGAGGTGAGTGCTCTAACCACTGAGCTACCATTGAGTTACTTACTGCTGGGTAAACAGAGGCGTGTGGAGTAAGGAAACTTGACCAACGTTTCGTTCTGCCGGGGTGGGGGGGAGTCAACCCAGGTCTCTTGCTTGCAGATGTGAGTGCTCTAACCACTAAATTACCAGGTCTCCAGATTAACCTGGAGCACTCCACAAGGAGTCCTGTAGCTTACCCTCGACAATGATTAGGCCTTGTATCAAGTGCAAGGATTATTAAACAAAACAGCTTTCAAGTTTTGGGAAGCTCCACTTACAGGAAGCACAAACATCACCTCTGGCTTTAGCCACAATTCCCTACAATTACCCGCCATTAACAGCACAGTTCCTCCACACAAGATTGAGTTTCAGAAAGGTATAATGCGTTTCCTATCATTTCTGATCTCATTCAATTGCCCAATATCTCCAGGTCCCTCGTCAGTGCAAATTGTCTCATAGGAAGAGGTGCAACGAGATTTATTGATTTTTTTTAAAATGAAGAGAAACACTAACTCCTAGGGAAAATAGCTGTTAGTTGCTATGACAACTGTTTGTATGCTGAACATTTGCTGTGATGTGTGCTGTTCTTTACATCTGTAATAGTGTGTGGATTAAACAATTGAGGCTGGGACAACATTTAGGGAAAATTCACTCCTTCACTCCTGGGTGTAAAGTAGAAGCAGTTTTTTTATTGGACTATCATTTTGAATATGTATGAATTTTTAAAACCAAGACCTAAAGTTTAATATTAAATATTAATGTTAAAAGTATTCGAAATGGTTATCATAATGACAGAGCCTGATGGGCACTAAATGAACAAATGGAGTGAAGCAATGTAGACTGTTTACACAGAAACCCTCTTCCTCTGTTCTCTTCCCCGCCCCCCCAACCCCCGCAGCCCTACTAAGTGACTGACAAAGATGTCACATCTCCTCCAGCTCCACTCCCTTCTCCTCGCAAACTCGGCCTATTGCACATCTTTCAGATGTTTTCAGTAATAAAGCACTACAGTATAAGAATGCAATTACCTTCAGGCAAATTTTCTTACTCCACACGCACGCCTCTGTTTACCTAGTAGTAAACAGGAACCAGGTTGTTAGTCAACTGGCGGATCGCTTTCCGGGGATAATAATGCCTCCCAAAAATATAATTTGGTCACCCAATCCACGACTGTGTGCGGGAAACTGCTGTGTGCAATTGGGTGCTGCGTTTTGCCCACAAGATATACAGTCAATTCATTTTACAATATATTCTGTAAAGGGCTTTGAGACGTCGCGACGATGTGATAAGGCGCTGTATCAAATGCCAGGATTATTATTCTATATAAGGAATAATAATGCTGTGTGATTCCTTATGTGTCCGTCAGAGGGAGCCAGTCACTGCCACTTGCCAAGCAGGAGTGTTGCTGTCCACATAAGCCAACCAGCGGGGAAAATTAACAGGTGTTACTGAGCCGAGTTCCCAAGTCTCTGGTGACAGTTAATGAGCAGGCGTTGACAGATCCTAAAACATTTAAAATCCACCCAGAGGAGAAATGAAATCCCAAAGCTAACCGCCACACTTGCAGCAAGGCATCTGTCAGCATTTAACAGACGGTGCGTTACCTCTGCTGGTGTCCGGGGGCTCCAGGGTAGTGTCTTGAACAAGACTGGCATCAGTCAGACTCCCACAAGGGAAGTTTGCCATCCAATCAACGTGCAGTGTATGACAGGCTTTGTCAGCGAGAGAGAGAAAGGTCTAGATCTCTCATGGACTTGGCCGTACAACCTGCGTCTTAAAGTTTAAGATTGTGCAGAATTTGGGAAAATTCTTAAACCCAGCCGTAATTTGGATGCCAGCTCTGTTTCAAGGGCCCTGGGACACTACTCTGCGTGAGGGACACTATATAAATGCTAGTTGTTGTTTTATGGAAAAGAACTATGGAAAACCAGCTTCCCAATGATCAATTTAAGAAGTTTCCAAAATTATACATGTTCTTAAATAATAATACTGCCTTATCATGTCCTCGAGACGTCTCAAAGCACTTCACAGAATATACTGTAAAGTGAATTGACTGTATATTTTGTTGGTGAAATATTAATGCTTTTGTGGACTTAAAGCTAAGACTTCCATCTGAACAGCCAGAATAGGCAGACTGACCTCCATCTGTCCCACAGCAATGTATCTGGCATTAACTGTGCTTCACCTGCTGAAGCCATTGATCCCAGTGACCGGCTGCTCAGCTGATAGAACGTTTCCCAAAGCGCCTGACCATAATGCACATTACCAGCGGCAGTGTAAATTGGTTCATTTGCTCTTAAATAATTACTTTAATTCATTAGCAGAGACGGTAACACTTGATGGCTTCGGTTAAGAATTTATTCTGGTACCAGATCCAAAGGGAAAGACTGAAACGCCAATTAATATTGTGATAAGATAACATTGAACGGGATACTATATATTAAATGGCAGAGCTGACACCCAAAACTTCACCTACTCTTGGCCTTTAAGGCCTTTTGTCTTTAAATTTTAAGATTATGCAGAAAATCATTTGAACCAATTTTAATTTGGAAACTGGTTCTTAATAACTGCCCAAAAGGCTTCCAAGTTAAGCCATCTGCTCAACTCTACACAATGCTATTTTTTATATTTTTTGGTCACGGCACCTGAGACTAGATGGAATTTTGGGTCTTGTTGTGTAAATCAAATTCTCTACCCAGAGTGACCCAGCGACATACGAGATTTATTGCATTGGTAGACGCAGACTTGCCAATCTGCGCCTAATACTTTCCGGAATTAGGAAAGCTCCAGGGAGAGTGCGCATTCCATTCCATTCCAACAATCCATTTCTGGGATTTCCACGTGTAGGTGAAATGTATGGAAATCTCAGCTTGGTTTGGATACTCTTAAGCACGGTCCTGGGTTTCCGCGTATGTCAGACACCAAAAAAAATTGCTTTGCTTAGTGGGGTCCACACCCATTATTTGTTCCTCATGTGCTGATGAATTATTGAACTTGTTCATTTAGGAAATAAGTGCTGCGTTCAATAGCCAGGATCTTCATCGTACAGTAATACGTAACGGCACAGAACAAGTGAAAGAACATCTGGCAGACAGACAGACAGACAGACAGACAGACAGACAGCAGGCTAAGGGTTAATGAGTTTGTTTTCCATCTGCCTGTGTTTATTTCCATGTACCAGTGTCTCTCCTGTGCTCACCTGCTGTTATTTTTAATGGTTTGCAATTATAGGGAAATGAGATCAGCGCATAAATGCAAATCATGAAGCTGCCTTCTTTGCCCCCTTCCCCTACAATTTTTATCCCCCACAACCCCCCTCCCCCTCCCCCCCCACTCCCATGTTAGGTTACAGCCCATGTATCCCACCCAGTGGTATGAGCCCCCTGGAATAGAGTGCGTGGCTGGATAAGGTATGTACACGCATAGGAGGGATTTCAGTCAAGAACAATTCTGCCCTCACCCAACTCTACACTTTCCCAGTCACCACAAGACAGGTCCTGTAACCCATTTTATCTCACCCTTTCTGAACCATCACCCTGCCATCTTTCATTACACCATCCAGCTGTTCCTGTGCATGACTCCAGCAGCCTTGACACCTGCCATCCTTCCCGGAAACTGATCCAGGCATTAATTCCCCTCTGTGCCATGTAAAGTTGTGCCCAAAATATAAGGGTTGCCCTCCAGCATGGGAAATAGACACACAAATGCTATCATTCAATACAGATTAAACCTTCAATTACACAGTAGTCATTCCAAAATATAGCTTTGAAGTTTCGAGCACCCCTGCCATCCTGTGGCGACTCAGTGAGGTGCATCCTCAACATAATAACACAGTAATAATAATAATCCTCGCATTTGAAATAGCGTCTTATCGTGTCTTCGAGACGTCTCAAGGCGCTTCACATCATATGCTGTAAAGCGAATTGACTGTGTGTTTTGTGGGTGCAGCCCACTTGAGCACAGCAGTGTCCCACAAACTGCAGTGGCGTGAGTGAGTGACCACATTTTTGTTTTGTGAAGGATTATTACCCCTGGAAAGCGATCTGCCAATCTGAAGGGCAATGTGGCGCTCCATTCCACTGATGCTGCACTGGAGTGTCAGCCTGGACTGTGAGCTAATTCGGGGGGCTTGAAACCACAACCTTGTGACCCAGAAGTAAGAGTGATACCAACTGAGCCAAGCTGACACCTCGCTGTCCACGCTTGGAGTGGTGTGGTCGGAGAGTGCATATGTACTCCGTCAGTGTGAGAACAGGCTGCCACTTTTTAATGGGAAAACACACAGAAACGTTGTACTAATTGAAGTCATGATGAAGAGGTGAGCGTAGAAGTACATGAAGACTGATAGGATTAAAAAGCAATTTGGATGTAGAATTGATGGAATTAATGGAATGTTAGATGCAATTAGAGACCGACAAAGACCAGACATGTCGGCAAGGAGATTAAGAAGAATGTTTGCTGAATTTCCGGTTTGGCTGTTTCATACAGAGTTCTCGTGTGAGAGATAGAAGCGCTCTGAGACGCTACCCTATGCGAGGGGTGCAATATAAATGCAAGCTGTTGGTAGTGGTGGTGGTGATGGGGAGAGATCTGGGGTGGTTGGGGAGGGGAGCAGCAGAATACAGTGGGGAAGATTGGGGAAGACCTCAAGATAGCAAGATATCATAGAATCTTGTTCCATTACTGTTTGACGTGCTATGGCATTATCTTCCCTTCTCTCCAACCAGGAACTTCCAAAGAGCTCCCTGGAGAGAAAGTGCCTTTCATTCAGAAAGAGAATTAGCATTTTGAATCACCCATCAGGTCAAAATGTTTCAAAGTGCGTCATGGTCATTACTGTCATGTTTAGTGATTGTTTTTGTCAGGCAAACACAGCAGCCGTTATGCACGTGTTGCAAAGCTCCACGGAGAGTCAGGAGATAAACAATCCATTAATCTGGATGCTTGTTGGCCAGGACACTGATCAATGGTGGAGGTAAGTGTTCTCCACTGCTACCCTGCGTGAGGGGCGCTCACAATGCCTTTCACAGCATTGTCCATAATAAATAAACAACAACTTGCATTTTATATAGCGTTTTTTTCACAAAGGGTGTTGAGAGCGAGTTAAATTTTGAGACAATGGTCTTAAGGTTAAAACCAGTCGAAGTTTCAGGAGCCCAGCGCTTCCACCCTGGTTCCTCAGCCTTCTTTAATAATAATCCGTTCATTAATAATCAATCAGTTGCTGGAGGCACATGGTGCTGTTTGCAGTCTGAAGGCTCTGGTGCCAGGATGAATGGATGTCTGGCGTTTCCTGACCAATCTATGGAAATGTCACTCATGAAGGTAAAAGGGATTTACTAACCGCAATGTACTGCCACACTCCAAACTCACAAGATCATTAAAAATTTAAAGAGGGCAATATTGGTCACTGAAGTGAGTGATGGGGGGAATTAATATTTCAGTGCACTCCTTTACTGTTCTGTCGGGAAGTGCACACATTTTGACCTTCCTAGATAACTCCTGTCACTGTGAGGTTTGAGACTCTGTGGTGACATTACAAACAGGCACTGTCCAGCACCTTGGGACGTCCTCCCGACGTGAAAGGTGCTATACAAATGTAATCTTGTTGTTGTATGTTGTTGCCCACATCGGGGACTTGAGCTCACTGTTCAAGCTGATACTCCTGTTCAGTACTGGGGGTGAACGCAGCATTGTCAGAGGTGTCATCCTCTGGAGGCATGGTGTCGTGGAGTCCTGTAGCTCAGTGGTTAGAGCACTCACCTTGCAAGCGAGACACCTGGGTTCAATTCCAGGCAGAGGGCGAAACCTTGGGCAAGTTTCCTTACTCCACACAGAGCCTAATAATAATCCCTCCAAAACAAAACAATAAGAAATTGATCATTTTCAATCTACGACTGTTTGTGGGACAGACGCTGCTGTGTGCAATTGGCTGCCGCGTTCGCCCACAAATATACGGACAATTCACTTTAGTCTATTCTGAGAAGCGCTTTGAGACGTCGATAAGATGTGAAAAACGCTATATCAAATGCAAGGATTATTATTATTATCCTTTGGGTGCAATTTTAGACTGATGTCCCATCTGTGCCCTGTTCAGGTGGACCTCAAGGATCCCGCAGCGCTATTGGAAAACAGAAGAGAGTTTCTCCTAGTGTCGTGGCTGACAATCCTTCAGATGAACTAATCATTCACATCCTGGCTGTGTGTGTAAGATCTTTCTGTTCAATCACTTGTCAGCCACTCCTGTGAAGTACTTTGAGATGTTTTGGATGATGTGATAAGGCCCTACATCAAGTGCAACAATTATTATTTATTTAGAATCCTCTATGTACAACAGAAAGCACTTCCCCTATTACATTTCCATCGCCACCCCCAAAACCAATTCAAACACTGCACTGATCCCTCCGCTCCGCAGACTCCAGCCTTCTCCACAATCCCGCCCAACCCACCCCACCGTCAGTGGTCAGGCCTTCAGCTTCCCTGCTCCCACCCTTTGGAAGTCCATCCTACAGTCCTTCACCTCGCTCCCTCCCTTAACTCGTTCAAGGCATGTCTGAAGACTCTTCTTCGACCACTCCTTTGGCCACCTCCTAACTCTAACCTTCCTGCCCTCCACCCCTCCTAATCCCAATCCCCATCTTGGGTCCAAATCCCTGACTGTCCAGCTCCTTGGGATATCATCCCGATGTGAAAGGTGCGATACAAATGTAATTTGTTGCTGTTGATGTTAAGACTACCCAAGCCTGTTGAAAGACGAGAGCAGAGGATTGGAAGCTAACCATTGACCTTGGTTCTTATGATAAGGAGACAGCCTAGTCACCAGCTTGGCCACAGTGTAGTAAAACTTGATTGTGAATGCGCCACACTCATCCTCTACAATTTACTGCTATTATTGCCAATGATTTCCCTGGTATCTCTGTGTCCTTCCAGTTTGGGGACAAAATTGCTTCAATGGGGATCATCCGACAGGTCATCAATCACAGGAATTTTAGCCTGCGCCCTAATTGTAGTGTTATGCATCTTGTCGCGTCAAGATATCTCAACATCACCTGCCCTGAAGAGAAGAGTGCATCCAGTGCCCCTGGAACTGGCCCTCTGTATAAAAACAATTAATTTTGTTTCTCAGGAACAGTTTAATACGCTCAATATTTAAATAAACAAAGGTAGTCAGCACTAGATTTTATTTTCAGAATGCCAGCCATTATTGGCCCAATCACCCCTGCCCCCCAATACACCCATACCAACTTTAAAAGCTGAGGCTATTGTGAACTTTCTCAGCAACTCTTAACACTCCCACGAGGGCAACTCATAGCCCAACCTTCTAGAACTGTTAATGTGAACAAAACGTTTTTTTTTTATCTGAACTGCTCGGCTTTTATTAAACATGGCTATCAAGTCATTCAGGACGTTTTGAATAAGCAGAGAGCAGAGTTGAGTGAAGGAAACTGTGCAGGAAACAAAATTGACAGTGCTGGCTTTCAGTCAGGTTTGGGATCATTCCCCATGAATAAGCATTGGAGAAGCAAAGGGAGAGTCAGAGAGAGAGGGAGAAAAGACACAGAAAATGTGAGAAACAGAGAGTGAGACACAGAAAACTCAAGAGATAAAGAACCAGTGAGAGGCAGAGAAGGTGAGAGAAACAGAAGAGAGTGCAATTTAGAGATAATAATAATGCTTATATTTGATATAGTGCCATATCACATCAAACCATCTTAAAGGATATGACAAGTTTTCAGTAATGTGTAGTGACTGTGAATTTGTAGCCAATTTGTGCAAAGCCACGTCCCTCAAACAGCCATGAAATATTCAGAAACGGACACAAAGATAGACAGGTCAAACGATAGACAGAGATCAAGAGAAAACATACTGTAGACAGAGAGAACTGAAAAATGCAAAGGTTTTGATCAGTGGGGATGAGAAAACCCTAATGAAATTCAGTGGAAAGGATGAATGAACATCACAGCAAGACTCTGCCTTTGAGTTGGTTGTGACAAATATAATCCATATCAAATTAACCGCAAACACAGATGCCAGAGGGGTGTTAGATTAGTATATACACAGGGTGCATTTAATGTTTTTCATGCTTGCGGTAGACACACAAAGTCTGGGAGCTCACTGACTGAAGGAATGAAAGGCTTTGTTGATTCCTCTCTTTGTAAAGAAATATTGTCAGCTTGACTCAGTCATTCCTCTGGATCAGAAGGCTGTGGGTTTAAGCTTTCAATTAGCATTTTAAGCTTACAATCCAGTCTGTTGTTCTAGTGCAGTTGTGGAGGCGCGTTGTTGAGATGTTCTGAGAAACCGCCTGGCGTGGAGGGCATTCATTATATCTAATGCAAGTTGTTGTTGTTGCATTGACAAAGGAGCCATCCTTCTGAATATTTGTGGTCAGCTGGGTGTCTGATACATGCAGAAACCCATCAATATGTTTCAATAAGAGTGTCCCAACTAGACAGAGTTCCACATATGTATGCTACCTGCATATCTGTCGTTTGGATGAGCCATCAAACAGATGTACCAAACTGTTCCAGTAGATGTTAAACTGGCTGACAGGTACATATTCACTACATTTGATGGCAATTACTTGGTGGGTGGGGGGGTTCTTTATTAGTTCCTAGTGTCTGAACTAAACCAACCCAATGACTGTTATCTTTGCTGTTTCTAGTTGTGTTCCATGTGCAGGGTCACTCTGTAATCTTCGTTTCATTAATGCTTCATTAACACTTCACTGTGTGCCAGAATGTTCCTGGGATACCTGTTTAATTCAACAGGAAGGTGAGATTTCAAGGCAGCTGGCAACTCTAATGCTGGCTTCAAGCCCAAGCATGATGCACAAATCAAGGACAGGAGTCACACCCACGTACAGTCAATAATTATTGACTGTCTCAATGTAATTTTCACCAAAGTGACAATTATCACATAAACACCTTGTAATTTCCACCCCATCGTCTCTCAGCTTACTGTGTGTGGATTCACAGCACCATCCAGTGGAAAAATTACAAAAGCACAGCCTTTATCAATTCAGATGGAGGAAGAAAAATGTTGTTGTTTTAAATAACTATTCTCTCGTATCTCACAATCAAGGTATGACATTAACACACCCCAAATCAACTCTCAAGTAATTACTGTTGAGTGCAATGACTGTGTCCTGTATTTGTAGGTGAATGCAGCTCCAAATGTCTCACAAATAATCATGACGATATATCTGAAGCATTGTACTGCAGGGTACCCGGAGAAACTCCCTTCTCATTCCATCAGTGTTGTGGGATCATTAAAGTCCACTTAAAGAGGTAGATGGGCCCTCGGTTTGAAGGATAGCAGCACCTTGAGTGCAACGCTCTCCCCCGCCACCCCCCCAACGTTGCAAATGGAGCGTCAGCTTAGACTATATGAGCTCAAAGACCCAACTTGGTGCCCACTCTTGGGCGAGAGCTCGAACAACTGAGACAAACTTAACACACTGCAGGGCAGCTCTTTCAGGGGAAGGAGAAAGTATAGGAAAATACGTTGATGAGGCAAATGGTTAAAATCTTAGGTCAAAAGGGTGGGATTTTAAGATAAAAAGGCGCATTTAATAATAATTTGGTCAGTCAATCCACGACGTGTTCGTGGGACCCTGCAGTGCCCCACCGGCCGCCGCGCTTCGCCTACAAAATATACGGCCACAGTGTATTCTGCGGAGAGCTTCGATACGTCTCGAAGACGTGACGGGGGCGCTGGTATCGAATGCACCGATTGCACTCCACACAAACGGAAGCCGCCGGGAACGCTCGGCGGGTCGGGCAGCGTCTCCCGTCGGGAGAAAGGGGCAAGCGAGTCGAGGCTTCGGGGCCGCGACCCTGGGGTTCTGACGAAGGACTCGCTGCGTGCCCTTTTTTTTCTCCCCCCCCGTTAGTTAGTTTGTTTGTTCGTGTGTTTGAGATTTCCAGCAAATCCGCAGTAGTTTTTGCGCAAAGGGGTGAAAATGACTATTTGGGTGGGAATGGTCACTTGGCAAGAGGGGGCGTGGCTTGAGGTGGGTGGGTGTGATCGACACGCCGGTTGGCCAATCAGAGGGCGACGGAGGGCGGGACGTGGAGCGGGTGGACCAATAGGAGAGAAAGATGGGGGCGGGGCATCGCCTGTAGGCCTCAGGTCTCTCTCCTTGGGGAGAACCGTTGCAGTTTGAATCCCTGTGTCCCTCCCCCCCCCACACACACACCCACACACAGACACCCCCCCCCTCACACACACACCCACACACACACCCAGACACAACCCCCCCACACACATACATACACACACAGACGCAAACGAGCGAACGATTCCGTCGCGCGGAATTTCCGCAAACAAAACGAAGCTGTAGATCAGCGCTCCCAAAACAAACAGACAAACAGCCAATAAAAGGCCTGAACTTTGGTTCAAAATAAAGTAAAACCAATCGCTGCTCTCCCCCCCCCCCCCCCCCCACACCCCCTCACACACCCCCCACACCCACACCCCCCACACACACACCCCCACACCCCCCCACACACCCCCCCCTCTCCCTTCATCAAAAGCAAAGTACAAAGCAGAAGAAGAATACCCAAACAAAACAGCCCCAACAATCGCGTACCTGAAGCTTCTTTTTTTAAAACCATTCATTTCTGATTAAAACTCACTTATTTGATGATTTCTGTTTGGTTTTTTTTTCAAACGGTTACCCCTCCTCTCCCCCCATCACCTCCCCCCCCCCCCCGCACCCCCTCTCCCCCCACCATCACCTCCCCCCACACCCTCTCTCCCCCCACAGCCCCTCTCCCCCCCCCATCACCTCGCACCCCCTCTCTCCCCCCCTCCCGCCTATCTCTTGGGGCAGCGTTCTGACGTCATGCGGTTTGAGTGACGTCCGGGCAGAGCCAATCGGGGCGGCGGGTGCCCGGGACCTCGGCCAATGGGAACCGTGGGGGAAAGGGCGGGGCTTAGTCAGCACAAAATGGCGCCGGCGGAGTGAGAGAGTCTTCTGGCGTTTTGTCACGAGAGGCCGAGAGCGCGAGAGAGAGGAGGAGGAGGAGGAGGGGGAGAGGGGGAGAAAAATTGGAACGAAAACCGCTCGGAAGTCGACTTACTCGGCCGAGCCGTTGATTTGATGAGGTAAAGTGTGTTGCGGGGAAGCGATTTGTCACTCCCAGAAGCGGCCGAAGAAGAAGAAGAAGAAGAAGGAGAAGAAGAGGGTGTGAATGAAAAGGAGCGGCGGTGGAGGGCAGAGAGAGAGAGAGAGAGTGACTGACTATCTGATCTGATCGCATCGGCACCGCCAGTCTGGACACACAGAGAGAGAGAGAGAGAGTTTGATATTTACTTTGAGATCCATTCAGCAGTTTCGGGGCTGTGGGTTTTTTTTTAAAAAAAGAAACCCGTAACCAGCCCGAGCTATGAAGGAGAAGGACGTGTCCTCCCCCAAGTCGAGTGGGAAACGCGGGGAAGACCGAAGAGGAGGCCACCACCACCAGCAGCAACAGCAGCAGCAGCAGCAGCAGAGGAAAATGGGGACGAACAGTCACAACAACACCATCAACAGGAATAACAAAGCCCACAACGTCAAGAGAACCCGCAATATCAGCGCGAAAAGGACCAACAGTCGCGATTACGAGGTCTATCAGCCCAACAGGACTAGCAATAATTTAAGTGTTTCTTCCGTCTCCTCAAGGACTAGTAGGAATGACCGCCACGCGACTGATTACAAAGCTCTGAAAATCAGCGACTTGGGCTCCCAGCTCAGTGACGGGGCCATCGAGGACGGGCTGTTCCACGAGTTTAAGAAGTTCGGAGACGTGAGCGTAAAGATTTCCCGGGACGGCGATGAGAGGGTGGCCCTGGTGAATTTCAGACACTCAGAGGATGCCAAGGCTGCCCGCCATGCGAAAGGCCGGCTGGTGCTGTATGATCGGCCTCTGAAAATTGAGGTTTATTATCCTCCTCCAAAAGGGAGGAGTTACTCGCCCGAACTGGATGGCTATTCAGCAGCAAGCGTTCAGGGAAACCGTCACAGGCAGAGGTCTCTGTCCCCCGGAGGACTCGGCTACAGAGAACATCGGGTACAGCAACGCAGTTCTTTGGGACGTCAAATTCCACCACCCCCACCTCCCCCACCGCTCGCCCAGCGAGAACTAGAAAGGGAGAGGGATTATGCCTTTTATGAAGGACGGGGACGTGCTGCTTATACAATTGATAGAACTACATTCAGGGAGGAGGAAAAGTTGCCTGAAGACGATAAACGAGCTAATAGGACGTTGTTTATTGGTAACTTGGACCCATCGGTGTTACAGAATGACCTTCTGCTTGCTTTCGAAAGGTTTGGAGTTATCTTAGAGGTAGATATCAAAAGGCCGGCTCGTGGGCAAGGCAATTCCTATGGTTTCCTGAAGTTTGAAAACTTGGATATGGCCCACAGAGCCAAGATTGCGATGTCTGGCAAAGTGATTGGGAGAAATCCGATTAAAATTGGTTATGGAAAGGCAACTCCGACCACCCGCTTGTGGGTTGGAGGACTGGGTGCCTGGGTCCCTGTAGCTGGTCTAGCCAGGGAATTTGACCGCTTTGGGACCATTCGGTCGATCGACTACAGAAAGGGTGACAGCTGGGCTTACATTCAGTACGAAAGTTTGGATGCTGCACAAGCCGCTTGTACTCAAATGCGTGGTTTTCCTTTGGGCGGTCCCGATCGCAGATTGAGAGTTGACTTTGCCGATACAGAGCACCGCTATCCACAGCAATTTCTGCAGGCCTTACCTTTGCCTCCCTTTGAATTGGTTGGAGATGGCCTTGTACCTCGTGGTGCTGAATGTTTAAGGGCCCGAGAGAGAAATTCACCTCCTCTGCCTTTTAGAGAAAGGGAGATTTATCCAGCCACTGACTGGCACATCCTTTCTGTGCGGGAGAGAACCCGAAATGCTCATGAACAGTTTGATCCCATTGAACGTGAAATCCGAGATACCTGGTCTCTTGAGCGTGGGCGAGAGCATGTCTTGCAAAATTGGGACCAAAGAAGAAAAAGGAGAGTTCCGCTTGAAGGACGGACTTTAGACCGTTCCCCCAGCAACGATCGGCAGCGAAAGCGTCGCTGTCTTTCACCAGAGCGCAGTCCAGGTAACAGCAGTCGGGACGGTGGCCGGCATAGTGACTCAGAAGCCAAGAATGAACGATATTCCCCTGGCAGGGATCGCCGGAACAGCACAGAAAAAGGTGCTAGCAGCAAACACGAGGTGCGAAGTCTCTTGAGTCTTATCGAAAAGGATAAAGACCGCAAACACAGAACTATGGAAAGCGAGAGCCCTCTTCGAAGCAAATCCAAATCAGACTCCACCAATACCAAAGCACCTAGTAACTTCCAGCAATACGATCACAAACTCATCATTGCCTGGCATGGAATGCTGGTTCTGAAAAACAGTTCTTTCTCAACAAACATGCACTTCCTTGAGGGCGACTTGACTGTGGCGACCAACTTGCTTGTGGACCTCTCGACTGGTGGAAAAGTAGCACAGTTAAAAATTACTCAACGCCTCCGACTGGATCAGCCTAAGTTAGATGAAGTAACCAGACGCATCAAGGCATCGGGTTCTAATGGCTACTGCGTTCTTTTGGCCGTACCCGCATCAAACAGCGTAGAAAATGTGGAAGGGGCCTTTGAGCAGGCCACATCACCACAACGACCATTGAGGAACTTGGTATCCTATCTAAAACAAAAGCAGGCTGCTGGCGTTATCAGCCTGCCAGTCGGCGGAAGCAAAGAGAAGGACAACATGGGTGTGCTGCATGCTTTCCCCCCTTGTGGTTTCTCTCAGCAGTATCTGGAAACCTCTGCTCGAGCGCTGGCCAAATCTGAAGAAGACTGTCTGGTTATAATAATTGTACGTGGTACAGCTTAAACATTGAAGTGGTACTGATAGCAGTGATAACAGTATGTGTATTGTGATCTGGGGATACAGAAAGTGAGGGAGGTGTAAATATTCAGAATGTTTTTTTAAATAATTTTTGTAAGCGTCATATTTTACTTTGTGCCCCACCCCACCCCCCTCCAATGTGTGTTTTGTAATTTTATAAGGCTGTCAAAAGGGTTGAGTCCCAGGAATTGTCTGTCACTCAACTGACCCGCCAGTGAAAGCAAGGTCCACTGATCTGGCTGGCTGTCTTGATGGGAGTGTCTCCTTGAAAACGCAGTGCCAACTCTGGATAGATTGTAAAGCGGTCGGCGACAGCAACGATCTGATATGTCTCACCCAATTAATGCAGAAGTGAGAAACGTTAGTGTTTGAAAAGACAGAGTGGCAGCCTTATTTTAAACTACATTGAACTATGTTCACCATCTCGTTTTGGTGGGTACACATGGTCACTCTAAACCCTCTCTCTGTTTGTTAAAAGGAATTCCGGCTGGAAATTCTGCTGTTGATTGAGTCCTTAATTTCTGTTCCCTGTTAGCTTCACTCCCCCCCCCCCCCCCCCCCCCCCAAGTATCCAATACTGTATAACAATACACATGCTGTGTGTCAGCATTGAGTATAAACCAGAATTTTTGTACAAAGCTTTATCATCCTTGCATTGTTTTAAGGTAGCGCATACCAATAGGGGATAAAGCCAGGACATTTTCTTTAAGCAATTTCCTTATCAGAAACACAGATCCAGCTCTAGGGTCATACAACTCCTTAAAATTAGTATTACTGAAGGACAGAATGATTATTTCAGAATCAGCAATTTGTTTTATAGTCTTCTTGTAAATAAGGTAATAGCTACTGGAATACAGACACCTTACAACCCATTTTATGTAATGTGCTGTAAGAGTTGTAGGCATATCTTATGATTTTGCACTTAATACCTTTTGTTAGGCACCAGAAATCCTTCTTAAACTAACTCTAAAGTAGAAATGGAGCTTATGTTAAGTAGAACTTCTTGTCTTTACTGCCCAGACAATCCAGAAGTACTCTTGAATGATTTGGACGCTAGTCTGAAACTGGTTTAAATCCCAGATTGTAAAATAGAGTGAATGGATACATCTATTGTATAAATGTGATGTTAAATATATCCATAATCTGGTTCATTTAATCTGCTTTATTAAGCAAGTAATCTGGGCAGTAAATTCAATATTTAGACTAATCAGAAGTCTTAAGATTTTAAGATTCCTGGGTCAAAAGGGGCTGAAAGATGCCTGTGTACTTGTTCTTTAGAGGGCTAACTCTTCAGTCAGGGAGAAGAAATGGCTTGGAAAAATCCTATTGCCTCACAATAATATAAGTTGTTTTGGCCCAGCTGTTTTTTCTAAATATAGTTAATTGTTTCCCAAAGCTTTTCGGGGAAACGGTTTCAACCATGGGCACATTTCTTGTGTTCTGAACTTTTCTCTAGTTGAAATGTAAAGCCTAAATAAAGTCATATGACTTTCATTTTAGTTTGGCAGTACTTAAATTGTCTAAAACTGCTTGAAGAGAGGAACACTGGAGCTAGCCCTGTGATAGGAAGATGTACTGTGCTAACAGAATCTCAGAGGCTGGGAGCTCAAAACCCAGCATCTCTTTTAACTCGAGCGTATGGATTGGTGGAGGTGCAAACTAATGTGTAGAGTGAAACTAGCATTAAGGTGTGTTTTTTTCTTGCCTTGTCTAATTCCACCATTTGTTTCCCTTCAATTTCTGGGATCATTTTTGCAGTTTCTCTTAAGGGCAACCCCAAACCAATAGTTCCCTTAATATGGTGCCACAAACAGCCGTTAATGTACAGTACTTCACTATTCGGTGAGCAGTTGAGTTGATTTGCACAGCAGTGATCTGGTGCTCAAAGGAGATGCTGCTTGAACAAGTAAATGGGCATTTTTTAATATTAAAGGAAAAGTATGGTACAAAGAAATGTATTTTAACTTCTCCCTTTCGATGAGGAAATATTTTTAAAATACAAGTGCACACTGACTGCTGCTTAGATGGTGACTGTATTCCCTGCGCCCCACTCCAACCTGCAAGAATTATTTCTAGGATGTCGATGAGATGACAGCTAGATGAGTATCATAATCTACTCCAGTTTGTGCGCGAGTGGTTTAGAGCTTACTATTAAAGCCACTGAACAACACTTTCAGACTGCAACTGATCTGCTCATATTCTGGAAACTAAAGATGTGCTCTTTCATTTATTTATATATATATATATCTGCAGACTGCAAAAAGTGCACAAGGTGTTTCTTGTACATTTGAGTTTAGCACAATGAACAAGTTTCCATTGTAAAGTACTGGGATGTTTGGCTTAGTTGCACTCCACTGCGGTTAATTTAGCTCAAGCTAGTAAATGGGAAGTTTAAATTTTACTTCATTCAATTTGGGCCAAAAATGGTGCAAACGTTTATTTTCTTTACTGAAGTTCGATTCAAGCGCGATAAATGAGTTCTTCAGTCCATGTATGGAGCTTTTGTTTTGATTATAGTAGGAAGTGAATGCAATCCCATAATAGGTGTCACTAGCTATTGCTAAGATCTATGGGCCTCTAATTGACACACTAATATCTAAGCGCAATTGGCTGCCGTGTTTGGCCCATAAAATATACAGTCAATTCACTTTACAGTATATTCTCGAAGACATTACAAATGCAAGTATTATTATAAAACCTCCTAATTTTGGCGATTAAGTAATGTAAATTTATTGGAGCAAGTCAGTATGCACTCGAGTATTTTGAATAATTTTAATAGTGGTGAAGTGAAACATGTAAAATGACACTCTTGTGTTGGTTTATTCCCAATCTGTCATAGTCCCTTGACCCTAAGGAAACTAGGGTGTACAATATATGGGGTATCAATCTGTAGCCGATATTAAGATGTCAGCAGGCTGTTCTAAATTCGAAGTGTGCAAAAGCTGATTTTTTTTCTAATCTGTCAAATTGGGCTATTTATGAATGAATGGTGATGGGTAGATTGTTTCTTCCCTCTTTAAGCACAGACTCGTGAGTTGATTTTTGTGAATCACATGCATCTACTAAAGAACAAGTTTGTTTTGCTGATTATGTAGATCTTCACTGTGTCTTTTATGTTATTTGTCTGTGTATTACCCAGCCTTATTTGGCTAGATTTTCTCCTGTCATTCCTCAGCTGAGGTGGCAAGCAGATAAGACTAGTCTCAGGCCTAAACAATTGCCTCTCAAAACTGCTGCAAGGCGGCTGACTCATCATTTTTGTTTTACTGTGTTAACCTGTTTCCTGAGGCAACCACAAGCCTCACTCTCTAAATGAGAGAAACAATATCCTGACACTCCGTGGTGCAGAAAATAAGTACTGCTTGTGTCGTCCTTGCAATTTAGTATGTTTAGTTGTACTCTTGATTCCAAAGAGACCAGAAACTGCTGACAAATGTTGATATTAGTTCTTGCAAAAGTGTCAAGAGGATTAAGTAAAGCTACAAGGAATCTTTGTATTCTGATTTGCATGTTGATAATCTTCTTTAAGGATTATTTCAAATAGTGCTTTATTTTTACCGTGAGGAAAAAATCAGCTTTTGCACAGTGTCTTGACAGCTTTCTATCTATAAAAAATAAATAGCTAGGGATTGGTGCCTTAGGACAGAGCAAATATTTCTCAGTAGCATGCCAACTGAATTTCTCTAGTGCTGAATTTTTTTTGAGGAAATGTGTAAAATTATTGTATTCTTGTTAATAGTTCTATAGACAATACTGCTGTTGCATGTATTTTTTTTGTATCTAATTGATGTTTCTTTCCTGAAATAACCCCAAGGGACAGAATATTTGAATGGCAAAACTAAGGAAGAAATATTCGGCTGGAATTTAGAACGAAGACAATTTTTTGTGTGAAATAAGATGGCCGTTTGCAGGGGAAAGAAAGATTTTTGTTGATGTTTGTTTTTTTAAAAAAAAGGCTGCATAATTCACTGGAATGGCAGTTTTATATATAAAAAAAAGTTCCTGTATCTGCTATTGTGAAACCAGGTCCTGTGTTTTGAGGGGAAAAAATGATCTCCTTGCTGTGTGCTGTTTATAGCTGATTACTGGGAGGAAAAAAAGGAGAAAAGGCATTTTCTGGCTCAACCTGCTGAATACTGGCTATCGCAAACACACGTACACACTGTGAGCTGATTGTGTTGTCATCCAAAATCAATAAAATGTGTTTTCTTTTGAGGAAAAAAAATCTGCTTTGGAGTAAGTTTGATGAAGCCAAAAAAATGACGCCCTTTTGTGTGCACTGCAAGGGGCTTTTGTTGCTGAAGCCCCCATTATTTGAGGAGGAAGCGTTCACAGTTGCTTTAACCATGTCTTTCGAGGAACAAAAGTGAATCCCTGATCTGAATTGTTTGAGAATTGATCCGCCGTCTGATCGTCCTGGTGCCGTTTTCTTTGGAGGATCCACAATTGCTGAGCAAGTTATGTTTTGATTTGTGTTTTGACCTGACAAATATGAAGTGTATTGCCTCCTTATTTTGGAAGAATGTGAAAAATGTTACTGCCCATGATCAAAGCAGATAATTGAGGCGTTGCGTGCCTGACCCAAAACCAATCCTGCTTTCCGTGAGCATTGCCCAGATTGTTGAGGCTGTGCCCCCAAATCCAGGAGCGTTAAAAGCGTACAGTTGTGAATGCTTAATTTGGAAAGGAAGCAAAGTTACTATACACCTGAGAATTCTTCAGGGCTAGCAATTCTAATGTGCTCTCTTTACTATGTTGCCGTGCCACTTTTGACGGATACGTGTGGCTTTTAAACGGTTCAAGCCCCGTGGATGTGCATGCGTTTCCCAGGTGCCCAAACTCATTTATTCCTTATTGCCTCTCAACTCATCATAATGAGATTTCGACTCCATGTTTTGACCAGAAGGTCCACTTTATACATAAAAAAAATAGATTTGCCTAGTACTAGCTGATAAGCTTGCACTGCACTGCTAATTAATGGAAGACAGCCGGTCTGAGTTCCGTGTGGCATCTTAAGTAAACGCTTTGTAAAGGATGGGGAAAAGTCCTTGTGCTCCAGCATTTCCAAGAGGACGTCTGCCAGGCAACACTTGATTTACCACCGTTGGATCAACCTGGATTGACAGTCTACAGTGGTGTTTACATTATTGATAAAATTTTGTGTGTGTGCGTGCACGTGCACCCAAGGTAAGGTTTTTAAAATAGGAATGAATTATTAATGTTAACAAAAACGTTTTGATAAAGTTAAGATTTGTATTTTCTGATCATGTTTAGATCTTAAAACTACCTCAGCTATGCCCCTTCCCTTTTTTTCTCTTCCCAACCCCACTCACACCCACGAAAACCACAAAATGAAGGTAATTCCAGCTTTAAATGTTCACGGAGACTGTCTGCACACAGCTCTCCTGTTTTTGTGAACAGATGCTGAATAGTTTTTACATTTTAAAAGAACTTAATATATAAACTTTGTGCAGATGGTGCGGTGGCTAACAACCCAGTCAGTGCGACAGCTGATATGGTATTGCATTAATTCCTTAAGATCCAGTTAATTCTTTATGATTCAGTTGCTGGGTACATTATTAGTGTATAATTTCAATGTTGCCAAAAAGGAATATGAAATCGGATAATTCATATTATCTTAATGTAAATGTAAACAGTATGAGCCTTTTTTTCTTGTTGGGTATGGAAATATTTAGCAACCTTGCCTCCATTGTCTACAAATGTCTACACAACCCATCTTAGAGAATCCTGTATTGCAGTACAATGTGCACCATGTTTTTTTGGTTTGAGTGCGAATATTCCTTTTTACAGTCTTACGTGCAGACCTGGATATTGTTAACTTCAGTGCCCCCTCTCCCCCCCGGCTCTGATCCTTAACCAGATAATCTGTATCCATGTGTAATAACTTCAGTTCATGGGCGGTGGGAGTGTTGTATGTTTTGGTAGCATTAGTGGTTAGAAAATGAATCTGATGTAATCTTTTGTGCATCTTTATTCAGTACTTTATTGGTGCTTTTTGACACCTGGGTTTTTTTTTAACCTGGAAGCTTGTTGATTTTTTTTCTGCAGTATATGCAATTCTGTTGCATTTAATAGAACTTGGCTCCTATTGTCTAATTCTGTTTTGGGAGCCTGCAAAAACATTTTGCATAATGTATTAGTGCTCAAATCTGGCACTGTTTAATGTGGTGAATAATTCATGCTCTTTTATGCCTTTTTCTGGTTTAAAACAACAATTTTCTGCCCCGTATCTACAGGATATAAAATTGCATTAAAAATGCAACTTGCATAATTGATGTCAAAATATGATTCAGCTATGCATGAAATGTTTATGAACTAACTTTTCCGCTC
This sequence comes from Callorhinchus milii, assembly GCF_018977255.1. Classification (NCBI taxonomy): domain Eukaryota; kingdom Metazoa; phylum Chordata; class Chondrichthyes; order Chimaeriformes; family Callorhinchidae; genus Callorhinchus; species Callorhinchus milii. The sequence goes on along the minus strand of NW_024704760.1, from coordinate 688,217 downwards.
CTGAGGAATATGCCATTTGTGGTTTAATAATAATTGGGAAATTAATTGGACAGCAACAGGCTGAGAAAGGTGAATTTTGCCATGAGTAGCCATTCTAAAGCAAAGTAACTATTTAAAACAATTAGCATTTTTGTTGCATGTATTTTGTCTGCTTATTTTAAGGATTAAGTGCTGGTAACTTAAGGGAATTGGCTTGGAGGAGTTTCTCTGCTGGTTTCTTTGTTCACATGGATGATTGCAGAAACTAGATGAAACTAATCTCCATTAAGTTCCTTTACATTTGTAATATTGGTGATAATTCCAAGCATTTTCCTGCAGTGATATAGTTTCTATTTGATATGCATTATTAAAGTTTGCACATATTAATTTTACGAAGGTTACTATAGATTAAAACTACAACGTTTCAGTGTTGGAAAATGGCCAATTGGTTTGCTCTAACTGTAATCAAAGACCTTTTCGATTCGCACCAATTGTGCTGTCTTGGTTCAAGTTTCCTGACATTCATTGCTGCAATTCAGTGTTGTTTCTCTGGTTGATGGGGGGCAGGGTGCAATCAATAGGGAGGAGGGGTTGCTTACCTGGGAATAAAGGAAGGAGTTATTGGTAGCAAATGTAATTAATTCCCCTCCTCGTATTGTTTGGCACACTAATACCAAGCTCATTCCCGACCATTGTTACCAGCACTTTTTCATCCATGTATTTGTGACTTTTTTTTGCTCAATTTCTTTAATGAATATTGTGCTCTTCATATTGAGGGTGTTATTTCTGGAAGACTGGTCACTTTCTCCCTGTGTACCCAGTGTCCTTTTCAAGCACTCAAAAATCATGTGGTGGACTACTGGATTCAGATTAAAGTTTTAAAAAGTGCTCAGCCCTGCTCCCAACAATGTGACATTCCCATTTCCCACCTTAGCAATCCTAGGTCATATTCTGATTTGAGAATTCTGAATTGCATTGCAAGATACTGCCCACTAGAAACTAGTTTGTTCAAAGTCCTTTCACGTCAGATTCCTATAGCCAAAACACTGAAGAGATTGTTGAATCTGTCTGAGCTGGGTTCAGCCCAGATCCTAGAGGTGAAAAGCAAAGCAAGCATCTAATCCACTGCCATCTGCTTCACATTTTTTAAATGAAATGTCAACAAGATGCTCACTTAATCTACTTTTTGGTGATAGATCTGCTCTGTAGCTATCCATTCTTGTACCGTTGATTATTTTCAATTGATGCATTTGATATATCATGGGCTTTCTTTAGGAGGTAAAATATGCCACTTTAACAATGTCACTTTAAGCCATGAAAGCTTTTGTACCAAAACTTTCAGTGTGTGCATTTAATGAACTCTGTTAACTTTGCATTTGTATTTTTATAATGTTAAAGATACAGGAAGCATGCATTTTCAAATGTTGAGATTTACAAACTTTATTTAGGTCATATTGTATTTGTATAGTTGCCTCGTAATGAAAATGCCAATGTACTATAGAATTTTACAGAACAGACCCACTCTTGTGTTCCTGTTAAGGTGAGTTTGATGCCTTATGGAATTCTCTCACTTTTTTTATAATTGCAAACTGGGGTCAGATCTGCTAAAAATGTATATCCGGTTATGTTGTCAAGTGTCCTCCAGTCTTCATCCTGCACTGGATTGCAAGCATGTGACCCTCCAATATAAAGCATAAACTTATTTAAACTTACTTAAATTGCAATAGATGATCATGGAATCAAACCACTTACAAAGCCAAGGGAGACTATTTGACCTTGCTGTGCTAGGGCATTCTTTGGAGATTGTATACTGATCTCAAGTCCCTACTCTTTTCCCCTTTTTAGATACAATATCTTCTTCAAATATTTATCCAGGTCCCCTTAGATCTGCCACTGATTTCTACAAACTTGAAGTGTACCCCAGCAGGAGAACGTTGTATTATTAGTTTGTGAAGCAGGCCTGCTGTGAGGAACAGTGTAAATGGGGAATTGATTTTCATCTTTCTATGTATAAGGAACTAGCTGTGTTATTTTAGATCCAAATAACTGGCTTCCGCGTTTTGCCCACAAAATACACTTACTCCACTTTACAGTATATTCCTGTGAAGCGCTTTGAGACATCACTACGATGTGATAAGGTGCTATATCACATCGTAGTGATTATTATTATTAAATATTGAACGCTTAGCTTCACTCCTGACTAATTTTACGGTAAGAAAGTAATATTTTTACTTTTCTCCTCCCTTACCACTCCGACCTATTAACAGCATACCAACCTGTCTGCTCCCTCCACTTGATGGGCACCGGCTTGCTCAATGTCCCCCGCCCTACCCATCCCACCATTGGCTGTCGGGCCTTAAGCTTTTCTGCTCCCACCCTTTGGAACTCCTTCCTGGAATCCCATCGCTTTGCCCAAGGCCCATTTCAAGACCTTCCTTTTTGATCGTGCCTTCCTACTCTTCGCCCCTCTTGATTCTAATCCCCAACTTGGGTGTAAACCCTTAACTGTCAAGCACCTTCAGACATCTTTCTGATGTGCTAGGTACTATATAAATATCATTTGTTGTGGTTGTTGCTAACAGTCCAAAAGTACTTTGACACGCCCTGCTAATGTGAAAGGTGCTGTATGAAATACGAGGATTATTTTATTTTTAAGGATTGGAATTGTGTGCTAACTCAAGTTGTATTTTTGTGGGAAAAGATTAAGCAATGAAATACAACTCCAAACAATTGTTTTTTTCCCCCCCTCTTCTATGTTGTAATTAATAGCATGAATTAATCACACCAAGAGCTAGAGAATGTTTGGATAGGGAAAGAAGAAAAATGTTCTGGCACAGCGTTTAAGTGCACAATGTGCTACACAGTGCCCCATAAACTGTTAGTTTATGCAGAGAGGTCCGAACTTCCTGTTTTTGATGATCTGTTCAACAAAGATTTTGAAAAATGATTTGTCGAAACAAGAGGGTTTGGGATTGCTCAGATTCAATTTTAATGTGCTTCAGAAGAAGAAATAATTCCAAATGGGTGTGAAGGGAGAAGAGGAAGGAAGGAGTTATTCTTTTCAGGTTTTCTGTGTTTTTAGACTACAGTAACTACAAGCCGCTACTCACTTGGAAAGAAAATCTTGAATCAGTTTTTTGCTTAAATGGACAAGTCTAGTTCTAACATCAAAATTAATAGGGTTAATAAATCCTTATGGTTTTTTTTCCCTGTGTTCTAATTGGTTATCAGTTGGCATGAATTAATCTCTCTTTGCATTGGAACAGAATGATTGTGAGCTGAAGTCCAACCTTTGAATCTTGAGATCAACCTGCCTGTGAGTCTCTGCAGTTGAGATCTTATTGATAATAATCTTTGCATTTGGCACGGCGCCTGGCACGTAGCAAAGCGTTTTGCAGGTAATGGGTCTCGGAAGTGTGGTATCATTTGTTGACAAATTGGGGAGACAATTTAACCACATCAAGGTCCCATGCACAGCAGTGAAGTGAATAATAATAATAATAATCCTTGCATTTGATATAGCGCTTTTCACGTCAGGTGGACGTCCCAAAGCGCTTCACAGAACACACTGTAAAGTGAATTGACTGTATATTTGTGGGCGAACGCGGCAGCCAATTGCGCACAGCAATGTCCCACAAACAGTCGTAGATTGAAAATGACCAATTTAATTATTGTTTTTGGTTTTTTGGAGGATTATTATTAGGCTCTGTGTGGAGTAAGGAAACTTGCCCAAGGTTGGCCCTCTGCCTGGAATTGAACTCAGGTCTCTCACTTGCAAAGCGAGTGCTCTAACCACTGAGCTACAGGACTCCACAAATTAGAATGACAATTAGTCTGAAGAATTGTTGGCCATAACACTGAGAGGAAATATTTTTTTCTATTCTCTTTTCAACTCACGACATGAGATTTTTAACATACATCTGAACAGGGCAACAGAACCTAAGTTTAACATCTCATCCACCTGCTTGGGAGGTTTTTCATTGCATGCCTTGGACTCAATGACTAAATACAGTATTGTTTCCCCGCCCCCCCCCACACCCCTCTAATTTCCTCCATTCACATTGAGTTGTGTATGTTATAACGTTTAATTAATTGGCACATAATATTCATTTAATTTCTAATTCATCATTCTGTAAAAATCTTGTTAAAGAGATGTTTCTTTTACATAATGGGCACTTTGCAATTGTGTTTAATGCAGTTGAAGCCCGTTAAGAAAATGAACAAAGGATGTTTATAATACCATAGAGTTCAGGACTCGAAAAGAGCATTGTAGTCTAACTAACTGATCTGGGGTGTTAATGGTCAACATTAACATCTAACTGGTTGCAAAACCAAAATAAATTACATTTTAAAATTCCTACATCATGGTCTCTAATGTGGGGTATTTCTTAATTGTTTTCCTGGAATTAGTACTATGATAATCTAAAGCATGTTATGCCAGCACAGAAAGAAATACTATAAGTTAGACCTCTTTACCTACCCTCTCTTTTGCTGACACAATCAGCTATCGCTAAAAACTTCCCTTAAGATGATCGGTTTTAAATCTTTAGGTTCCCAATCTTGAATTGTTCCAGAATTAACAGATGCTATCCAATTTAAGTGCATTTTTTATTCTAATTGTCTTGTCTTGAAAACTACACAAAAATCTACGTTTCACCCACAAAATGCACAAATCACTCACATAGTAAAATCCTGTGAAGCACTTTGCGGCGTCGTCCTGATGTGAAATGCGTTATACCAAATTCAAGGATTATTATTATTATGTCCTCCCATTTTTCCCCACAATGTACTCAGCAATAAATGCACTATCTAAAGGGCTCTGCTCAGCATTTTAAATGAGTTATTTATGACCAAAGTTTGTATAGATTTGCTTATGGATGCAGTAAAATTGCTACAGCAACTTAATTACCTTGTGTGCTTGTAGAATGTTGTCGACAAATCGTTAACTGCAGCATTACTTGAATACATGCTTTCATACTATTGCAATACTGGTTTTCCTTATGGCTCTCTGGGGAGTCTTATACAGTCTCATAAATGGAGACTTTATCCATATGAAACGGTGAGGCTTTCCTTTACAGTAGCTATTGTGTTCTGGTCTGATGCCAGTCCCGAATAATAAAATATCCCCTGTCTCTGTGGAATTTGTCCAAGTTTAGAAATAAATGTTCTCTACAGGATGAGAGGCTTGAAACCAATGAGGCAGCTGATCAGTCAGACAGCGTGAACTCAGCGTTTGTGCACTTGCACTGTGTTTATTGGAGACAGTTAGCAAAGATTAAGTGTGAGTTTCCCTTGCGAACATGTGTCCACTCATCATCTAGTTTCTCTCCCGTGATCCTGCACTAGGTAATGAGTACCAGCTTCCTTTCTGTCCTGAAATGACCCTTCTCGCTCCTGAAACCTGTTCCTCTTTCCTGCTACTTTGGTGTATGTAAAAGTTATTGTGCTGCGTTTGAATCCTGACCTGTATAATTGTTTCAATTATAAATCGTAATGCTTTTAGGGTTAGGTTACCATAACCTTTATCACAATTCTGATTGTACTGTTAGATTCCATCCTTCCTTCCCCCCATTCACCCACCAAATCCTGCACATGTGCCTGTATTGAAGTAGGAAGCTTCACTCTGCATCTAATGCATTCTGTACATGATTGGAGACTGCATGATATAAGTATCCAATTGATAAATAGTAGTGAGTGTTCCATTTTCCAGTGCTCGCATCCCTTATATTAATGAGCATAAGATGCGCTGCCTCTTTCTCTCCTTCCCCCACTCCCCCATGTTTCTAGAGAATTTATGGTCTTTAAAGGAAATGATGTGTTGTCTAATTTCTCCTTGTAGCGAATGGCGTGTTTAAATTGGTTGTAACAACAACAAAATTACATTTGTAAAGCTCTTTCAGGTCGGGAAGATGTCCCAAGCCGCAGTAAGAGCTGCTACTTTATCAGACGGTTACACCTTAAGCCATAGCTAAACACCCGATGGGAGGGGGGAAAACACTTGTGAGGTAATGGGCTACATGTTGGAGTGTCAGCCACTGTGTAGATTCAGATCCTCAGACTGAAAGGTAGGATGAATATATCCCGCTCTTAAGCACACTTTTCCAGGTAAGTGATTTCTAAAATCTTTCATTTATGCTTTTACCTTCACGTTCAGCGATGGCTTCCCTGGTCCTACAATACTGCATTGCTAAACTCTACTTGATTACCCTGGTAAATGCATCTTTGTTTTTCTTGTCTCTTTCTACCCTATTGTTTCCACACGCAATTCACTGGTCTGGGCTGGTGGAGTAACTTTAATAAGGCAGTGTTGGGGAGTGGTGGAGCTATGAGCTCAACTCCCTGTCCATTGGAATGTTTGGAGCCTTACTCAACACTTCTTAAAGGCACGATCAAACAGGGAATGTTACATGAGGATGCTTGTGGGATTCTTCTCTGCCCAACGTCTCATCACACAGTCTCCATGGAACCTCCCCAATTTGTCATTTTAAAACCATGGTTCAAAATGGCTGTGATTGGAAGGTTTACTGGTTATCAAAGTCGCTGTTGTACTCTTAGGTGATGTGCTTCCTGCCTGGTAACTGTGATGTAGGTTGTTGAAGGAAAACATCTGGGCTGTTGTGGGACCTGACCTGTTGAAGTTAATGGCAGATACCAGTAAATCCGTTAATCGCAACTTCAGGTAAGAGCAGAGATCCTTCGTTAAGGATGGTGGTCTGGGAGGAATGGGGATGGGAGACATTAGCTAGTATCTTCACTAGATCACACCGCGGTAGTATTTTGAGTCTGATGTTTGCCATCTCAGGAGTGTGTCCATGGAGTGGAAGCAAGAGCAGAAGAGAGTAATGGGACTGATCCCCAAATGTTGGAGGAGCTATGAGCTGTGAAGAATGATCAGTTTAACCAGGAATCTTTAGCCTTGAAAAGGGCTATCTCAGAGAACTTTACAGTGTTTATTGAGAATAAATTTCACCCACAAAATATGCAGTAAATTCACTTTACAGTATATTCTGTGAAGCGCTTTGAGGGGTCTTGAAGACGTGATAAAGCGCTATATCAAATACAAGGATTATTATCATTAAGTAAACCTAGAATGATACTTTCTGATGCACAAATTTATCAGGATAAGAGGGCACAGGGTGAGGATGGTTTAGGGTAGGCAGCTGCCAAGAAGCATTTCATGGAATAGTGAAGGAATGCCAATTTGATGTGGATGACAAAGGCTACTCAATAGTTTGTTGAGCACTGCAAGAATAGTATCTCTGTAACATCTGCCTTCTTGTTAATCCACAGGCCCTTGTGTTTTATTGCATCACCATATTCAGGTAAGGAGAGTTTTGGCTTACATTTCAGCCTGCTATAGGGAAGCCCTGATGTTCATGCTGTATTTTGTTGCTATCGCTTTTGCAAACTCGCAGTGAAGAGAGTAGTCTTCGCCGAACAATCTACATAATCCCAATTCAATCTTGTGTATTGCAACCCGCTCTTTACATTAACAGGTGAGCAAAGCTACAACAAAAAATTGCATGTATGTGGTGGCTTTTATGTCGGAAGGATGTCCCAAGGCACCTGAGCTGGGGGTTGGATTCTGAAGAGGAGAGGTTTGTGCCTGTGGGGGGTGGGGGGGTGGTGACGGAGGGCATAGTTGAAGAGGAAGGTTTGACTATTTTACAGAAGATTGACACAAAATCACTCGGCTGCTTGTAAACTGTTGTCAAAGCTGTTTGGCAACTAAGGAGCAAACTTTTGCCCCATGTAAGTGGGACATCTTTGAACTCAAGTGTTCAGGTTAACCTGGGCAATATCTGATTTCAGGGTAGTCCTTTTTTTGTTTAAACAAATCTGTTCTAATGATTCTAATCATAGAATGCATTGGTAATTGTAGAGATAAGTGATAGGTGCTCAATGCTGGTAGGATTTATAGCAATAGACTATGATAAAGCAAATGATGTATTTTCAAGAAATTGTCCTGTTGTTTTCCATGTGTTTTAATAAAAGTTTTTCTTTTGTAGAAGCTCATGTGTCTTTTCTGCTGTTGTCAATATTCATAATGTGTCCACACCTGTGAAATGTCACCACGGTTATTGTTTGCATGTTACAGGTCTTTACATACATGAAAGAGTCTTTCAATCCGTTCTTCTCAGTGACTTGTATCCTATGCTGAATACGATATATAGCATGTTTTTTTCTACATATAATCAATTGGTGCTTATTGATAGGGTTTCATGTCTGGCAACTGGATTCAGAGCCTCTCCAGATTGCTGTGGAGATTCTCGCTCTGGTTTTATAGAGCGAGAATCTCCACAGCTATGCTGCTTATGAATGAAGCCGCTCTGTTGCCTCTAGATTTACTCACTGGATCATCTGTGTGAGAGAATGAACACCTGTATTCAACAACAAAAACAAATATTTGCTCCTGCTAACTCTTGTGGTACCAGCCTGGGCAAGCTCCAAGTAGAGCCCACCCATGCAAAGCTGCTAAGGGCTTACACTTTACCCACCCATTACAAGCTACCTTACACCAGAGACTGCGCTCATATAGAAAGCACTGTTGACAATTGTTATCTAGAGGTAGAGAAATGATGGGTAAGTACTTTGCACTTGAAAGCTGGAAATTCTTGAATCAATAAGGAGATAAAATTGATTTACTTAGATTTACATTTTATAGGCTTCTCAAGTAAAATAGTTTTAAAGCACTTTACAGAATGAAATTAATTAGGAATCAAGTGGCTCTTTGTAGCTGGTTCTCAGGAAAGAGAATAACTTGCGTTCCAACGCTTAAATGTTTCACCACAATCGTGAGGTACCCCAATATAAAGTAAATGACCCTTGTTTAAATATAACTTTTTTTATTTAATAACCCTTGCACTTTATGAAGCGCCTATAATGTCTAAACATCACAAAGCGCTTCACAGGTAATTGCCGTCAAGTGTAGTGACTGTATCTTTGTAGGCAAATATGGCAGCCATTTTGCGAACAACAAGATCCTGCAGCAGCTGTGAAGTGAATTGGAGCAAACTTCAGCTTAACTGCAATCTCTGTTCTGTTCTAAATTAGATATTAAACTAAGCTAGTACATCATAGATCCATCTCAATCCTCATTGATGTGTTTTTTAAAATCGGATTCGCCACATTCGTTTGACGTTAAAAGCGTCTTCCTCGGCCAATGCATTACTGATTGTCAAAAAGAGTAGTTTAACGCTGCTTTTTTAAATGGTTATAATTTATCAGTGGTAGTAACTTGCGTGTGGCAAATGCAAAACACTGGTGCCAGAGGTGCTTATCTAATGTTGACAGCTGCAATCATTTGACACGTAGTGATGAGTAGAAAAGTTCTTGTTACCAACCGAGTTTCAGATTTGATGTTTGAGTTTCATATTAACTGATTGAGAACTTCTCGTATTAAATGTAAGTGTATTTACTGATTATTGCACAGTCCACAAGCTCTTTAAGGAATATTAGAAACCGGAGGCCAATTGAACAAAAAGTAGAATGCACGGGGGAGCCCGACAATGCCATTTTCTAGGCTTTAGGTGTAACTTGTTAACTAAATCCCTACAGAGATTATTCTCATTGACTAGTTTTGATTATCATGGTTTTAAGTTGTGCGTACGTGGGTTTTCATGTTATTCGGAAGGCAAACTCCACCCTATCAAAGTGTTGGAAGATTCTTGCTGGAGCAGTTTTTTCCTGTGGTTTCCACTGTGCAGAACACACTGTTCTTGTTTGGGAGTCTGGGCTTGAATCTGGCTAATAATAGATTGAAAGTCTCTCTCTCTCTGCTGGATGTAATGAGTTACGGGAAGACTTAAACTTGTTCCTTGTAGACACAGCCGCTTGCACAACACCCCCCCCCCCCCCACACCTACCCCCAGATTATCACAGAAATTAGCAACGTCACGAACAATCTTACAGGAACTTCCGCGGTGAGTGGAAATATAAGGCTCGTGCAGCTTGGCATTTGCCAACTGTAACTTCTGCATTTGGCATTGAGGCAAGTTGGCAGGGAGGAGTGAGAGGGAGCTTTGCTCTGCGTTGGATCCATGATGTATCTCAACCGAATGTTGGTGTGGAAGAGTTAGAAAATGGCTCCATGCCCGTCACTGAAGCTCCTCATTTTGATGAGTACAAAAATTCACAAGTTTACACGTATTTTAAATCACCATGGTGCATCTTGTGACACATCATGATATTCCCGATGAATCTGACATTATATTTCCTTATTAGATACATTCAGCAAGTCTGCTTTATACTGAGGTGATGCGTTCCAGCTTTTCAGGGTTGGTGTTGGATGGCATGAGTTGCCTATTGTATTCGACTAGGTAGCCTTTGTTTGGGATGGGTTCGGGTTTCACCATCGTTGTTTCTGCTTGCTTCCTTGCCTTATACCTTCGTGCCGTGGGCTCCAAGAAGATTGAGACCGACGATAGGATGTAGCATCCGCCAGCCAGGTAAAAGGAGCAGTCATAGGACAGTGTGTAGTCATACAGCCAACCTAGGAGGTTTACAAGCAAACGTTAGTGACCAGGACTGACAACTTGCGGCTTCTTTCACTAGAACTGAGGTCTTCGAGGTTATCAAGGTTACGATACGGTAATGGTCAGGGGCTTATCCAGTTCTCTTTTGAATGGTTTCTATTGATTCAGCTTCACTCGTCACATTGTGAATGAGGTTCAATAGTTTTAATTTTCAGGAAAGGAAACCTAGGGCACAAAATTCCACCTGGTCTTAGCGGGTCTTCTATAGTTTTTGGGTGCGAGGGGGGTTGGGGGTGTGGACGTCCAGTTTCCAAATGAAGCCTGCCTGAATTTGAAGTATCCCCAATCCTGTGTGATCTTACATTGATCAGGTAAAATAGTCTTCCAGGCTAAGACTAGGTAGAATTTTGGGGCCTTGGATGGAGTTGATTACCTGCTGCTGGAGGCCCAGTCAGACAGCCAATACCAGCAAAGAACATGGAGAATCCCAAAGAGCTTCGCACCCTGGTCACCCCAACCAGGTCCACCTGCAAGGAGATAAACATGGGACCACATTAGTCTATGGTAGATGGATACCAGGGACATAGAGCCAGTAGCTATACTATTTATTTTGGACCCAGCAGCTCCACTGCCCTGTATTCCAGGTAGGAATTGTGCAATTTGCTAGCAAATTCATCAAAAGGGAAGACAATTCTTCCTGAAGCTGGCCTTTTGTCTTCTGAACCGTTGGTTGCATTTTTTGGAGCAGTTTCTTGGCCAAGGAAACTGTCCGAAAAAAAAAAAAGCTTTTGGGCAAATGCCACGTTTTTGATACCCAGCTAAACTGATGCCTTCTTTTGTGTTAAAGCCAGGCAGCGCCTTGCAAAGTAGCTTAAATAGAAGTAAAGTGAATGTTGCATTGTCAAATGCAGCAGCTAATCTGGGCTAGCAACGTCCTAGCATGAGGTGGGCGGCAGTGAAATGGGACGGTGGTCTTTACCAGAACAGGAAGCAGTAGAGCCATATATCCACCACAGAATACAGCAAACGACACGGCATAGACCATCAGTTGCCCGTACGTTATTGCCAGCGGAGCCAGCAGGTTGGACAGCCCGCACAGCAGAAGGTAGGCCTTGTGGTAATGGTACTTGTTGATGAAGTTTTGGTCAGCGATCCATCCTGACGCTAGCTGGGCCACCGTCTCGGTTATCCCTGTAAACACACAAGAGACACACAGTTAGAGGAGAAGATGATATTCCACTGTCCCTCAGCTGTTGATATAGTTTCATTGGGAGATATTTCACAAGAGTGCAAATTGGTTGTTTCTGTATAGCTTTTCGATTACACAGTCGACCCACTTCACAGGATATTCTGTGAAGCGCTTTGAGACAGTTGAACGATGTGATAAGGTTTGTGTACAATTACAAGCAACTTACCTGTGGAGTGTTTTGAGGTGTTCCAACATTATAGGTGCTATAATCAAATGCAAGGGTTACCGTTTACAAACCAGGAGAGGGATACAGTATTGGTCACAATGCCTTGCTAATAACAAGTTACTTAATTTATTTAAACTGAGTTAGTCCAAGTATGTTCATTATAAAAGACATGTTACATGCAACAGGAAATCTTTCCAAACACTGCTTTGGGAGAATGTGGAGCGACTGCCCCAGGAAGCTGTAGAGGCAGAATCCATCAGGATGTTTTAAATGGAGACAGTAGATACTTGAGAAGGAAAAGGCAAGGAAATGGGATTAAAAGATCTTTCAGGATTTCACGAACTGATGGAACAGACTCAACATATTATTCTCTTGTTCCTAGCTCTGTCACTAGATGGTGCTGGTCTGCTGATTAACCAGATGGCGCTATTTACAAAGCTAAATAAAATGAGTTTAAAATTGCTAGACGCTTCAACAACAACAACAAAATTACATTTGTATAGCGCCTTTCACTTCGGGAGGACGTCCCAAGGCTCTGGACAGACAGAGTTTCAGACCCGAGCTGAGGGTCGGGGTGGGGGAGGGTGGGGTGGAAGCAGGAAGATCGAAAGCATGGTCGAAGAGGAGGGTCTTGAGGTGGGTCTTGAAGATGGCGAGGGAGGGGGCGAGGCAGAGGGATTGCGGGATAGAATTCCAGCAGGTGGGGGACAGAGTGGCAGAAGACCTGTCGGCCAATAGTGGGGCGAGTGAGGCGGGGATGTGAAGCAGGCTGGAGCCCGCTGAGCAGAGGGAGCGAACAGGAAGGTAGAGGGTTAGGAGGTCGGAGAGGTAGGGGGGAGCAAGACCATGGAGGGCTTTGAAGGTGAGGACCAGGATCGTGAACTGTACCCTCTGTGTGATGGGAAGCCAGTGGAGTTGGGCGAGGATGGGGATAATAGGGTCACGGAGCCTGGTGCGGGAGAGGACACGGGCTGCAGAGTTCTGGATGATCTGCAGCCTATGGAGGGAGGAGTTGGGGAGCTTTGCATTGTCGAGCCTCGATGTAATGAAGGCGTGTATGAGGGTTTCTATGTTTAAACTGCTTTAAGTGCTGATCGTACTTAGAACTTTCTGAAATCAACAGGAGAGTCTCACCTTGTGGGTAATGCTGTAAACACACAAAGTGACATTTTTCCCAGTCTGTCGTTTTCATTTGACATTTGTCGCTACAATCCTGAACTTACCAATTAGGTAAAATTAGCCTGGCTTTAGCCTGAAGTGCCCTCAACAACAACAACTGTTGTGCGCAATTGTCTGCCACGTTTCACCCACAAAATATACAGTGAATTCACTTTGAAGTGCTTTGAGACGTCTCGAAGACGTGATAAGGAGCTATATCAAATTCACTTACATTTATATAGTACCATTCACACAGGGTAACATCTTATAGCACTTGGTAAGTTTCCAGAGTTTTCAGAATTATCTCTAGTGTAAATTATCACATTGCTGAAAAGCAAGATCCAACCCATCTTATGGCTTGATTTTGGAAGTAATTATGTTCTCTCTCTCCCTGACATTGGCTCAAATGTTTGGTCTAACCTTAGTTGAGGTCTCCAAGTGTCACATCTTTGTTTTTGTCATCCAGGACACAGATTGGTAATACTGTCATCATTCCCCTTCTTTCTCCCCAACTCCCAAACCCCACTAACCCAAGAGACACTGAGACCAATCCTATCATGACCCGATCTGGGTGTGGAGGGGAATAGCACCTGGGACCTTCTAAATCTGTGCAGGGTGAAATAAACTGTCACCCTTTGCTGTGCGTAAAACTGGCTGCCGGGGTTTGCTCACCAAATACACAGTCAATCCATTTTACAATACATTATGTGAAGCACTTTGAGATGTCCTGACGATGTGATAAGGCGCTATAGCAAATGCAAGGATTATTATTGCTATTATTATTGGCCTTGGAAAGGAACCAAAATCGCAGGGGGTAAACAGTCTGTATGCCACCCACGGTCAGAGAAGAACATTGCTACGACGTTTCATTTCACAGTTGCCTGGTGCTGAAAACCTCGTGCTGAGTCCCTCATGAATTACTGTAATGGGTTTGATCACTTGGCGTCCTTCCCGGAGGCTCTGGCTCGCTAGGACTGTCTTATTCGCATGGAACTTGTCTCGTGTCCAAGACTCCAAAATAGCCAGGCTCAGCGATTTCAGCTTGGCTGGGAGTCCAATTCAATAGAGAGGCTCGGGTCCACACAGTGCCAACCCTCCTTGAGAACAGCACTTTGAGAGTTGGCAGCAATGGGCCGGGTGTAACTGTATCCAGGGACAAGAGCACAGCCTCTCTCAAAATGTGTAGTGCGATAGCGATTGACAACAGAGAACCTAGCTTTCTATTCATAAACTGCAACAGAGTAAATGGTCATTATGTATAATTGGCACTCTTGGTTCCTTCCCCATGTTAAACTGGCTGCTATTATATCCCATTTCTCCCACCCCTCCCCTCACTCCTGCCTTACAAGGAGTTGGTTTTGAGAGCGACGAAGCTGCAACCTTAATTAATGACATGAAAAGGTAGAGAAACTAGAAAGTCTGTCTGATTCATTGAGGCATCTCTCCACCAACACTGGGAAACCAACTCTCTTTCATTAACCTCTCTCCCATCCAGTCCATCTCCTTGGAAGTTCCCAAAGAGATCACCGGAATCCCATAGTCAATCAAGCAAAAACGTCCACTCCCACATCTCTACTATTTGGGAGCATTTTTGTGTCTTAGTTGTGAATTCCAGATCCATATCGGAAATTTGAGCTCATATTTTAGCCTGACTGACCCTCCAACGCAGTAGTAGGGAACACTGTTCTCACAGGTGCTGTACTTCAGACCTTTAAACAAAGGAAAAGAGAAGGGAGTTTCTTTCTCCCGATATCCTGGCCAACAATCCTCCAGATAAAATGGCCATTCACTTCACAACTATTTGCCTCCCATAGAATATTTGTGCCCGTCTCAATCTGAGCCTGTCTCTATATACGTTCCCAACCAGATATTTATCCAGTTCTTTATTGAAGGAGTTAATCGATTACAGCACAGACTGCTTTTGTTAGGAGTCTGTTCCATATAATCACTTACATGAGCTCTTCATTCCAAAGTGAATCCCTTAGGAATTCAATTCCTGGAATATAAACCATAATTCTAGTCAAAAGACATTATTTACAATTACAAGCTGGGTGAACGTGATTACAATTTTGTAGTTGATCACTGAGCCCAATTTTTTTAAAGTTTTATTTATGAGTTTCATACTGGTTAAGGATAGTAACATCAAATCTATTCCAACATTTTATCAGATTGTGGCAGATCTATTCATCCCTTTTTTCCATACCCATAAACCCCTTTCTTCCCAAGTCTCCATCTATCTATCTATCTCCTTTTTAAACCTGCCATTAAGAAGGAATGGGAGTCATGCAGTTGGGATTAATTGCAGTGCTTGGGTGTACATATAGGAACTTTGCTCAAATCTACTTCTGGAGTGGAGTGGAGTTCTCACTGATCTGCAGGCCTTCTAATGAGATTTATTATTTAGAATTTTAGACCCTATTATTTACGTACTTCAGTACAGAAGAGCGCCCTGTTCTGCACAAGTGTCTTGTCCTAGAGGGACATCCATATAGACTTACCAGTGATCGGGGAGAAAACATTGGACAGTCATTAGGAGCAGAAACACTGGCTGATAATAACCCAAGGGCAGCTAGGGTCAATTACATCACATCAGCTACTACAAGCAGTGCACGGTGTTGGGATTGGAACCTTCGAGATACACACAGTCTAGCACTGGGGCCTTTGTCTCTGGGCCATTGAGAGGTAGGAGGAATATAAAAGAAAGAGATTTAATAAACAGCGGAGACTGGAACTACCTCAACCATGGCTCACCTGCCACAGAAATGATGAAGGACGCATCCATGGCGTTGATGCCCAGGGTCTTGGCCCTTGCTGTCAGGTGAAAGTAAGGAATGAAGTAGGCCAGTTGGCTGAACACCACTGAGAAGGTGTATATACAAAAGAAAGGGTCTTTGAGCAGCGAGAAATCCAGCAGTTTCTCCGTGGGTGGATGTTTCTGGCTTTCCCCCTCACTGCTCACCAACTCAACAGTCTCATTCTGAGCTGCTTTGTAAGTTACTTTCTCCCAGAAATGACTGTCATCGAGCACAGCGTTGGACTCCATTCCTGCTTTGGTCTTGCAGTCATTCACTTTGTCCTCCATCCCAATGTGGCTGTTCACCGTGAGTATACAGTCCTCCGAATGGTTCTCGAAAGCAACTGGTCTCATCAACCCATTCTGGCAGTACCCTCCATGTGCATTTGTCAAGCACTGCACATTGGTGGTCATCGGCTGGTTTTCACGGAGATAGATTGGCCTCAGTAACATACCAGTTGCTATTAGATTCAACATGATGCCACCCAGGATAAGCAAAGCACCTGCGGATTAAAAACACAAAAAACACACATTCTTGAGTCATCATTTCTCTGTGTTTCAATATCAGCGAGCATCCACAAAAGGGATTGAAAATCGTCTTACAAATTAAGGCTGCTTCAAAATATAGGTATTATATATAAGAACAGGAGTAGGCCATTCAGCCCCTCAAGCCTGTTCTGCCATTCTATAAGATCATGGCTGATCTGTACCATAACTCCAATTACCCATCTTTGCTCCGTATCTTTTGATGCCCTGACCTAGCATTCATCCACATCCGTCTTGAAAATGTGAATGGATCCAGCCATAATCCACAGCCTTTTGGAGGAGGGAGAGAGTTCCAGATTTCCACCACCCTTTGGCTGAAAAACTGCCCCTGATTTCACTCTAAATGGCTTATTCCAAAAATCTAGGCAATCTTAAATGTTATAACTGTGCTCTTAAGGCTAAGACTGAGACAATTTGTCACCCCGATAGGGATCTTATTTTGAAAAAGTAAAAACATTCCTTGACTGTGTGAACAGGAGAGCCCGACAAGGTCAGAGTAGCAGGCGAGGTCTGCAGTTTGAGCGTGTTAAGGAATGACCTAAGGGCTTCAGGGGACAGATAAAGTCCTTCTGTTCAAGGCCAGTACTTTTTAGTGCACAATAAAGTACTTAGTTTCATTAATCATTCCCTCAAAAGCAGCATTTGTGCAATGAAAGGGTTTTAAAATGCATTTATTCCGATTCTCTCTCTCTCCCCGCCCCCTTCCATTTTTTGTCCTTCTCCCGAGGAAGGGGGTGTGTAGGTCAATGGAGCCCTCTAAATATTTTATCCAACATTAACCCCTCCAAAAAATCCACCTAATTATAGTAGGGTCTCTTAGCTTTTTACTAAACAAAAAGTCAGATTAATTTCTCTTCCGCTAATTAGCAGTCAAAAGCCAGAAGTCCCGATGGCCTTGTTGGGGAACAGATCATTCCAGATTCTCACCGCCTTCTGGGTGAGGAAACGTTTCCGCAATTCTCTACACCTAATAATCAATTCGTAGACCATCTTAATTGTAATTGTAACGCGATATCACCTTGTTTTGAACCCCTCCCACCCAAGGGAAGTCACCCCATCTCCCACCAAATTGAGCCCAAGGTGTTTTTAAAGGTTTGCGTTTCTGCCGCTCAGAGATGCAGTGTCTCACCTTGCCAGTCATACTCCTCCAATAACAGCTGTGTGAAAGGGGCAAGTGCAAAGGTGAGGCCCATTCCAGATCGAGCTATAGCGTAGGCTGTGGCAAGTCTTTTCTTGAAGTACTTTGCCTGCATCACGGTAGCGGCTTGGTACAGAAATGCGAAGCCTACTCCTGAAGTCAAAGTGAAAAGAAATAATAATCACAACCCTTGCATTTGGTGTATCACTGTTGATGTCGCTTCACAGGAATGAACCACTGCTCGTGCTAAAACCAAAGTATTATTTTTCATAATTGGGTCGCTCAGTCCAATTTAGCCACTCAATTTGGTCGAACTCAAACTCATTTCTTTAGCATTCCTCATGTTATGTGCATGATTTGACAGCCTCTGTAAAATCTTGCGCAACGTTGAGCTGAATTGACTAAAATGTGCCCCACTTTAATCTCACAACACTTCTGGATTCAATCATAGATTTACTGGGAAAACAACGTTCCAGTAAAGGCTAATTGTGGAAAATCACTAAATCCACCAGATAATTGGGAAGGATGAAAGGGCAAGAAAAGCACCACTGTTAGAAAACTTTGTGAAGATTTTAAAGTACATAGGGTTCTTTTTTTATCAATGGATTGACATTTATTTTATTAATATGGTAATAATAGGCAGGATTGTTGCTGCTCTTTTATACACGCAGGAAAACTCTATCCGTTGATCAGAACAATCAGGCACAAATGCTTTGGTTTGAATCCGGGCCAGACATTGTTCACCCAGCAGACAGAGCTTTTCTATTGTCATGTTGGCAGCTAATATTGCGTTGTGTTGTGAAATGAGTTTGCACTTTATAGGTAACACAACTGCAGGCTCCTTAATGTCTATCTGAATACATTATGGAGATCTTCAATTTAATATCTCATCTGAAGGACAGTACCACTGACAATACAACAACAACTTGCAATTATATAGCATCCTTCACGTGGGGTAGCGTCTCGGACCCCTTACAGCATCTTCCAGTTCTGCACTGGAGAGTCTGCGTAGACTGTGAGCTCAAAGTCCAAATATGGGAACTCGAACCAACAATCCAGATGCGAGAGAGCTCCCAATTAGTGCATCTGGTTACGTGATGAGATCCTTCTTGCGTTCCTTCAACAAGGTCTAAATTTCTTGACTCAAACCCACTGCCATTTCTGGTTATGTTGGCAGAGGAATGCCCAAAGATAATAGATCAATCACATTTGCGAATTGGAGAGGGTGACAAACATGAACGATGTCTCTGTTATTAATGGAAGAACCGCTGTCTCTTACCAACTACGACACCAAGAGAGACGTAAAGGAAGATGATCCCAGTGGCGAAGATGCTCATGAGAAACCCAGCAGATACCAGGACAGCCCCAAGGATTGAGGCCCATCGGTCTCCCAGCTTTCCACAGGCAACAGAGGCAAGAGGACCTGGAGAAGGCAAAGAAACCCATTGTTGTTTGGCAAAACAAAACTCCTCTCAATGTTAATTGGATCTTTATGAAATAGATATGGGAAATCTCAAACCAACTCCACGTGTGTAGTGCAAAAGTGGTGACCTCACCACTCTCAACTCTACTCTAATTCCTGCCTCTCAACCACTTCCCATCCCTGTCCACATCCCTTTCTTTACCTGCAGACAGTCGTAGACTGGACATGATGGACCCCATCCAGCTGATCTGCTCTGAGGAGCCCCCAAAGACTTCTTGAAAAGCCACAAAGAAAATCCCAAAGGTTTTGAGGGTTCCCATCACCAGCACATTGACCTGTAAGAAGTGAAGAATAAGGAGTTACTGGAAAGAAATGAACTGGGATGAGAGTACAGTCATTGGTTTCAATTTAGGCACAATGCTTTGCTCTTACTGTTGAGTTTCAGATGTTGTTGGGGGGGGGGGGAATGTCTCCCTCCAGCAATTCTGAGGTCAGTCAATGTATTCATTTATAATAAAGTCACTTTTCAATCCATCGGTGATTGATTAACACAATAAAAAAAATCTGAATTTTCACTCTATAGAATCATTAAAAAAAGACACTTTTTAAAGATTCATTTGGCTTTGCTAAGTGCCAGCTTGTGTCGGGCTGTGCGGGATCTGGTTAGCAGATTTTCCTAATAAAATCTTTTTTAAAGGTTTGTCCCAGTTTCTGTCAGATTAAAAAATGTTGTCCTGCTTTCACACAAAAAAATACATTTCAGGAGCTGGGGTTTAAAGTGCTCCGTCCACTCCCGGTAGTGTCAGTCAGTCACTGTGTGGGGTGACCGCTGGTCTAGTTCATTCAGTGAATCTTTCCTCTTAAATAACTAAAAAGCCATTTTAAATTATAAGACGCACTACATTGTAAATGTACCATATTGTTATGTCTCTGAGGAGCACTCATTCCTGAATCCTTACCAGAAAGAAATGCAGCACGATCATCCATCCCCACCCTCCATCGGGTGGATCGACATACCTCCGCGCCTTCTCCTTGCCGGATCTCTTCGTCTCCTTGGTTTGCTCCATGTTCCCCGAGGGCCGAGACACAGCCAGAGCCAATTGGTGCTTTTCTGTAGCTCTGGGATTAATTTGGGAAATTTCTCCGATTTGAAGCAAAGTGAAAAAATATGGCATATAACAAAACCGCGGGACTGCCTTGTGTTGTTGGCCTTTTATCATCTGGTGTTAACTGGCACATACACACACACACACACATACACACACAACATACAACTAGACCCATTTCCCTCTGCGAGTGCAGTGCCAAGGAACTTTAAAAAGAACCCACATTTTAATAGCGCTTGACTCATAGAAATGTCAGAACACATCACAGGTAATTTACAATGTGTGGCTGAAGTGCAGTGACTGATCTTGGTATTTAACATAAGAAATAATAATCCTTGTATTTCATATGGTCCTTTCACATTGGAACAACATCTCGAAGCGCTTGATAAGATCTACTGTAAAGTGCAGTGACTGTATTTTGTAGATAAAAGCTGCAGCCAATTTGCACACATCAGGGTCCTCCTAAACAGTCATGGAGTGCATCTCCTATTTTGTGGAAGGATTGTTGGCCAGGACACCAGGAGAGAGAGACTCCCTTCTCTTTTTGAATAGAGCCATTGAATAAGCAGTCTTTAACGTCTACCTGAACAGGCAGAAGGGAGCTCAGTTTAATGTCTCATTCAAAGGACAGCACACTCAACAATGCAGAACCCGACTCAGAGAACGTGCAACCAACTAAACCAGGCTGATACTTTACTGGTCTGTATGTGGGTCCTACTCCCAAGAAGACATCGAATAAATATTATTATTGTTATAATATCTAGAGTTCTGATTGAGCTTCACAAAAAAAAACTTTGGGGTCTTTTGGATTTGTGAATACCAAGTGTGGGGCCGACTTTGTATTTAATAATAATAATCCTTGCATTTGATATGGCGCCTTATCACGTCATTGAGATGTCTCAAAGAGCATCACAGAATGTACTGTAAAGTGAATTGACTGTATATTTTGGGGACGAAACGCGGCAGCCAATTGCACACAGCAGCGTCCCCACAAACAGTGGTGGATTGAGCGACCAAATTCTACAATTTTTTTAAAGGGAATATTATCCCCCCGAAAGTGAACCGCGAATTGATTAACAACCAGTATTTAAACCACAGTGAAAAATGTGTCCACCTGCGCATTGTCAATCTCTCCCATATTCCTGCAAAGTTCAATCAGATGCCTCATCGTTACTTCTTAGCCAAAATAAATAAGCCTAGCTCCCTCGGAATTTACTTGACTTAAATTGCTTACATTGGGGATCCTCTTGGTTGCTCAGCGAGTGCTGTGTATTTTCCAAGCCAATCCTGTCCCTTCTACGATAAGTGGTTAATCTTGTGAGTAGGCGTCACTGCATCGGAGTTGTTATGTACTGGATCAAAGAGCTCCCAGCTTTGTTACTTCTCAACAAAGGAACACCAACGTCATTTGGTGAAGACATAGATTGAAACAGTGAATTTCTCCGCAAATCGCCTGCCGGAATCAATGTTCTTATCAGTATATAGTTTGGGACACGACATGTCAAGCCACCGCCAGGATGGTGAAAAGCAAACTAAATGTACCTTGATCTTCTTTCAACTTATAGCAAATTCTTGTGTTCTTAATTGGCAAAATTGCCTAAAAGCCACACAATTCTCCTTCTGCTGGAACAAACGATTGGGGAATATTGAATGCCTCTGCATGAATGAAAGCGGCCAATGACAACTTGCATTGATGTAGCGCCCCTCACGCAGGGTAATGTCCCAGAGCGCTTGATTGCTAGCCAACACTGTTGTCTGTTATTTACCATGTGCAAACTGTATGTAAACCACAGGTAAATGCAGGTGCACAGAGGATTTACAGGGACCATTAATTGTTTAATTCCTTTGTTTTATATTTAATAAAAATATAGAATTAATAAAATGCACACACATTTATACGTGACACGCAATAGACCTCACGATCTTTTCACAAGACCTGTTCTTATCTCCTCCTGCCAGAAACCCCCCCACCCACTACACCCAAAGCAATTGGGTCTTGGGCGTGGTGTATGGGGTGCAATGCTCCACCTAAATTCTGTACAAATTAAAAGTTCTGTTGTGTCTCACTGGGTGATTCCGGCAACCATAAGTCACGGCACAGAAAGCTACCTGTCTGCAGCAGTAATATTGCGGGGTGGGGGGGTCGACATGATCGCTTTACTGTCCAGGGATTGGAGTGTGCTGCATTGTCAGAGGTTCCGTCCTTCAGTTGAGATGTTAAACTGTTGCCCCCGCCTGCCTGTTCAGATGGCCCCCAATGAATGATTACTGTAAGGCCATTCAGAATAAAGTGCCCTGGCCAACAATGCCCCTGCCAAAATTTGGTTGTTCATTTCAAGGCTGCCTATTGAAAGATATATGTTTAGTCTATACTGCGGTTTAGAATTGTTTCCCCCCCTATGAGTTTGAGACAATGATATTGAATTACTTGAGAGCACAATGGAGAGGTCAAAGCCATGATACTTGCTATGTGGATTACCGCAGTATCTGGGTAAGGAAGTGGAGTTTAGCTTGTCTCCAGCCTTCAGGTCCAAATGACTTCATTAAAATCTCATCTCAATTTTTTCTTCTCCAAGGTAAGTACAGTATTCCCAGCTTCTGCAATCTCATAGCTGGGTGTCATTCCCTTGTTGGGTATTGGCTTTAGAGCTGTGGTCTCTCTCAGGGTTGGATGGGACATTCAACCCCTCGACTAGAACATTGCTCTCCAAGTCATTGATCACCTGGTTGCAATTCCCACAGGCTTTCCTCTGTGCAGGTACCCGCCAGTGTGCAGTGGCCTCCCTGATTAGATTTTACTCACCTGCTGTACCTCTACGAGACTTGATACGTTTGGGAGTTTAATCAAAGCTTCTCGACTTGCCGTCCTTTTGCACATTATTTTTCATGCTCCAGATAAGACAAGGCAACATGGGACCTCAGACCTCGGAGAGGGACACCGACCCCAGACCTCTTACACCTGCACAACAAGATAAACAAGGTGAGCAGTGTGCAGGGAGAGTGCCTTCCATTTTGAAGGGTGGGATACCCTCTTGCCTTTTATGAAAAGGCTTCTGTTCTTGGCTTGGCTTAGCAGCATTCTCACCTCTGAGTTGGAAGTTTGTGGTCTTCATCTTACAGGCTAGGCCGACAGTCCAGCACAATATGGGGAGGTGGGAGGATGTGGAGTTCTCCCTGGGATTTCAGTTTGCGTTTGTAAGTGCAACAAATTGTATTTATAGAGTGCCCTTGACACAGGACGCTCTCTCGGAGCGCTTAAGGAAGAAGATGAGGGCATTTAAAGAAGAAACAATACAATACAAAATGTGTATAGCACCTTTCACATCAGGAGGACGTGAAACAGGAAGAAAGCAGATTTATATTGTTATCATTAAGTATCATTTGGAAGCCTAATCCTGAATGTGTCAGAGGTCCATGGTCCTTGAGAGTTCAATTGAAAGATTACAATGAGGAGGAGGTCAGGAATATCACAGCACTTTTTGGTAATGTTTTGCAAGACCGTTGCTTTTCACAACAAAAAGGTGTTCAGTGGTTTCTTTGTGCCTTTGTGTGTGTCAACATACTGGGTGATGTGGTACTGAACCACCTGGAGACTGGGAAGCTCCAGGTTTGATCGCTGATATGTGTTTAGATAATAATAATAATAATCCTTGCATTTGATATCTCAACCAAAAGAATTTGGGACCTCAACTGTTCTAGGACCACTTGCCCAATCAGACAGTATGTTTTTGGAGATGAATGTTTCTGTGGTTTGTCACAAGTCTAAAATTGGAAATTTGTTTTTCAGCCTCTGGTCTTCCAACATATTGTAGGAACAAGCTTAGTCTTAAGACCATTTTGCCCTTTAACCTATTTGATCTTATCCCAAATACTGTACATACTCTACTCTCATCCTGTGACACCATTGAGTTGTTCCTTGAATGAGTTCCAGTGTCCTGACCCCAATATGACTCCTTCTACAACCATAATCAGAAACCTTTATATATCCTTCAAATGCCAGGGAACTGAGAGCTTGTTTGCATGCCTAACTATACACCAAGGATTGTGAAGACGGTTAAAACACAATAGAATTGACTGTAAGTTGTTATTGGAGTGAAGCTCAGCAATAAGTGAAAGAAAGTTGAGTCCAAACACAAACCGCTCCATCTAGTAGTGAAGATGAATAAATTACCACAAGATCCTATTCCAGGTCTCTTACTATCCAAATCTATCAAATTTAGTGATGATGAAATCAAGTTACGTTGGGAATTGACTATTACAAGAGAGATACCGAGCATTCAAGAAGATTTGACCAATTCACTAGATAATAATAAACAACAATGCTTGCATTTTATAGATCATCTATAATTGTGAAACTTTTCAAGGGGCTTTCTGCCAAGTGTAGTGACTGTATATTTGTAGGCATTACACTTGGCTGCAGGCACAGTGGTGCCCCACAAACTGCCAATGAAGTGAATGAACAATTCATCTGAAGAATTACTGGCAACAATATTAACAGGCCTGAAACAAGACTGAAGATTGGGGAACTGCTGGAGTCTAACCAGCCAAGCATGGAGTCCATTCTGTACTGAGGTATTCCCCAGAGACCTAGTTCTGGGTCCAGGCGAACCCAAGTCAATCAGCCTTGCACAGCAAAGACAGCACCATTCTAATGTAAATACAAAATGCAAATGGGTAAAATCAGTGGTAACATTTGTGCCCATTAGCAGATGTGGAGTAGGAAAGGGATTTGAACGTGATCATTGATTAGCTGACGTAGATTTCCAACCAACACAAAGTGACTGTTAACAAAACTCTTAAAATATTAGTTTGGACAGGTTAAAACAGCAGGCTATTTGACTTGGATATGAGCACAGAAACTGAGGACATGGGTTTAACATTAACAAGCCTGAAGCAAGACTGGTGATTAGAACGAATTGTTTTTCCCAAAACGCAAGGTATATGGCCCAACTGCTTTAGCAAAAGCGTTGACAATGTGTTGATTAACTCCTTCAGATTGAGGATCTGCTTTGAGCAGATCCTTTGGGAGTGAGGTAAAGGCTGGATTTTAATATAAGGGTTCAGGTAGTTTATATATAGAACAACAGAGAAATGTGCGATTATTCATTTTCTAAAAGCATTGAATGCATTCATTACCTTCAATATTTTTGTTAATTTTTTTACTGACGGAAGCAACTGTATCTTATGGAGTCAGTCCTCACCGCTTGTGTATCTAACCTCGGGGAGCACACACATTGCGAGCACACACATCGTGACATCGGACAAGGACACACATGGCGCCTCTTTATTGGAGGCTCATTACCCTAAAACGTGGGGAGTTACATTTCCATCTCTGTACCCCAGACTGTCTGCTCAGAGAGTGAGTGGGCTTGACACGGGAAGGAATTGGCTGTGATTCCACAAACTCCCTTTCCTTCTGCTTCCAAGCTACGAGAATCATCATCAATCTCTGACAAGGATGTGGCTGAGAAGCAATCTGACAAAAGCATGACTCAAAGTGTCTGGACCCCAGCCTTATGTCTCACTGGTATCTGTACTCAGCACTCCAGGCACAGCCTGATCAGACCATGGTATTTTGCCCATAAAGTACACTGTCACTGCACTTTACAGTATATCCTGTGCTTTGCGATGTCTCACAGACATGATAAGGCGCCATATCAAATGAAAGGATTATTATTATGACTGTTCTGGATTTGTTTCTTTGACATGATCTTGAATTCTTTTCAGTAATCCAACATTTTTGCCTGTCAGATTTCGGCTTCCATCGGTGGTCACATTCACCAATTTTTTCCACTCCACTCCTAATTTTAAGATACACTTATTTACTGCCTCCAGAAAGTCTTCTCCAGTTGTCCTATCTTTCATTGACTTAATTGATGCCAATTCTTCTGTGTGAGCTCAAAATGTTTGGTGATACCTCGAATAAAAATTATCAACTAGTCTTTGACATCACAACTCTCATCGAGTGCCAGTGAAAAACATGCAAAATTGCTTACTTTATTTTTTAACTGCAGATAATATTATTATTATTATTTAACTGCGGATACAGGTTCTCAGGGATATCCTCGACATATCTCACAATAGTTTGCCTTGACAAGCTCGATCTGTTTTTTCTTGTTTTGGCATAAAATCGAGGCAGAGTCAACCATACACTCCTTTATAAATTCTCCTTCAGAAAACGGTTTGCTGTTCTTGGCGATTTTGTGTGCAATCACGTATCTCGCTCTTGTAATCTCGTCCTGGCTCAAAATTGTTTTGTGAAAATGCTTTGCTCTTTTTGCATTCGAACAACCATCTCATCAGCTTTCTTTCCTTTTTCTTCGGCAAAAACGTTCTTATATTTGCAAGTGTGTTTGCTCCCAAAATGGGGATTCAAGTTGTAGTCTTTGAGCACTTCCACACCTCTTTTGCAAATTAAGCGCAGCTTTTCCACCCACAGTGGCAAAAAAAATTAGAAATCCATTCTTTGTGGAATATTCAACCATCAGCGTCCACTTTCCGCTTCTTTGGTAAAATCATTTCGAATTAACATTCACGGTTTTTATGGGTGACGTAAACACCAAATTGGCGCACAAAAAGTACAAATGAGTAATAAACGGATAAATCACAGTAACGCCCTCTTCGGTGAAAAGTATTAATGGCGATTTGTTTTGAAAAGTTTTGTACGCTCTGTAAGCAATTCGTTCATCTTCTTTCAGAGCACCGAGATGGACTTTACGCGGTAAGGCTTTACGCTGCTCGTGCCGTGGCTGACACTGTGAGTCAGCTCCGGTTGCCGCGCGTGTTTGAAAATTTGCCGATCCGTAAATTTCTGACGTCAACCTGATTCAACACGCAAGGGAGTGAGCGCACAACTAAACCGTGTGATTGGCTGATGTTCCCGGTCTGATTGAAATACGAAAGTCGTGGAGAAAAAAACGAACAACTTTAGCCATTAAACATCGACACTGCGACAAAAGTAAGAAACGTAAAGGGACTCATTTAAAACTGATCCTTTCTGAGACTGAACGAACTATAATTTTTTCTATTGCTGGACACAATGACGGGCTGGATACAGCCCACAGGCCATATTTTGCCCACTCCTGCCCTCCGCTGTACCTTACAATCAGTGCCTTGCGATTATCCACACTGAACTTTATTTGTCAGTGATCAGCCCAGGTGTGTGTGTGTATATATATACACACATATATATATATATATGCACACATATATTTAATATATATACACACACACATAATATATATACACACACATAATATACACACACACATATATATAATATGTATACACACATAAATATATATATACATAAATATAATATATACATACGCGCATATATAATATATATACACATATTTATAATATATACACATATTATACACACATATATAATATATACACATATTATATACACACATATATAATATATACACATATTATATACACACATATATAATATATATACACACACACATATATATACACACGTGGGCTGATCACTGACAAAGTTCAGTAGTAATATATATATATATATGTGTCAGCCACTCTTTCGAGGATTTTGGATTACTCAATTCCATGATTTCCCCCCAAATTGGCGTCACCTGGAAATTGAGATGCCACCCACTGAGCCTCTCTGGGCAGGTACCCCTACACTGGGCAGGAGTGGGCACAGCACCTCGCCCTGAGGGGCAGGTCCATGACCAACCTGCCCTCAGTGTGCCAACACAAGTCTGAGCTCAACGAGAGAGAGCAACAAAAAACCGAAATAATAACGTTTTTATTTGCCTCGCGCAGTGCGCTGCTAACACCGTTTCTAAACATACAGAGTATATATATTTTTATGAACCCCCCCACCCCCCCCCCCACACACACACACACCCCACACACACACCACCCCCACCACACACCCCCCCCCACACACACACACACCCCCACACACACACCACCCCCCCCCCCACACACACACCACCCCCCCCACACACACACCACCCCCCCCCACACACCCCCCCCCCCACACACACACCACCCCCCCCCCCCCACACACACACACCCCCACACACACACACCCCCCCCCACACACCCCCCCCCCCACACACACACCACCCCCCCCCCCACACCCCCCCCACACACACACCACCCCCCACCCCCCCCCCCCCACACACACACACCACCCCCCCCATACCCCCCCCCACACACACACCACCCCCCCCATACCCCCCCCACACACACACCACCCCCCCACACACACCACCCCCACCCCCCCCATACCCCCACACACACACACCGCCCCCATACCCCCCCCCACACACACACCCCCACCCCCCCACACACACAGCCCCCCCCACACACACACCACCCCCCCACACCCCCCCCCCACACACACCCCCACCCCCCCATACCCCCCCCCCACACATACCACCCCCCGATTTAATGTGCAAAAATCTCATTTGCACACAACACCATTCCACTGTCCGAGCGAAAGAAAATCGACCCCTTTAAGTTCTCACTCTGTTCCAATTCCCTCGCATTAAAATTACTGTATTCTTGTCAATTCTTCCACGGATTTGAGCGGAGGGGGGAGTGGGGAGTACACAACACTAACTGATCAACACTGACACACAGACTGAGTTAGGATGTTTCCCATACAATTCACACACACAAATCTGACACTGGAGATGTGAAGCTCTGGAGACTGTTTGGCAGTGGGGTTTGTTCATGGCAATGGAAGTTTCTTCCCAACTTTTTCCCAACAGTTCCCAAATCCTGTCTCCCACCGCTCAGTCCCATTCAAGCCTCAACAAGTCGTGACTGCACAGATGTATCTCACAGCAGAGTATACCGTTCTTTTTAAAAAAAACACACCTGACCAACCTTGTTCAATGCAAATCCTTCTCACACGCTGAGCACTGCAGTTCAGTTCACAAGAGAAGAGAGGCTTTGCAGCAAAAACATAGCCCTCACAGCTGCCATGTGACTGACAGGCAGAAACCGACTGTAAAAAAAACTTATGCATAAATTTAATCTGGGATCCAAATGAGCTAAACCACTGCTAATGTGATTGCTCCATCTGCAGAGCTGACAGAGTGGCCCAGAGACCTCAGCACTCAGTAAACGTTTCCTAGAATCCACTACATACATTGAACCCTTCACCCATGTACCAGGGAGTGCCTCAATCCTCGTCAGTAACCAAACCCAGACTTCTCCTTCACCTTTGCTTCTCCAGAAAAACGATTCTGAGTAAATAAATAAATGCCCTTTTCGATGGCCGGTCCCTATCCTAATGATAATAATAATCCTTGCGTTAGATACACAACAACAGCTTGGGTTTATATAGCGTCTTTCACTGCGGGCAGCGTCCCGGAGTGCTTGACAGAGGTGGAGTCTGATTGCGAGCGAGGGGAAAAGAAAGGGAGGGAGGGGATGGTGGAGTGGGGGGTAAGCCAATCAGCCAGGTAAGGAGGTGCGAGGGCACGAGAGATTTGAAAACAATGGCATGTCGTTGAGATGTCTCAAAGCACTTCACAAAATACACTGTAAAATGAATTGACTGTATTTTGTGAGTGAAACACTGCAGCCAATTGCACACAGCAGTGTCCCATAAACAGCCGCGGATTGAGTGACTACATTTTTTTGGGATAGATTATTACTCCCGGAAAGCGATCCATCAGTCGACTGACAGCCAGATTCCTACTTACTACCGTGTAAACAGAGAGCAAGGAAACTAGCCTGAGGTTTTGCCCGACCCAGGAATTGAACCCAGGTCCTCTCGTTTGCGAGGCAAGTGTTCTAACCGCTACGCAACAGGACTCCGGTTATGCTTCAGTCTCGGATGTCACTGAGCTTTAGTTCTTCGCAGCAAGTCACCAGGCAGTGAGGCGCACCTGTTACTACAGCTCACTCCACACCAAGGCGTAAACAAAACCAATTTACCTGCTTATCTCTGGACTCAGACGGAGAGGCTGCAGCGCAGAGAATGTGTACACGACCGGGGAGACATCAGTCCTCTATCTTAAGGTAGTCATTGTCTTGTAGACAAACGAGGCAGGTTTCTATATTCGACACATCACAAAGTGAATGAATGGTTCATTGATTTGGGGAGATTGTTGGTCAGGACACCAGGAGAGAAAAACTCCCTTCTCTTTTCTCTCCCATTCTCAACCTCCAGCTCAGGTCGAAATCCTGGACTGTCCAGCCCTACAAATGTAATTTGTTGTTGTTGATTTCCAGCAGCATCACAGAACCTTTAATGAGCACCAGAGGATGGTATATACGAGACCAGCTATTTCACACGTATTTATGCTCCAACAATATCATATAATATATATATATATCATGCTCACCCACAAAAAAGTCACTGTACTTTACAGTAAATCCCGTGAAGCACTTTGGGTCATCCGTCTGATGTAAAAGGTGGTGTACCAAATATAAAGATGATTATTATTATTGTTATTATAAAGCTCCAAGTGAAATGGCTTCATCACAGATTAGAGATCAGAGCCCTCACTGGGTTCGAATTCACACTTTAACTCCTCTCAACATTCTCCGAAACAGACTGTCCTGCAGGCGACAGAAAATGTAACCCCAGGGTAATACATTAGGTTCAGCAGCTAACAAGTCGGGGTGTTGGGGGGAGGGCACAGGTTCAGGGGTGCTATGAGCAACATTAACACAGAGATCAAGTGTTGCTTTGCGCAGAGAGGAATCAACAGCTGGAGTTAACAGGGAGGGTGGTCGAGACCAGTTACAATGGGAGACATCCGAGAAACAGCTCAATGCTTTTCTGGGAGGACAATGGGGTGAGTATTGTGGAAAACGAGATTGAATAGGTTAAATAAAGGTTCATCTGAGCCTCCCTCTCTCTCTCTCTGGTGATTGTGTTTGTGTCAGCATGAGATGTGTTTGGGTTTAAACGAGCACAAATCACACTCAAACCCCTTGCCAATGGGCAGTGCAGCTGGCTCTATGGATGATAATAATAATGAGAATCCTGGCATTCGATACAGCGCCTTATCACGTCTTCGAGATATCTCAAAGCGCTTCACAGGATACACTGTAAAGTGAATCGACTGTGTATTTTGTGGGCGAAACGAGGCAGTCAATTTCACACAGCAGCGTCCCCACAAACAGTCGTGGATTGAAGTAACCATATTATTATTACGATTATTATTTTATTGTATGAACCACAGACTAAGTCACCCCTTGGAGGTGGGAGTCTTGTGATCAGAGAATCACTTTGTGTCAAAAGATCATTGCCCTTCACCACCTGCCCTACAGCAAAGGGCAAAGCTAACAGCAATTAATGTCCCTGAAACCTTCAGCTGACGGTGAGGTGACCAAAGTTCCGGGTCATTAATTTAGTGAAAGAAAAACAAAGGGATATTTTATTAAATACCTTTATCTTGGACTCAGTAAAAGCACGTCTGGGGGTTTGTGTAAATTTGGCAGAATTTAATCCCGGGCACAGAGTATATAATAATAATAATCCTTGCATTTAATTTAGTGTCTTATCACGCCATTGAGATGTCTCGAAGCGCTACACAGAATACAGGGTAAAGTGGGCTAATTGTGTGTTTTGTGGGCGAAACGCAGCAGTTAATTGCACACACAGCAGTGTCCCACAAACAATCATGTCAAACATCTCCTGATTTGCCAAACAATAACACCTACCCTGTCTGTGTCAGCTCCCTCCCTCCCCGTTTCTGAGGTGGAGTCCTTGAACTCATCTTAAATTTTAAGACCAAATGGTCTGACGCTTTTAGCAGCCACAGGCTGTACAGAGTTAACTGTGCTCATCATTAAACAAGATGGTCATCAGAGATTCCCAGGAAATCATTTGCAGTACGCTGGGAAAGGATCCACATCCAGGTATAAACTGGGAATAAACCTTGGCTTCTCTTGTCGGCCAGTTGCCGAGGTGAACCTCAGTGCACGGTGAACCCATTTTACCTCTATAAACAGCAGTTTATATTGTATATTCAGGCAAAAATTATATAGTGTAACTTAGTACAGCAAATGTCATAATAATAATCCTTGCATTTGATATAATGCTTTTCACGTCTTCTCGACGTTTCAAAGCGCTTCACAGAATAGACTGTAAAGTGAATTGACTGTATATCTGTGGGCG
Source organism: Callorhinchus milii (assembly GCF_018977255.1). Classification (NCBI taxonomy): domain Eukaryota; kingdom Metazoa; phylum Chordata; class Chondrichthyes; order Chimaeriformes; family Callorhinchidae; genus Callorhinchus; species Callorhinchus milii. The sequence continues at coordinate 656,059 of NW_024704760.1, read as the reverse complement.
AAACGCGGCAGCCAACTGCACACAGCAGCGTCTGTCCCACAAACAGTCGTGGATTGAAGGGACCAATTTATTATTGCTTTGTTTTGGAGGGATTATTATTAGGCGCTGTGTGGAGTAAGGAAACTTGCTCAAGGTTTTGCCCTCTGCCTGGAACTGAACCCAGGTCTCTCGCTTGCAAAGCGAGTGCTCTAACCACTGAGCTACAGGACTCCATAACATGGGTGGAAATTGTCACGTGTAATTTGCTAATGATCACATTATTCCTCTTTCGCTATCCCTCCGCCTCGTCCCCTCGTTGCCTGTCTTCGGATCTCCCCTGAAGACCTTCCTCTTTGACCGTGCCTAAGGTCACCTCCCCCTCCCCCTGACTCAGCGATGTTCTCCGCCACTGTCAAGCGACAGAAATACAGCATGTTTTATACAATTCAATTTAGGGTTAATTGGTTTAACTCCCCCCCCCCACCCCCAACATACCTAATTCCTGATCTGTAAGTCCTCACTCTGTTCCCACCTCACTCTGCCACACTCTGCGTTAAGCCTTTGCCTTATCTTTTCCAAATCGATCGAGAGATTCAAGAGAGAGGTGGGAAGGTATCCGGGAAGTAAGAATATCAGAGTGTAGCAGGAAAGCGGGAAAGTGGGATTAGGATTGTGGTATGGAACGCTTAGAGGAACAGAATTGATTGCCAATTGGCTGCTCCTCTTCCAAGGTTCCTGTGCTTTCACACATGCTAAAGCAATTTGTGTACAAACATAGGAGCAGGTGCCAGGAATACCCATCCTAAAAATAAAGTGGGCAATTATACCGCACAATCTGAATTCAGAAATTAATGTCAAAGGCCCTGGGCAGAAAATTCCCTCTGTGATTACACTATTTTACCTGCAAATCTATTTAAAAAACAGTTTGTGTTTACCTCTTCTGCTTACTTGAATGATAATAATCCTTGCATTTGACATAGCCCATTATCCACATCTTCGAGACGTCTCAAAGGGCTTCACAGAATATACTGTAAAGTGAAATGACTGTATATTTTGTGGGTGAAACATGGCAACCAATTAGTGTTCCTCGCACAGTCGTGGACTGAGTGACCAAATTTTTTTTGAAGGGATTATTACACCGGAAAAGCGATCCGTCAATCGACAAACAACCAGGTTCCTACTTACTGATGGTTAACAGAGGTGTGTGTGTGGGAATCTGAACCCAGGTCCTCTCGCTTGTGAGGTGAGTGCTCTAACCACTACGGACTCCACAACTTATTTTAAAATTTACATCCTAAAGACAGCACTGGTGACAATTCAGCAATCTCCCCCCAGCCCCCACCCCCCAGTGTCAGCCTGGGCTGTCAGCTCAGTGACTGATTTTGTAAACTCATTCTGCGTGAAGTCTTCAAGCCCGCAACACCATAACCAAAACAGAAAGCTGCGTCTAAATGAGAGGAAGTTTGTTATTAATCAAGTCAATAAAGGCCGGGCTATTAGCCAAGAAATAACACCAACTCGTGTTAGACAGAGGCTCAGCTCAGCCACTCTATACCCCATCATTAGATGAACCCACTGACCTAAGCTTAATAAATCAGCTGTGATTCTAGCACTGCGCTGGATGTAATTCTGTTCATCACAGCCTAGGAATGTGGCACGCAATGATCGCTGCCCACTCCAATCACTTGCTTTTTGTACATGGGAGGCCTGAAGGCTTCCTCGTACATAATGTTCTGTCTCCAATTTTACTAGGAATTCTCAACACAATTCCTATGAGCGGACGGGCAGAACAAGTCCTTACAGGAATTTCATCCATCTTAGCCTGGGACTGTTTTTCTCAGAAGCGTGGAAGGTTCTGAAACACACGTTTTATTTGGTATCCGCCTGCTTTTAAGAACTGTGGACAAAATGGCTTCCCCAAATCGAAACCGGGTTTAAAAACTTTCCAAAATGACGCCTCCCTCTGATCTTCTCCTCTCCCCTCCTGACAGGTATGTCTTGTGCCACACGCTGATTATCAATCGGTCTGCGCTGGTGTTTCTCTCGCTGTGTCTCGTCTAACCCCACACCCCTTAGTGAAAGATGACCCATTCACCTAATCCTGAAGAATTTATAATAGTAAATAATCTTTGCATTTGATACAGCGCCTTACCACATCGTTGGGACGTTTCAAATCGCTTCACAGAATATATTGTAAAGTGTGGTGATTGCGCATTTTGTGGGTACATGTGGCCAATTCCACACACGGTCGTGGATTGAGTGACCAAATTATTTTTTTGGAGGGATTATTATGATCCACCAATCAACGAACAACTGAGTTCCCACCTATTGCTGTAAGCAGAGACATGAGTGTGGAATAAGGAAACTTGCCTAAGGTTTCTCCCCGACCGGGAATCAAACCCGCTTGCAAGGCGAGCGCACTAACCACTACGCCACAGAACTAGGTACTAAGGGACTTTGCCTCAAAACCAGTTCGTGGCAGGAAAACTCCGCTTAAGAAAACATTGCACGAGGGAAAATCTCCTGGACTTACCACATGATTGTCCACACCAGAGGAGTTTGTGTTCTCAGCGGAGATTCACACACCATAGCCCTCCTGAAAAGTGGCTGCCTCAAGGACCTCGGGCAACCACTGTTGTCTCTCTCACTGGTCCGTCTCCAAATCTCTTTAAGCTCAAGTGTTTAAATCCCCCCTTGGTTCCTGAGCTGGGCTGGCTCTGCGCTCCGTAAAGGAATCTCTCCAGTAGATAATCTTTACCTCTCAGTCTCCAATCCATTCAGAGCTGAGCTGCTGAGCCCAGGGTTTCTGTCCAATGCAGACCTTCTACGGCTAAAGACTGAATGGACAGACTTGGCTCCAGTAACTTTTTAACCGTTCCCTCTTTCTGTGTGTATCAGCTTTTCGCATTTGAGATTTGGTTGTTTGAATATTTCAAATTCTAACATTCTAAACGCTTTAAAGGAGATGTTAAATCCAGGGGATTGTTAAATTCTGCTCAAAGTACGTATTCCAATAAGATATTTTCGAAAACCATTGACTTTTATATGTATATATATATTAAATATATATATATATATCAGGCTCTAAAATGGGTTATTTCTTAATGATCAGAAATCGCGTTAGGACTCCAACCATTCCCGGGATGTAGACAAGGCTGGAGGGGAGTTCTGGGAAGTTGGGGTGAATGTCTGGCCAGTTACTTGACACTACAATTGTTACAGCAGCAACTTGCATTTACACAGCGTCTTTCACATCAGGACGATGTCTCAAGGCACTGGACAGTCAAGGGTTTGCCCCCGAGTTCAGAGAGAGAGGTGGAGGGCAATGGGGGAGTCAAGGTAGGAAGATGACCGAAGGCACGAGCGAAGAGGAAGGTCTTGAGACAGCCCTCCCACCTGAAAATTGTTTGCCTACAAACAAACAGTCACTACACTTGATAATAATTGCAACAAAGTACTTTGAGACATAATTAGGCTTCCCTAATTCCCCTTTAAACGTACATCAGGGGATTGTGATTATCAGCTGATTGAAGCTGGTCAGTGAGTGAGCAATGACTGAGCCACTGTGGGTTATCAGTAACTGTGCAGAAGCCTAACTAATAAGTCAGCACCAGATAAGCGTTATCCAAGTTACAGACGAGATCAGTGCTGACCTTTTGAGACCTGGGCTGACTGAGGCTCGGAGCGAGATGTACACTTAGCGACTGTGTCAACAAGCTGGATTCCATCCTACCTTTCTGCATGTGCAACGACCTTCGGCTTTTGGTATCAAGCCACTGATGGTCTTCCCTCCCCCACCCCCCACATTCCACCATTCTATAAGATCATGGCTGATCTGTACCTCAAATCAATTACCCACCATATCCCATATCCCGCAATACCCCGACCTAACAAACATCTATTCACCTCAATCTTGAAATCTCTTTAAACGCAAGTGTTTAATTCCCCCCCTTGAATGGTTCGCGTGCCTGGGTGGTGGGGGGGGGGGGGGGGAAGGGTTACTGAGTTCAGACAGTAAATAACTGACCCTGACTGTCCCCCGGGGGAGGGAAAGGGAAAGTCTCCTGATCACTATGTGTGGGGACAACATGTGTGTCAGGCTCAGGCCTCTCTCCCGCAGCAGCTGCCTGTTGACTGCTCGCTCCTAACCTGCACTGACCAGCAGTTAGCATCGGTCACTCTCTTTGCTCTGGAAACTCTGGAGTCTGGTCAGACTCCAATTGGGAAGCAGAACGATCCAGTGTCAGTCTGCCCCCTCGTGGCCAACATATAAACTGCACACACTCCACGGAATCCGTGAATGTTACAGCCACAGAAACCGACCATTCTGTCCTACGTTGGTGTGGATCTGACTTCACTCTCCCGCTCACCCTTTCCTATCTTACCTCTTTAACGATCTATCCATCTCTTCGCTTAAATCTACAGACTCTGCCTCGGCTGTGGTTCGTGTCAGTGAATTCCCTGTGTTTTGTGGCCAAAACGCGGCAGCCAACTGCGCACAGCAGCGTCCCACAAACAGTCGTGGTTTGACGTCAGCAAATTATTATTTATTTATTTTGGGAGGGATTATTACCCCTGGAAAAGTGATCTGCCAATCGACTAACAAGCGGGTTCCTACTTACTGCTGGTAAACAGAGGCGTGTGGAGTAAGGAAACTTGCCTAAGGTTTCTCTAGATACAGACAACGTGAATATGTGATGCACCAACTCTGACCACAACACCAGCCAATGGTGGGCAACAAACCACACACATCATGACAAGACATCTCAAGCTGTTGCGCAGGAAATTGCTGTCCACTGTCCTGATCCTGACACATAAACAACTGATTACTCCGATTACGAGCCGCTGCCCCGTATGGAGGGTGCTATATAAATGCAAATTGTTGTTGTTGATAATCTGGGGCACTGGTGGCAGAGGATCTTTAACATCCAACTTGACATCCAATTAATTTAAATTCTGTGCTGAAGGATGGCATCTCTGGCCATGTCCTGCACTGGTGTGTCAGCCTGGACTGTGAGCTCTGGGACCTGCCTTGGTCTGGTCATGATGAAGAGACGCCCTGCCGTTGGTCTGGTCATGATGGAGAGACGCCCTGCCGTTGGTCTGGTCATGATGGAGAGACGCCCTGCCGTTGGTCTGGTTGTGATGGAGAGACTCTGTGCCGTTGGTCTGGTCGTGATGGAGAGACTCTGTGCTGTTGGTGTGGTTGTGATGGAGAGACTCTGAGCTGTTGGTGTGGTTGTGATGGAGAGACTCTGTGCTGTTGGTGTGGTTGTGATGGAGAGACTCTGTGCTGTTGGTGTGGTTGTGATGGAGAGACTCCAGGCCGAAATTCAACTCTCAACATTTTATTGCAATATTTCCAGCTCGGGAGATAAACACAACTAAAAGCCGCGACAATCCCAAACCCGGGCGGGGGGTCGAGGGCCAGACCAACTTTTTGTTTGCTAATTGAGTTGTTTGTTTGCTAATATCGCATCAATTACACCAGAAACAACGCTGGTCCAGGCATCAACCTCTGTAATTACCACCCACTCCAAAACCTCCCCCCGCCCCCCTCCCCCCAACCTCCCCCCACCCCCCAAACTAGAATCCAAGAGAACACAAGGCCAGCAGAGGCCCAGATAAGATTAGTGACTTCAAGCAGCGGCTGCGGAAAGATTTTAACGACAAAACTGATTGACGTGTCGTTCAACTGCGACACCCCATGAGCTGAGGCTCAGGACGCCACCTTGTGGACAGCCACGGTAATGCTGCTGTGCTTGTGGATTATGATGTTTCTGTGAAGAGTCGAGACATAACAATAATAATAATAACAATAATAATAACAATAATAATAATAATCCGTGCAGTTGATACAGCGCCTGATCACGTCGTTGAGGCGTCTCAAAGCGCTTCACGGGATACGCTGTAAAAAGTGAACGGGGTGTTTTGTAAGCGAAACGCGGCGACCAATTGCGCACAGCAGTGTCCCCACAAACAGTCACGGATTGAAGTGGACAAATTTTTTTTTTGAAGAGATTAATGCCCCGGAAAAGCGATCCGCCAATCCATTAACAACCGGGTTCCTACTTATTCCTTGGTAAACAGGCCTGTGGAGTAAGGAAACTTGCCTAAGGTTTCGACCTGTCCTAGGAATCAAACCCAGGTCCTCTCGTTTGCGAGGCGAGCGCTCTAATCACTGAGCTACAGGACTTCAAACAATAATCCCTGCGTTCCTGGATTCCTTACCCATTGTCAGACTCCAGGCAGATGACCGGGGTGTCCGTGGGGTCTATAGTCAGCTTCGTCGCTTGTTGGGCAAGAACCGAGACCACCCCAGCGTGTTCGTCGACCAGCGATCCCCGACCTGGGGAGGAGAGATCACACAGTCACTGCGAGAGAGAGACCCTGAGAGAACACAGGCAGCAACACACACTCCTGGCTCCCCACCCACCCAACTGCTCACCCTCTCAGCCTGAACATCGTCATGTGTAAAACCTAAGATCGTTCACTCTTAATTCACAGCCCCGTTTCCCCCATTCTTCAAAACACGCCCTCTCCCCAACTGAGAAATTGTCCATATCTTCTGTCACCTTCAACTTATAACACAAAAGTCACAAGGTGAGAAGTATCAGCAATTTCATAGCCAGGTTTCCGTGCCCCGACACACACATAAATACATACTCACACAGACAGACACACACATAGATGTTCCCCCCCAAACACACACAGCCATATGACGTGTTGCTCTGTACTTACAGCCCAGGTTCAGCCCCTGTGCGTCCGCACAGAGCACCCCGATAATGGCCGGGTTCTTCATCCTGGTCAGGAGTAAAGAGAGAAAGGTTAAGATCCTGTGTGTGTGTGTTTTTAACGCTGGAGAATTAACCCGGTCCATGAGCCCTTCACCCCTACCCTCCCTTCTCTGTAGCTCAGGGGTTAGAGAGCCTCACAAGCGAGAGGACCCTGGTTTGATTCCCGGGCGGAGCGAAACATTGGGCAAGTTTCCTTATCCCACACACACATACACGCACACATACACGCACACAGACACACACACAGACACACACACGCCGCTGTTTACCAGCAGTAAGTAGGAACCAAGTTGTTAGTCAATTGATGGATCGCTTTTCTGGGGGTAATAATCCCTCCACAAAAATATTTGTCAATCCACGACTGTTTGTGAGGACGCTGCTGTGCGCAATTGGCTGCCGTGTTTCACCCACAAAATATACAGTCAAGTCACTTTGAGACGTCTCGAAGCCCCGATAAGGCACTATATCAAACCCAAGGACAGTATTAGTATTATTACTCACGTCTCATCCAAGTGTTGCTCCAGGACCGACTCCATCTCCCGGCTCCCGGCTCCCACACGGAGTTTGATTCCCCTCAGGCCAAACCCTCAGGATACAAAGTATCGGCCGGAGATACAATCTTACACACTGCGATAGAACGTCACACACTGCGATACAATGTCACACACTGCGATACAATGTCACACACTGCGATACAATGTCACACACTGCGATACAATGTCACACACTGCGATACAATGTCACACACTGCGATACAATGTCACACACTGTGATACTCTGTGTCCCAGAGGCCTCACACGGACACTAACACTGACCACTCTCACTGTCAGCTCTCTGGCTGAGGGTCTGAGTCTCTCTCTCCCTTGTGTGTCACTGTGTGTCACTGTGTCTCTCTCTGTCTGTGTCACTGTGTGTCACTGTGTCTCTCTCTGTCTGTGTCACTGTGTGTCACTGTGTCTCTCTCTGTCTGTGTCACTGTGTGTCTCTGTGTCTCTCTCTGTCTGTGTCACTGTGTCTCTTTCTGTCTGTATCACTGTGTGTCACTGTGTCTCTCTCTGTCTGTGTCACTGTGTCTCTCTGTGTCTCTCTCTGTCTGTGTCACTGTGTCTCTCTGTGTCTCTCTCTGTCTATGTCACTGTGTGTGTCTGTGTCCCTCTGTCTCTCTGTGTGTGTGTCTGTGTCACTGTGTGTGTCTGTGTCTCTCTGTGTGTGTCTGTGTCCCTCTGTCTCTCTGTGTGTGTGTCTGTGTCACTGTGTGTGTCTGTGTCCCTCTGTCTCTGTGTCTCCTCTCTCTCTGTCACATGACAGGAAGTCACTGAGCAGCTGACTGGAGGCCCCGCCCCTCTCTCTGACGCAGGCGTTACGTCAGCCCGAAACCCCGCCCCCGGCCCCGCCCCATAACCACAACAACTCACACTCACAGCCTCTCGCGGGGGAGGGGAGGGGGGGGACCACAGACGCAGTCAAAGAGGGAGGTCTTCAGGCGCCACCTGACGGTGGGGGTGTGGGGGTGAAGGGGGGGGGGACCGCCCCAGTTTCGGGGCACAGTGGCTGAAGGCACAGCGGCCGAGGGCGGAGGGGAGGACTCGGGGGACCCGGACCCAGGAGAGAGGAGACGGCGGGTACTGCTGTGGGGAGAGAGTTGTGGGGGGGGTTGGGGGGGTTGGGGGGGGGGATTGGCCAAGGAATGGAGGGGTTGAAGCACCGGAGGGAGGATCTTGGAGGGGATCCGCTCGGGATCCGCGTAATTCTCCCCATCGTGTCAGTGCTGGGGCTCGCGCCCCCCCCTCACCGGAGCTCCTCACTCTAACCCCATTCCCCTCCTCTCTCTCTCTCTCTCTCTTTCGCTCCCCCCATCGTGTCTGTAATTATCACATCACAGAGACGTGTACTTAAGGACCTAAACAGCCGCACGGCTGCCTCCGGCCTGGAAATGTCAAGTGTAATAATGTCCGTGTAACCGGGATTAGGCGGAGCAATTGTTTCCAATGTGTGAGTGGCCGGAAATGGGAGCAGCGAAATAACGCTCTGCGCACACCAGGTGCTGCCACAACACACAGCGACCGAGAGGGTGAGGGTCAAACCTGTAACGGTACCTCTGTGTGTAACTCTCTATATAACCAGGACCACAGCCATCGTCAGACACAGACACAGACACCCCATCGGTGCCGTAAGGGACGAGTTCCTCACACGACACATTAAAACAACAACTCGCCCTCATGTGTTTATATTTATGACGATTCCTTTAAAAATGATAATAATTTGGCCGCTCAGTCCATGACTGTGTGCGGGACGCTGCCGCGTGTGCCGTTCGCGCTACATCATATGCGAGGAATATTATTATTATTATTTTTTACATGTTATATTTTCTTTCCTCGCCCCATTCGGCCACATTCAAACCACACCTTTTGCCGGTAACTCCCAAGTTGCTGAGTTCATAACGCGAGGACTTTTAAGTGGAGGTTGTTATTTCGCTCTCTCTCTCGCGCTCTCTCTCTCGCGCTCTCTCTCGCTCTCTCTCTCTCGCTCGCTCTCTCTCTCGCTCTCTCTCTCTCTCGCGCTCTCTCTCGCGCTCTCTCTCGCCTATTGTACTGTGTCTTGCTTTGCGATCAGACTTGCTTCGCAGTAACAAAGAAAAGCGAGTGTGTGATGCCTCACTTATCTCTCTGTTCCAAAAGCTCTTTGTTCAAACCGTGAAAACCTGCGACACACAGAGATATATATATATATATATAGAGAGAGAAAAAATTCTGGAATGTCAATACTTTTTTTTTGAACCCCAGACACAAACACACACACACACACACACAGGCGCGGAGTTTTGGAGACAGAGTTATTATCTGAAATGAACAGCTTAGTGCCTTGTAGGATATCCCCGCGACTGAGAGTTTAGGTCAATGCCCTCTCTGCACCTGTTCTTTCAAATGTATTGATCGGTCGCTGCCTTACGTGGGTAACAGGCTGATCGCTTATCTGTGTGGAGTCTGCTTGATCGACGGGCGTCTGTCAATCACACCCCCTCACACCCTCGCTGAATAGATGCACTTTCTTCCGTTGACCCATCTCCTTCTCTTCACCAGAGCGACGAGGAGAGACAAGAAAGGAGGCCCCGAGGGGCTCGCAATTCACCCAGTCTCAGCCTTGAGACCATTTCTACCAATAAGTAGGAACCCGGTTGTTAGTCGTTTGATTGTTTGCTTTTCCCGGGGGGGGGTAATAATTCCTTCAAAAAGATAAATTAGAAATAATAATAATTTGGCCACTCAATTCATGACTGCTGTGCGCAATTGGCTGCCGAGTTTCGCCCACAAAATACACAGTCAATTCACTTTACAGTATACTCTATGAAGCGCTTTGAGACGTCTCGAACACATGATAAGACGCTATATCAGATGCAAGGATTATTATTAAAATGATTATTATTTTCCGTGGCTTTGCCCCAATATAAATTCTAAACAATCACCCCCAGGGTGGGACCACGAGGCGAATTCTGCCTCCCTGTAGAGAGAGCGACAGACAGAGACAGACACAGAAACAGAGACACAGGAATTTGGTGGTGTTTCTCCCTATGGCTTCAGGAGCTTTGATTTAAAGCACAGTTAAATGTGCAATGTGAAGGGTTCAGTAATCACCCGCCAGGACTCAGGTGTTTATTGAGACAATAAAACACTATCTCACTAAGAGACAGCAAGTCACACGCAAACACACAGCACCCTCCTGCCCCCACCCCACCCCCAAACACCACCCCCGCACATACACACATAGCCAACCCTTTCCTCCCACACACACAGACACACACGTACACAGAGCACCCGTCCCCCCACACAAACACACTCCCAACCCCACCCACAGCACCAAACTGATCCCCCCCCGCCCCACCTCCTGACTCCACATCTCACCCCAGAAAATCCCCCAATTACATCCCAGTCTGGCAGCTGGTTTCCCACAGCTCAGTTTCCAGACAGAAACGGGATTTATTTATTTAACAATTGTATTGAAGAGAAATTTCTGCACAATCTTAAATTTCACAGCAATGAATGATCCTAAGGGTAAGACCAGGTGGAACTGTGGGCCTCGGGTGCTCAATGTCTTGCATTCGGAGCCGGGACATTCACTGGAGCAGCCCCCCAGCACCGCCCCCCCTCACCCAGACCCCCAGCCCCCCGACGGCCCCCAGGCCCTCACCTAGTAAACACAATTTATCCACGGCTCAGTTTAAAATTGCTTTATTACTGAAACCCTGAAGGCTTCCGGGCTCCATTTGTAACCAATTCCCAATGTGTTTCATCAGGATTTAAACCAGGTTCACAGCAAAGCCGGTGCTTTATGTCTTCAATTTGCAGTAAATCCACCGAGACGTAGAGCAGGAGTGAAAGGCCACAATGGCTTCTCGCTGCTCTACTCAGTCTGGTGTGTCAGCGGAACGTGTGTGTGTGTGGGTGAGTGTGTCGGTCTGCGTGTGTGTGTGTCAGCAGCGTGTGCGTTCGTCTGTCTGTGTGTCTGTCTGTCTGTCTGTGTGTGGGTGGGTGTGTCAGCAGCACGTGTGCATGTGCGTGTGTGTGTCTGTCTGTCTGTGTCTATCTGTCTGTGTGTGCGTGAGTGTGTCTGTCTGTCTGTCTGTCTGTGTGTACAGCAGATATCACCAGCTCAGACCATTAGGATAACTCATGGCATCGTAACACAAGGTGTCCGTCCAGATCCCAGACCCCGTGCAAAGGGGAGGAACCAGGATAACAACAATAATAATCCTTGTATTTGATAAAGCGCTTTATCAAGTCAGAGGGCTTCACAGAAGCGTACTCCCTCCCTGTCAAGCGCTCTGGGACGCTATCCTGCGTGAGGAGAGCAATATAAATGTTAGAGGGGAAACATGATTAAAATCTAATCATATCGAAACGTCTCGAAAAGCTTCAAAAAGTGGAGTCCTGTAGCTCAGGGGTTAGAGCCCTCGCCTCGCAAGCGACAGGACCTGGGTTCGATTCCCGGGCAGTGCGAAATGTTGGACAAGATTCCTTACTCCACACACACACACACACACACACACACACACGCGCCTCTGGTTACCAGCAGTCAGTAGGAACCTGGTTGTTAAGTCGATTGGTTTTCTACTTTTCTGGAAATAATAATCTTTAAAAAGACATCATAATAATTTGGTCACTCATTCCACGACTGTTTGTGGGGACGCTGCTGTGTGCAAGTGGCTGCCTCGTTTCACCCACAAAATATACAGTCACTACCCTTTACAGTAAATTTGGTGAAGGGCTTTGAGACGTCTCAAAGACGTGATGAGGCGCTGTATCAAATGCGAGGATTATTATTATGATTAAAAGCAAAAACCCACCTTGATTTTCCATCGAATGTTTCAAACTCAGTCCTTTTATTGAAGCAACGTGTTATAATCAGGGCCACTAACCTGAGAGAGCAACAGCCTCGAGCTCTCACTACACTGAGAAACGTCCCAAAGTTACTGCTCCCCTCACTGCCCGACTGAGCTCACTTCACACATTCATTCTCCGAGACTGACATTATACATTCATGTCCTGCCTTCAGTGATGTGCTTATCAAACACAGCGTCACCCAGTTTATTATCAGGGAGTGCGGAGAGTATATCCACAGAGAGAGGCTCCCAGCTCACACACACACACTCGGACAGGCAGAGTGAAGAGGGAAGGTGTACACTGAAGACAGACTCTCTCTCTCTCACACAGTGACCGAGCTCCAGACTCCCTGCACCTTCCCTCCCGCCTGAGCCTCCAGACAGCGGTCACTATGAGAATTCTCCAGCTTTTAACTTTCCTTCTACTCTTCCTGAGTCTCAGCCAAAGTGCCGTCATCACAGGGGTGAGCGACTGGTGGGGGTGGGGGGGGTGTGGGAGGCGGGAGCGGCGAGTGATGGGGCACGAGGGAGGAAGGGGGAGAGCGAGCAATGGGAGAAAGGGGGAGAACAAGACGGGAGGTGTGTGTGGGGCAGTCAGGGGGTAAACCTCGGTCAACATGACTCACTCGTTAATGACCGTCATTGGGTGAGGTACTGGAAGGCGTCTGTGAAATGGGGTAACAGTGGGATGGGGATGGGGGAAATGGACGGATTGGGATCTAACCATGTGATTCTTCCCCTCAGGCTTGCGAGCGAGACCCCCAGTGTGGGGCGGGGTCCTGCTGTGCCGTGAGCCTCTGGCTCCGCCGCCTGCGCATGTGCACTCCCCAGGGCCGGGAGGGGGACGAGTGTCATCCCTACAGCCACAAGGTCTGTCTGTCAGCGTCTCAGTCTCACACCCACAGGGAGCGCAATAGTGGCCGTTTCCCACAACAGCTTTTCTTAATTATCTGCCTATTTGTGGGACTTTGTTGCGCGCAAATTGGTGGCCACACAAACTACAAACCAAAAGTGACGACATTTTGTCTGTAATTAGTTTGAAGCTTTGAGACGTTTTTGTGTTTCGGGCAACAGAAAACTGAAAAGTTCTGGATAACTACTGTCTCTCTCCCTCTCACCGCCGTCTCCTTCTATCCTTCTAACCGCTGTCTCTCTCCCTCTCACTGTGTGTCTCTCTCTCTCTCTGTCTCACTCACTGCCGTCTCTTTCTCTCTCAGGTCCCTTTCTCCGGCAAACGACAGCACCACACCTGCCCTTGTTTCCCGGATCTGATTTGCTCCAAGATCCCGAACGGCAGATTCCAATGTTCAGTCAACTACAAAACCATCGACTTCCAGTGATCACAGAGACAACGGGGCTGATTTTATTTCAGGATTCAATTAAAACCACTTGAAAAATAAATGTCCGATATCTGGCTTGTTTGATGTGAGAATAAGAGTTAAAGTCACCGTGTGAGCGACTTGGATCCCTTATTAAAAGGCGAGAGCTCGAACCACAGCCATAGTTGCAACTACGTGTTTAGAGCCCTCGCCTCGCAAGCGAAAGGACCCGGTTTTGATTCCCGGCTCAGGGCGAAACGTTGGACAAGTTTCCTTACTCCGCACACACCCCTCGGTTTACCAGCAGTAAGTAGGAATAGGAATCCGCTTGTTAGTTGATTGGCGGATCGCTTCCGAGGGTAATAAACCCTTCAAAAAAAGAAAAAATAATTTAAATAATTTGGATAATTTGGTCACTTCAATCCACGACTGTTTGTGGGGACATTGCTGTGCGCAATTGGCTGCCACATTTCACCCACAAAATACAGTCACTAAACTTTAGAGTATATCCTGTGAAGCACGTTGTGATGTCTCGAAGACGTGCTAAGGCACTACATCAAATGCAAGGATTATTATTATTAATATCTCAGCCGCATTTATTTATGTATTTATACAGGTGCCTAACTCCCCGCTCCTGATAACTGGTCACTGAGCCCTTTTCCCTTGGAGTGTCGAGTTATCAGAAGTTTACTGTATGTTCATCACTGTCTGGTTTCTAACAACCGAGATCCCACCTGTGACCTGTTCGGGCTGACCATAGACATGCCTATTTCCAACCAGAGGAGAGAAGGGAGAAACTCCCAGTGTCCTGGCTGACAATCCTCCACATTAATTGCTCGCTCACCTCACTCTATGGCTTTCACCTACAAATCCACACTCGGCAGGAGTGAGTGTGAAGGTGTCTCTTACCTTCAGATGAATTGGTACCTGATGCAATGAGGTGGGGAGGCCACCAGCCGGCGATGCAACATCATAAATGTGCAGATGAATTTCTTTTAGAAAAACTTGTGGCTGGAGAGACAGACAGAAGACAGACAGTTTCTCCTCTCACACACGCACACTCACGCTCACTGGGGAACGCTCACAAGGGAACACTCACCGAAACTCCTGCCCAGGAAGTGTCAGGCGACTGTTAGAGGTTTTACCCACCTGCTGGCAACCACAGAGCCTCACACCCACAACATATACCGTATTTAGAAAATCTCCACATTAATAAATAAACGTCTCGGCCTCAGCTTCCCCTTTTTATTGAATTAGTTTCTTCACCCAGTTCCCTCAGCTTTGTGTTTTAACTCTCCTGGATGTGGGCTGCTCCGGCATTTACTGCTCATCCCCATTGTCGATTGACCGATCGCTTTCCGGGGGTAATAATCCTTCAAAAAAAATGTGGCCAATCAATCCACGACTGTTTGTGGGACACTGCCATGCGCGACCGGCTGCAGTGTTTCGCCCACAAAATAGACAGTCACTGCACTTCACGGTACATTCAGTGAAGCACTTTGAGACGTCCTCCTGACGTGAAAGGCTCTATACCAAATGCAAGGCTTATTATTATTCAAATTATGTAACATCTACAATGCCTTGTCCTCTGGTTACTATGATTATTAATTATTATGATCACTATATCATTTACACTACAAAGACAGTCTCATCATCAAGGTCTGTAGCCAGTGTCCCGCCTGCAGTTACCACACACCTCCACAGGAGGGCGGTCACGGACCACTGTTCACATGTTTTGGGGATGAAATTACACCAAAAAGCTTTTTAGAATCTCTATTAAAAAAAATCAAAGATTTTTGCGAATATCTGCATTTATTTCCCTATTCCTGTGGATTTATTTTAAAGATAAATAGCTTGGATGCGAAGCGAACTGTGGGAAAATACCGGGAATACAGTGCCTTTCCCGGCAGGAGGACGTCTTAAAGCACCTCCCGGGATAAAGTATAATATAATAATCCTCGCATTTGATATAACCCGCATCACGTCTTTGAGGATTCTCAAAGTGCTTCACAGAATAAACTATAAAGTGGATTAACTGTGTGCTTTGGGGGCAAAATGCAGCAGTCAATTGTGCGCAGCAGCGTCCCAAAAACAGTTGTGGATTGAGGGACCAAATTATTAGTAGTATTATTTTTTGAAGGGATTATTACCCCCGAAAAAGCGATCCGCTAATTGAATAACAACCGGGTTCCTATTTACTGTTGGTAAACAGAGGTGTGTGGAGTAAGGAAACTTGCCTAAGGTTTCGCTCTGCTTGGTAATCGAACCCAGGTCCCCTCGCTTGCGAGACGAGGGCTCAACCAATACACACTAGAAGACATCATTGTAGTGTAGTGACTGTATATCTGTAGGCAAACACGGAGCAGCGAGATGGACCCAGGCCATCGGCTGATGGAAATGATCCCCAAACCCCCAAAACTAAATCAGACCCAAGTCTCCCACCACCTCAGTGAATCCATCACCACAGAGACAAGTCGCCAGTCTCAGCAGAGTCTGCAGTTAAAGATATTCTGGCAAATAAAATTTTTAACAAAGTGCGGAACCAGTGATTTTAATTAAAGTAATAATCTAATTGAGTTCAGGCGCTAATGGTCAGTGTTTGCCCAGAGCTGCTCATTACCCGAGTGAAGCATGGACAGTAATGAGGGCCTCTGGGTCCTTAATTGCTGTGATCCTGGAATCAAATGATGCCATCGTCTCTGTAATGTTACCAATCCGCGTTTATCAATGAGGCCGAGAGGCCTGGAACTCACTGTTTGAAGTTTACTCCCTCTCTCCCTCCCACCCTCCCTCCCTCGTTCCCTCCCTCCCTCGTTCCCTCGTTCCCTCCCTCGCTCCCTCCCTCCCTCGCTCCCTCTGTGATTCCTTTCTGCATATCGCTGGCACAAACTGTGTTGATCTTCTTAAGTAATAATGAACAAGCCGCCTGGGTCACCCCCCCCCACCCTCCTAACACCCCCACCCTTCCTGCCCTCCATTCCTCCTGATCCCAACTCCCAGCTCAGGTCCAAATCCATGACTATTCAATGCTTTGGGACGTCCTCCGGACATGAAAGGCAGACGCTGTGTAAATGTCAGTTGTTGTTGTTGTTGGTGGGTGGGGACTGAACACAGACTGACCGGGAATTGTAATGGAATGTCAGGAATCCTCATGTTACAGTCCAGGGTAGTTGGGGAGAGGGTGAGCTGACAGGATGCTGCAGGGTAACAGGTCACTAATGTTCCGTCTCCTGGGGTTGTTGTCAGTATCCATTGCCCCCCCCTCCGCCCACAGCCAGAGACCCTGTGACCCATCCTCTCACACACCAATGGGATGTCAAACCCACCCCAGCTGTGTGATTGGATTAAAATGCTCTGTGAGGAGCCCTTCATCCACAAACAACACAGCCCACGGGGAGATTAGCCTTTAAACCAATTAACCCCAGAGATATGACCTTCCAGACATTGCCCACATTCCGGCCAAGAAAGTGCTCTGAGACGCTGCCCGGCCTGGGAGGGCACTAAACAAGTGCAAGTTGTTGTTGTGGGAGTCACCTGAGGAATGGCCAGACAGACACTTTCTGTAGCGCCCCCTAGTGCTGGCCCGGCTGAGATCAGCTCATGTGACGGGTGGTCTGACCCCAGTCAATGGAGACAGGAAATGGCCATTGGGTGCATCAGAGCCTTTCCTTCCCCAGCACACTCCACCTTGGACTGAACCCAACACACTTCCTCTCCTGACAAACAAAGGCTCCTGGAAATCTCTCAAACTAACCCCCCCCCCCCCACAGCAGCAGGTCCTTGTGTCTGACCTTGTGCCGCGCACATTGTTTGCTGATAACTTTTTTGTCAAGACTCCAGAGGCCCCCGCATTCCCCACGATCTTAGGTGGGGCTACACTGCACACAATTGGCTGCCGCATTTCGCCCACAAAACGCACAATCACTACGCTTACCTGTATCCTGTGAAGCGCTTTGAGACGTCTCGAAGACGCGATGAGGCGCTGTATTATTATTATTATTAAAGCCTGTGACAAGCTCACACTGTGACACTGTAACCCTGTAATGGAGTACTGTTACACGGCGCTGATGGCGATGTAAACCCAGGCGACATGAAACAAACAGAAGGAAAAAAAAGCCATTGTTCTGATGACAAAAGCCGTGAATGTGAGGCACCTGAGGGCGGGCGGGAGGGAGGACGTAAAGACTCGCTGCCTCTCCTCACCAGGGAGCTGGGTGGATGGATTCCTGTGCTGGGAGCCAGGCTTCACTCACTCAGGTGAAGCTAACCAGACCATCTCCTCTGCAGACTGCACTACACTCTCTGCCTTCCATTCAGACAATGAATGAAGGGGCCCCACGTGCCCGGCGAGTGCAACAACAACAACTTGCATTTAATACTAATATTACTGCGACTTGTACTAACAATCCTTGCATTTGATACGGCGCCTTATCTGGTCTTCGAGATGTCTCAAAGCGCTTCACAGGAGATACTGTCAAGTGAATTGACTCACCAGATCTCCACCCCCCCCCCACCTCTACGGTCACCTCTCCCCCAGCTCAGCATCGGGCTCTGTCACTGTCGAGCGCTCTGGGACACCATCCTGCGTGAGGGGCACTGTACAAACGCAAGTTGTCAGTGTTGTTGCTAACCTTGTAGTCGACTCTTTTTAAGGTATTTGTCGAGTTCAGGTGACACATCTCCCCCCCACCCCGCCTCATGGCCTCTCTGAATGCGATTGCTAATTTAACACCAATTATTGACAATTTAAAGGTAATTTTGTCTGCGAGGCTGTTTCACAAAAGGCCCCTTTATACCCAACACAACTCAGAGGCTGTTAACCCATCAGTCAGGGCTGGAGCTGAACTCACTGAGCGAGAGGTGAAATCCATATGTTCCCCACCCAGCCCTCAGCTTGGCGTTCTGCTGCTAATAATAATAACAATAATAATAATATAACAACAATACTTGCATTTGATATAGCACCTTATCGTCCTCGAGACGTCTCAAAGCGCTTCACAGGATATACTGTAAAGTGGGGTGACCGTATATTTTGTGAGCGAAACGCAGTAGCCAATTGCGCACAGCAGCGTCCCCTCAAACAGTCGTGGATTGAAGCGACCAAATTATATTGAAAACATTTTTTTGAAGGGATTACTACCCCCGGAAAAGCACTCCGTCAATCGACTAACGACCAGGTTCCTACTTACTGCCGGTAAATAGAGGCGTGTGTGTGGAGTAAGGAAACTTGCCCAAGGTTTGGCCCTGTCCCAACTGAGAATGGAACCCGGGTCCTCTGGCTTGCGAGGCGAAGGCCCTAACCACTGAGCTACAGGACTCCGTTGTAGCTTCCAGTTTTTATTAATAAATATGTCGTTTCCTGCACAGAAACACCGCACTGTTGGCATCTGGGCAAAACCCAGTACACGTGTGTTAACATGCCAGCACACAGGACACGTTGCCCTGGTAACTCAGGCTCCTATGAATTAGATCCATTAAAGATTTCAACCTTCACAGGAAGCTAATTTTATTCTCCTGAATTTCCCCGTCTCATTATTTTATAGGATTTGGGGGGGAAAAAACCCCTCTTGCGGTTATTTGTTAAACGGAGCTTTGATAGAATGCAGGGCAGCTGAGATCTGAACACCCGCCCACCCTTTGCTTATACATACACAGTCACTACACTTGCCAGCGGTTACCTGGGAGGTGAGCTTTGAGCTGTGCTGATGTGCTGATGTGTGAAACAGGAGATGATTCCCCTCAGTCCAGGAGAGGGATTGAGTGTGAGTCACACTGAGGGCTCCCACCTTCACCACTCACCAGCCTGGAAGTGCAACAACAAGAACACATGACATTTACGCGGTGACTTTCACGTCAAGAAGACGTCCCAAGGCGCTGGACAGCCAGGGATTTGGCCCCGAACTGGGGGTTGGGGTCAGGAGGGGGCTGAGGGCAGGGAGGTGGGGGGTAGGAAGTTGTCCGAAGGTGCGGTCGCAGAGGAAGGTTTTGTGATGTGCCTTGAAGGAGGTGAGGGAGGGAGGGAGGGAGAGAGGGAGCGAGGCAAAGGGACTAGGGGGATGGGGTTCCAAAAGGTGAGGGCGGAAAGGCTGAAGACCCCAATGTCGATAGTGGGGCCGGGCCGGGCCGGGCGGTGGGACTTGGAGCAGAATTCGCTAAACAAACAAATTAAATCCTCGTGTTTGTTACAGATATTCAACGTTAGGAGAGAAAGACCAAACTGTTGCCTTAAATGGTTACAGATTAACACCCAATACAGCCCTGCACCCCTCTTATGAGGCCCAAGGTTTGGGCGTCTCAATATAAACCTCCCTAAATGTGCTCCGGCTCTTAAACTAAAACGGGAGATCTCGCTGCAAAGTGAAATGTTGCCCTTCTCAGGAGAAGGTTTTTTTTTGGAAGCTCAACTTGAACGGAAAAGTGTGCCTCAAACTGCACAGCCTTCAGCTGAACCCTAACCCTTCGCCCTGTCTGCCCTGTTTGACCTTGTGCTGCCTTTGTTCCCTTGTCGGTGGGGGAGTGGGGAGGGCGGAGGGGGAGAGAGAGGGAGACGGGGGGTGGTGGGGGGGGGGAGAGATGGAAGTGGGGGCGGGAGAGAGGGTGGGAATTGGAGAGAGAGTGGTGGGGGGGGTGGGGGAGAGGGGGGGAGGGAGACATTCACTCCGTCTCCCACACTCCCAACTCTTTTCTTAAATTCGATTCAAAAATCAACGTCGTTTTTTTTTTCTCCCCCCCCGAAAAACACGCAGCCAATCTTATCCCTTATATATATGTATATATGTGTGTACATATCTAATATCTATATATTTCTACAGTAGATAAAAAAAGAAACTTTACATATTTGTTTATTTTCGTCTCCCGTCCAAAAGTTAGCTCCAAAGCCGTTACTGCAGAGTGAAGTCAGTCAGAAACGGCTTCTTTTTACAGTCTGTATCCCAGGGCCTCACAACACCCTCTCTCAAATAAAGATTGTTTATTGTCAGTTCCCCCCCCCCCCCCCACACCCCACACACACACCCTCGGCCAAGTCTTTAACTCTTCCAGAACCACACATTTTCCTTTCAAAGCCCACTTATAGAGGGATAGGTCATGTATGTGTCACACAGCGATGGGGAAAAAACGTAATAGAGTTACACATGGCACAGAAACAGGCCACTGATGTCCGCGCTGGTGTTTATATCCCACACAAGCGCCCACCCCTCCCCTCCTCCTCCCCTCACCTCTACTTGTGGTGTTTAAGGCGCAATTAAAACACACTGAGTTACTGAGGTTTCAAGATCTTCGCACTCATGTTCAAATCCCTCCTGCAATTCCTGGCAATTCCCTCCCTAACCTCTCCGATCTGCTTACTCCCCACTCCACCACCCGCTGCCTCCGTTCGACTGGCTCTATCCTCCTGTGTGTCCCTCGTGCCTTCCATTCCACCATCGGCAGCCGTTACACCCTGAAGCTTTGGAACCCTCTTTTACTCTATCCCTCCACCTTGCCCCTTCCTTACCCAACTTCAGCTCACACATGAAGACCTTCCCCTTTGACTGTGTTTACGGTCACTTCCCCCCTCTCCTCCCCCCCCCCACCCCCCGGCTCAGCATCGTGCTCCGCCACTGTCAAGTGCGCTGGGACCTTGTTGTTGTTGTAGGCAGTGATGGGCCATTAATTCATTCCAAAATTATGTTGTAAAACCTCCCGCGTTTGCTTGACAACAAGACCAGTCGAGCGGAAACCAATGTTGCCAAAATGCCAAAGTGATCATTAGGCACCAGGGCTTAATCATCTGACTTGCTGAGCTCCGAGAGGGCACATGGCTGCCAACTGCTCAGCGGGCACGTTAGCGGCGGGAGAGAGTGAATGAGTGAGTGAGTGAGTGAGTGAGTGAGTGACTAGGGAGGGAGTGAGGGAATGAGTGAGAGAAGGATGGAGGGAGCGAAGGAGGGAGAGAGGGAGGCAGTGGGTGAGCAAGCGAGCGAGCGAGGAACAAACTTGAGCATTATTTTATTTAGGAAAGAAAGCATGCTGCCAAGACTCACAAGTGTGAAAGTCATATTACAACAAGATCATCCGGCAAAATAGCGTTCTAACCAAAACAACAACAAAAAATAAATCATCTGAACACCAGACACAGCGAGAGAGAGAGAGAGAGAGAGAGAGAAAGAAAGTGAGAGAGGGTTGGCTTCTGCCAAGTTCCCCCAGTTTCTGGTCTCCAGCCAAACACAGTGCTGGCCTCACTCTGCATGGTGTGTGCTGGACACAGGCAGTTCCAAGACACTCAGTGTTAAGTCTGCCACTGCACCTGACCCCCAATAAATCCCCTCCCCTCCCCTCTGCCCGCCCGCCCGCCCGCCCACCTCCATACACACTCAGCCCTGTTGGAGACTGTTTAACAAAAAGCTGAGGCCAGAGGGAGGGAGGGAGGAGGGAGCGAGGGAGGGTGTGTTTTATCTCCGAGCGACAACAGCTCCTTTAAACACAAGAGGAAATGCCAAGAGCGCGGGCGGGTGCTACCAAAGGCCCTATTTGTCCATTTTTCTTAATAAAGAAATCCAAATCGGGGGCTATTGGGGTTTGGGCACAAGTGAGATGGACACTTCAGCAGAGTGTGGGGTGGGGGGGAACCCACTTACAGTGTATCCTGTGAAGCGCTTTGAGATGTCTCACGTGATGAGGCGCTATATCAAATGCAAGGATATTATTATCATTATTATTATTGACCCAAATTCGTGCTCTCGGCAGACTGGGCGCAACCTGAAGCCACCGTTTAGACTTGTTGAGCCGTCGACTTCTCTTTGTTTGGCCTGGTGCGGAGCGTACGCTGGGGCGAGAGAGCGAGCGAGCGAGCGGGAGAGCGAGAGAGCAGGAGAGTGGGAGAACGAGGGAACGGGAGAGGGAGAGAGAGAGAGAGCCAGCTCACCTCCCCGTGATTAGGGTCCTGTTTGTACAAAAATTAAAAGGCAATATTTTGAGTGATTAGCGCCAGTGACTCAGACAGTAAGGAATGCCCGAAGAATTAAAGTTCAGCAGACTGGCTTCTGTCTGCTTGGGTTAACAATGGAATGTATTTGCTTTTCTTGGCTGCTCTCCCCGCATTCTGTGCCGTGTTGTCTTAGTAATATGAAACTGGTCAGGCCAGACACTGGGTCCACAGACTGGGTCTAGTTAAAATAAGATATATATGTGATATAGATATAGATATAAACTTCTAATGAGGAGAGCTTATTTTAATTTTCTAACACAACCGCAACATTGATTTTCCACTTTTTGTTTCTCATCCAGAGCCTCACAACATCCTGGGGATTGGGGGCGGGGGAGGGGGGGTCGTGGGGGGTGCGGTGGGGGGTGCGGTGGGGAGGGTGGGGGAGAGAAAGGGTTGGGATGTGTTGGCGATGTGGGATATGAGGGTCATCTTGAAGTGGTTCCAGTCAGTCAGTCAGTGACCTCGGAGATATCCCAAGGCATTTGTCCGTGCTTTCTCTCCCTCACCCGTATACACACGGAGCTTGGAACGCTGTAAAAGGACAGTGTAAACAATTGCTTAAAAGCCCATCAACGACTTTTAAAAGGTGACTCAATGGTTCGTTAATTGAGCAAAGATAATAGGGAAGGGTCTGAAGAGAGAGCAGGGAGTGGGGTTAGAGGAGAGAGCTCCAGTAGGGGAGCGAGCCCCAGCACAGACACGATGTGCTGAATGGTCTCCTAACCAGTAAATTTTGTTTCTATGATGAAGGTGGGGAGAGAGGGTCGATGACAGTGACAGTTTATTAGATGATTAAATGCTGCTAAGGGGGAGAGCTGGAGTCAAGCGAAGGTGACTGGCGAAAGTGGGAATTTACATTATTTTTTAACGGATTTCTTTATAAGAAATACAGTGTGTAATTGTGGAATTTGTAACTGTCTAACGTGTGTGTGTGTGTGTGTGAGTGCAGCTGGAAGAGCGGAGAGAGGAGAGAGGAGGGGAGAGAGGGGGAGAGAGGGGAGGGAGAGGGAGAGAAGGGGAGAGGGGGGGAGAGGATATGAGCTTGTGTCAGTGAGCAGCAGGGAGTCCGGGCTTGTGACTCTGGCATATTGTGGAGCAGGAATTCCCGGAAAAACAGGCGGATTTTCCGATTCAATCAATGGAACTTCTGTTACAATAAAAGTATCACACTTTCCACAGCCTTAAGTCAACAGCCCCGTTCACTTGGGGAGCTTTGATGTGGACAAGCACCTCTGCTCAGGATATAAAGCATCACGTCACAAAGTTACTGGGAATATTACACACACACATACACCAGTTTACCATAAAGTCCCAAAATATATTCGGTATTTTTCTTTTTCTTTAAAAATAGCACATTATTTTGCGATATGATCTCAGTGATTTCGAGCGATCTCAGAGCTGGGGATTCAACTAAAGTTTTCTTATTTCTGGTTTCAAGTGCATCACTCCCAGGTCAGCCCAGCGCAGGTTAGAGACACAGTAAAGCTCCCTCTACACTGTCCATCTGTCCAAACTCCCAGGTCAAGGTTATAGACACAGTAAAGCTCCCTCCGCACTGGCCTACTCCTGTTCCTAACACCTAGAGTAGTCGCTCAAGCTCCAGAAACTCAATGTAAAAGGTGATTTGATTTGGGAGGTAAGGAAAGGCTGGGTGTGTAATGGCGAGGGCTGGTCTTCTGGCTAACCTCAGTCTCCACAGAGCAGTGACCAGCCTTGCTATTCCTCTCAGCTTCACTTACACTTGTGGAATCCGCAGTAATGCTGCCTTAGCCTTTTATGGACATTCCACTTGCTGACATGATTTACATTCCCGGCTCCTGACATGTGAAAGTATGTGTTTATATAAGCTCTTTGTGCCGGGACTCTCTCTCTCTCCTTTTCTCTCTACCAACCACGGCTGGAGGCGCAGGGAAAGAACAGCGGGGGGGGGGGAGGTGGGTGAGTGAGTGGTGGGGAGACCAGGAGGGCAAGGAGGGGAGAGAGAGGGGGGGAAGGGCAGCGGATGGTGGGAGAATGGGAGGGGGCCGGTGAGGAGAGAGACCAGGAGCGCGCAGGGAGGGGGAGGCAGCACGGGAAGGGCCTGGGGTTGGGGGTGGGGGAAAGGGGAGGTGAGGAGTTTGTGGGGTGCAGGGCAGGGAGAGGGCGTTTTGGGGAGCACCACCGTGGCTTGGCTCCTGGTACACAAGGTGGGAGGATGGTTCCCACATGGCTGAATGCTGGGTGTAAATCCAGCAGCTCTTTATTGTTCTCTTCTTTATGAGCATCTGGAAAGGTTTTTTTTTCTCTGCTTTTCTCTGCTTTCCCCGGAATGGGAACTGCTTCCCCCCCACACCCCCCAGACCGTGATGTGATCCGTCCGGGAATGCCCTGCAAGAAGGAGAAGCAATGGGGGTCTCTCCTCTGGCTCGCTCGTGTGACAGGAAGATTGGGGGAGTGGGGGCCGCAACACTTTTTTTGAGGTGAGATTATTATCCCCTGAAAGCGATCAGCCAATCGACTAACAACCGGGTTCCTACTCACTGCTAGTTAATAATAATAAAATAATATTGGATATGGCGCTTTATCACATCTTCCAGACGTTTCAAATTGCTTCACAGAATATACTGTAAAGTGTAGTGACTGTATATTTTGTGGGCGAAGCGTGGCAGCCGATTGCGCACAGCGGCGTCCCACAAACAGTTGTGGATTCAGTGATCAATATTTTTTTTGCAGGAATTATTCCCCCCGGAAAAGCAATCTGCCAATTGACTAAAAACCAGGTTCCTCCTCACTGCCAGGTAAACAGAGGAGTGTGGAGTAAGGAAACTTGTCTAAGGTTTCGCCATGTGGGATAATCCGGGGGGAAACGGAGAGAGACGTCATTCCTGATGATGTCACCACATTCCAAGGACGCTCTGGGAAGTTTGGTTTCCAGTAAGCGGGAGCCAGGCTCTGGAGCGTGGAACCATTTTTAATCTCATTTGGACGGAGTCCACTAAACACCGAGACAGAAGTGGCCCTTAAATGAATCAGCAGCGACTCAAGTCAAACCCCCTCACCCCCACCTCGATCAACAGCTCGTAGAATGTCAGACTCCCTCCCCCTAATCCCACTCAGGCCTGGCTCAGGGAGGTGTGGGTTTAAACCCCCTCACACCCCACTCTTCTGGGCATCGAGCTCGCTGTCCAGGCTGACAGCCCCTGAAAGGGAACCGCGTTCCAAATTAAGATCCAATTCAGGAATTTTCCACGCAATTCCGGCCAATCTTAAATTATACAACAGCCAGGCTGAGAACAGATGGAATTTCAAGCCTGCGTAGTTAGAGGGAGAGGGTAACCGGGGTGATTATTCTGCCTGAAGGCACTCAGGTCAATCACTGTCTTGCCTCAGATAATAATAATAATAATAATAGCAATAATAATAATCCTTGCATTTGATCTAACGCCTTATCACCTCGTTGAGACGTTTCAAAGCGTTTCCCAGGATAAATTCCCACTGTAAAGGGAACTGACAGGGAAGTGGACTGTCAGGAGCTGTGAGATGAATCACTGGTGCAGTAAAGAGACAGAGCGGCCGAGAGAGAGAGAGAGAGACATTGGAAATTCCTACGAAGAAAACACATGTAGGATTGAGAATGGGAGAGGGTGGCATGTGTTTCTGATTAATCGCATACAGCAAACCCAGTGTGGAGCAGCTTTGAATTGCCAGGTATTTACTGGTTCTGGGCGTCTCGAAGGAATCGAACAATCCCCAGGAAACAAACACCAGATCAGGTTCGTTTTTACCAACAATAGGATTTCAAAGTTTGCAGCAAAACGGCCTTGACAGGTCCTCCAACCAGGCGGTAGCTGATCATAACAAGCTCTCACCTGAACCCCGGGACCACCTTACACCCGGGACCACCTGCTTCATCGCGGTGAGGGGGGAGATAACAGGCAAGCAAATTACACAGCGACTACAGGGTGGCTGAAAAGTTGTGATACCATTACAATGTCTCGTAAGTCTTAACAAAATTATGATATTTGGGGGATTTTTAGATAATAGGATAGATATCATGATTTTTTGGTCACCTCGTATTAGGGGAATTGGGGAATTTGATTTTATTTTCTCCTTAAATGAAGGCTGTGACAATGAGGATTCCGGGGCCTGTGGTTTGTCCTGTGAGTATCTGCTAACTCGCACTTACAGTGGGATTGATTTCAGGGATGTCACTGTGCTGGTAAACTGAGCGCTAACCCAGCCATAACCCACTGATTTACATCCAGTTGTGTTTGAATTGTTCATCAAGTTTAACTCTCTTGGCAATCTCCACTGACCTCCCGCCGCACTGGGGTTTAGTTCAGTTTGGTTCTGTCTCGTGCAGAAGCTATCACATTTCCAACCACCCCCCACCCCAACCATGTTTCACATGTGAGATGGCACCTCACAGCGCGGGCGGTGGGTGATGTGTGGAGCCCCGCTGCCCAATGGGGCACCCTCTGCTGGCAAGGAGAGCAGTCAGAGAGATCCCTTACCCTCCACACTGTGCTCCCACCAGGGAAACGTTCCAGTCAGGGAAACATCTCAAGGGAAAGGTGAAGTCCTGCAGCTGTAATCCTATGACCAAACAACATTCACAGTCACTACACTTCACAGTAAATCCCGTAAATCCTATGACTGTGTATCCACTGATGTTCCTCTCACCTCAGCCTCTCCTCCCAGCCACGTGCCCTGTGTCACTGAATGTATCTTTACAACAATGACAACTTGTACTTATATAGCGCCCTTCACACGGGATAGTGACCCAGAGTGCTTGACAGAGGCGAAGTCTGACCCGGAGCCAGGGGGAGAGGGAGGGAGGGAGGGAGGGAGGGGGGGAGAGGGAGGGAGGGAGGGGGGGAGAGGAGGGAGGTGACCATAAACATGAACACAAAGGAAGGTCTTTAGGTGGGATTTGAATGTGGGTCGAGAGGGGGCGAGACGGAGGGATTGAGGGAGAGAGTCCCAGAGTTTACTGAGTCAGTTGAATTGAAACTCTGTTGAAAGTTGGGAAAAAATAAATCAACAGAAACGGACAGGATCAGATGATTTGGGGGGGGGGATAAAATCTGAGACATTTCATTTAATGAAGATTTGATCAGACCCAATCTGCTCGGGCAACTTTACTCGCACATTTCCCTCCTCACAAGACAAATCGCAAATTCTTTGTAAGTGTGGATTTTCAGCCCAGACTTTGACACTTTCAGGCCTTTCTGAGTGAGTTTGACAGGGTTTGCTGCAATCAATTTTCTTCCTTCGGAAAAAAAAAACTCCTTAGCCTGTGCCTCTCTCCCCACTCCCCTCCCCCTCGCTCCCCCCCTCCTCTCTCCCCCTCCGCCCCTCCTCTCCCCCCTCCCCCCTCTCACCCCAGGGTCAGCATCTTTATGGTTCACTTTTCACGGAGCCAGACATGCCCTCATTCCTCCCCGCTTCCCACAACAAAACCTGCTGAACTGCCATTTCACTTTTAAAAGTCCCAAGAGAACAGGTAGCTACACTCTGTCTAAACCCAAAAAAGAGTGGGGGGGGGAATGGAGAGAGAGAAAAAGAGAGATAGAGGAGGAAAGCGAGATAGAGGGAGTGAGGGAGAGATACAGGGGTAGAGAATGAAAATGAGCGAGAATGAGAGTTAGGGAAGGGGTGAGAGAGAGAGAAGGGGGATAGAGAGGGAGACGAGAGAGAGTGAGAGAGAGAGGGGGTGAGAGGGTGGAGAGAGAGAGGGAAGAGAGTAAGAGAGAGAAAGAGAGAGGGAGAGAGGGGTCATGGTATCACAGAGCTGGGTTTTCAGCCACTGTGGATTGCATTACATAAGCGCATTACCATGTGAAGAAATAATTCAGCACTGTTTATTGACTCTAAGCTTTCCCGGGAGTCTGAGGTCTCTGCATTACAGGTGCATTCTTTCATTCGATGGAAGAAAGTCTGAAACTCAATCCCAAACGCCAGGAAAAGGTGATTTTTTTTTAAACAAAAAAAATAAAACAAGAGAGAAATGGAGTGCGTGTGCGTGGGTAACACCGTCTGGTTATTTCCACACCAAGACTCACAAGAAAGGCTTGTTTCTCTCCCTCTTTTTCTTCCCTTCTCCTGATCTTCTTGTGGAGTCCTGTAGCTCAGTGGTCAGAGCACTCGCCTCGCAAGCGAGAGGACCCGGGTTTGATTCCCGGGCAGGGAGAGACGTTGGTCAAGTTTTCTTATTCTACACACACACCTCTGTTTACCAGCAGTAAGTAGGAACCCAGTTGTTAGTTGATTGGCAGATCGCTTTTCCGGGGATAATAATCTCTTAATAATAATAATAATAATTTGGTCACTTCAATCCATGGCTGTTTGTGGGGATGCTGCTGTGCTCAATTGGCTGCCGCATTTCGCCCACAAAATACGCAGACACTACACTTTACAGTATATCCTGTGAAGCGCTTTGAAACGTTTCAAAGACGTGATAAGGCGCTGTATCAAATGTAAGGATTATAAGTATGAACTTCGCCCGGACCTTGGCTTTGAAAAAAGTTCGGATGGTGCATTTTTTTTTCAGTTGCGAAGCAAACATTAATAGCTGAGCCAAGCAAACTCCTTTGCAACGAAATGGAGCAGGGAATAGGGGAGTTTGGCTGCTCAGGTTTGGCATGAAACGGACTCCAATTTGACAACAGGCCATTCAACAAACAGTTTTCCACTCTTAGCACGGAGCCTGGGTGGCCTTGACACAGAGGCCAAGTTGGAAATAAGTCTTTCTCTATGGAAAGGGTATTTGAAATCGGCTGTATTAATAGCTGGCTGAGTACGAGGGCCTCCTCGACACTCAATAATATCAGACGGTTTCCGTTTCACTTAAGATTCGTACTGTAATGCAGCAAAAAATAATACAGCGCTTGAAAAGAATCTTTCGGGAAGGGAGGATGGAATGTGGTATTATAGGAAAACTGCATGAATGGCTCCCCTTGTCACAACTGAAACAATATGCATGTTTTCTCATTTATAATTTCGTTAAAAGATTTTATTTCCTGGCACAGCTCAGCCCATGTAATAACAGCCGTGTGTCAGCCTGGCTCAGTGGCTCGCACTCCTTGAGCTCACAGTCCAGTCTGACGTTCCAGCTGGGGGGAGAGAGCGCCATATTGCCGGAGATATTGAGACGTTAAACCCAGTGTCACGTCTGTGCCTTGTCCAGGTGGACGTTAAAGATCCCGCGGTGCTGTTGGAAAAGAGAAGGGAGTTCTCATTTAGTCCAGGAGTATTTAATCTGGGTTTGGACACTACCATTGATCAGCTGCCAACGGCGGATATAGGGGAGATTTCAAAGCATATTCATATCCCCGCCCTCCCCATCCCTCAAGCAGGGAGTGGAGGGATCTGACCTGTTTGTTGTTCCTACGCCCATGGATCCTGGGTTGAAGAATTCCCGACAGGAACACCAAGGTTTATTGATTGATTAATCAACGTTTGATCACCTGGAACACTAACACTCAGAGTACTAACAGAGTGACAGAGTGCGATAGAGAGAGAGAGCGTGTTTATATTCTCTCCCTCGCACACGCACAGACACACTAAAGCATTCCTTCAGACCCTCTCCCCCATCCCTCCCACACACACACACAGTGACTATTGCTGCTAATGGCCTTGTACAGGGAGACTGCAGGCGCATTAGTCAGTGTATGACCAGACTGGCTTGTTGAACACACTGATTGATTCATTTCACCCCTTTCCGGATAACTCAATTTAGCCACATTAGTGTGCAGCGAGGGCCCATTCTGAGTGTGTTAGTGAGCGTCAGATTTATTTATCACTTGCCCGCTCTCGTTTCATTTAATAACAGCCTGTATCAGTGAGTGAGTTACGCTCTGTGTTCCTGTGCTCGCTCCTTGTAGGAATCTGTTATCAATTAAAACATAAATGAAAGTGATTTACGGAAAGTCGCTGTGTTTACTTTGTGAGTGCCTCACTGGAGAGGTGGGGGGGGTGGGGGTGGAGGGTGCAAGTTGTGTTGGGATACAGTCGAGAGCCGATTACCCTTTGTGGGATAAGCAAACAGTGCGGATAACTGGACTAAACATAGCAACTGACTAAACACATTGTTCCATCGGGGGTTTGCACATGTGTCAGACACCTGGCTGACTAAAAACAAATCGCTCCGAATCCCTCTTTCTCTCTCTCTCTCTTTCTGTGAGTGTTTCTCTAATTATCTTTCTCTTATCTCTACAACATCTCAATGTCTAATTTGAAGCTGTATGATGTAACTATCTCAGACCTGTTGTGACTTTCTGGGAAGTGTATCTAATGGGTCTGGGTTTTGCAATCTTTCCCCTTGCATTATTAACCTGGGAGAGAGGGGAGGGTGACTGTTGGACACAGCCAAGTTATACAGAGTTACATGGAAACAAACCATTCGGCCCAACTAGTCCCTGCTGGCATCTATACAGTACTCCACACAAGCCCTCAATTTCTCCAAACCCACCCCCCCTCCCCCACCAAACCCTTCTATTCCCTTCTCCTGCATTCACACTCTCAAATAATAAAAATATAATAATCCTTGGATTTGATACAGCGCCTTATCACGTCTTTGTGACGTCTCAAAGCGCTTCACAGAATATACTGCAAATTGAATTGACTATATATGTTTTATGGGCGAAACGCGGCAGCCAAATGCGCACAGCGACTTCCCACACACAGTCGTGGATTGAGTGACCAAATTATTATTTTTTTTTAGAAAGGATTATTACTCCAGGAAAAGCGACCTGCCAATCAATTAACAACCGGGTTCCTACTGACTGCTGGATAAACAGTGTGTCGACTAAGGAAACTTGCCCAACATTTCGCCATGCCCGTCAGTGCAGTCAGGTTACAAATACATTGCCTTTTGGCTTTAACCCCAGGTTCGGGCAGAGTGAAGCACGTCAGTTGGAGTGGGTTTGTTTGGGGAACTTGGTTCGTATTGACACAGAAACGTCACCTTGTCTTGTTTTCTTGTAGGTTACTCGTGAAGAAATAACGTCTCCAAATTGTGCCACTGTGTGTTACAAGCCTCTGCTTTTTACAATAACAAGGTTTTTTTTATAAATATATAACCCACTTAGAGACAATAATCTGGGGATTAGGCATGGCTTGGGATGCCAGCCTTGTGTCTGTTAAGTGGCCTCATTTGAGAACCATTTTTTTCGGTGACACACTATTCCTGATTCACATGGGCGCAAGCCTCCTACTGTCCTGGTTGGACAGAATCCAGGACAAGGAGCTTCTCTCTCTCTCTCTCTCTCTCTAGCCCTTTCTCGCTCACTCTCTCTGAACAAATAAAAGTTATTTGTTCAGAGAAGAGTAGAGAAGGGGGTTTCTCTCTCTGTCTCTCTTTCTTTCTCGATCGGTGTCCTTGCCAACAATACCCCCACCCCACCGATAAAATCAGTCATTCCCTTCAAGGCTGTTTGTGGGATGTCGCTGTATGTAAATTGGCTGCTGCATTCAGCTACACAAACGCACAGTCACTACACTCAGCAGTGATTACTGTGAGATGTTCTGATGTTATACCCACCGTTAGGTTGTGTTTTTTCTTGTTCCTCAAAGGAGGTGCCAGGACATCCTGAGGTCTATCAGAGATTGGGATTGGAAGCTGGGACCATGTTCATGGCTGGAACACAAATGGGAGATGGGCTGAAGTATGGGCTCAGCACTGAAATCAATAGGTTACCATGTATGTTACTGTGTTAACTGTGCCACAACAACAACAACAAAATTACATTTGTATTGCGCCTTTTACATCGGGAGGACGTCCCAAGGCGCTGGACAGACAGTTGTTAGTCAATTGGCGGATCTCTTTCCTGGAGGTAAATAATCCCCTAAAAAAGTATGCCTTCCTCTCTCAGTCTTTCCACAAATTTTTTTGAGAAAAAAATGTAATCACTCAATCCACGGCTGTCTGTGGGGACACCGCTGCGCACAATTGGCTGCTGCGTTTCGCCACAAAATACACAGTCAATTCACTTTACAGCGAATCCTGTGAAGCGCTTTGAGACGTCTCAACGACGTGATGAGGCGCTGTATCAAATGCCGGGATTATTATTATTATAACTATGATACTGTGTTAAGTATGTTACCATGTTTAGTGTGTTACCATATTAAGTATGTGACCGTGTTTAATTTGTTACCATGTTAAGTGTATCGCTGTGTTACCGTGTTCAGTATGTGGCCATGTTAAGTGTGTTATCATGGTTAGTGAGTTATCATGGTGTTGCCATGTTTAGTGAGTTACCATGTTTAGTGTGTTACCATGTTTAGTGAGTTACCATGTTTAGTGTGTTACCATGTTCAGTGTGTTACCATGTTCAGTGTGTTACCATGTTAAGTGTATCGCTGTGTTACCGTGTTCAGTATGTGGCCATGTTAAGTGTGTTATCATGGTTAGTGAGTTATCATGGTGTTGCCATGTTTAGTGAGTTACCATGTTTAGTGTGTTACCATGTTCAGTGTGTTACCATGTTCAGTGTGTTACCATGTTAAGTGTATCGCTGTGTTTCCGTGTTCAGTATGTGGCCATGTTAAGTGTGTTGCGGTGCAGTAACAGTGACAGCTACAGACTGCTACAATTTGGAAGAAGTTATAGGAAGCAATTTTTAAAATGAGATAAACACAGTAATTTGTTTTGTTTATACAGCATGCAACGAGGCACGAGGTAATTCCCTGGCTAATCCCCGAGGAGCTTTAGCTGGGGCTGCTACACACGGCTTCAAACCAGCCTCCTGCTCCCAGGTCTGCAAGCAATTTCACTCAATCCCCCGCTCCGAGCTTCCCGTTTCCAATCACATCTCAGAGCTCTTACTGCCATGTTTCACTTGCGAGGACGGGAGCGCAGAGAGCATCCCCTTTGGGTGGGAGAGCAGCCCAGGTCTCCTCTCGCTGACGGCTACCGCACAAGGAACCATTAACCTTCTCTGATCTGATTCACTGAGTAAGAACCGCACCGGACACAGTAACCGCATCAGACTATCAGCTTGGGTCCTGATGTGGCTTTAACCCCCATGTCAGGGACTTTGTATATTCTGCGAGGCGCTTTGACACGTCTCGAAGACGTGATAAGGCGCTATATCAAATGCAAGGATTATTAATATTATTATTATTAACTACAATGTCTAGGCTGTCGCTCCAGCCCAGTGCTGGGAGATCAATGTATTGTCAGAGGCCCCATCCTTCAGTTGGGACATTAAACCAAGGTCCTGTATGGCTGATCTGCGAACGTTAAAGATCTTGCGACACAACATGAAAAAGAGAAGGGAGTTTCTCCTGGAGTCCCAGTCAACAACCGCCCCTCCCCCACCCCATCCGCCGATAAATCGGTCAATCACCCCACGGCTGTTTGTGGGACTTTACCATGTGCAAAATGGCTGCTACGTTAGTACTCACTGGATACCACAGTAATTGCTTTGAGACGTTTCGAGGGAACAAGTGCCACGAAAGTCCCACCTCTCTACACGTTGCTAATTTTGATTTTAGTCGAGCGTTAGTCAAGTCGATCTTTTTATAAAATAATAAAAGTCAGATTCAATCTGCTGCACTTTGCTGGAGTTTTCTCCAGAAGGAGAGCGGGGAGTTTGGTGGGAGTGAAAAGCAAATCTATTAATACGGCGTCCAGGTTTAAAATAGAAGTCAGGTCTCAGGAGAGCGTCTCTCTGAAGAGCCCACTTCAGAACTTAGCCCAGTTCTTACCAACTCCCTCTATTCCTGTAACTTGTTCAAAGGCCCCATTGTCAAAGCAAAGAGCGAAAAAACTTCCACATTTCCAAATCGTGCAGAGAGAGGGTCTGTCCGGATCCCAGAAGTGGAATCCTGCAGCTCAGTGGCTAGAGCACTCGCCTCGCAATCGAGGACCTGGGTTCGATTCCCAGGCAGGACAAAACATCAGGCAAGTTTCCTTACTCCAAACGCCTCTGTGTACCTCGCAGTAAATAGGAACCCTGTTGTTAGTCGATTCGCGGATCGCTTTTCCGGGGGTAATAATTCCTTCAAAAACAAAAATGATTAATAAAAAAAATTAATTTGGTCACTCAATCCATGACTGTATGGGGGACACGGCTGTGTGCAATTGGCTGCCACGTTTCTCCCACAAAATACATTCAATTCACTTTACAGTGTATTCTGTGAAGTGCTTTGAGAAGTGATAAGGCACTACATCAAATGCAAAGATTATTATTAATCCTTGGCTATCCCAGGCAGGAGAGAGAGGCTGAAGGGATCGTAGAAGGATGTCTCAAAGCACGGGGAGACTTGTTGGAAGGCAAGGGAGGAAGGGAGGGAGGGGGAGGGGATAAGTAAACAAACTGAGATTTCCCCATGTGGGGATGAATGAATGAATGAATGAACGAAGGAAGGAGGGTGTGTAACCCAAGCTCTAAGCAGCTGCCTGTTGAGATTGTTTTGGCAGTAGCTGTGATGTTTGGCAACGAGTCCTGCAGGAAAGGGCCTGAAATTGAAAGACTGAAGGTCCTGTGTCACACTCTGTCATTTTACATTAAGTTATGCAATGTGAAGTGCTCTGCTAATTTTCTCCTAGTTACGCTGGGAGGCTGAGGGCATAATGAGGAGGAAACCATAATTGGGCCAAGCTGTTGATTGGGATAATGACTGCTGTCTGTACTAACGAACCCAACCTTGTTTGATCAAATGCCTACTCAACCGTGACTGCTCAGCAGCGCAAAAGGCCCCTTAGAAACCTTTCCAAACAACTACTCTAACCTCCCCCTGACCTACTGACCTACACCAGCCAGATGCTGACCTTACACAACAAGCCTCGTCTGGACTCCAACCCAGCAAACTTTGAGCCTTCTCTCGCTCTCTCTCCCCTCTCTCTCTCTCTCGCTCTTTCTTTTGTTCACTCCGAGACCGTCTGGATTAACTGTTACTGGATGAGAAGTGAGGGTTTTGCCACCTCTGGCATTGCTCTTCCTCTTCACCAGCTACCGTATTACACCCAATAGAGGAGCTTGGGCTGGCCTTTGGGCAAGGCTGGAGCATTGCTGATTTCTATCAGTCTGGCTCAGTCAGGAACCTCTTGTCATTGGGTTGGAGGCAGGGCTGGCTGGCTTGCTGGCTGGAATAGATGGCTGGGTGGCCGGAGGGGGCTATCTCCCAGATACCATTTTTACAGTAACTTTTCACATTGAAATGTCTCCAATTTTACAGGAAATTGTTGTCAAGTTGGAGATATTTCAATGTGGAAAGCTACTGTGACGTCGCGTAGCTCAGTGGTTAGAGCACTCGCCTCGCAAGCCAGATAACCCGGGTTCAATTCCCGGCAGGGCGAAAGCAAGTTTCCTTACTCCACACACATGCCTCTGTTTACCAGCAGTGAGTAGGAACTCAGTTGTTAGTCGATTCTTGGATCGCTTTCCGTGGTAATAATCCCTCCCCCCAAAAAATTGGTTCACTCAATCCACAACTGTTTGTGGGACACTACTGCGCGCAATTGGCTGCCAAGTTTCAGCCACAAACTACACAGTGAATTCCTTCCCCGGGGGAGAAACCCACCCTGCGCTTTTTCCATTGCTCCAACAAGAGCTTCAACGTCAATCTGAGGACCCCCACGATCAGCACACGAGACGTTGACAGGGCAGCATCCTGGCCTCATTCCATCGCCAAGCGTTGCCAGTGGAGCTCAGGCCGGCTTCCTATTGCCACGTGTCTCTCCTTCTTGGTTGCTGAGGGTTAGCCACCCTGATATAATTGGATGCAGGAGGCTAGGGGGGAAAGCAATGTTAACAGGCTGGCTTGTGTTGTCTGAGGGCTCACAGTGATCCCAGCAGGTGTAGCACACACTAAGTGAAACCAGCAAAGTGCCTTGTCATGGATTTCACATGGTCTCCCTGTGTTGCAGATGCAGTCTGAACGCATGAACTGTACGTTCTTTGTCTGTGCGCACACACACACATACAGAGGAGACAACCGCGAGGCAGATGTCTGTGAGACGGCGAGTGTGATGGTTTCAATTTGCCGGAGAGACATGTGAGTCTCCGCTGAAGTCCAGATTTCTGTGAAATCCAAACTCAGCTTCTCCTGTTTTTGTTGACTTAACCCTTCGGTGACTTTGCTGTGCCGCAGATGAAAAGGTGCAGCTGGCCTGAGCTCTCATCTTACACTCGCTCCCGCATGGCTCACTCGCACACACACTCTCACTGACTGACTGACTGGCCAAACCAGCTCGTCAAATTCCAAGCCAGTGAGATAGACGGGGAGTGTGGGGATGGGGGAGGGGGGACTGGGAAGAGCGATATTAGCTTTTTAAAAGGCAATTGGACAAATATTTCTGGGTTTCTTGGAGGAGAAGTACACTTTCCTTCCTTGGAAATGCCGGCCTTCAGATGAGATGTTAAACCTCAGTCCCCGTCCGTGCTCTGTCAGACGTTAAAGATCCCTTGGCGCTGGTTGAAAAGAGAAGGAAGGTTCTCTCTTGCCATGTCCTGGCCGAGAATCCTCCAGTTAAACTGGGCATTAGTTTACTGTTTGTAGGACGTGGCTGTGTGAAAATCGTCTGCCACATTCCCCCACAAACCTCACAGTGACTGCACTTGACAATAAATCCTATGAAGCGCTTTAATAAAACATCCTCCCAATGTGAAAGGCGTGGTATGGACAGTCAAGATTGTTATTGTTTGTAGATAATCTCAGTCTCCAGCTCTCTCTCTCTCTCTCTCTTCTGCCACCAGACCCCTCGGCTGGGGAGGGAACTCAGTTCTGCCCTGAATGGCGGTCTTGACGGTGCTGTAAGGAGCTGCGTCAAATGCAAATAGTCAACGTCTTGAGGAACAGAATGAAAAGATTGGAAGAAAAATGGACAGAAAAATAAAAGTGTCCATCAAACGTTGGGGTTTGTGCACAGCGGGGAGAGGCACAGCTGTTTTGGACGAGCGCTGTTATCTGCCATGACCCTGGGAGGTAGCGCGAGACAGGTTTGGCTCCCTGTAAACAAACAATGGCTGCCCAACGTGAGTATATCATACTCTTCAGGGCTTGTTGCTACTGTGTAAATCACTTCCGGCTCCTTCACACGCACCCCCAGCCCCAACCCCCCACCCCACCCACCCAGTCCCAGGAAAGGAAAAAAAACACTCTCAAGATTTCATGCGTCTCATTACGTTGGAAACATCTCAAAGCGCTTTGAGGCAATGACACCCAGAGTAGTGACTGTTGTTGTAGGCAAACGTGTAGTCATTCTGCATCAGCAACTGTTTGGGACACGACATGTCAATAATAATTATAATAATACTTTGATCACTCAATGCACGGCTGTTTGTGGGACGCTGGTGTGCGCAATTGGCTGCCGTGTTTTACCCTGTAAAATGCACACTTTACAGTATAATCTGTGAAGCGCTTTGAGACGTCTCAACGATGTGATAAGGTGCTGTATCAAATGCAAGGATTAATATTATTACCTTCTCCTCGCCTCCCCCACCCACCTTCAATCGACGTATGAGTCCCCACTCCCCAACAACTCCTCCATGTTGGCATTTTCCTCCCCCCTCTCTCCCCCCCACCAGAAGGAAAGAGTTAATCGCTGTTTTTTCTTGGAGTGTAAGGGAGAGAGGGGTGTTTGGTGCAGGCAATGCTTTGAGTGGATAATGAGTATGTAGGTTTAATCTCAGGCTCCTGGGGGAGCGAGCTCTCTTGCTTTTTCACAGTGGTGTAAAATGCCAGGCTCTTTCTCTTTTCATGCGCTAATTTAAGAACTGCCTTTGATGATTCCTGAGCAGAGCTTGTGTTTGAGATACCTAGATACAAGGATTAGTCAGCTTTTGTGATGTAAACCCCACTTCACGCAACTTTTCCAGGTTTCCAGCCAGTAAATCAAGGGAAGACGGTAATTGAAGAAAGATGATAAGGGTTTCTGAACCTGTTTACTCCTTTGGCAGCTAAAACCATGCTTAATCTAATATGCATTTCAAAGCAAACAGGACACAGTTCATTAAATAAGGTCTCGCTGATAGATTACAGTGTTGTTTTAATGTATAATACCAGTTCCTAAATCCTTTATCCTTTAGTGAGGACCTGGCCAATGCAAGCATTGTCGGACAGCAAATGGATTAACAGGCATTCGACCCGGTGACAAGGAGTTGGTACCGATTGATTGAGAGTCAAGCTAAATACTTTGGTGACTCCAGCACTAACCAGCCATTCAGCCACTGAGCTCCAGCTTTGGGTGATCTGGAAGAGCCCGAGTGGGTTGGAATCAAACCCAATTTATGCCATGTGTCAGCCTGGCGTAGTGGGTAACACTCTCTCCTCGGAGTCAGAAGGTTGTGGGTTTAAGCCTCCACATCAGGACATGGAATCACATAGTCTAACCTGACGCTCAAATGCAGTGCTGGGGACTAAGGTGTTGTCGGAGACGCCATCCTTCGGATGAGATATTAAACCAAGGTCCCGTCTGTCTGTGTAGGAGGGTGAAGGTGAATTAGATGGACCTTGGTTTTCTGTCGCTTGGCAGATCCCTCATGAGCTGCTCGACTGAGAGTGTCGGGCAGTAATACTTTGGGAATGAAAGATGCCACGGGACAGAAGGGTGAAGTGAATGAAATCTTTTGCACTCTCCACCCATGCCCCCCACACCCGCATCCCCTCCCCCCAGTAACAGGGAGATGAAACTCTCATCATCATCATCATCATCATCACTAAAGGACAAAACTGCAAGAGCGAGAGAGAAACGACCTGTCAGGAGCAGACAGCTGGTGATTAGGGCTCTAACTGATCATTCTGCCTCTGACAGCGAACCGGCTATTATCTGACTTGAATCAAACGCATTCAAAGCCACGTCTAGACCTCCGACATGAAAGCAAATGTCAGACGGTGGCAGCTGACAAACTCATGAGCAGTCTTTATTTTGTTCGGAAGGAGGGCTGACAAACAAGCTCGCTCCGAGACACAGCGAGCGGCACGCGAGATAGCGACACCATGCATCACACTCGCATTCTGTGTGGTTTAACAGCTGGAACAGAGAGTGGCAACTCTTCCAGGCCCCTGGATAAGTTTGATACAGCATCGCATCACGTCAAGAGGACGTCTCGAAGCGCTGCACGGGATTCGCCGTAAAGCGTAGTGACTGTGTGTTTTGCAAAGGCAAACGCGGCAGCTAATTTGAGCACAGCGACGTCTCACAAACAGCCGTGACCGATGTTACCTGGGAGGATTGTCGGCCAGGACAATCTTTTCCAACAGCACCGCAGGATCTTTAACGTCCACTTGAACAGGGCACAGATGGGGAGTGAGGTTTGACGTCTCAACAACAACAACATTACATTTGTATAGCACATTTCACGTCGGGAGGACGTCCCGAGTTCCTGGTCCTGTTGTAGTTTAAAACTTCACTCACCCCGAAAAAAGACAAAGAAATTAAAAGAAACAGATATAAACATCCCCAAAAAACAAGTCCTCATTAATCTCCGTGAGGAGTTATTATTTATGTATATATATATATATCAAGGCGATATTCCCCTTGTAACGCAGCTGAGTTTATTTTCCGCCGTGTGTTGGGCAGAAATGAATGGTGTTGGGAAGATAAAGTGACAAAATGGAGCCAGCGAAGGTAAATATAGTGTATGGGCATTGCTGAGGCCGAGCCTGTGAGGGATGTCGAGCACCACAGGAGCACAATGTGCAGTGCAGCAGCACAACCATCAGCCATTAATAACAACTGGCACAGGTCTGGACTCAGAGTCAGTCCATGGCCTCCTTTGGTGCTCAACATTATTCCCACGCTCCGAGATTTGGGAAAAGTTCCCCTCTTCCTCTTCGAGCCGGGGGAGGGGTGGGGCACAGCGGGGGAGGTGGGGAGGAGAGGGGGAAACCCTGCTTTCTACCCCTCTCTCTAGCTCCCAGTTAATTGGGTCCAAATTGTGACCATCCCGCAAACTGAAAGCTGTTTCGTTGTCAGAGAATCCCAAGCCAGGAAGATCGATAGGACGTTAAACCGAGCTCACGTCTGCGCCTGTTCAGAGGGACATCAAAGGTCCTGCAACACTACTGAAAAAGAGAGGTGAGTATCCTGGTGTCCTGGTCGCCAATCCCCCCCCAGAGATAATCGGTCACTCACTTCATGGCTGTTTGCGGGACTTTGCTGCACACAAGTTGGCTGCCGCGATCCCCCACAACATATACTGTCACTGCACTATTATTATTAATAATATTATTAAATCCTCTGTTGTTCCTCTCAGCTGACTCAGCGCAGACCAGGAGTCAAAGCACCTTTAAACCATCACAGTTCTCACATGCACATCACACTGAGGACCAATGCAACACCTTCAATCAGATTTTTGTTGATGGAAATGTAATTGTCCGTGTTACTGGATCATCCCAAATAAACACAGGATCAACCACCCCCTTCCCTCTCCCCCTCCCCTGCACACGCACAGGAATACATTGGGCGTCAATTGGCAACTCCATAGAATTGGCACCTACAAAGCAACAGCCCCATTAACTCAATCTCCATTATCTGTTGCCGTGTGTAATTGACTGCAGTGAGTCCTGCAGTCAGTCAGTGAGCAATGAAATTGGTGTTCACACCCATGCAATAAAACTGACTCGGCAGGAAATAGCGTCAAAGCCCCATCGACTGGCCTGGCCGTGACCTCTTCAGCTATTCACTAGATACCATCAGCTACTGCACCCTGAAGCTTTGGAACTCCCTCTCCCCCAATCCCACTGCCTTGCCCCCTCCTTCCCCTCTTTTAGCTCTTGACTGAAGACCTTGCTCTTCGACGGTGCTGACGGTCACCTCCTCCCTCCCCTCCCTTGCCCCGGCTTGACATCAGGCTCCACTGATGAAGCGTTCCGAGAAGCTACCTCGTGTGAAGGGCGCGGAGTAAATGCAAGTTGTTGCTGTAGATTCATTCAGAGGGACAACTGAATACACACCTGAGCTGTAACAACGACGACAACTTACATTTATAAATTGTCCTTCACGCGAGGCAGAGTATCACAGCTGAGATGCTCAATAATAGTTACTCAAGAATGTCAGGAACTCTCCCCTTCACGCAATAAACCCCTTCACGCCCTCCTCTCTCTCTCTCTACTAGACCCAACATGTTGAGCCTTTATCAATACAGAGCCTTATCACGTCTTCGAGATGTCTCAAAGCGCTTCACAGGATACACTGTAAAGTGTAGTGACTGTGGATTTTGTGGGTGGAAAATAACCCGAGGGTGATTAAAACCGGCAAACAGTACAGCCACACCTTTCCGTTATTCCACCAGAGTTTCCTTCAGCGAGTCCGAGACCAGAAAAGCAGATGAATGTGTGGACGTACAGCATCAGAGGATAATAAATCCCACTGTGCGGTGCTGATGGCAGCCCAGGGGAGACCTGCAGTTAAACAGGCAATCTCCCCGTCTGTGACGTGGTTTAAGTGGAGCCTGTGATGGAGCAGCGGGAGGCAAACAATTATGTGGAGAATAGAGAGCTGCCGCTGACGGCTGAGATACTTACACACTTACTCTGACTGCCATGTGGTAAAGTGTTCCCATGGGGTATGGGAGAGCTACCCCCTTACCCGCCCATCCCCTCCCCACAGCATCGCCCTGAGCTAGCTCCACACCCACCCACCCCCCACCCCCCGATTTTCTCTAGTTCCATACTTTTCAGATCGTAATCACAATGCAGTAGTTATTATTGTTATTATTAGTGTTATAATTATCATCTAGAAGTCTCCCATTGCTCCTGGTTTAAAACCCAATCTTTGCAGCGTCCCAGCTCTCTGTGTTTCCTCTGTTAATTGCTTTGCACTCGTTGCTTATTTTTACTTATTTTTACTACAAACAATCCATCGCAAGTGCGTTTGCCTTGTTTAAAGCATCGGATTTCTCGTGAAATCGTTTCAAAACTAACAGAGCTCTGCGCGGCCGGGAGGTGTTTACATCGATGGCATCGCAAAAATCCCAAACAGCCAGGAATGCCAAAGTAGGGTTTTTTGGCAGTAAAAAAAAACGAACACAAAACGCAGAACGTTAACTCACTGATGATTGCTGGGCGGACGTCGTTGAGTGACACAGCTTTGGGATTCGGGTCAAAAAGGGGCAGAAAAGATCCCTCGCCACGATTGGGAGGTGGAGGGTGTCAACAACAACAACTTATTGGTAGAGCTTTTATATAGCGCCCTTCACGTGGGGTAGAGTCCCAACGTGTTTCAATCCTCCCCCGGGTAGCGTTCCTAGAGCGTTTTACAGTGGCAGAGCATGGTGCTGAGCCGGGGGAGGTGACCGTAGGCGCGGTCGAAGAGGAAGGTCCTGGAGACATTAAACTGGACAAATTCCACCCTTAAAAAATACACAGTCACTTTATTTTACAGCAAATCCAGTGAAGTGCTTTGTGACATCTCGATGGAATGAGTTGCTGTATTAAATGCAAGGACTATTATTATTATTATTATGATTGCTTTGAGACGTCTAGAAGACGTGAAAAGCGCTATGTCAAATGCAAGGATTATTTATTATTTATTTATTATTGTTATTATAGATGGTTACCTTGACTGGAAAAGGATCCCTATTTCATACTGTCGTCTCCACAACACAACACGTCAACAAAAGGGAGAAGGTTGTAGGCAAACAATAAATAATGAACCACGACTGGTGGTTTTGTTGACGACTGGTGAACATTGTGGACACTACAATGGGAAGAAAAACCCTATCCCGATCCAAGGTAACCATTTCTCCAGCGAATGCCTGGCAGAATGTGAACAGACCCCACTC
The DNA here is from genome assembly GCF_018977255.1 of Callorhinchus milii. Taxonomy (NCBI): domain Eukaryota; kingdom Metazoa; phylum Chordata; class Chondrichthyes; order Chimaeriformes; family Callorhinchidae; genus Callorhinchus; species Callorhinchus milii. The sequence continues at coordinate 612,905 of NW_024704760.1, read as the reverse complement.
CATTCTCCTGAGGCCTCAAAGGCAACAAGCACAAATATAACCAAGGAGACTGACTCAGTTATACCAGCACCGTTATATAACAGGAGCTGTGTAACAAGTGCCACACACACACACACTCACTCACTCATCCTCTCACACACACACACTCACCCTCACACACACTCACTCACTCACCCTCATACACACACACACCCTCAGGCACAGACACTCGGTCATGCACGAAACGAAATACACAGTCACTGCATTTTATAGCCAGATCCTGCAAAGCGCTTTGAGACGTCCTCTGCTTGAAAGGCGTTGTATTAAACGCGAAGATTACTGTTATTATTATTACTAATAAATATTGAGTAGCGTTGGAGCAGAGTCGAGAGATAACACTGTCAGCTCAAAGCCATGATGTGGGTCATGAAATCAGAGCAATATTAGGAGTCAGGATGAAGAACAGAGGGATGGACTGAAGAGCGGACAGACAGACACACACACACAGACAGACAGACGTTTCCTGCAGGTGACGGAGCGGGTTTGGGCAGGTTTGCTCCCTGATAATCCATCTTGTGGACTGACGTGGACCTCAAATGACTCCAACAGTTCACTGATGGCCAGGTAAGCTCCCAGCTCCCAGCCCACAGTGCCCTGTAAATCACTTCTACTCGTCTCTGTAACAAACGTTGGACAACTGTCCGCTCGTTCACCTTTCCAGGCAGACGACTGGCAGACGTTGCTCAAAGTTGATTAGCATCTGAGCCTCGCGGCATCACACTCTGTCCGACAGAGAGAGAGAGAGAGAGAGAGACAAAGCCCATCACTTACATTCCATCACTGCAGTTTAATGCTGGGGTGTGCCTCACACACACACACACGCACGCACACACGCGCGCGCACACACACATGCACACACGGGTGGGGGAGCTCCCACGTGTCATCCAGGCTCAGCCGCTCGCTCGCTCACTCTCGCACGCTCATCTCTGGGTCAGAAGGTTGTGAGTTCACAACCCACATCAAAGCTTTGAGCTCAGTTTGGATGGTCTAAAACCCCAGCTGATTGCTGTAGCGAGAACTGATTGGATGAAGTGTGGTTTTTCAGGTGAGATTCTTACACCAGGATCTCGGCTGTCTGTTCAGGTCGATGTTAAGGGTCTCGTGGCATTATTTGAAATGACTCTCCCTCCACCCCTCTCCCTCTCTCTTCACTCCCTCTACCTTGTCCCTGCATTCAGCAATCCTTACATTTGGTCCACCACCTTTCACCTCGGGAGGACATCTCAAGGGGCTTGGGAGGATTTGCTGGAGAGTGTAGTGGCTGTGTATTCTGAGGCTGAACTTGGCTAAGTTTCCCAATGAATAAACATATGGAATGAGCTGCAGAATCCTCATCTTATGCTTATTTTACTGGTGTCCATTTACGCCGCATTCCATCCATCCTCTGCCCTCGTGACCAAGAAAGAACTTGCATTTTCACAACAACTTGCATTTATAGAGCTCCCCTCGGGCAGGGCTGGGGCCCCAGAACAGCCTCACAGGGTTATATCAACAGCGAAAGTCTCAGAAACCCCATCACGGTAATTGCTGACCAGGTGAAGTGACTGTTCTCATTGCCAGTGAAGAGAAACAACAACAACAACAACTTGCACGTGTACAGGGTTCCTCACGCGGGGTAGCGTTGTAGTGCGCAGAAATCCAAATGACAAGCGCTGACATTACTGCAACAGGCGGAGAAGGCGTGTATCAGTGATTTTAATGATAGCCTGAGACCCGGTTTAACAGCATTTCAAAAGCAGCGCAAATCAGCCGAGCCATTAATAGCAAGTGGATTATCATAGTTTCTAGGGATGGATTTTCACACACTACACACCCAAGTAAATTAAAGTTGATGCTCCCTGACCACAAGAAACACAGGAACAATACCGTGGAGGGTGTTGATGCGGTTGAGCACGCATTAATGTGGGATCGTGTTAGCAGACAGGGGCGGCTGTGATTGACAATTGAATTACGGCAGGCAGGTGTGAATTACCTGTGTTATTTTCTGCCTGCGTGAAATGTGAAATGATCTTAGATGATGGAGCATTGCAGGATGTAACAGGAAGCCTCAACAATGATTATTTCAGATCCCGGCAGGGCTCAATGTGCAGTAATGCATACTTCAATTGACAGTAAACACAATGCTTGTCAAACATTACTTAGAAGATAAACAGGGAGAGTGAGCGCACAAAGAAATAGCCTTAGGCAGCGAGGAGAATGCCGTGTGGAAGGGAACAGGTATTTTATTCACTGACACAATGTTTTATTTGGGCTTTGGCTCCGCTGTTTGAGTCTCCATTAAAGTTAATGGTCTATAATGTATACAAAGTACTGGGGAGAAAGAACTCTATTCTTTTCTTTCTGAACAAAAATATCTTGATGTATTCCTCCCCCATCTCTCTCTCTCTCTGACCCTCTCCTCTCCCACACAGATTCAATGGTGAAGTTGGAGAGATTGAGCTGAACCCCCAGACCCCACCCCCAGCAGGTGCCCTAAGTGGTGGGAGGGGAGGGGGTGGTATCAGAGGGATGGGGGGAGGGGCAATGCTATCCCCTCTCTGACCAACAACAACAACAACAGTTCCAGAACGAAGCAGATAAGATTCGCACAGCAACGTTCACACAAACAACCATGAGACAAGTGACCAATTATTATTTGGGGGATTGTTGGCCTTTCTTCTGAAATTATTCCACCTCACTCCCCCTTCTTCCCCCCCGCTCGCTCTCCCTGTATAGGTGAGTGAGGAGCAGAGGCCACGGAGACTGTGGATAGATGGAGTTGGAAGGAGCAGTCAGTCCCTGTTGATTTTATTGCAGAACAGATTCTCTTAATTGTCTTTGATGTAGGTGTTAATGAAAGGGTAATTATTGGATGTTAAGTAGCACGGGGCGGGGGAGAGGAAAGAGAGAGAGCGAGAGAGAGCGCGAGCGAGAGAGAGAGGGTAATTGGGGAGCAGGCACGAGCTGTTATTCGATCAGAGACAAAATAAACAACAATTGCAGATGAAATTAACCCCACAATCGGTCGGTATCTGTAGGAAGTGTAAAGACAAATAAATCTAAGTGTAAAAAGAATCACCTCTGAAAATAAACTCCATCTTATTCATTGGGGTTCCAACACATACACGTCTTCCCTTTTTGGGGGGGAATTCAAGCGGAGTTAACCCTTTGGATGATGGGATGTCTGTGAGTGTGAAATCTTCAATATCTTCACCCCCAACACCACCCACACCCCTCACCTAACAAATGATCCCTACCCCCCCGCCATGTCCTCGCCTCAGTCTCTGTGTTACCCCCTCATTCCTCCCTTTCCTGCCTTCAGTGCCCAAGCCTTCAACCTATCCACCCTCTTCCCCACTCACTCACTCATTCTCTCTCTGGAATTTTCTCCCAAATCTCCTTTGCCTTCTCTCTCACCCCCTCTCTCTCTTCCTTCCCCTCTTTTCCATCAATTTCCAAACGGGGTTGAAGAATTTTTCCACCATCTTAAATTTTGTAAAATATCCCTCTAAATAAATAAATAAATAAATAATATGTGGTCACTCAATCCGCGACACTGTTTGCGGGACACTGCTGTGCGCAATTGGCTGCTGCGATTCGCCCACAAAATACACACAGTCACTCCACTTTACAGCGTATCCTGTGAAGTGCTTTGAGACATCTCAAAGACATAATAAGGCGCTGTGTCAAATGCAGGGATTAGTATTATATTATTACTATCTTAGGACAAGCTGTCCGTCATCATTTGCCTTGTTGCAGGCCACGCTATGTTGCTGGATGTTCTCGGAGGCAGCATACGGTAGGGATAGATTTATGCAGCTGTGTTTACGGAGCTGTTTGTTGTTACTCCAGAGGCTCCGATGGGAATTTTCTGTGTCACTGACTAAAAGGATTCTCCGCAGCCTTTGATGATGTTGGGTTTTTTCCTCTCCCTCCCCTCCCTGCCCGCTCCACTCTGGAAAAAAACTTGGGAGTATTAGTCACGTCAGACTCGCTGTTAACCCTTCGTGCTGTCTCGAAACACTTGGCAACCACTCACAGCCACAGAGAGAGAGAATGCGATAGGGGAAAAAGTGTATGCGGGTGAGAGAGAGGAAGTGAAGGAGAGAAAGTGACAGAGAAAGTGACAGGGAGAGAGAGAAAGAGAAAAAAGAGTGAAAAAGAGAAAGTGAAAAGAGAGACAAAGTGAGACCAAACTCTCCATCATTTTTGCTGCAACTTCAGAAGTTGCAATTAGCTCCCATTCAACAATTCTCCAAATAAAAACTATTCACTTCACAACTGTTTGTGTGGGACGTTGTTGCGAGCAAATTGGCTGCCGTGATCGCCTACAAAACACACAGTCATTACACGACACTGCACAGTGTATCCCATGAAGTGATTTGAGACGTCCTCCTGATGCTGTAAGGGATAATTATTACGATAATAACTTCATTGTGATGTGATGATGCATGTCCTTCAAATGAACCTTCCCGTGATCGACCGGACAGTGTGTGGACGGACCTCACTATATCCCACATGATTTAGTTTGAGTGCGACGGAGGGGCAAAGAGAGAGGGGGAGGGGGGCGGCCATTGTGTGCTCCCTTTAATAGTTCCCCACTTGCGGCCTGGAAGGTTGAGTGAGCTTGCTCAAGGCAAGTCAAAGACATGTGTCACCAAGTGATGGGTGGACGGGCTTTAATTAGTGGAAAGCTGGAGGCTGACAATTACTCCATAGATCTTGGACAGTTAGTGTGTTGGAACTTGTCGGACTGTGCGTCAGGTGCTTAAATAGAGAGCGAGAGTGAGCGAGTGAGAGAGGGGGGAGGGGAATAGGGGGTGGTGTGGATAAGAAAAGGGGTTAAATAAGGCCACAGTCTCACTGGCTTCGTTGCTTTGCTTTGCCAAGTAACTTCAAGAACTCAGCGCAAGTCGCTGAAGACACTTTGAAGTCTTGTCTTTTGATCTTGTGGGATATCTCTGCAACCGGTATCTCAGTCTCTCCTGTAAAACGTCCCATCTTAATCCCATTTGCCTTGAGGCCCGAATCCATTGGAATCACTGTTGCTCCTCCTCTGGCAGCTCAGCTCAGGTGAGAGCACTCTCGTCTGTGGGTCGGACAGTTTTGGGGCTCAAGCCCCACGTCGGGACTCGATGCTCCCACACGGTGCTGGGAGAAGCTGCTTTGTCAATGGTACTGTCCCTCAAGTGAGGCTTTAAACGCAGCCCCGTCCTGACTGCCTGTCGTCTTGGGGATGTTAACGATCTCAGGAGAGAAGTGGGGGGGGAGTGTAGGGGTTTCCTGGCCAAATAAAGCTCCAATAATCTTTCCCAGAAAAATTAGTCACTGAATCCACGACTGTTTGTGGACACTGCTGTGTTGGCTGCCATGTCTCAACCACAAAACGCACAGTCAATCCTCTTTGCAGTTTACTCTATGAAGCACTTTGAGATGACTCAACAATATGATGAGGCACTGTATCAAATCCTATATCAATTATTATATGTTTTTAAATTGCCTGCTCACCGCAGGCCTGTTTGGGGAGGACTTTCCCGGTGCCAATGGCTGCTGCGTTTGCCTATGAAAACAGTCACAATACATGACAGTAATTACAACAACAACAACTTGCCTTTACATAGTACCCTTCACACCGGACGGCATCTCGGAGAGCTTTACCATGAAGGAAAGGGGGAGCGGTGGGGGGCTATGCGGAAACAGGAGAGAAAGAGGAGGAGGTATGATAGAGAGAAGGGGAGAGACGTGTGTAAGGAGGGAGATAAATATTATCACCCGTATCAATATCACATTTTGCGATTTCTCTCTCTTTCCTACCCCCCTCCCCCAACAGAGAGGGAGAGAGAGTGAGAGAGAGAGACACAGTGAAAAGACAGGAAGAAAGAGACAATAAGAAAGAGTGAGCAACAGAGAGAGAGAGAAACATGGAAAAAACGCGCAGGTAAGAAATAGATGAAAGGAAAATTGAGAGCTACGCTTATGCTTACGTTTAAACGCTGACAAAATGAAAGAGACGCGAGTTAAATAAAACGAATGCCAGTTTAGGAAGACTTCCAATTGTGGACGTTTCACAGGACGGGTGATTTGTGTAGATATAATGACACCAGCCACTGGAATTAAAACCTAAATGGAATATTAATTAATGGGACAGGTGGTCTATCTTGGTGAGAGATTTAATAAAACGTGATTTGATATATTGTCAATAAATGAATTAATAAATTAATTTGACACTTGCCTAGTTTATTCCGGCAAGAGCAAGCTGAAAATTAATTGGATTTAAAACTATTAGGCCTCAGAGTTTGGGCTAATCACTCATTTTTACCTTGAGTAACAGGTAAGTGTGCTAATAAGGTGCTCGCTGGTTTACAGGGGAAATGGTGGGTGCATTTGGGAGTGGTGGCCATCGATTCTCAACGTTGTGGTGTGGCTTCATAGGCACTGATCACTGCTGTTTATAGGATAAGGAAAGAAAGAAGGAAAGAAAGAAGGAAAGAAAGAATACGAGAAAGTGAGAGGGAGAAAGAGAGAGAGAAAGAGAGAGAAAGAGAAAAAGAAACGTACATTTTTATGTTGTCTTATTACTATCATCAACCACAACAACAAACTACATTTGTATAGTGCCTTTAACGTCAGGAGGACATCCCATCAGGTGCAGTGACTGCTTTTCTGGTGTCCTGGCCAACAACCCTCCACATTACTCACTCTCACTGCCTCGTGGTTGTTTGTGGGGTGTTGCCATGGGCAAAATGGCTGCCGGCTGGGATCTGAGTGAGTAAGGGAGTAGTAAGGGAGGGAAGGAGGGAGGGAGGGAGCGAGATAGTGCGTTCACTCAAAGTAATCCCTGGGAAATACTGCAAGATGTGCTTGTGCTATAAAAGGCAGCTTCTCTCTCTGTGAAGCTGAGGGGAAACCTGGCTGGCTTCAGCCTGAGCCAGTGCTGGAGCAGGGAGGAAGGGGTTAAGGACGTTTGCTCCACGCTGGAATTTCCTACGAGCACGGGGCTGTGTCGGGGTCACCTGCGAGGGCTGAGGCGGGCATCAGGCGCGTGTTGTTTGAGGAGCTGTCTAGGCTGAGCTCCCAATGACCCCGCGGGTGGAAGCTTCCTTACAGCATGAGGTCATTCAGCCAGATGCGGAGCTCAAACCACACAGAGGAACTAACTGCTGGCAGAGGGAGAGAGAGCGCGAGAGTGAGAGAGAGAGAGAGAGAGAGAGCAAAAGAGAGACACACACACAGAGAAAAGCTCAGCCATGTTCGCAGCTCAAGAGGCGAGAGGTTAAAATAAATAAATTAAAATAAAGAGTCACGTCACGTCCAGTCCAGTCCAGCCACTTGTCACTTCAGAACATCCTCAAAGCACTTCACTTGATGTGTTCCTTTAAAGCAGTGACTGGTGTTACACAACACACGCGACACACAGCGCACGTAAATACACACATATACGTGCACACGAGTGTACACAAGCACACGTATACGCACACACCTACATAAACACCCACAAGCGTATACATGTATATGGCTTCAGGATGACATTCTAATCAATTGGTTTCTTGTTGAATGCTTAGGATGACAGGAATATAATAATAATAATAATCCTGGCATTTGATACAGCGCCTCATCACATCATCGAGATGTCTCAAAGCGCTTCACAGGATATACTGTAAAATCAATTGACTGTATATTTTGTGGGTGAAACACGGCAGCCAATTGTGCTCAGCAGCGTCCTACAAACAGCCGTGGATTGAGTGACCAAATTATTATAAATTTTTTTGAAGGGATTATTATCCCCAGAAAAGTGATCCACCAATCAACTAACAACCGGGTTCCTACTTACTGCTGGGTAAACAGGTAAGGAAACTTGCCTAAGGTTTCGCACCGGTCGGGAATCGAACCCGGGTCCTCTCACTTGCGAGGTGAGTGCTCTAACCACTGAGCTATACTAACTACAGTTATTACCGACTGTTCAGACGGCAAATCGTTACCTACTTTAACATTGATACCCTGGACTGTCAGAAGAAAGACCTTGATCTCCAATCCACTCCTCCCCACCCCCCCACCTCCTCATTCCTCCATTCATAAAATGAAGCCTTTCCCCCACCAGGAACCACAAGCAATGTGGGAGTGAACGGAGCAGATTGTATTACAGACAGCCAGAGATAGACAGTAACAGTCTGTTCCAAATTCATCTCTTTCTCCCCTTGCTTATCTTTCTCAATCTGCCTGGCACAATACAGCGGATTGTTTGCAGTAATCATATATATTTAATCATGTCTACAAATGTTATATACTCCACTTAATGTAGGCTATTTATCACTGTCTGTTGTCTGGTAATTAAGGCTATCTCCGCTCCTAATCACCCGCTCGCTCTCGCTCTCTCTCACTGCTTCCCTGATGGCCACAGCCCAGCGCTATAGACTGAATAAGACGCTCACAGGATCTGTCATTCCATGAGGAGTCAGGAAATTTAGAATTTGCAGAAAATTAAATATCATTAAACTCTGGAGAACCTGTTGAGACATTCTCCTTTGTTCGGGTCAGGGAAGAAATCCCGCAATATTGGAACCCGATGAATGGCAAGTCTTGTGGATGCTGAGATCTGTCAATCCATCTCAGACTAGGGATTGGTATCTGTGACAATGCAGCGCTCTTCCCCACCTCCCCCACCCCCCCTCCCTCGTCCTTGCCCCCCAGCACTACACTGGAGAGCCAGCCTCAACTGTCAGCTCAAATGTGTGAGACCCGAGCCCACAACCATCTGACCATGAGACCACAGTGTGACTGATTGGGCTGGGCTGGGCTGGCTCCAGGCTGACAACCAACCAACCAACCAACCTACCTACGAACCTACCTACCAACCTACCTACCCTCCCATCCCTCCTTCACATGAGATGTTAACCCGAGTTCCCCGTCTGCCTGTTCAGGTGGATGTCAAAGCTCTCATGTGGTGCTATTCGAAAAGAGAAGGGAGTTTCTCTCTCTCCGTGTCCTGGCCAACAATCCCCCAAATAAAATAAAATTGGTCACTCACTCACTCCATCGCTGGGCGCAAACTGGCTGCCGCGTTTCACCCACAAAATACAGTCACTCCACTTTACAGTGAAGTACTTTGAGACATCTCAATGAGGTGATAAGGCGTTGAATCAAATGTAAGGTTTATTATTATTATTATTTCCCACTCAACCACCGAACATCGCAAGGTGCTGAGCCAGAAACAAAAAGTTCCTGATGTTTTCACGAAGGGACAAAGGGGGCAACAACCACCCTCACCCCACCCCCCACTCCCCGAAATGGCTTCCCAAATCCCCAACACCTTCAACCTTCCCTGCGAAGGTCTTCAGCTAAAGCCTCACCAACAGAGATGGAATCAGACACACAGTTACCAGAGCAAAGCATCCCATTGCCGGGCCAGTAAATCACTGCTCACAGTCGGAAATTGCTGTCAGAGGGGAACATTTTCCAGTCTGAACTTGCGTAAATATTTAAAGTGTAAAAAAAAATGCGGTGGCTTAAAGGTACAAAGCTTTTCTTCTGGGTTGTCAGAAACTTTAAATGTTTACCATCAAAGGAGCTTAGGAGTTTCTGCAGCGTCTCCCGGGTGTGTTTATTGCACTCAGATACATAACGCCTCCCAAAAACAGGGTGTCTGATGAGCTGGGGGAGTTTGGCTGTTAGTGACACTAAATCCATTGAGAGGTTAATGAGTGGAAATCCCCAGGGTGGGGGTGTATCCCCAGGGTGGCGGGAATCCCCAGGGTGGGGGGAATCCCCAGGGTGGGGAATTTCTTGGGCACGAATGTGGCCAAATATTGTTTTAGCTCCTGACCCAACCAGACCTGCACAATGCCCAGAGCATCAACACACCGTAGCACTGTGCCAGCTTGGCTCAGATAGTGCCAACATCAGGAGAGGGAGAAACAGACGGGAGTTTTTCTCACTCCTGGGGTCCTGGCCAACAATTCCCCCACTCACCCCCTAAATGGATAGGACAGTTGGATAGCTATTGTCAGCCTGGGCTCAGCCTAGCTCGGCTCAGTCTGTCTGTCGGTTTGTCTGTCTGGTTCTCATCTCTACTGGGCTCCAATCTAACAAAGGGGAAACAAATGGATGATTCAGGAGCGATGGGGCAGGGGGGCAAGGGTGGGGCAAGGGAGGGGGAACAGGGACCATGAACGACCACCCAGAGATGCTCTCAGACACGTAGAGGGCAGAGGGAAGCTGGCGAGATGGTCGCTGACAGCTGAGCGCGTTCGGCTTATGCTAAAGCTGGGAGCCTTGGGGGCATTTTTGAGAAATAAAAAGACGACACGTCGTATTTTACTCAAATTGGACTTTAGTGGAGCTTAAACCTGAGGAACAAAGATGAATTCCAACATAATGTGTCGCCTAACGAAGACACCTACAAATGATTGTTCAATCACCGCCTCTCTATGTCGGTGACAGAGGAGAATATTGGGCCCAAAATGGCTTTAAATGATCTTTCTGACCGATGTGTAAATCCAATACTTTAACCTTAATAACCTCATCCTGTTAAAATTCTCCAGCACATTGAGAGAATCTCTCCCATTTCCATGAGAGAGTTGGCCAATTGCTCACAGAACGACTTCTAATTTGCAGTCCCTCACTGTTAGACGCTTAACATATATACAGAGCAGGCCAAAGAAATTTGCCTTTATACTGTCGCTCAATATTTATGTTTCATCTATATTACATGAAGAGGTGTCATTACCATGTTCAAATATTCCCCGAACATATTAAGATGCCACTCAGGTCACTGATCGCTCAGTATGGCTCCTGTCAGCAACCATGGGACTTGGGTTTGAACCCAGTCCTGATTGATACGATAAAAGTTTTCTCCTTTCTCATTGTTGAAAGAGTTTTTGTTCTGTTTCCTTCCCTCTCTCTCCCGCCAAACCTCTCTTCGCTCCTGAAGTCACTGACTCCCGCTGAGCTCATCATATATAACCAGCTAAATATTTGAGGACGTAGAGACAGGTACAGACTGGGAGTGGACACACTTTGTGGAACGTGATGATTTCAGGAGCATAGTTTTTTATTATAATAATAATCTTCGCATTTGACATGGCGCCTGATCATGTCGTTGAGGCGTCTAAAAGCGCTTCACGGGATATGTTGTAAAGTGGAGTGACTGTTCATTGTGTGGGCGAAATCATTCACACGTTCAACCCATGGTGTCCTACCAAACTACCTGCTTTTTCAGTCATCCCTATTTGCAGGAATCCTGTTTCCCAGTTCCACCCCCCCACCCCTCCCCCCCAAACCCCATCCCCCATATCCTTCGAGCAAAAGGACAGCTCAGGAATATTTGACAACAAAGCGAGTTGACTGAGGCACTATTATCCCTTAGTGACATTGGTGCTAATTGTTCCTTGGCCGTGCAGTAGACTCAGACTTCAAACACCCTCTTCAAACAGCACCAGTCATTACAATGCAAATGGTGAGCAGACTGCAACTCAAGCGCTTTACATTCAGCACGTCAACCTGGGAACGTCAGAGATAGTCAGGAGCACGGAGCTGCTGAGACTTTATACTTGGAGAGTGCAGTCCTGTAACGTAGCTCAGTGGTTAGAGCACTCGCCTCGCAAGTGAGAGGACCTGGGTTCGATACCCGGGCAGGGTGAAACCTTAGGCAAGTTTCCTTACTCCACCCACACACACCTCTGTTTACCCCCCAATAAGTAGGAACCTGGTTGTTAGTGGATCACTTTCCAGGCGTAACAATCCCTCCAAAAAATATGTTTATTCCATTTCCCTGTCTTTACTCCAATCTCCTTAATACCTTCACTTCCCAAGTTCCTATTTATCTACCTCTCAAGGCTTAAGATCCCAGTTCATTTAGTCTCTATGTCTTACTGGATCAGAGATAATCCAAGCTTGTACCACCCTCAGTGTGTAGAAAGGTTTTCCAATCTCCGTCCGCACTAAAGGCAAGACAGAGGGTATGACGTGTCTTTGAGTCTCAAATACAACTGACAAGCCGCAAAGTTGAGAAAAAGGGAGAAACTGAGATGAAACAGAGGGAAACGAGCAGGTCTAAGATAAATAGTCATCATTAGAAAGCACCTCATTTGCCAAGATCTGGGTTAAAATAAACAGACAAGGTATTTAGCTTTTCTTTAACTGCATTTGTAAATCTTTCTACATCGGGCTGAGCAACAGGCAGAAATGAGGATCTAGAAAGCCGTTTCCCCTAATATAAACCGTTTATGGTGAAGTGTTTAGTTTGTCCCTGCACCAGGAGAACATGTGTGTTTACGTGTGAATTCCTCTTCCCAGTCAGAATGCTTGTGTCATCAGCCCAGATCCCCAGAGAGTGAGAAGCCAACAAGGCTCAGACTCTAATAGTTTGTTCCGGGGAATAATGATAATAATAATATTAATAATCCCTGCATTTGATTCAGAGACTCATGTCAAGACGTCTCAAGGCGCTTCACAGGATATACTGTAAAGTGAATGAACTGTATATTTTGTGGCACACAAAATGCGCCAGCCAAATCACACAGTCACTACGCCTTACAGTAAATCCCATGAAGCTCTTTGAGACGTCTTCCTGACGTGAAAGGCACCGTATGAAATGAAAGGATTATTATTATTATTATAATAGTCACTTCCCAATCAGTCATGTGCCACCAAAAAACAATAATAATTTGGTCACTCAATCCACCACTGTTAGTGGGACGCCGCTGTGCATAATTGGCTGCCGCGTTTCATCCACAAATATACAGTCAATTCACTTTACCATATATTCTGTGAAGTGCTTTGAGACGTCTGGAAGACATGAAAAGGCTCTGTATCAAATGCAAGGATTATTGTTATTATTTTATTATTAAAAGCCGTCCTCGAGGCTCTAGGTTCCTGGATCCTGAGCGGACCCCGACTGAAGAAGAAGGGTGATCGATGAGGAAAGGACACAGTGGAGCTCGCTCCTACCATCAGAATACCTGACAATCCCTTCTCCCTCTCTACAAGCTCCTCTCAGAGTTCCAGCTCAGAAGTGAGGAACACACAACGGAATTGGGAATCACCTGCTCTTCAAACACCCGGTGGGAGAGAGAGAGACAACAGTGAGGCGAGGGATTAAAACCAATGAGTCTGTTTGACCGCCTGCCTGGAGAGATGTGAGCAGGGACACCTGTGTGCATACTGTTTGCCTGTTTACTTGGGAAATACAAAGTGCCTGCACTTGACAATAATTCCTATGAAGCACTGCAAGCCGTTGAGACGCGACGAGATGTTATACAAATGCAAGATCTTTCTGTGAAACAAACCCGCGCTGAGCCAGCAGCCGTGGGACACTGCGGACCTGTGTTGTTTGACCCCAATTCCTACCAATAACAATCAGAGTCTGGGGGGGCAAAGGGCGGAGGGTGCCACCGTAATTGTCTTAAACACCTGCTGCCTTGTTCTTGCCCTCTACAGCGAAATGGCAATACCTTCACAAGTAATTATGTTAACGAGTCTGATGCCTTTCCCTCCCACATCTCCGTGGCTTCATCTCCGCTCCACTCGCAGAAAATAATGAGTTGGGGGAAACGCAGGAGCTTGACACCAGCTTCGTCGCGATGCCCTCTTCCTGAGGTGGATTTCCTCGCTTTCCCTCAGCTCGGGGCATGTGTAGGAAGCTGCCGAAGCTCCCCGAGATCACAGGATCCGTCCTTCGGATGAGACATTACACCAAGCTCCCGTCTGTGCCCTGCGCAGGTGGACAGTAAAGATCTCGTGGCGCTGGGAAGGGAGTTTCTCTCTCCAGCTGCCCTGCCAACAATCCCCCAAATAAGACCGGTCACTCACTCACTCAGTCTCTCCATGGCTGTTTGCTGGATGTTGCTTTGCACAATTTGGCTGCCGCGTTTCACCAACAAAATACACAGTCACTACACTTTACACTTCTGAGCAACTTGGGGAAATACCTCACGATAGCTCTGATGGGCTACACCAGGCACCTGAAGGATGTTTTTTTTGGCCAATAGATTGAGCAGCTCTGGTCTCAGTCACTCAGTGCTCTCATGTGAGCTGTAACAAATGTGGCATTTCACTGCGGGTTCGATAACCACTGAATGAGTCACCAAATCAGTCGGTCACAAGGCGTTTGCTAAGAGTTTCTGTCAGGATTAGGCGATGGGTCCACATCTCCCCACTCACTCAACTTCCTGAAAGATTCAACTATCTCAACGTTCAATAAATCTGAATCATTTTAATTTCCAGAAACTGATCCACTTCCCTATAGAAACTCTATTTTAGACTTCCTCTTTTCACCATCTGCGCTGGTAGTTTGTTCCACACTCCTGTCACTTTTGTTTGTTGTTCGTTTGAGGCCATGAACCTTTGCTCTTGTGTTGTCTACAAGACAGGAAGACTTGCCTCCGTCTAAATTTCATAAACTCTTTGAAATCCTAAACTCCTGCATCAAAAACCAGGGCGAAACCTCAGGCAAGTTTCCTTACTCCACACACACGCCTCTGTTTACCTGGGAGTAGGTAGGAACCTGGTGGTTAGTTGATTGGCGGATCGCTTTTTCGGGGGGTTAATAATTCCTTCAAAATCAATAAATAAAAATAATAATAATTTGGTCACTTAATCAACGACTGTGTGTAGGACGCTGCTGTGCACAATTGTCTGCTGTGTTTCGTCCACAAAATATGCAGTCAATTCGCTTTACAGTGCATCCTGTGAAGCGCTTTGAGACATCTCAACAACGTGTATTAAATGTAAGAATTATAATTAATGTTAGGCTGACACTCCATTGCTGTTTATGGGACATGGCTGTAAGAAATCAGCTGGTGCATTCACCTACAAAATACAGTCACTACGGTGCCAAAACAGCAGGAACATTTATTTCCAAACCCCCACCCAAACCCTCAAAAAAATAATAATTTATGGCTTTAATAATGTAACACCAACCAATGCCTCAGTATAAAATTTTTCACAGCCCGACCAATGAATGCAGCACCTAATTTCCTCTGTCCTACTTACTGTCATCCCCTTTTGACTAAATTTACCAAGAGAGGGTCTTGAACACGACAGCGAGACCGTGATATACAAAAGAGTGTGTAGCGGCCGTTTGATCGCTGATAGTTTCACAAAGCGAGCGATGTAGAGGAACACAAGAGATGCTGTCTGCTTTCGCTGCTGCAGAAATGTGACATCTGAAATAATGTGACCGTTCGGGTAGATATTTTCCAGGCTTATCATAACCCGGTGGAAGGCTGTCAGTAGATAAAAAGACTCCTCTATTCCAGCAGGCACGGTTGATTAATAGCTAGCACACACCAAATTAAATACCTAGGTACGGCTCACAAGTCACAATGAGACAGTTATTTCCAGTTATCATGTTAGTGGATCTGAACATGGGAGAATATTACACAGCGTTGTACCATATTTCATTGCTTCAGGTGCAATGCAAAAAAAAATATATATATACAGTGTGTGTGTGTGTGTGTCTGTGTGTGTGAGTGTGTGGCTGTCTTTGTCTGTGTGTGTCTGTGTGTGAGTGTGTGTCTGTGTGTGAGTGTATGTGTGTGTGTGTGAGCGTGTGTGTGTGTGAGTGTGTGTGTGTGTCTGTGTGTGTGTGTGTGTGTCTGTGTGTCTGTGTGAGTGTGTGCGTAGTATGAAAAAAAATGTGGTCACTCAATCCACGACCGTTTGCAAGACATTTGCTGTGCGCAATTGGCTGCCACGTTTCTTCCGCAAAATATACAGTCAATTCACTTTACAGTGTATCCTATGAAGCGCTTTGAGACGTCTCGAAGACGTGATAAGGCACTGAATCAAATGCAGGGATTATTATTATTATTATTATTACTGAGCAAAAATAATTCTTCCGCTTCTCGTATCAGAATTCAAACGTAACCTATCAGGAAGGGATGGATGCTGGCGATTCTCTGCATGTGTGTGTGCCTGTCGCTCTCTCTCTATATAATTTTCCTCCAACAGTCTCAAGTGAAATGAATGTGGGGCGAGATCTTAACCTAGTTTCTACATGATCCACATCGAGAAACTGCCCCCAAACCATTCTGTTCTCCACAAAGGCATCGAGTCACCAGGAATTCATCCTGAAACCACCAGTTGTAAATTATAACAACAACTTGCATTTACACAGCGCCCCTCACACAGGGCAGTGTCCCACAGCCCTTGATAGTGGCGGGGCACGAGACTGAGGCGGGGGAGGGAGTAGTGACCGTAGGCACGGTCAAAGAGGAAAGTCCTCAGGCGCGATCTAAAGCTGGGGAAGGAAGGGGCGAGATGGAGGGATGGAGGCAGAAGGTTCCAGGGTTTCGTGAAACTGCATCAAAATACAAAATAAAAATACAGGCGTGGGCACGGACTGGGATACACAAACACTTGTTGCAATGGGCCACAGCGGGTCCTGTTCTGCTGGAGAGGGCGACGGTTTAGGGAAACGCAGAAGTAAAAGGAATAAGCGAACAGTGAAGCTTTCCCCAGGCCAATCCCAATCCAGCGCAAATAAAAGATTCTCGGACCAGAAAACAAGTTAGCAAACGCCAGCAACCAGCTGACAAAAGCACAAAGCTTTCCCCTCCCCGTGTCACACAAGGAGCAGTTGTTAAGATTTCTGCGTTTAATTACAATAGTATTTCATATTTTACAGGACAGACGCTCAATTGATTCCCTCCCTTTTAAACCGTTGACTTTCTCACAAGACTTGCAAGTGGACAGAAGTTGCTATGGTTAGGTTTTTCAAACAATGTGTAAACAGCCTCTCAGCTTTATTTGGAGAAAGAGCAATAAAAGTTGTCAAGTGGAGTGTTTACTCTCTTGAACAGTGTTGGTCACTCGACAAAGCCACTGTCTGTCTCAGCAAAATAATATAAAGGGCTTCCTTACGCCTTTCCCTCGCTGGCGCTGTGTTCACAGTGAGCCCACCTCAGTCTGAGCCCGCCTCAGATATTGCTCAAACTTTTTTTTAAGCCACATTGTTATCCCACGTCCCGGATCTTGTAAATAATCCTAAAATATTCCTTGTGTTTCACACGGCGCCATATCAAACACGTCGTCGTTGAGACGTCTCAAAGCCCTTCGCAGGATTTTTAACTGTGAAGTGCAGTGACTGTGTATTTTGTGGGTGAAACGCGGCAGCTGATTTGCTCACAGTAAAAATCCTGCAAACAGCCACAAAATGAATCACCAATTTTATCTGGTGGGGGGGGGGGGGGGGGGGGGGGCTGTTGGCCATGACACCTGGAGAGACAAACTCCCTTCTCTTTTCCAAAGGATCTTTCACATCTACCTGAAGGACAGACTTAGCCAAGTGACGTTCTGAATCAAACAGGATTCCCTACAAACCAACTGGTGATGCAAACATCCCAACTTTGTACCTCAACCTTTTTTAATCAATCATTTAGCAGCTCCCTGAAAACAAACAAAGGACGGTGTTTCAAACGTCAGGTATGGCTATGAGACTGCCCTGTTTGCCCAATCAGACATGATGGGGTGACATTCAATCTCCTGAACATATTCAGGAAATGTCACAGGTTTTTACATTTTAACTATTACACGATTATGATTTAATAATAATGATGATGATGATTTCTGTACGAATGGGGGTGAATGGCAAGGTGGTTTAGTCCATTGGGATCCTACACAGTGGGAGTCAATGTTCATTGCTATGTTTTCCCATTCTAGCCTATGATCACACCTCTTCTATCTGGTATAAGTGTATGTCTGTGAGTGTGGAGGATGGGGGATGGCGAGGGGGTGGGGGCAGGGGGGACGGGGGGATTACAGTCAGGCCAGGAATCCTAACTAACTGAACAGATGTGAACGTTGAGCTGTGGAAATAGGAGCCAGATAGCCACCTCTGTGTGAGCAACATGTACAGAACCAGAGACACCGTGGCCTGCGTTAGGGCTAATTTCTGATGTAATTGTGAGGTTGGGATGATTGATGGAGAGGATAATGGATATCACAATGTGTATGAACACCATCAGGTCAGCCAACACGTGCTGGAGCTCAGTTACTGAACAAACAAATGGTGAAACTCAGGATGCTTACAGTCCAGTGGCCAAGAGTTTGAGAACGATGTGAGCGGAGGTTTTGACGCTCTTGGAAACACATAAATTTCTAACATTTAATATTTGGAAATTCTCCAAAAAACCAAGTGTGATAATGAGTCACCGTGCACTGGGACAGGATTACACTGACGCGGGGGGTGAGGAGGTAATGCAGTGGAAGTTCTAGTCCCAAAGCCAACACTGTAAAGGTTTAACAACTCAATCATCCCTTTGCAAAATCTCCCAAACCTTATACCACAATCATGAAACGTCAACTTATCCTCAGTGCGAGGACGGGGGTGGGTTCACCCATCCTCCCTCCCCCTCCTCCCTCTCCCTGCCCACCCACTCATGTCAGTTTTAGCATCTCATCCAAACAACAGAACCTCTGACAATGCAGCACTCCCCCCAGTATTAAACTGGAGCATCAACCGAGACTGTAACATCAAGCCGTGGGATTGTGGTTTGAACTGCATTCCTGACCCAGAGAAGTGAGAGTGACCAACTGGGCCAGGCAATGGCAAGATCCAGCACTTTGACAACATGGACATGTACCGTTGACCTCCAAAGGTCCTTCAGCATCTACAAGGATCACAATGGACCTCCGTGGGCATCTCGTTGCGAGCTCGCTGTACGTACAGTGGACTTTTAAAGGAATTAAATGACATATATTTAAATTTAGGATGATTTTGAAGGATCACTATACATTAGCGGCTTGATGGCATTTTTCCCAGATATAAATATTTTAATTATGTTCCGCACATGAGAAATTATGTGACAAGTTTAAAATATGCTTTGCCTTTCATTTCAAAGGCTTGGCTAGAACCTGCGTCGCTTGAGATTTGTGGTCTGTCCTTCCTCTATCCTCTCCCTGTCTGTGACCTCCCATCACACGTAACCACACCCCACACTAGCCTCTGGCTCAGACCACCCTGGTGAAGCCAGACAAGTCTCAGGTACCGAACACAGAAATGGAGGTTCGAGTCCTCAATCCTACAACCCTAAGCCAAAGACCAAGGGTCTGAGATATGTTCTCATTGGGTTGCAGCACAGAGGACATGTCTGAACCTACAGCAAGCCTTTGAAATGAAAGGCAAAGCATAAATTAAACTCTATGCTGTGTCAGTGCCTTGGACTTTGTGGACCACACTTGAGGAACTCTCAAGACTAGTTTGGATACTCTTGAGCACAGCGTTTGGTTTTCAAGTGTAAGACACCCACTGACCAAAAGGACAGGATGTCATTTGTTACTGTTTATCTGGCATTTGCTCAAATCACCAAATTATCAATTTTTGGGGGAATTCAACTCCAAATTCTAGTGATTCAAACCCATGAGCCCCGAGATTCACTAGTGTAAGAACATTACCACCACACTACCATCAGTCCCCAGATAAGAAAGCTCCATGTAGCCCACACTATAATAAATAATAATAATAATAATCCTTGCATTTGATATAGCGCTTTTCACGTCGGAAGGACGTCCCAAAGCGCTTCACAGAACACACTGTAAAGTGAATTGACTGTATATTTGTGGGCAAACGCGGCAGCCAATTGCGCACAGCAATGTCCCACAAACAGTCGTAGATTGATAGACACTGTCTCACACACACACACACACACACACACAGCAACTTTAACAATACTTTCAACAACCTTCTCCCATAAAATGGACAAATAGTTTGTATCCTAAACAGCAGATGAGGAGACATCTTTTCAAGCCCAAAATCTAATCACAAGGTTCAGGCTAGAGATATATAAACTGCAGAACCTTTGTTCTGAAGGCATAAAGTGTTTTATGAATCTCTCAGATAGATGTTTCTTTGATAATGAGCCCATTATTCCCTGTGCTGGCTAGAGCACTGCGCAGCCGATAAAGGGGAAAAATTCACCCATGTCTGGTCTCTGGAGCTCCACAGATTGTAGCTGTCTCAGATCTCACTCCTGCACACACACACGCACACACACCCACACACACACACACAACATAAACTCAGTATGTTTACTCCGCCATAACCCCATGTAGCTGGTATTTGGGATTTCACTCAGAATGCTGCTGTCTGCCCGCTTGAGTGAACGTTAAAGATTCCTCTATACCCTTTGGTAAAGAGAAGGGAGTTTCTCTCTCTCCCGGTGTCCTGGCCAACAATTCTTCTGCTAAATCAATCATTCGTTCATTCACTTCACGGCTGTTTATGGGACCTCGCTGTGAGCAAAAATGGCTGCCACATTTGCTCACAAAAAAACAGTCGTTACGCCTAACAGTAAAGTATCGACCTGTAAAGTATCTCAAAGCGCTTCACAGGTAATTGCTGTCAAGTGCAGTGACTGTGGACGTTTAAACAAATACAGCAGACAACTTTGAAAATTTCAAGGCCTTACAAACAGTCATGAACTGGATTATCTAGAGGGCTGTTGGCCAGGATACGAGGAGAAACACTCTTCACTGTTTCAATACATTTGTGGGATCTTTACCATTGACCCACACACAGGACACCGACCTCAGTTTAATCCCTCACTTGAAGAACACCTTTTGACAATACAGTTCAAAGTCTCGACAGAGGGCTCAAACCCCACAGCCTCTTGACCCAGAGATAAGAACCCAAGGACAGAGATGCCAGAGAGAGAGAGAGAGAAGGGGAATACGGTATGTGGAGGATTTAAACAAGGAGTTAAAATAACAGGAGTGTTGGAGAGAGGGAGAAAAGGGGGGATGAAAAATAAGATGTAATAGTACATCGGCCTGTGAAATATCCTGCTCCTGGGGGTGGGGGGGGGGGGTGTTGGGGTGGAGGGGTGGGGGGGTTGGGGTGGAGGGGTGGGGGGGGGTTGGGGTGGAGGAGTGGGTGACAGCTCTTTGTTCCAGTGGTTTGCAGACCGCTTGGCATTCCGATCAGCCCCTGATTCCCACAACTCCGGAGTGCCCGAGTGTCACAGGGTGGCGCGGAGGCAAGGCTGCTGGCATCAAGGACACCCGGAGCATCAGTTAAGGAACAAAAATGTGATTTAAAAGCGGGGTCAGTAATCAGCTATTTATGATGACATTTTATCTGGAGTCCCGGAGGACCAAGCGAGAGAAACGCCGAGGGGAGAAAGCGGGAGAAATTAACATGCAGGAATATCTGATCAACTCAATTCAGATTCCTTATTAATCATATTCAAATGAAGTAGCTAGCGAGCGCCAAGGAGAGAGAGAGGGAGAGAGAGAGAAAAGAAAGCAGGAGAGAGAGAGCAGAGAGAGAGAGCAGAGAGCGTGTGTATTTGATAGCAATGAATTTCCTCCAGAGCTCAATCCAGCCACTAAGCTTCCCAATGTTTAATTGTGGTCTGTCTCATTCTTTGAGCTCCTTTGTTTGAGTGGTTCTTAATCCCGGACTCATTTTGTCTGTGTGACAGTAACTGTGCCGGCTGTGATTCTGTAATAATTTGAACAGGGATTTGCATGATAGGATGAGGAGAGCATTAAAATAAAATAAAATAAAATAGGAGCAAAGAAAGAGCGGGTGGGCGGGGGGGAAAGTGGATGCTCTCACACTTGCAAAGTGACTTTCTTCAAAGTCAAATGTTTTAAATCCTATAAATAAGTGTTTAGTGTACACATTCCCTTCCCCCTCTGGCCGCTAATCCACTATTGTGCCGCTTCGATAGATACGAATGGCATTTGGCTTTCAATACGGTTTAATCTTTCTTTCTGACCTAATGTGGTGGTCGAGGGGGAGGGAGGGAGAAAGAGGGCGAGAGAGTGGGGGTGGGGGGGTGCGAAACCTTATGCAAGTTTCCGTACTCCAATCGGTTGTTAGTCGATTGGCGGATCGCTTTCCAGGGGTAATGCTCACGCAAAAAAAATGTGCAATCACTCAATCTACCATTTGTGGGTCACTGCTATGCACTATTTGCTGCCAGATTTCGCCTACAGAATACACAGTCACTCCACTTTACAATATATCCTATGAAGCGCTTTGAGACGACTCAACGACGTGATGAGGCTCTACATCAAATGCCAGGATTATTATTAATATTATTATTATTATTATTGAGCTCACAGTCTAGGCTGAAACTCAACCTCATGGATTACTAACAGGCAAAACGTCCCGAGCTGTTGGGAAATCCACAGAAGCTTTACCTGCAGGAAGCTCTCCACGTCAGACGCCAGGAAGACCCGTTGTTCCCAGACGGGATCCACCGTTTATGGGACACTGCTATGCGCTATTTGCACAGTCTCTCACCTCCGCCATCTCTCTGGCCGCTGACAGAACATGAGAGAAACCTTGTGTCATCTGAAGGCGCCTGGAATCAAAGCAATGTTTAATTCACATTAAATCAAGACAAAATAATGAAACCTGGGACAGTTTCACCTTATGCTTTGGCTACCTTTCCCCCCAACGTCAAAACAGGCATCAATAATCATAATAATCTTTGCATTTGATATGATCACGTTGTTGAGACGTCTCAAAGCGTTTCACAGAATATAATGTAAAGTGTGGTGACTGTGTGTTTCGTGGGCGAAACGTGGCAGCCAATCAAACACACTGACCACACCTCACCCCTCAGTGGTTGACGGGAACCCAGGTAAAGTCCAGCCACGTTTACAATTAGACACAAACAAACATCCTGAAGGAAACTGTCGATGGATGTTATAGCAGGAAACATACATTTTCCGGCTCCATATTCCCTTCCCTGTCGGTCTTCTGCAGGAGGGACAGAGGAGGGACAGAGGGCTCAGCCTCGGCTCAGTTAATAGCTGACACCTGTGCCTTTTGCATAAACCTGGACATTAACACACCTGTGACTCTGAGGAGGGAGTTTCTGCCAATCAGTGTCTTGGCCAACAATCCCCCCCAGGTAAAAGCAACGCTTTAGTTACTCGCTTCACACCTGTTTGCGGGATGTTGCAGCGTGCAAATTGACTACAGCCAAAATACACAGTCACCACACTTTGCAGTTAAGATTCTCTGAAGCTCCCAACCTTCAACATCAAGTGCAGAAGGAGGATGATGACGATGATGATGATTATTCATCAGCTGTGTAAGCAAAGGCTAAAGGGAAGATGCACCCCCCCCGTCTCACCAGCCAGGAGTTTAATGGTAAATAATAATAATAATAATCCTTGCATTTGACACAGTGCCTCACCACGTCATTGAGACGTCTCAAAGCGCTTCACAGAATACACTGTAAAGTGGAGTGACTGTATATTTTGTGGGCGAAACGCGGCAGCCAATTGCACACAGCAGCGTCCCCACAAACAGTCGTGGATTGAGCGACCAAATTGTTATTATTTTTTTTAAGGGATTATTATCCTCTGGAAAGTGATCTTCCAATCGATTAACAGCCGGGTTCCTACTTACTGCCGGATAAACAGAGGCGTGTGTGAGGAGTAAGGAGACTTGCTTATAAGGTTTCACCCCTCCCTGGAATCGAACCTGGGTCCTCTCGCTTGCGAGGCGAGTGCTCTAACCACTACACTACGGGACTCCACAAGCTAAAGCAAAGGCAGGAAATGCGGAAGTGGAGCGCACGGCTCTTTAAACGGTACAAACACAATAGATCAAAGAGGAAAGGGGAGGAAACGCGGAGGGAAAATGAAATGCAAGGCAGCAATCTATCTGAGTTGCTGTTTCCAGTTAAATAAATGTTTCATTCTCATTATCAGGCCCTTCTTTGTAAAGGAGGCAGAAGGTGGCATCCTCGAGGCAACGGTCTATCCACATTTCAAAAGATTAATGGCGAATATTAATCGTTTGACCTTTTCCCGGGTAGCTGGAGGTGAGCGAAGTCGTTAAGCTTCTTATGTGGTAATTAATGGGACCAAAAAAAAATGGCTGTGTGTAAAATGGATGTGATCATTTAATTAGGACAATGCCTCACATTCATAATGGGTTTGAAGGTGTCATCTTTTAACGAAGTCTTCAATATTGCATGTCGTACAGTAAGGGGGGACGGAGTTGAGCCCGGGACGGGGCTGGTTCTTTCAAGAAGAGAAGCGCAATCAGGCGAGGAGCCACCTGCACCATCCCACCTCCCCCCCGAGAGGAATGGGGGAAGCGAGGAGGGAGCAGAGCTGAGAATTAATAGACATTTTTCGTTAATTCTTTTATCTATAACCTCCGCTCAGCGTAAAATGGAGGTTTTCACAATTCTGAATTTTTTATGAACCGGGAAAATACAGAGAGAGAGAGAGAGAGAGAGAGAAACGTGCTCGTTCCACTTGAGCCACTGAGAAGGAGGGTCTAAATTTGGGGTTGCCACCAGAAGGAGATGTTGGATAAATATATCTGCAAACAAGGATGTTTATAATGTGGGAAGTCTCAACCCAAGTGTTTGTCAAACTCCAGTCCGCAACGGTCCATGTCTCGTTCAAAAGGAAACAGTCTAAAAACTTGAGAGAAAATTATAGTTGGGTACAGTGAAACATTTAAATCAGGGAAATAATAATAATAATAATAATAATAATCCTTGCATTTGATATAGCGCTTTTCACGTCTTCTAGACGTCTCAAAGCGCTTCACAAGATATACCATAAAATGCAATGACTGGGTATTTTGTGGGCCAAACGCGGCAGCCAATTGCGCACAGCAGTGTCCCACAAGCAGTCGTGGATCGAGTGATCAAATTTATTTATTTGGGGAGGAATGTTGGCCAGGACAGGGTGGGTCGGGGGGAGAGACACATCAGTTATTGAAGAGGAGTCATTGTTTCTCTGGTTTCTCTAATCCTGTTACGAAATCCCGCGTTACATTGCCAATGAATCCCGAGCCACTTGTGTGCGTGTATGTGCGTGCGAGCATGCGTGTGTGCGTGTGTGCGCGTGTGCGCGCGCATCGGGACTCACCAACCCACCGTGACGTGAAGTGCTGCCAACACGTCTGTCTCCCTGAACTCTCCCTAACCTCTGCGTCAGTGTGTGTGTGTGTGTCTCTCTCTCTGTCTGTCTCTGGCACACACACGGCATTGCTGCGGTCTGGGTTTGCACACCCGTGCGTTTACAAGACATATATTTACTCGGCAGGATCGATCGGACAAAGGAACCATTTTACTGGTCTGAGAAAAATCATCCCATTCACGGGCCTTTATGTAACTCACCACGGGCAGCGTTCCACATGTGGACAGACAATGGATCCTTCTATCCGTCTCCTTCAAGAGCCAATCTCACCATCCGTATCCGTTTCAAAGCAGGACTCCGACCTCACCCCACCCTGGCCCTCACATGGGCTGTTCGCTGCCCTCAACTTCCCCTTTGGTTTACCCACCACAGGTGTCGCTCCTTCCCCCAGCCTTGCCCCACCCCACACCCCCCCTCCCCTCCCCTCGCCACCCACTCCCCACCCCAATAGCTTGGGGTGTTTGTCCAACTCTATCCGGGGTCTTGTTGGGCAGGACACTGTGTAGCGGGATCTTTATTAACATCCAGTCACACAGACCACGGCTGGACTTCATTTTAACAGTTCACCCAAAGGACATTACCCCCGGCCATGCAGAGCTTCCCGCAGCCCCCAGCCCCCCCACACTAACCCCCACTGCCCTGTTCCTGACGTGGGGCTTGAACCCACCACCTCCTGATACAGGGTTACCTATTGGCCAGGCTGATAGCTTAACGTTCACGGGGTAAGGGGTAGGGAGTGGGGGGGGGGGGGGGGCGGGGAGTACTTGGGGTGGTGGGTGGGGGGCGCGGTCAGAGGTTGAACTAAACCATACGTAGCCAGGAACATGTCGGCCGAGCTCGGCCTCCGCACAGCCTCAGTGAGGTGGTCCACATACAGAGTGTAAGTACAGGGAGGCAGTCGCAGCGGACAGTGCAGCTTAAAGCAATTTGGCTGATGATTTAGGACAGTCAGACATCTCAGGCACATGGCTGTTCGACTCTCACATCTGGCTCCCAGTACAAAGGAATTATTCTGCTGGAGAGAGTGTGCAATATCTATTTTACATGATGTTTCTAAGTGGCATCCAGATTAACCGCAAACTCCCTTTACAAAGGCTCGACTGACACGAGCCATCGACTGCTATCCATGTGGCACAGGGTAGCCTGAGTGAGAATCTCCTGCTAAAGGAGCGGGAGATATTCTCACTGTCGCTCGGTACTTGAGAAGCGTAAAATTCTATTAAAAGGATACAATTTCAAAATCCGGAACCATTTCCCTTTTTATTCTTTGACAATCCTTATTCGGTTCTGCTTGGAGTCTCTACAAGTGTATAATCTTGTTAAGTGTATAAATCCAGCCCAGATTGCCACACTGAACTGAACATCACAGCCAGCCGTGGGTGTCTAAGCTACTGCTTTCCTGCTGCATTCTCTCTCTCTCTCTCGCTCTCTCACTCACACACTTTCTTTCTTTCTCTCCTGTGTGGGGGTTTATTGCTGTGCACAATTGGCTGCCGCGTTTCGCCCACAAAATAAAGTCACTAAACTTTACAATATATCCTGCAAAGTGCTTTGAGACGTCTCGAAGATGTGATAAGGTGCTATATCTGCAAGGATTATTATTATTATCATTTTCAGTGAAGCAATTTGAGACATCCTCTGGACGTGAAAGGCTCAAAACTAACCGTAAGAATTATTATTATTAATATTATTTATTGATTGAATCCGTCCTGTGCTTGGCTTTTTTTCACTGAGGTTCCTGAACAGAGGGAGTAATTTGCCACAAGTCTGTTTGTTGCCACTGTGTGTGGCAGAGAGAGAGAGAGAGAAAGAGAAAGAGAGCGGATAAATGAATGAGGATTTTGCCAATTGCTTCACTAAGGGGAGGTTTATTGTGCATTGCTGTGCTCTTGGCTCCTCGTAAACGCAAACCTGATCCGAACGGGAATTCCAACCCAAGGGTGAAATTCCAACACAGCAAAATCACAACTCGCTGCACAGAATTCCTGATCCAAGGACAACAGTGACATACAAACCCACTCCGTGCCGGCATCACCTGGTCTTAATTAGCTGGTTTGCGAAAGCACAGTTGGATTGCCAACTGAGAGCCCGAGCCTGCAGCTCAGTCTGGATCAAACCCGAATTGTTTCACATGCACCTTTGGCTGTTTGTGTTCAGGCTGAATTGGTTGTTAAATGGTCCGTGGGACAAAAAGCTCCCGAATCCTAAAGGATTTCCAGATCTGCAACTGATCTCAGCTCCGATTAGAGTGTAACATTGGCAAGCAACACTGCTGGGCTGCGCTGTGCGTACAGCACTCAAGTTGCCAGTTCAAGTCCCAGGTCAGGATATTGAGTGCACAGTCTAAGCTGACGCTCCAGCACAGTGCTGGGGGTGGGGGGCAGTGGTGGGGAGTGCAACATTGTCCTTCGGATGAGATGTTTAAACCAAGATCAAGTCTGTCCATTCAGACTGATGTTAAACTCCCTGCAATGCAATTGGGAAAGAGAAGGGAGTTTCTCCACGCCATTAAAATTCACTTAATTTGTGGGACCTTAACGTGACATCTACTAACTTTGCTGCCGCGTTCTTAACCTACAAAAAAACCGTCACTACACTTGACAGCACTCACCTGTGGAGTACGTGTGTGTGTGTGTGTGTGTGTGTGAAGGAGGGGTGGGGGTTCGATATCATAAGCTCTATATCAAAAGAAAGGAGGCTGGTTAGATTATGATGAGAAAGGAGTAAAGATTTAATAGGACAGGAATAATAAGCCTTGCATTTGATACAGCACCTGATCACGTCTCGAGACGTCTCAAAGCGCTTCACAGAATATACTGTAAGGTGAATTGACTGTATGTTGTGCGCGAAAAGATTTTGTGGAATCATTTGGACAAGGCTGCTGAAGGTGGAGGGGATTTGTTTATGTATTTATTTTGTCGGATTGTCAGAGCTGAATGTCATAAGGGAGGAAAGAGGGGAATAAAGAGTTCTTTTGTTTTGTGTTTTGGGGGAGGAGAAGGAGAGAAAGAGAGAGAGAGAGAGAGAGATGTTTAGTGTTGCCGAGATTTAAGAGATGGGGAAGAAGGCAGGTGAGAGGTATCATCTGCTTTGAATAAGAACAGATAAGCAGACATAGGATCAGGAAGAGGCCATTCAGCCCCTCAAGCCTGTTCCGCTATTCAATAAGATGATGGCTGATCTGTCCCTCAACTCCAATTATCCGTCCTTGCCCCATATACCTTGATAACTTGACTTAAGAAACATCTCTCCACCTCAGTCTTGAACATTTGAATGGATCCACAGCCTTTAGGGGGAGGGAGAGAGAGATCCAGATTTATTATCCATCTTCTCTCTCTCTCTCTCACTTTCCTTCTCTCTTTCTCTCTCTCCCTCTCTCTCGCCACACTTCTGAGTGTGGCATTCTATCCTTCCCCCCCGGCCCGTCGTTCCAAACTTTTAAAACACCGGCAACGATTAGGTTTCAAAAATAACACCGCTCGGAAACTTTGGGGGCAATTGAATGGAATTCAGCGAAAACAGAAGCAGGCGATTCAATTTTTTCGTTTGCGGAGTTTAATGCAATAAATGTTTTTTCTGTCCTGCTTGTGTCCAGATGTTGCTTAGAAGTTGGTTTATATATTCTTGGACCGGGCCCCATATAGGTTTTGGAAACTTTTGTGAGTATATTGTAACACTGGAAAAGCCAGTGATCTGTTACCTTTTAATGCTATTTCCTCTTATTGCCAGTTTGTGTTTTTCTTTCCATGTTTTTTTTTCGGGGGGAGGGGCGGCGGGGAGGGTGGGGGCGTTTTGGAGAATTCTGAAAAATGCACCGGTCGTCATTTTTTTTTGGTCGAAAGAAAAAAAAACACAAGAGGAAAGTTTTTATCGGAAAAATAAAAATTTGCTGTTTGAGGGTTGAATAAGGGTCTCTCTCGGCTGCTCTCTCTCTCGCGCTCTCCGCTCCACCCTCCTCAGGCCTCACTCCCACTACCCCCCACCCCACCCCGCCAATAAATTGGGCATTTATTTCATGGCTGTTTATTTGTAGGATGTTGCTGTCTGTTAATTGGCTGCTTCTATTGTCTCTAAGTGTTGGCACATACGTGCCTGTGTGTGTGTGTGCGGATATATGTGTGTATGTGCGTGAATTTGTGTCTGTGCGCATATCTGTGTGTGTGTCTTCATGTGTGTATGTTTGTATATATGTGTGTGTATGAGTGTGGATGCGTGTATATGTGCGTGTGTGGGTATATGCATGTCTGTATGTCTGTGTGCATGTCTATGTGTTTGTGTGTGTGCACGCGTGTGGATATATGTGTGTGTATGTATGTCTTTGTGCATGTCTATGTGTGTGTGTGTGCGTATACATGTGTATGCATGTCTGTGTGCATGTCTGTGTGTGTGTGCGCGTGTGGGTGTATGTATGTCTGTGTGCATGTCTGTGTGTGCGTGTGTGTGAGTGGATGTGACCCTGAGGTGCTGGTTATTTGATGGAAGTTCAGGACCCAAATGGTTAAATTATTTCAAGACGAAAAGCTTCCTGAGGATTGTAAAGAAATCTCAGACGACCATTGAGAGATCCTGAAGCCCAGATGTGCAGCTTAAGCAAAGCCGACAACACACACCAGTTGCCGAGACTCTGCTAAGCCCCGTTAGACTAAACAGTTGGGACTTGGCTGTGAAGCGCAGAACAGCGCCAGATGCCAATGTGTTTTCCAGCTCCGTCTACTTGGAGCGACAGGCACTGGGTGCCGGAGTGGGGAGGGGGGGGCTACCCCAGGGAGTGAGGAGGGAGGGACTACCCCAGAGAGTGAGGAGGGGGGCTACTCCAGAGAGTGAGGAGGGGGGGCTACCCCAGAGAGTGAGGAGGGGGGCTACTCCACAGAGTGAGGAGGGGGGGCTACCCCAGAGAGTCAGGGGGGGGGCTACTCCAGGGAGTGAGGAGGGGGTCTACCCCAGAGAGTGAGGAGGGGGTCTACCCCAGGGAGTGAGGAGGGGGTCTACCCCAGAGAGTAAGGAGGGGGGGCTACCCCAGAGAGTGAGATGGGGGGCTACCCTGGAGAGGACAGGAGGGGCTACCCCAGAGCGGGGTTGTGGGGGGGGCAATTAGTTTCCGCTTTTCACCCACAAAATGCACAGTCAATTCACTTTACAGTGTATCCCATGAAGCGCTCTGAGACGTCTCAAGGGTATGATAAGGCGCTGTGTCAAACGCCAGGATAATTATTATTATTATTATATATGTAAAAAGCGACAGGTATCTGGATCTCTGATGTTGAATAATTAGCCCCCGGAGACAAGGTGAGATGAGTCGAGACGAGATGCTCTCCTTAAACTCCGTCGCTGCTGCACTTATTTTTGGATCAGCTGCAGGTCCCGGCGAATTTGTGCATCAATCCACCCGGTGAGGAGATCGCATCGCGTCTGATACACGGCTCATGATAACCCTTAAGTGCAGAAGATCAACTCAGCGGGCGAGCACAAAGCATCCCCGTGACGCAGTTTAATGCACACATTAAAGCTGCTGAACAATACAATACATCCCCAATAACAAGGCAGCCATTAGCTGTCAGCTCACTAAATGCACACTGTTCATCACTCCAGGGACATTCACATTAAATCGTGTGGCTCTAATCTACATGTTGGCAAGTCAGATGCAAGCACCCGGAGTATCAGCACCTAGTTTATTGTCAGTGTATCTCTCTGATCTGACAAGTATTTGTGCACTTAAGTAGATGTTGCCGATTAAAGATAAGAGATCTGATATTCCTCCCTGCCTCCAGTCTGCGACACACACTATTTCACCTTAAAATTTCAGACTGAGACGAGCAGAGCAGAACCGTGGGAATCGCTTTCATTTTTCAACGATTCTCTGTGTCTGTTAAAGAGAAATCAGCCATCAGGCCTTCAGCCTCTCAGCCCCCCTCCATCTTTGGAACTCCATCCCACAGTCCATTCACCTCGCCCCATCCCTCGCCTCCTTCAAGGCCCGTTTCAAGACCCTCCTCTTCGACCGCGCCTTCGGTCAACCTCCTACCCCCCCCCCTCCCCTTATTTTCTTGTTTCATATCACACAGGGCAATTTTACCCCTTTCCTTGCCCCCTCCCACCAGTAACAATAATAATAATCCCCCGCTTGCCCTCTCCCCTCCTCAATCCCTCCTCCCCTCGGAGGCCCCCACCCCGCTCACCACACAACCTCACACCTTCTCTCGTCTTTCACCACGATCAAAGAGCAGAGCTGGGGCCACACTATTAATTTACAATTAATATCTGTCGTCATAGTATTTAATAAAAAAAGGCCGAGAGACATTTGAATTCCCCAAAGGTTCATTCCTGAATTGAAGTTGATAGTAAAGGTGACATTATTTTTGGAGAAAGCTATTCTTTATATGTACTATATATATATATATATATGTAAGATTATACAATCCATGTGCTGGAGTCTGTGTGTGAGTGGATGTGCGTGTGTGTGTGGTTGTGTGGTCTGTGTGTGTCTGTGTGTGTTAGTGTGTGATGTGTATGTGTCAGTAGTGGTGTGTGTCAGTGTGTGGTGTGTGAGGTATATACAAACACATAGCCCAATAGCAGACTAATTTTAGCAGCTGAAAGGGGGTCAGAACAGTGGGTGTCAGACAAACTGTGTTGGAAACACAAATGCTGAAAATGAGAAATCTCGAGGAAATAGGCCAATATGTTCAAACACCGGGAGAGAGAATAGAAAGCTATGTGTGGGCACTGGGCAAGGGCAGGGAGAGGCCAGCCCACCTGTGTTTCACTGGATATTGCAGGGAGAGTAATGTTTGTCGGGCTCGATCCCATTCTGTCAAATCAATTTCATTTTGCCAAAGAAAAGGATTAAGTGATTTCATGGTGTCAGAGGGACTGTGTTACTGACCGAGTTTCTCAATACAACCCTGTGAGAACGCGGTGAAAATGGGTTTAATCCACGCCCCCACCCACCAACTCTCGCCATTCTGCTTCTGGGTTTGACCCCCCCCCCCCCTCTCAGACCCCCATGTCGGGGACTTTGTGCTCACAATCTGGGCTGACACTCCAGTAAAATGTTACGGGGGCGGGGGGGGCGGTATCCTGGCTGACAATACCCCCAAGATAAAAGTTGTCATTTTCTTTGCTTACGAAACACACAGTCACTACACTTTACAGTAAATCCTGTGAAGCGCTGTGAGACGTACTCCCATCGTTCTATACCCAATGCAACTAGAGTGCACCTTGTCCTAGTGAAGATCACACATACAGAGGGTTAGTTGAAGCAGATTCCGTAAGTTATTTTGAAAGGGAATTGTTTAGTTGTGTAGAGAGGAGGAATATGAAGGTGGGTTGGGGGTGCGCAGGGGAGTGGAATGAGATCAGGAGCTTGGTGTGGAGGGAAACCCTGACACAGACCTGTTATAGCTGTAGCTGTCGCTCTGTGTGTGTGTGACTCGGGAAGGACGTCTACAAGGTGTATATCAATCAGTATAAACACTTCCCTCCATTATCCACTCCTCCAGTCCCCGACATCCCATTCCCATTGCTGGAGCAATCAACACCAACTCAGCAGAAACTCCGGCTCGCAATTCCGGGGTCGGAGCCTCAATTCACCATTAGAAGCCTCTGACCCTTATAATAGAGGAATAAAATCTAGGACTGTGTGAGGAGCCAGAGGGAGATTCAGAAAGACAATTACTCTGGCTGTCCCAGTACTGCGTTGCCCGCTGACAGCAGCACAAATTCATCTTGTGACGTCTGCGGTTCTGGTGCATTGTGTGTTTGTGGTTTTGAGGTGATTGGTCATTGTTGGGGTGGGGTGGGGTGGGGTGGGGGGGAGTTGACTCCAGTTGGGCATCTATTCACTGACGGCCATTGGCAAATTTTCGCTGACTTTGCAAAAAAATGTCATCTGTGCACAGCAAAGTCCCAGTGATGTCTGGTACGAACAGGTTATTTGCTAAGTGTGGCTTTGGCTGGATTAATAATAATAATAATAATAATAATCATAATCATAATCATAATCCTTGCATTTGACATAGTGCCTTATCACACTGTTGAGAAGTCTCAACGCAGCAGCCAATTGCGCACAGAAGTAACCCACAAACAGTCGTGGATTAAGTGACCAAATAGTTTTTTTGGAGGGATTATTATCCCCGAAAAGTGATCCACCAATCAACTAACAACCGGGTTCCTACTAACTGCTGAGGCGAGTGGGTGGAGTAAGAAAACTTCCCTAAGGTTTCACAATGACCAGGAATCGAACCCGGGTCCTCTTGCTTGCGAGGCGAGTGCTCTAACCACTACGCTACAGTACTCTGAATTATGAAAGAGACCTTGCTTTAAAGAGACACTGTATGAAAGAGACACTGTATTAAAGGGACGCTGTATTGAAGGGGCTGGGAAGGCTGAAACGGGCTGTTGTCCCACAGTTTCCTTGGTTGCTGCACCTCATTGAGAGAGGTGTAAAGTGATTGCCTTTCCAATTTACCGTTTGACTGCTCGCGTACGGTAATTGATAGTTTAAGATTAATTATCGGTCAATTAATCAACTAATTATAGTCTTGCATGACTTTAGAGAGATTGGTGGAACTTTCACTCCTGCAACGGCTGGAGTCATTTTTCCACATGGACGCGAATAATGAGGTTCTGGGAAGATTGCCAGAGAGGTAGTGAAGGTAACACGGACTGCCAGAGAGGTAGTGTAGGTAACACTGACTGATGCCTCTCTCTCTCTCTGTCTCACACACACAGTATCATACACACCGCACACTCTCACACACACTCACATACCACACTTTCACACACATATCACACACGCTCTATCTCACACACACGCTCACACACACACTCTCACACACACACTCTCGCACAGACACACAATGGAGCCGGGGAATGGTGTGGCCAATTCCATCTCCTCGAAAATCAGCAAGTTACAGGAGGTGGAAGACCGTTTGTGGCTGAAGGATTTATTCCCCTTCTCCTTCCCCACTCCCCACTTCCCCCCCGGCACATCCACCGAGACAACGAGAAACAGCCATGAAGTGAATGAGCAATTTCAGGAGTCCCCCCCCCCTCTATTTCAGTGTCTCAGATTGTTAACAATCACGTTTCAAATGGAAGGTCACTCAATAATAGAATCAGATCCTTGCGTTTGATAAAGCGCTAATTAATGTGAAGGACCTCGAGGAGCTTCGCAGGGAATTGCTGTCGAGTGAAGTGACTGTGCGTTTGGTAAGGAAGGTGCACAAAGCTCTCGTTCTCTCCTAATCCCAGCTCCCAGAGTTTAAATCAACGTAAAGGAAATTAGTACCATATTTAATACCGTATCGAGACAGTTCAAACAGAAAAATGGAAATCAAACCGGGTTTTCATATTTAATAAGCAGCATCTTACATTAATAAAGCCATTACATTAATGCTTGACTTCAATTTCTCCGCACTCTACTCTCTCTTTCTCTTAATATGCATTTCTGCCATGACATCACAGTTTCAAAGGTCATATAGTTAAAATAGCATCATTTATCTGCATTATAAATTTTTAAAATGCAATTACAAAGAAGATTTTCTAAATATTTAACAGCTTCACATTTTGGGGGGAAAAAAAAACGGCTCTCGTACAGTGATTAAAGCAAAATTTCCAAGACGTGAATCAATTAGATTGGGAACCGGCAATCATTCCTCAATAAGTCTGAGACCCCACCTCCCCCCACTTCCACCCTTCCCACTCCCCCGCCCGCCCAACCACCCACCGCAGAATTCTAACCGGTCTCAGTCTGCAGGACCTTCGCTGCCTTAAAATGTAACATTGGTGTATGAAATTGGAAAAAAAACCTTTGGTTTTCATTCTCAATCGAGAAGCCGCAGGAAATAGAATATTGTAAAGTGTAGTGACTGTGTCTTTTGTGGCCAAAACGTGGCAACCAATTGTGTACAACAGTGTCCCACAAACAGTCGTGGATTGTGTGACCCAATTTGCTTTTTAAGGGATTATTAACCCCATAAAGCGACCCACCAATCGACTAACAACCAGGTTTCTACTAATCACAGTAAACAGAGGCGTGTGGAGTAAGGAAACTTGCATAACATTTTGGCCTGGCCAGGAATTGATCCCAGGTCCTCTCACTTGCGAGGCCAGCGCTCTAACCCACTACTCTACAGAACTGTATAAATATCAGCTGTTGTTGGACAGGGTGGGGGGCACAGGAGACACAGACTGGGAAGGTTTTTCCAATCAGCAGAGAGTTGTTGTTGGTGTGCCTCAGAGATTGGTGTTAGGACCTCTATTCTCTCTCTCTCCGGCCCTCGGTCGCTCGATGTATCTGTGACTTACTTCATGGCTGTTTTGGGACATCCACCCGACGTGAAAGGCGCTATACAAATGTAATTTTGTTGTTGTATCTTGTTGTTGTGGGACAATTAACTGCCACGAAAATACACGGTCAACACACGAGAAACTGGAGTTGAGGTGTAGATCAGCCGTGATCTGATAAAATGGGGGGAACAGACTGGAGGGGCTGAATGGCCTCCTGCTGTGCCCTATGTTCCTATGAAACTACCTGTGCCGCACAGCTGACATGGTCTCTTGTTGTCGGCGAGGAGGGCTAAAGGCTTGGTGTCATTCTCTCGCTCACCTGGTGAATAGAGACTTGTAATATCTGCCAAAACCTGTCACTGTATTTATTTTCTCCCCCTCTGCGTTGATATTGTATCATTTTTCAGAGCTCTGCTGCCTTTAAGAACTCTTTGGAATGTAAATCCTTGCTCTCGCGTTCCCTGACAGATTAATGTAAAGATAGCTGGGCTTGTCAGCCCAAGAAATGTAGCCCTGCTTTGAGAGAGAGAGAGAGAGAGAGAGAGAGAGAAAACAGCATTGTGACAGAGAATGGAGCAAACTTACATTCCCAGTACAAGCCTCCAAAAGAACAAAGAGCAGAGAGAAAGAAAAACCCTTTTCCATCTCTCGTTGGATTCGAGACTGACATTTCCATCTTGTTTTCTTGCAATCTATTCACGAGTCTTTCATCCCCGGCCACAGCGAGACTGAGGCTGATGTGTTGCGGAGGTGGGGCGGGGGGGGAGAGAGAGAGAGCGTTGTTGGGGAGACGCTTGGTCAGGGGAGATCTCACACCGATCGGACCAAGCACTCGCCTCACAAGCGAGAGGACCCGGGTTCGATTCCCGGGCAGGGCGAAACCTTAGGCAAGTTTCCTCACTCCCCACACACCCGGCTGTTTACCAGCAGTAAGTAGGAATCTGGTTCTTAGTCGATTGGCGGATGGCTTTTCCAGGGGTAATAATCCATGCCCCGAAAAATAGTAATAATATGGTCACTTAATCAACCACTGTTTGTGGGACGCTGCTGTGTGCAATTGGCTGTCGCGTTTTGCCCACAAAATGCACAGTCAATTCACTTTACAATATATCCTGTGAAGCGCTTTGAGACGTCCCAACGACGTGATAAGGCGCTGTATCAAACGTAAGGATTATTGTTATAAGATCTCACGGTGCTGTTGGACAAAGAGAGGGAGGTTTGTAGAGCGAGTGTGGAACTGTGCAGTTCGGAGAGTCAAAACTGGGGGGGAGGGAGGGAAGAGGACATCAGAGAGGGAAATCTCCACTTTTAAGAAAACAAACCTAAATAACATGCGGCAGAGATTCAGATCCCAGCTTCGCATTTGGTATATTACCCACGTTTCCCTTTCTCTCTGTGATCAGTGCCGTCAGAAATCATACAGTCAAATCTTTCTTTGAACATCTGCCGAGGCTTCACCTCTCCTTCCTGTGTTATAATAACATGTGCTTTGAAGAGTTGGAAAAGGGAATCTTTTGGGGTGAGGGAGTGAGGGGAGGGGGGGGGAGCGGGGAGGGGGGTTATTGTAGGCAGATTGCAAAGGTTATCACTGATTCCTAGTATTCGGTGACATCTTTGTCTTAAGTTTGTTTCCAACGCTTTGAACTCTTGTAGCAGAAAAAGAGAACGTCTCCAGTTCCCAACCTTGAGACACTTTCCAATCCCCTCAGCAGCACAGAGCAACCACACTGGGCTGAAGGGCTTTACAACAACAACAACAACAACTCGCATTTATACACTGTCCAGGTGAGGGATGGCCATTGCTGTGTGATTTGAGCAGCTGCCTGGGGACGCTTTAGGTGTGTCCAATGTCTCGCTCCGAGCGCTCGAATCCAGCCGTGTTCCTCTCGTGAGATTTAATTCACAGCAACAACAACTTGAGTTTGTCCAGTGCCCTTCCCGCGAGGTGATGTTCCGGAGCGCCAGCTAGAGCGTTCACGGCTTCGCGTCGAGTGTCACTTCTCATCGGGTTCCTTCCTATGGCCGTGTTTTCTTTATTATAATATTATTGGAATGTAAATTACTCCATTTGATTTTCCAATTTATGGTGAGGAGGGAGGGGGGGGGAGGGAGGGGAGGTGGGGGGAAAGTGGGGGGAGATGGGGGGAAGTGGTGGGTGATTTTTAGCAGCAAATTCATGTCCCACATTGACTGGTGGATGTAACAGATGTAATTAGACTGTCAGCACACAGCCGTCAGGTCAGGATTGGGACTCCCTGTCAGCTGGGATTTCATTTAAAGGCAGTAATTACAGTCAATAATCTTTCCAAAGACCGGACTCAACGCAGACATTATACCAGAGAAATCTTTTTGTCTCTCCCCCGCCCCACAACCCATCACCCACTCCAAAAAAAAATCATCACAGTTTAATTCCTGCTATTCTAAACCCCAATCCTTTTTTTTCAAAGGAAGAAAGATATGTGGGTGTTTAAAAAAACAGTCACTACACTCGGCAGGAATCACCTTAGATGCTCTTTGAGAAGTTTTCACTAGATTGTCTTCGGTGGAGGAAGACCCTTCGACCCATTTGATCTCGTCCTTGCAGAACAACCCACCTGACCATCCGCAAATAGGTCCCAACATCTTGTCTCAACCACCTTTCCTCACAAACTGAAATACCCTCTGGGTATGGAAATGCTGAAATGATCCTTACATTTCGTACGGTGCCTTATCATATCATTGAGACGTCTCAAAGCGCTTCACAGGATATACTGGAAAGTGAATTTACTGTATATTTTGTGGGCAAAATGCAGCAGCCAATTGTGCACAGCAGCGTCCCACAAACATCTGTGGATTGATTGGCTAAATTTTTGTGGTGGGGGGAAAGGATTATTACCTCTGGAAAGCAATCCGCCAATCGACTAACAATTGGGTTCCTACTTACTGCTGGTAAACAGAGGCGTGTCTGTGGAGTAAGGAATCTTGCCCAACGTCTCACCCTGACCCGCCCGGGAATCGAACCCAGGTCCTCTCGCTCGCGAGGCGAGTGCTCTAACCATTGAGCTGCAGGACTCCACACCTGACACAGGCTATGGAAACTCTTCCTGGTGTCTGTCTCTGCTGAAGGTACCAAGCTCAGCCTGCGGGGAAGCCAGCTTGCTGAAACCACGTGACGATATTCAACATCTCGACACATTATCTAAAACATTCATCAGACGCTTTGATTTTTTTTTTATCCGGGAAAAAAAAGATTTCGCCATGAATTATAATGATGAAGGGACAAAAGGAAAGTTTTTTATATTATATATGTATATAATCTATATTATATTGTCTTAATTACAGGCATTGAGGTTCCACACATGGTAGAAAGGAAGTGTGAAGATGGACACTCTTCTGTCCTGGCGTTCTGTGTTAATATTAGATTCCTGACATCCTCCGTATACCTGAGGCTGTCATCTTTATTGTCAGGTGTAATTGAAAATTAATGGTTACTGGGTTGCTATGGTAATAAAGTCAGTGGTCGCTAATAACTCTGCCATTTCACACTGCCTCCCGTGGCATCATTTGTCTCCAGTGACCTTGGGATGGGAATGCGGGCGTCACTGAAGAAGAAATGGGGGGTATGGGAGGGTGGGGTGTGGTGGGGGGGGGAGGGAGGTGGAGTGGTGGAGGGCGGGAGTTGGAGGTGGGGGAGAGGGGGAGGGATGGCGACGGGGAGTAATTGGAACAGAAATGAGGAAAGCAAAACATGTATTTTTTTGGCACATGTGCGTGTTTAGATGGAAAAAATAATCAAGTGGAGTCCTGTAGCGTATTGGTTAGCACCCGCGCCTCACAAGTGAGAGGACCCGGGTTCAATTCCCGGGCGAGGCAAAACCTTAGGCAAGTTTCCTTACTCCACACGCCTCTGTTTACCAGCAGTAAATAGGAACCCAGTTGTTAGTCGATTGATGGATCGTTTTTCCGGGGGTGATAAACTCTTCAAAAAATAATAATAATAATTTGGTCACTCAATCCACAACTGTTTGTGGGGACACTGCTGTGCACGATTGGCTGCTGCGTTTCGCCTACAAAATACTCAGTCAATTCACTTTGCTGTACATCCCATGAACCACTTTGAGACATCTCAACAACATGATAAGGCGCTGTATTAAATGCAAGTATTATTATTGTTATAGATCAGACCAGAAGCTGTGAGGCTTTATCTTTGTGGCTGTTATTTCCTCGTCACTCTTTCTAACCTGTTTCCTTTTTCTCCGCCTGACTCAGGCAATGAGATCCAAGGTTAGCTGTATGTTAATGGTGTAGACCAGCGAATGGTTCAGATTTCTAATGAAGATGATGTTTGATCTGTGGATTTTTTTTGATCTTTTCCCTCTGATTTTTGTCAAACACAAGAAGTTGCCCTTTTTTTTCTCTTTACTGAAGTTGTGTGATGATAATGCTTTATTACATGTGTACGTGACTCGGTGCTGGAGGTGACTTGTATTCACACGAACAGGGTGCCGTTGTAATGGTTGATTCCTGGCAGGATTTGGGGAGCCTTATACAGAATTGGGAGGTGGGGGGTGGTGGGGGGAGGGGGAGCGCTGCATTGTTGAAGACTCCATCCATCAGGTAAACCGAGCTTCCCATCTGTGCCCGGTTCGAGTGAACGTTAAAGTTCGCACTGCGTTATTCTAAAAAAGAAGGGAGTTTCTCTGTCTCTCCCGGGGTCTTGGCTGACAATCCCCCTCCAGATAAAATCAGTCGCTCACTGTTTGCAGGACGTGGCTGTTTGCAAATTGGCATCTGTGTTCACCTACAAAACACACAGTCACTGCACCTTACATTATGTAATGAGCCACGCTTTGAGATGTCCTCCTGATGTGAAAGTTACTATATCAAATGTAAGGATTATGATCATTGTTACGATCAGCTCAGTGATAGCAGTGATGGCTTGTGGACAGGGTTAATCTTCTGGTAATATTGAGGGTACACAGCGGTTTTGTAATTGATAAAATGAGTCTGAAACAGTCACTGTTTGGGGAAATGTGTAAGTATGTGTGTACGAGAGTGGGAGTGAGTGAGTGAGTGAGTGTGAGTGAGTGTGTGTGTGAGTGTGAGTGAGTGAGTGAGTGAGTGTGTGAGAGTGTGTGAGAGTGAGTGAGTGATGAGTGAGTGTGTTTTACTCCCTATTAAGTTCACTCTGTAGTGAAGATCTTTGCTGATGCTCCTGAATGACATCACACAAATCCCTCAGAAGCTGCCGCAACATCTGAAAAAAATATCTTTCCTCTTCGCTGAACAGGAGCATCAAAGAGAAGCTTCCAGAGAGATCCGCGGGCTGGCGTGTCCGGAGCCGTGCAGTATACACTGTGGAGCAGAGTCTGGTGTGAGTGACAATCAGCGAGAGGGGAGGGGAGGGAGCAGGGGAATGGGCTGCAGATGTCCCTGACACACAATAATAATAATAATTATTGCATTTGATACAGCGCCTTATCAAGTCTTCGAGACGTTTCAAAGCGCTTCACAGGATATGCCGTAAAGTGAATTGACTGTGTTTTGTGGGCAGCCAATTGCACACAACAGCGTCCCATAAACAGTCGTGGATTGAGTGACCAATGGGGTGGGTGGGGTGGGTGGCGGGGGGGAGTGGAATTATCTGTCTCTTCTCTTTCCCAATAGTGTTGTGGTTCTTTAATGACTACCTGACCAGGCCAACGAGAGATCTCTCGGTTTAATGTTTAACCCCAAGCACAGCAAAGTGGTGCTCAACCCCTCCTACACCCACTCCCCCCAATACCCTCCCAGCACTGTGATCTCAAGCCCTCAACAGGTAACGTAAACCCACAACTGCCTGATTATTCACCGTTGAGTGACTGTGTTTGTGGGTAAATGCGGCAGCTATTTAGATTTGCGTGTCACGAGGGATGAGAAACTCAGGGCTGGAAACTGAGTGATTACTATAAAAGTTTCTGACTGAGTTTTATACCCCCAAAAAAGTGTGAATATTCCCTCGAGTGGATTAAACTCCTCCGCGGGACAAAGAACAAAGGGAAGCAGATTTCCTATGGGAAAATGAAGTTGGGAGCGGGGGGTTGGGGGTGGGGGGGTGATAGTGTCCATCAACGTGCGATCAGAAGCTTGTGTGCTGCTCAAAGCTTTGATACCTAATCACACTGAATAGGAGGCTTGTGGGGATGGGATGGGTATTGTTACCCAGACAGACAGACAGACAGACAGACAGACAGACAGACAGACAGACAGACAGACAGACAGACAGACAGACAGACAGACAGACAGACAGACTCCTCTCTCTCTAGTCTTCTCTTGCTATTTATTTCGATTTCACCCACAATTCACTTTACAGTATATTCTGAGAAGCGCTTTGAGACAACTCGAAGACGTGATGAGGCGATGTATCAAACGCAAGGATTATTATTATTATTGCTGCAAAATATAGTGACTGTGCATTTAGTGGGCAAAACACGGCAGCCAATTGCACACAGCAGTGTCCCACTAACAGTTGTGGATTGAGTGACCAAATTTTTATTCTTTTTTTGAGGGATTATTACTCCCGGAAAAGCGATCCACCAATCGACTAACAACCAGATTCCTTCTTAGCGCTAAGTAAACAGAGGCGTGTATGTGGAGTAAGGAAACTTAATAATAATAATAATAATCCTTGCATTTGATATAGCGCTATATCACGTCTTCTAGACATCTCAAAGTGCTTCACAGGATACACCGTAAAGTGAATTGACTGTATATTTGTGGGCGAAACTTGCCCAACGTTTCTCCTTGCCCCGAAATCGAACTCAGGTCCTCTTGCTTGCCAGGCGAGTGCTCTAACCACCGAGCTACAGCTCACTGCTCGCATCTGCCTCTCAGGGTGAAGCATTTCCTAGAGAAAGCAGGTCAGACTGCCTTCCCCTTGTTTGGTCTAGAAAGTACATGTGTGTTGGATTTGCGTGAGTGGAACCATACAGAGGAGAGTTGTTACTAACTCGGTACTTCGGGAAAGGAGAACAAGGAGGATATTTGTCTTGGAGAAGGCAAGGTGTCGGGGCTGGGGAAATGGAACGTTCTTTCCGCTCTCTCTCTCTCTCTCTCTCTCACTCTCTCTCTGTGTCGGTGTGTTTGGGGGGGTGGGGGGGTACCAGTCACTCCAAGGTCAGGTGTAGCGTGGGTCAGCCCGCTTCACTCTCAGCCCAACACAGTGCAGGGTCCCTCCCCTCCCCTCACCACACCCCAGCTCCCTGGCTCCCCAAGCACGTTTCCTATTCCATGCAGCAAGTGGAGTTCTGTAGCTCAGTGGTTAGAGCTCTGTTCTCGCAAGCGAAAGGAACTGGGTTCGATTCCCGGGACAGGGCGAAACCTTGGGCAAGTCTGCTTACTCCACACACACGCCTCTGTTTACCCAGCAGTAAGCAGAAACTCAGTTGTTCGTTGATTTGGTGGATCATTTTCCAGGGGTAATAATTCCTCCAAAAAAAATAATAATTTGATCACTCAATCCACGACTGTTTGTGGGACGCTGCTGTGCAGAATTGGCTGCCACGTTTCCCCCACAAAATATACAGTCAATTCACTTCACAATAAATCCTGTGAAGCGCTTTGAGACGTCTCAAAGATATGATAAGGCACTATATCAAATACAAGGGTTATTATTATTAATATTAATATTGTGTCGGGGGGCGGTGCGTGTGTTGGGGGGTGTCAGGACGGTGTTTGTTGGGGGTGTTGGGGGCTGTGTGTTGGGATGGGGGGGGGTAACCAGGCTGGGGGATTGTGTT
Source organism: Callorhinchus milii (assembly GCF_018977255.1). Taxonomy (NCBI): domain Eukaryota; kingdom Metazoa; phylum Chordata; class Chondrichthyes; order Chimaeriformes; family Callorhinchidae; genus Callorhinchus; species Callorhinchus milii. The sequence continues at coordinate 569,937 of NW_024704760.1, read as the reverse complement.
GAGGCGTTGGGGACTGTATGTGTGGGAAGGGGGACCGGGCTGGGAGGGGGGGGGGCGCGGCTGCCTGTGTAGTGAGCTCTGAAGGTCGGTGTGTGTACTCAGTCACTCCGCCACACTGACCCTAATTATAATGTAATTATGTCTCCATGGCAACGGCAATCGAGGGGTTAATGGCATAATATCAGCTTCGGAATTAATTCATTCTTTGTTTGTTTGTTTGTTTGTCACAATTTTCTCAGATAACCCCATTGGAGAGCCCAGGGGAGGGGCGGGGGGAGGGGGTAGCCCAGAGCAGAGGAGACCCCACTGGGAGTGAGGCGACGAGTGAGGGGGCAAGAAGAGCCCCTGTGGGGGCAGAGTTAGGGGTGCGAGCCTCTCGCCGCTGTTTAAAGAGAAACGAGAGCTCGGGATCCGGGGAGCTGTCTCTCCGTATCTGTGATGGTTCCGGTGACATTGATCCTGAAGGTGTATGGAGAGCTGTACACAGCCTGGCAGCTCATAATAATAATATTAATAATAAGCATTAATAACAATAATAATGATCTGTTGAGACGGTGCTTTTAAAAACAAAAACAGTGGGGGAATAATCTGGGAGTTGTCGCTGGGAGACTTTGGCTGGAGAGGCATTTGTTGCAATGTTTGGTCACAAGTAGCTGTTGAGATTGTCACAGCTTTAGAGAAACCGGGTCAACACTTGAAGAGGAAGCATTGAAACTCGTTTGAGGGAATGAGCAGGGAATTGGGACGAGAGAAGTCAACGCCAATGGGGGAAGCTGGCCTCGATGGGCCCTTTGTTGCTATAAGGAGCTGGTACCACCACAGCCGTGAACCGCGCAGTTTGGGTCACATATCAGCCCATCACTTTCCTGATGTGTTATCATTATCACAACTATATTTATTCCACCTGCATCCAAAGCTGGCTCGCACGCCAGCATCCTGCTCATTCTGCAGGAGGTGGGAGGGAGAGAGAGGGAGGGAGGTGCAGGTGGGGAAGAAGATTAATCCAGTGTCAGAGTTCGTGCTTGTGTTTTGCTTGTGTCTTAGGGTTCTGTTGTGCAATGCTGTATTGAAGGTCGCTGTGAGCTGTGAGTTACGTCACCCGCAGAGTGCTGTGGTTTTCCGGTGAGTTTCCTGTGTCATAACCGTGTATCCGGAGGCTTTAGGTCACAGATGGAGGTTGTTTCCCTCCCTGGTCTTGGCTTCAGGGACGCCAGAGGAGCAGCCAATGGTGAGGCCAGTGTGGGATTGTCTTCGGTTGGGACACAGGGTAGAGAGCGATGCCGAATGACTGAGGTCCAGGAAGAAGCGAGTGCTGGAGGGTCAGGGGAACTGATTTGTTCTCCTCATTGTTGGAGCCGTTGGGTTCGAGGAGCTGTTTCAGCGCTGCATTTGGGTGTAAATTGCTGAGATTTACTGAAAACCGATAGGAACCTGTAACTATTTACTCTTTCCTGCTACAGCATGGGTCCGGGGTATGTGGAAGAACAGGCTTGATAGGCTGAATGGTTAACAACAACAACAACTTGCATTTATATAGCACCCCTATTGGAACAGGAGGAGGCCATTCAACCCCTCGAGCCTGTATATAAGATCGTGGCTGATCAGTACCTCAACTCCATTAACCCATCTTTGCCCCATATCCCTTGATACCCTGACCCAACAAACATCTATCCACCTTAGTGCTGACAATGTGAATGGACCCAGCCACAATCCACAGCCTTTTAGGGGAGGGAGAGAGAGATTTCCACTCCCCTTTGAGTGAAAAACTGCCTCCTGATTTCACTCCTAAATGGTTTAGCTCTAATTTTATGATGATGCCCCACTTATTCTGGATTCCCCCACCCACCAGAGTAAATAGTTTCTCGGGTCGTTACCCGATCGAATCCCTTTATAATTAAAAAAAACCCTCAATCAGATCACCCAGCCCGCAACCTTCTAAACTCCCTGAATTGAGCCCCTTTTGTGAGACAGACCAATCGAGGCGTTTCTGAACACCAGCTCACCAACATGTGACGCACCAAGAGATAAAACATAACAAAAAGGTTCTTCTAAGTCAGTGGAGAGAACCCTGTTCAACTCTGGTTGTAATTGATGGCTTTCCTGTATCCCACTGTACGCAGTGCCCGGCTGTGTACAACCAACCCTTTGTGTCAGACACGCTCTCTGCAGGAGAATAAACTGTGCCATTTCATGTGCATCTTTCACAAAGCATTTGTTGTGTTTGGACTTAAATTAACCTTTTCAAGTAGTCCCAAGTCCCTTCACCACCTGACTGCTGAAGTTCATTAGACCGAGTGTCCCCCCTCAACCCCTCCCCCCGACTCACTGAGATAGTTACCGGGGATACTCCAGGTCCTTACTCAAGTCGTTGACCCCACCCCCCACCAAACCCTGCACCCCTGACTGTGATACTATAATAATAATCCTTACAAGTGATATAGCGCCTTATCACGTCTTTGAGACGTTTCAAAGCGCTTCAAAGGATACACTGTAAAATTAATTGACTATATTTTGTGGGCGAAATATCACTATTCTGATTGTTATTTCCGTTTGATTTTTGTGCCCTTTGCATCATTGCCATCGGGCTTATTGCTTTGTGAATTACCACTAATCGCAGTATTACTGTGTATCTGTATTAATGCTGTGCCGAGCCGCCTTTTTTGAGATTAAGGTGAATTTGGTGTCACTTGTTCCAGCCAATCAGGTTCCTTCGCTCCTGTGCCTGTGTGACACTGGAGGTATGAATGGTTGCAGAACAGCCACATGACTGAGCCACTCACAGCCACATGTAGTGGCTTATATTGTAAATTATATTCACTGTGTATTTGGAGATGGGGTGATATTGAGCGACTGCCTGGATGCCGCCAGTGCTAAAGAGCCTCCGCACCTCCCTCCTCTGCCCCCTCCCCCCAAACAACTCCGTCACACTCTCCCTCTATTCCCTCTGCCTTGCCCCTTTCTTCCCCATCTTCGGGTCACGCCTGAAGACCTTCCTCTTTGACCGTACCTATGGTCACCTCCTCCCTCATTTGCCGCTGTCAAGCACCCTGGGAACACTCCCCTTGTGACAGGCGCGGTGTAAATGCAAGTTGTTGTTGTTGCTCTCCCCCCTCTCTCTCTTGCACTTACATAAACAAACACTTGTTGCAATGGGCCACAGTGTGTCCTGTTCTGGTAGAACCGGGCGAATGGTGCAGGGAAATGCAGGAGTGAAGGGGAAATAATAATAATAATAATCATTGCAGCTGATACGGCGCCTTATCACGTCTTCGAGACGTCTTCGAGCGCTTCACAGCGTATATCGTAAAGTGTAGTGACTGTTGTATTTTGTGAGTGAAAAGAAAAAAGAATGTTTCATTTTTCTCTAAATATATATTTTGAAAAACACAGCAGTTATTTAAAAGATCCCATTGACATCAGTTTAGTACAGTTCCTGAGAAATATAATTCTCTTCTCTTTCCCCCCTTTCTCCTCCCCTTTCTGTCTACCTCTCCCCTTTCTCACCCCCTTCATTTCTCTCCCTCCCCCTTCTCTTCCTCCCTTTCTCTCTCCCTCCCTTTTCTCCCCCCCCCCCCCCCCTTCTCGCTCTCCCTCTCCCCTTCTCTCTCCCTCTCCCCCCGCCCTCGCCCCCCTTTTCTCTCCCATTCAGTCTCAAGGACACATGACAAAACAGCCAGGAAAGGAAGGAATCAGAGAGAGAGAGGGAGCACCTTGTTTAGGTAGATTACGACCCCTTTGGAAAAAGCTCTCTCACCCCCTCCCTCACTGTCTGAAGTCACAAAGCTTGAGATTAAAAACCTGCTCTTTTTTTTCCCTGTGAGAAACAGAGAGAGAGAGAGAGAGGCTGAGTGTGTGAGTGGATGCGCCACTGATTGATACCAAAGGGGGCTTCGACTTGCGTGAGCAGAGGAGAGAGGAGAGAGAAGATCTGATCTGATCCGAAAGCCAACACAAGGAGCTGTGCAACGCAATGTAACCCCCAAACGTTCCGGAGAGTGCGACTGAGGAGAGAGGAAGAGCTGTGAAATATACATCAACCCACAGAGAGCAGCTGGTGTTCAGCGCAGAACCCCTTTCCCAGTCTCCCCCCCCACCGCCCCCCAATCTCTTCCCCCCAATCTCTCTCCAGCCTTTTCCGCAGCGACTTGTGTGTGTGTAAAGCCTAATGAGTCGGTGGCTTTGAGGGGACAGAGCGAGAGAGAGGGGCAGAGTCTCAACGTGTGGAGTAAAGCCAGGTTAGTGCCTCTCATTAACACACTCACTCACTCACACTCTCACTCACTCACACTCTCACTCACTCACTCACACTCACTCACACGCTTGACTTGTGTTAATCGCTGTCTTTGGAAAAGCCACAGCTCCTGTGTTAAAGTTTAGCAACTTTAATACGTTACTTTTCTCCTATATATAAATATAGAGAAATTGTCCCCTTTTTTAATGTAGGAAAAGCAACAACAATAAAAACAAAGTGAAATATTGTAAACTTTTTCCCTTTTGCCTCGTGAGGCGGTGGACTGTGGGTGAGGCGGGTTCTGATCACGGATCGATGTGTTTGAGCTGAAAGCTTATTTTGGGGTTGGGGGGCAGTGAGAGCAGACGGTCGTTTGAACAGTAAAACCTTTTTATTTCCTCCCCACATTTGGAAATGTTGAAAGAGGCAAAAAAAAAGAAATGTTGCTCAATGTGTGAATGTGGGTCGGGCGAGTGGTGCTGTTGTGGAACGATCGATGTCTGATTGTTTAATCCTTGTGTTAAATGGAGGGTCTGTGTGTGTGTGTGAGGGGGGGGGGGTTGCGGCAAATTTACTCTCTCCCCCCCCCCCTCCCACACACACACACACAGTTAATACCCACTGATAGCATTCGATTCACAGCTGGATTTCTGAGAGTGTTTAAGATCTGTGTGTGTGAGTGTCTGTCTGTCTGTCTATGTGTGTGAGTGTCTGTCTGTGTGTGAGTGTCTGACTGTCTGTGTGTGTGAGAGAGGGGGGGGGAGGGTTTACACACTGCAATCACAACGCCTCTCACAGTGGTGTGAAGCTAACGCCTAGATTGGTGGGTTTCTGAGTACAAAAGTGTCTTATTTGTATTGCATCTTATTTTGGAGTCAGGGGCGAGCAATGTTGCTTGTAACATCTCCCCCCCCCCCCCCCGACCCCCTCTCCCTTCTGTCTCTGAGACGGGGTGTCAGCAATTGTAATGTATCTTACAGTCTGGGGTTTAAGATTACATTTTATAGGAGGCGGTTTGAGAGAGAAAGAGAGAGGAGACGAGAGAACGTGTTTGTGTTAAAGCGGAATTCGAGGTGGAAAGTGTTGGGGGTTTAAAGGGGGGGAGAGAGAGCGGAGGGTGAAGGGGGGGGGGGGGGTCTGGTCAGAGGAACAGACAGACAGGGAGGGAGGGAGAGACCGAAGTCATTGAGCAAAGCTGTGACCGGTTTGGGGAGAGGAAAGCGCCCCCCACTCCAGTTCGGGCTGCATTTGGTGTGAATTAGGGATCATTATTGTTATTAATTAATGGGATATTGAGCGAACTGTGTGTGAGGGACTGGGGACGGACTGAGAGACAGACACAGAGACAGACACACACAGACACACACACAGAGGGGCAGAGCCGCTCACACTGTAATAACCATTAACTTTCCCTGAGTCAAACTTTCCCTTTTCCTCCTGTGGCTCCCGGCGCCGCCTCTCCCCCTCCTCTCTCCTCTCTCCTGTACGGATGAGCCATTTCCTCTCTCCCTCTCTCTCCCCCTAAACCCTTATATATGTCACTTTCGTTCTTTTCACGCCCGCTCGCTAACAGGCGCTGCCCCTTCGCTTCACATGCGAACCGGCAGGTCAGCAGACAGCGAGCGAACAGGGCAAGAATGCGTAAAATGTGCTCGACGCGATCTCGAGGCGATTTAGTGTTAGAGACACAGAAAGGTGGTGGAACTCGGGGCAATTTTAATTTGTTAATTGTTTTTTTTATATCCAATTAATAAAACTTATCTTTTATTTTAAATAAAAATCTTGAAACTTCCCCCTGAAGCTGAATGGCGGTTCGCCATGTGTCCACACTTCCTATTAACTCTCATTTTCACCAGTTTAACCCAACCATATAAACCTCTCGTTAATAATGATAATAATCCTGGCATTTGACACAGCGTTGAGACGTCTCAAAGCGCTTCACAGAATATACTGTGAAGTGTGGTGACTGTATACTTCCCCCACACTCTCACTTAAATCCCAGTGAAAGGCTCACAGTTACTGTGTAATGAACAGAGCACTTTATTTTATTTCGCCCACAAAATACAGTCAATTCACTTTACAGTATATTTGTGAAGCGCTTCGAGACGTCTCAACGACGTGATGAGGCGCTCTATCAAATGCCGGGATTATTATTATTGTAATTTTATTTAACATCAGACATGTTTTTAAAAGAATCGAGTTATTTGTTTAAAACCCACGATCACAAATCGCTGTTAAATCTCCTTCTTTCTCCCCAGCTCATTCGCCTCAATAAAATGTACTATTTTCATGTGCTTTTTCAAACAAAAATAATTGTCTTTTTTTATAAAGCAACTGGAAGGTGAAAGGGATTGTGAAATCTGTTATTTATATGGGACACAGATTTGTGGATTTGGTTTGTGTGGAATTGCGAATTTTTTTATTTTTTAAAAAAAGTCAGCGAGTGAGTGAGTGAGTGTGAGAGAGAAAATGTGAGAAAGAGAAGATGTTGAGAGTCGGAGATAAAGTGAGAGGGAGAGAGAGAAATTGAGAGTGAAAGTGTGTGTGAGAGAGAAAGAGAGTGTGGGAGAGAGAGAGTGTGGGAGAGAGGAAGAGAAACACTCTCAGTTCAACATTGACTACAAAGCAGAGCCGCGGGTTCTGCTGATGGCGAAGCAGCTTATAGTGTAGGAGAGGAACTGGCGAGGTGAGTGTGTAAGTGAGTGTGCAAGTGAGTGTGTAAAGGCTGGGAAGAGGCTGCGCACACGTTGTGTATCTGCTGAACAGATGTGTATTTTTCACACACACAGAAACTTCCCGTTTTCCCCCCAACTTGTATCTAAATTGTCAGAAACTCGTTTTATTTCCCCGCACATACTGTGTCTCACTCTCACACTCACTCTCACTCTTATACATACACACTGTCACACTCACTCTCACACACTCACACATTCACTCACACATACTCACACACTCACTCTCACACATACTCACACTCACTCATACATACACACTCACACTCACTCTCATACATACACACTCACTCTCACACACTGACACACTCTCACACATACTCACACTCACTCATACATACACACTCACACACTCACTCACTCTCATACATACACACTCACACACTCACTCTCTTACACTCACTCACACACACTCACTCTCACACTCAGTGTGTGTGAAAGTCCAGTTTAGCTCTCAATGTATTTACTTTAGCGGCTCCGAGAGCTTCTGATCCGAGTTTTTTTTGTAAAGAGTATCGTTGACCACAGTGTGTCTGTGTGTGTGTCAGTCTGTCTGTGTGTGTGTCTGTGTGTGTCAGTCTGTCTGTGTGTGTGTGTGTGTCTGTCTGTGTGTGTGTCTGTCTGTGTGTGTGTCTGTCTGTCTGTCTGTCTGTGTCAGTCTGTCTGTGTCTGTGTGCCTGTGTGTGTGTGTCAGTCTGTCTGTGTGTGTCTGTCTGTGTGTGTCTGTGTGTGTCAGTCTGTCTGTGTGTGTGTGTCTGTCTGTGTGTGTGTCAGTCTGTCTGTGTGTGTGTCTGTGTGTGTGTGTGTCAGTCTGTCTGTGTGTGTGTCTGTCTGTGTGTGTGCCAGTCAGTCTGGGTGTGTCAGTCTATCTGTGTGTGTGTGTGTGTCAGTCTGTCTGTGTCTGTCTGTGTGTGTCAGTCTGTCTGTGTGTGTGTGTGTCAGTCTGTCTGTGTGTGTGTGTCAGTCTGTCTGTGTCTGTGTCTGTCTGTGTCAGTCTGTCTGTGTGTCTGTGTGTGTGTCTGTCTGTGTGTGTGTCAGTCTGTCTGTGTCTGTGTGTCTGTGTCTCTCTGTCTGCCTGTTTTAACCACCTCACACTCGCTGGTTACCCTCGAGCCTTGAGTTGCCGTTATTGAGGCGATAGCGACAGAAGAGCAAAAATGTGCATTTTAGATTTCACTTTTCCTATTTCCCACAATCACAAAGCCGTTGTTTTTTTGGTTCTTTCTAAACGAATTATTGCCCCCAACCCATCCCCTTCGCATTCCAGTAACGAACATTTTATTTATATATAGTTAAATTTGTGTGTGTGTATTTATGTATTATATATACTGTCTTATGTGTGTGTATATATATATATATATTTAGAGATATTTCTATTCGCCAGGTTTCCGAGTCTGTCTGTAAATCACTGATGTGAACGAGTTGTAGCAAAGGGAAGGAATTCGAAGAACGAATTTGGGTTTTCATTTTATTTTATTTTCAAGCTAACCGTGTGGGGTCGGGATTGGAGAGTGTGTGTCTGTGTCTCTGTGTGTGTGTGTGTGTGTGTGTGTGTTTTCTCTGTGTGTGTGTCCCTCTGTGTCCTGTCTGGTTTGACCACTTTACACAGTCGCTCCCTTCTAAACCCACATTTCATCAATAACTTTTTTTAATTTTAAAAAAAAATCCAGTGTTTTTTTGTTGGGTGGTGGGGGGGGGGGGGGAGAGAAAACAAAAACAGGTATCAATGGAGGTTTTGATCTCACGCTTTTTGTTTTGAAGAGAAAGTTAAACGGTTTGATATGATATTTTCGTTTCAACTGGTGCTCATTTCTGAGCATTGAAGCCGCTTAAGAGAGAGAGAGACTGAAGTAAAGCGACTTATACTGGATCTCGGCTCAGCCGCTAAATACACATTTAACTCACAGATTTCATTAAATTACCAGCTTTTATTTGATTTGATTTAATTTCTTTCACACGTTGTGGGTGATGTCTGGGGGTGGGGTGGGGGGTGTCTGGGGTGTGTGTGTCTGTGTCTGTGTGTGTTGGATTCAACCTAAACTCAGGCAAAGTTGTTACGAGATTTTATTCGTTTCCAGGTTCAATCGCGACCCTGAAAAACTCGTTAAATAATCACAAACTTTCCTCCAGCAGCTACAGGGCTGGGAGGTGAGTGAGACACACACACACACACACAGTGAGAGACACACACACAGTGAGAGACACACACACACAGTGAGACACACACACACAGTGAGACACACACACACACACACAGTGAGAGACACACAGTGAGAGACACACAAACACACAGTGAGAGACACACAAACACACAGTGAGAGACACACACACAGTGAGAGACACACACACACAGTGAGACACACACACACACAGTGAGACACACACACACACACAGTGAGAGAGACACAGTGAGACACATACACACACAGTGAGAGAGACATACACACAGTGAGAGACACACACAGTGAGAGACACAAACACACACACAGTGAGAGACACAGACACACACACACAGTGAGAGACACAAACGCACACAGTGAGACACAGACACACACACAGTGAGAGACACAAACACACACAGTGAGACACACAAACAGTGAGACACACACACACAGTGAGAGATACCCACACAGTGAGCGAGGGACACACCCACAGTGAGAGAAAGAGAGAGAGAGACACACAGTGAGAGAGAAAGACACACACACAGGGGGAGAGAGACACACATGCACACACCATGAGAAAGAGAACACACACAGAGACATACACACACAGTGAGAGAGAGACACACCCATACCCACAGAGGCACACACAGTGAGAGAGATATACTTTCCTGCAAAAAAAAGGGATTTTGATGTTATATTTTAGTGAAATCTCCTTCCTCGCCACCCCCCCAAGCCAGGAATATACTAACCAACAGCCCAATGTGAGGGTCCCACCCCCCCACTCATTCTCCCCTCTCCTTCAATTTACTCACTCTCTCCCTCCTTTACTCACTCACTCTTTTACTCGTTCATTCTCCTCTCTAACTCCCTCTCTCATTTATTCCCTCACAATCACTCCGTCCCTCTCTCTCAGCAACTACAAATTTCTTTAATTTTTATATTCTTAAAACAAAAATGATCTCTTGCTTCCCAGTAACTTTTAGAAAGCAAATTTGGGGGGTGGGTAGGTTAGGAGATCATAGTAAATGAGGAAGGAAAGCAGGGAGAGGCAGGTGTGGGGGGAGTGAAGGTGAATAATAGAAAGGGGGGAAGAGAGAAAGGGAGAGAGATACAGAGAAAGAGCAGGAATCAGACAGAGACAGACAGGCGACTGGGAAAGGGAGAGATAGAAACAGGCGATGGCAAGAGAAGAGGGAGAAATAAAAGGAGACAGATGGGGAGAGAGGGAGAGTGGCTGGGGGGGGGGTAAACCGACAGAGAGACAGACAGAGACAGAAAGCAGACAGATATAGCAGACAGTCACATAGCCAGTGCAGCCCTGACAAAGCACACAAAAATAATAATAATTTGGTCACTCAATCCGCAGCTATTTGTGGGTCGCTGTTGTGCGCAATTGGCTGCCACATTTCGCCTACAAAATACACAGTCACTACACTTTACAGTATATCCTGTGAAGTGCTTTGAGACGTCTCGACAACAGGATAGGGGCTATATCAAATACAAGTATTATTATTCAATCTTACAGGGTTGAATTTAAAAATTCCACCCTAAAAATATCACTGCTATTATTTTGTCCTTGGCTTCTGCACCAGCTGGAGCCGGCGGTGAATGAATTGGCGGCTGTTTGAATTACAAACTGGGGCTGAAGTGGTGGGCGCTGAGAGAGAGACAGAAGAGGGGCTTTTCTGGGAAAAGGGTTTAACCTCAGTTTGAGTCTCACTGAGCCTCAGTCACTCAGCCCAGCTGAGCCCACTCACTCAAAGCCTCCAACACTGTTAATACTTCCTACGACTGTTAAGTAAAATGGACCATTGATTTGACAGCTCGTTTTCTACAGTGCTGTAGTTTAATTTAAAAACACATTTATTTCCACATTTCAGACTGTGAGTGCACAAAATACACAGTCACTCCACTTTACAGTATATCCTGTGAAGCGCTTTGAGATGTCGCGAAGACACGATAAGATGCGAATGGAAGAATTATTATTATTATTAATATTATTCCTTGGCAGGTCAGGGAGACGGGCTGTTTAGAGAAGGAATATTCCTGCTCTCACATTCTTGCCATAAAACTTAATTTTAAAATAAAGTTTTTATTTTTAGCTAATTAGTATTAATTGTAATAATAATCCTTACGTTTGATACAGTGTCTTATCACATCATTGAGACGTCTCAAAGTGCTTCACAGGATATACTATAAAGTGTATTAACTGTGCATTTTGTGGATGAAATCCTCATGTTTTTGCTTCTTCAAATGCGCAGACTTATTATTAGTAGTAGAATTGTTTATTATTAACTTGAAAGGTGCCGTACCTAATGTAAGGATTATTATTATTTCACTGAACAATTTTTTAAAACTAAAATTCTCATTTGAGAAATTAAATCCACTGTGAAATTAAAAAATGAGAATGAATATTCTGAATGGATGCTTGTGGTGGTGATGATGATAATAATTAATAATGATCCTGGCATTTGATACAGCATCTTATCACATCTTCGAGACGTCTCATAGCGCTTCACAGGATATACTGTAACGTATAGTGACGGTATATTTTGTGATGAATTTCTCCAGCGTAATTATTCTACTTTCTGACGGGGCATCAGATTGTGTTCAACAATCACAAAAAGCTAATGAAATTCAGTTTTTGGGGATGTTGGAATTTACAAGGTTAGGTGGATGTTAAAGATCTTCCGGAGCTATTTTTTAAAATTTTAAAAAAAAAGTGAAGGAACTTCCTCTTTCCTGGTGTCCTGGCCGACAATCCCACCAAATAAAATTGCTCACTCACCTCACGGTTGTTTGCGGGGACATCGCTGTGTGCAAATTGGCTGCCGCGTTTCACCCACGAAATACACCAACAGTTCACCTTACAGTGTATCCTGTGAAGCGCTTTCAGGTGTCTTGAAGATGTGATAAGGCGCTGTATCAAACGTAAGGATTATTATGATTATAATATTTATTATAATAATTCTTGCATTTGATACAGCGCCTTATCACGTTGTTGAGGCATCTCAAAGCTTCACAGACATCTCAAAGCTTAGCCAACTTCAGCCAAGCAGGTTGTTTGTGTGTGTGTGTGTGTTTGGGGGGTGGAGGGGTGAGAGAGACTTTGAGAAAAGACAATAACATTGAACAATATCCTCAAACCCGTGTAGGCACACCTCTGCTTTCTGCCATTAACCTCCTGGTTCTGTGTTTAATAAAGTGTAAATCTCTATCTTGTCTATTCAAAACGCCGGTAAATTGTAGTCTAGCGGTGGCAAGTCTGTGTACTAACACTATAATTACTCGGTCTGAGGCTCTATGTGTGTGTGTGTTTTTTACATTCCTTTCTTCTAGCGCTGATCTGGATTGTTATGATTTGGCAGCGCGCTGAATAGAATATATTTTTTTAAACCGTTAATTGCATTCAGTGCGTGTGTGCAGCGATCAGCACAGGTTTGACATGCCTTTTGAACAATGGTTTCATGTGGCTGCAGAAACTCTTTATTGTAAAGGCTTGATGAGGCTTAGAGTCCCATCCGTGCCCCCCCCCCCCACACACACACCAACGTTAAACTGTTGTGGGGGGGGGGGAGAGAGACACTCTCTCACACACACACTCATTCACATTTATACTCACGTACGCATGCACTCACAAACGCAATTAAATTCTCACTCACTCACTCACTCACACGCATACTTATACTCTCAGACACACTTGTATTCACCCACACACTCACACTCACACGGTCACTCGCATTTGTGCGCACAGAGATTCACACAGTCACTCATTCCTCCCTCACACACACACATACACACAAACACAATTACTTCTCTCACACACACAGTTGCTCACTTTCTTTCTCACACACACACACACACACTCACTCTATCTTATAGACACTCACAATTACTGTCTCGTTCTCGCACCCACACACAGTCTCTCTCTTTCTCTTGCTCTCTCATACACACACACACCACACACAGACAGTTTTGACAGCTATCTCTCAGTGAAATCCAGGCAATTGTCTTAGACGTTTGATTTTCACTGTCGTTTTATTCTAAAAAGTTGCATTTTAGCCGCATCTTATTACCAAATTAGCATCTCATTACAGATCTGCATTGCTATTAAAGCATTTGCATCTGATTACTGCTATCCCCAGCCTCTCACGTCCAGCCGCCCCCAAACACAGCCTGTTTTCAAATCGTTAACAAATTGTTTGAAGTTGGTCACGAGGGACAAGGTGGGGGGAAGGTTGGGGGGACTTTAAACAGGGAGCGAGAGCCCTCTCCCCTCCTAAGAGATGCTCCAAGAACCTCGCCCACCTGTCAATACACCCAGCAAACACTTTACCCCTTCACACCCCCAAACCGTCGACGCTCAGGGGAATAGTCCCCTTAAACCCCCATCGTGTTCAGAGTGTGTCATGTTTGTCAAACTCTTTGAAATTTAGTTTTAATGTGAAAACGTGCCGTGTGGGGGTGGGGTGGGAGGGGGCTGTGCTGTCACAGGAGTCGTCATTCAGATCAGATGTTAAGCTAAGATCCCATCACCCGTTTCCCCCTCCCCCCATTTCCCCCTCCCCACACACATTAACCGCTAACATTAGATAAAGCTTCCCCACGAGGCTCTAGAGAAAGAGTAGAGAAGGTTCCTCTCTCTCTCTCTCTCGCTGGTGTCCTGGCTGACATTCGCCCGGGTTAATCGTTTGGTCACTTGGTGGCTGTGTTCGGCCAAGAAACAGTTACTGCACGTGGGGCAAGTCCCCGTGATCGCGTGTTGAGAGGCTCTGACGGGACGAGGGTCGAGGGTCCTGGGGAAGGGGGATTATTTCTCTCTGTGGGAAGTCGGGTGTCGCTCAGTGTCCGAGGCTTGTTGTTGCGATGTGTTTAGGTGATGCCCCCAAGCCCAGTCGGTGCCAGAGCCTGGAAAACAGCAGTCAATTGCGCACAACAGTTTCCCTCCCACAAACAGTCGTGGATTCAGTGACCATTTATGTTTGTGGGGATTATTACCCCCGGAAAGTGATCCGCCAATTGACCTAACAACCGGGTTCATACTTACTGCTGGTAAACCGAGGCGTGTGTGTCTGTGTCTGCGTGTGTGTGTCTGTGCACGTGGAGTAAGGAAACTTGCCTAAGGTTTCACCCCACCCGGGAATCGAACTGAGGACCACTCACATGTGAGGCGAGGGCTCTAACCGCTGAGCTGCGGGAATTCTGCGTCTGTGGAGATTATTCTCATGCGGCTGTGCGCTGGAGTGAGGGAGTCACGGTCACTCCTGCTCACAGCTCTGACCGAGTGAGCGTGTGTGTATGTCTCCCAACCCCAGCCCCCAACCCCAGCCACAGCCTGGAAATCCCCACCGTCTGTGAGAGGGAAAAACAAAGAACCGGGCAAGAGCTGGCAAACCACTAGCTATTAAACTATTTGATTTATTCAGTGAAACATTCCCCACCCTCTCCTGTCTGTGCCAGTCCAGGTGGACATTAAAGACTCCTCTTGTGGCCTTGATGCAAATAAACAAGGGAGTTTCTCTCTCTGTCTCTCTGTTTCCCTCTCTCTCCTCCACCAGTCCACCCACCCAGTGTCTTGGCTAACAATTCCCACCGCCCCCACCCCCCCGCCCACCCGTTTACTTACTTCATTTTGAGATGTCACCGTGTGCAACTTAGCTGCCCGTGAAACACACAGTCACTACAGTTGTCAGTGATTCCCTGCCACACAAAACTGCACCAATAAAATATTGCACCCAACAATATCGCTCAGTGAGGGATGAAATCTGTGATGCGTTTTTCCGAAGGATTATTTTGAAGTGGGGGAGGGTGGGTGGCAGAGGAATTTTTTCCCCAAAGTCAATGTCGTTTCCCTCAGGAAATCTGCTTACCTTGTGCGGGGAATCTGTGCCCACGGGGGGAGGAAGTTGTCTCGCGGGCTAAGACCAAGGGGAATTTCAGGCCTGTGGTCTCTGCGCTGTGAGTGCGTTTGTGACGGGTGCAGAAATGTAAAGATTAGACTGTGGAGAAAGGGCAGCGGAAACGGGTTCCTTGTTAATGACCAAAATGAATAATTACCCGAGCGTCACATAGTGTTCAGCAAGTTCTGTCGTTAGATCAGCCGCGTGGAATTTACACACAATCTCTATTATTTGTTGGAAGGTTTGGTATTTTTTTGAAATAATAATAATAAAAGTCCAAATTATTGTCCGTATTTGAACAGCGTAAACGTTGGTAAGTTTCTGAACGGAATCCTGTGAAATCTTCCCCCGAATTCCTAACTTTAAATTGTCTATTAACGAAGAAATCGGTAGGGGGGGGGGAGGGCGTTTCACTTAAAAAATAATCTCACGCTAATGTGTGAGAGAGAGAATGAGAACGTGAAAGAGACAGAAATAGAGAGAAAGAGAAAGAACAGAGAGAGAGAAAGAGAGAGAGAGAAAGAAATAGAAAAAGAGAGGGGGAAGGAGAGAGAGAGGAAGGAATAGAAAGAAGAAAGAAATAAATGTATATGGAGAGAACGATACAGAGAAAAAGAGAAGGGGAGGGAGAGGAGAGAAAGAGAAAGAAAGAGGGAGAAAAAGAGAGAGAGAGAGAGAGAAGGGGGGAAATGTAACTTGTGTGAAATTAATTAAAAAATGTGACAAAAGATGGAATAAGGTGCTTTGAGCCGGCGATCTAATTAGCAGGAAACGGAGCAAGTGGCTGGAATTATTCAGACATTTAATTCACATTTTTTTTCTTTTAGTTTCGCTGTGTTAAAAGGTTTTATGGCACGGTATCTAAAAATGCCAAGGAACAGAGAGAGAGAGAGAGAGGGGTGAGATAGCTAATCACGGTTAAGTTACAATGATTTAAACTAGATTTAATTAACTGATAAGAAACGAGCTCCAATTAATTTTTCAAGGACGTTGGCGCCTGATTAAGAAAGATCTTTTTTTTAAGAGCTTTTTTTTCTCTCTCCGCCTTATTATTATTATAAACGGGCGTCGATTCCGACTGCAGAAATAGAGAAATTCAGGAGTTTAAAAAATTCATTATAAAAATTATTTTAAAAAAATTGTTAAGCAGGTCTGATATGGGTGTTTTGGGCCCAGAGTTAATTACTTTGATACTGCCATCAGAATCCTTTTCTCGTTCACCTCGGAAATCTGACTCCAAATTTCATTTTCCATCTTAAATTGCTGGAGAGAGGAAAAAAACACACAGAAAAAGGCTCCTGTCTCTGTTAAGCTCTTTTCTTTTCAATGTGACGGGCGTTTCTGTATTAAATGCAAATATTATTATTAATAATCAGTCTGGCAAATTTGCTTTTAATTTGCTAACTCGGCTGCCGTTTACTGCCAAATGCTTCGGTAGGTTTTTTTTCCACACGCAAAAAAAACGTAAAATAATTATTTCTTCTCTCGCTCTCTCTCTCTTTCCCTCTTTCTTCCTCTCTATCTGTCTCTCTCACACTCTCTTTCACTCCCTCTCTGTGTCTCTCTCACACACACACACATTCTTTCTCTCACACTCACACACACACACACACTCTCTGTATATATATGTATTTTTTCAGGAAAATTACTTATAGAAAATAATCCCCAACCTCTACCCAGACTTGTTTCCCAGACACGGGAGGTAGAAGGAGATTTGGTGGAATAAGTGAATCTGGGTAAATGCACTTTTTAAAAAAAAAATATTTTCAGTTTAATCCTCGTTGCTGAAATTACCCGGAATAAACGAGCTCGTCTTTCTGTAGCACCCTCTCTCCTCTCTGATCGTCTCACAGCGCTGGGCAGGTTAATGCTGAATGTAGTGACTGTTTTTGAAGGTGAATACGGCAGCTCGTGATGCACAGCCATGAAGTGAGTGAGCGATTAATCAGGAGGGAAACTCGCTTCCCGTTTTCAATAGTGAGGCCGGGGTTTGTTTTAACCCGAATAGCGCAGTCAGGACCTCGGGTTAAAATCTCATCTGAAGGACTGTGTGCCATCGGCAACGGGGTAACCCCCCGTCTTCCCCACCATGATAGCCCAAGATGGGGCTCGAACCCACAACTTGAATTGTCCTTTGTACCACAGGGAAAGTGCTACGTTTCCCACAACCTGTGTTTAACCTCCCAGACTGTGTGTGCTCACAGGGAGCAGAGACATCAGCGACTGGGAGACTTTGACCAAAGCCTCGAGAGGGAGGAAGAGAGGGAGAGGGGGGAGGGGGATTTTTAGGAGGTTTCTGAAGACTGGAGAGAGGCCGTGAGGGAGGATAAGAGAGAGGGAAGGAAACAGGGAAAGAGGGAGGAAGGTTCTGGCTATTAGAGGGGTAAACACACACTCTTTCATCTGTTGAGTGATTGGATGCGGGGAGAGAGGAGAGGGGATTCTCATTGTGCGGGACTCCACTCGCAAGGTTTACTATGTCTGTAACTCGAGATCTTTTATACACTTCAGTCAGAAAAAGTCCTGGGGGAGAGTTAGGGTTAGGGCTGGGGCTGTGGGGGGGGGAAGGGGGGAGAGTGGGGGAGTCAGACATTGTCTGGACTTGGCGTTCCCCTGGGAAATCTGTCAAAACAGGAATTTCTTTTCCAAAAAAAGTGGGAGAATAGAATAGTGTTCAGCTATGGCTGTGTGTGTGGACGGGAGTGTGTGTGTGTGGACGGGAGTGTGTGTGTGTGGACGGGCGTGTGTGTGTGTGTGGACGGGAGTGTGTGTGTGTGGACGGGAGTGTGTGTGTGTGGACGGGAGTGTGTGTGTGTGTGTGTGTGTGTGTGAGGGTATGTGAGAGTGTGTGCGCACACACAGGCGTCTGTGCTCTGTACAGGGTTGGAGGCACATACAGGAGTGTTCACAGACACTGTCGTGAGACCTGTAGAAAGGGGATGATCCATTTACGAGCTTTTAATGGGAGAAAATTATAATCATAAGCTTGTCGGAGAGAGAGAGAGAGCGCAGCTTCCCAAACTGCCGGGAAACGATGTAATAATAATAATAATACTAATAATATTCCTTGCATTTGATACAATAATCTAGACAAGGTAACAATTACATGGTAATGTGTTCTGATGTGAATTGTCAGGCACTGGGAACCAGCACAGACAGCAATGCCCCTCCGTCTAACTCAATCCAAAGTGAAGACCCTCCAGGGTGAGAGGGATGATTGACAGGTTCAGACTTTGATCTCAGCTGTCAATCATTATCCCTGATTTTAATTTATTTTGCCAATTAACACTGTAAACGTGTGTGTTTCCTGCGTCACTGCCTACATCCATGCATTTGTTTTGGTCACTCAATCCACCATCGTTTGTGGGACGCTGCGGTATGAAATTGGCTGCCGCGTTTCATGCACAAAATATACAGTCACTGCACCTTACGGTATATTCAGTGATTAGTTTGCAGACATCTTGAAGACGTGATAAGGTGCTGTATCAAATGCAAGGATTATTATTGTTATAATTACTAAATATCACTGGAACCGGTGTGAAAGGCTTGAAATATTGAGCCAATCAAGCAGGCACAGAGAGAGAGACAGAGAGGGAGAGAGACACAGAGAGACACAGAGAGGTAGACAGAGAGAGACACAGAGAGACAGACAGAGAGAGATCCAGAGCGAGAAAGATAGAGAGACTAATTGAGGCAGCTCTCACTCGCTTCACTCCATAAACATTAATTAGCCGCCTGTGTTTATTCTGTGGGATTTGGCGGAAAATTTTAAAACAATTATACAGCAATTTTGTTTCTTCATTGTGCAAACATTTTCTGGTAATTATAACTGCGACACAGGATGGGGAGAAGAGAGCGAGCGAGAGAGAGAGAGAGAGAGAAGCAAGAGAGAGAGTCAGAGAATGTGTGAGGAAGGCCAGAGGAGCCCTGTATCAGCATCTCTCTCCTTCCTCGAGCACGTGTGGTGTGTTTGTAAATAAGACCAAGAGGAATCTTGTTGTAGCGGCTTGTGTGTGAGTTGCGTCAGTCTCTGAACCACTGTGTGCGCTGTGTATTGTTGTGGGAGAAAAGGGAGAGGAAACTCCATCACCAGAGGCGGTAGCCAGTCAGTCAGTCAGTTAGTTAGCCAGTCAGTCAGTTAGCTGGTTAGCTATCACCTCTAAGTGCCGTGAACTGATAGCCCTCGCCAATGAAAGCAGATATTTAATTAGTGACACCGAGTATCAGAAACTGGTCAATTGTTTTTCGGGGAGGAAGGAATGGATGCCTTTGATATGCTAATTACTGTGTAATTTAATTTCAAAGCCCCACAATTATGAGCGTGTTGTGGGGAGACGGATGGCAGTAATGTAATCTAATTTGCATTAGTAATGAGCCGGCCTAATTAAAGACTTAATTAGCCCCTCCTGATTACACTCTGGCACGGTTTTTTTTAATAAAGTGCGGATTTTCCCTTTAAAGAAAAACATTTATCTTCTCCCAGCTGTTTTTTTTATTTCATTGCATTTGATCATTATTTTAACTTCTAGAGGAACTTCATTAAACCAATCACAACCTGCTATTGACCCTCCATTGATTTAGGCTTTTAATCTTCCTGTCACTTGGCCTCAGTCTGTGCTTGTGATACACTCACTATAGCAGCAGTAAATAAGCCCTACATTGGGTACCACGCCTTTCACATCCCAAAGCGCTTCACAGGATTCACCGTCAAGTGGAGTGACTGTGTGTTTTGTGGCCGAAATGCAGCAGCCGATTTGCACACAGAGACGTCCCCACAAACAGCCACCTGTTAGTCAACTGGCGGATCGCTTTCCGGGGGTAATAATACCTCCAAAAAATATACACAGTATATCAGTCACTCAATCCATGACTGTGTGTGGGACGTTTCACCCACAAAATCTATAGTCAATTCAATTTGCAATACATTCTGTCAAACCCTGCGATATGATAAGATACTATATCAAATGCAAGGATTATTATTATCTTACCCAAGCTCCTGCTTTACCGGATATTTCATCCATTAATTTTAGCCTTTTTTTCCTTTAAAATACAAAAACTATTCTAACTATTCTATTACATTGTCATTTCATGGCCGTCTATGATTGTGTGTGACTGTACGACTGTGCGTGTGTCTGTGGGCTTGTGTGCCTGTGTGCGCGTGTGTATCTGTGTGTCTACATGTGCATGTCTGTGTGTGCATGTGTATCTGAGTGTGTGAATGTGTATCTGTGTCTGCGTGTGTGTATCTGTGTGTGTGTGAGGGGCAGAGAGATATTATCGCCAGGACACTGTTTGGAGAGCAACTCCCATCTCTTTCTTCAGTAATATTTCTCGGTCTGTAGTGTTGGTCTGAATGAGGCACAGCTGTGCACAGCATCTGGCCACCAGCCGCTCAGCTGATGTTTAGTCCCTGACGCAGGGACTGGGTTTGCGTGACGGGGACGTGTTGCTTTTTCTGCTAACGTGTTGCGCGAATATGTACGTTATTATTGTTAATGTGGAGTCCCTGTAGCTCAGGGGTTAGACACTGGCCTCGCAAGCCAGAGGACCTGGGTTTGATTCCTGGGCGGGACAGGGCAGGACATGGCAAAACCTTAGGCAAGTTTCCTTACCCCCCCCCCCCCGCCTCACACACACATACAGATACACACAGACACACTCACACGAGAGACACACAAACAGATACACACTCACGACTCACAACAAACACACACCTACACACCTCTGTTAACCAGCAGTAAGTAGGAACCCAGTTGTTAATCGATTGGCGGATCGTTTTCCTGGAGTAATAATCGCTTCAATAGATAAATGAATAAATAAATAAACAAACAAAATATAATGTGATCACTTCAATCCACGACTATTTGTAGGATGTTGCTGTGCGTAATTGACTGCAGCGTTTCACCCTCCAAATACACAGTCACTACACTTTACAGTACATTCCGTGAAGCGCTTTGAAACATCTTGAAGACGTGATAAGCCGCTATTATTATTGTTGTTGTTGTTGTGACTCTGGCAGCACAGCAGTCCCTGTCGTGTTTCCAGCTGCTGTTAACCCCTTGGTGCCTGATTTGCCCCACAGCCACTCTGCACTGGGGTATGTCCATCACTGTAATCTCTTTTGTCCACTGATGATATAGTGAAGATAAGACTCCGTGTTCGTTGTCAGTGCCACAGTCTGCTCCACTTCTTGTCGTTATTATTATTATTAATAATTCCTTGCATTTGATATAGTGCTTTTCACGTTTTTTTAGACGTCTCAAAGCGCTTCACAGAATATGCGGTAAGGTGAATTGACTGTATATTTGTGGGCGAAACGCGGCAGCCAATTGCGCAGAGCAGCGTCCCACAAACACCCGTGGATTGAGTGTCCATGTTGCTGTTGCTGTGCTGTAAGGTCATATTGCTGTCTGTGCAGTGACTGCGTGTTCTGCAGGTGAACCCCTTCCATCCAGTTTTGCGCATGGAAATGTTCCCCTTCAAAACAGCCGTGAAGCCAGAGGCTTTGGGGTTAATCCGGGGGATTGTCGGGCAGGACATCGAGAGAGAAACTCCCTTTTTTCCAACAGTGTCACTGGGAGCTTTACCGCCTCAGGGCAGTATTTTTGTGAAATTTGGTTTCCTCTTCGTCCTTTAATATTAGCTATCTACCCCCCATCCCCCTCCCGTCCCGTCCCCTCTCCGCAACCCCAAGCCCCCTTCTAACCAACTCTGGGTTACAGCCAAAACCTTTTAAAGAGGAGTGGAGTTATCAAGAGGAGGTAGTGTTGAAGGGGATTAGATTAGGGGGTGTGCGGGGGGGCACATATAGCCTCCTGAGTTTCTTCACTGTGTCATTCGACGTCACCTGCGAGAGAGAGACAGAGAGAGAGAGACAGACGAGTGTAATTATTAATTACCATCTCTAATCACCACAGTAACCGCAGGGTTAATTACATAATTAAGGCACCTGCCATTGTTTCTACACACACACACTGACACCTCACACACACTGACACACTCACGCTCTCACTCACACGTGCCGGGGGTGGATGGGGTTAGCACACGGTTAGCACATGATGCATTCTGGCACCTACAGCATTCCTGGTCTCTGACCCGCAGTGACACAGAGAGAAGGAGGGGCAGACGGTGACTGTCGTTCTCTCTCTCTCTCTGTCGCCCTGTCACTTGTTTGCTTGGGGTGGTTAGTGATTGGAATGTGTTACTGTGAGAGTTCCTGACACCACGTGTTTGTGTTGGGCCACAGGCGGAGGGCGGCCAGTGTCTCCTCTGGATCTTTCGGCAACTCTTTCGATGCCATTGTTTTTGTCGAAGAGACAAAAAGCTTTGCTGAATTCGCAAACTCTGTGCAAGAGCTTTGGGCTGTGCTGTGCCCTCCTCGGGGGTGATACCAGTGTGACGTGTGTGTATGAGGGGGGTGGGGCGATTCCTCCTGGGTCCCTTTTTTTAAAACTCTGTCACAGCTGCAATGGTGTATTTTTTAAAAAAGAAATGTATTCAGGGTTGGATGATGGTAGGGTGCTCTCAAACTCACTCCCCGCTGTACCGCTATGACTGGGGTTAAAACGCTTCCCCCTCTCTGCGTGGCTGTTTTGGGGGGATGTCACAGTGAAGCAGACTCCAGATGTGAAAGGCTCCATATCAAATTATTATTATTATTATTATTAATGATCGGAGGATCTCAGGCTATGAATCCTGGGAAACGAGCGAAGCAGCCGATTAGAGAATGAAAGTTTTCAGGATGGAGAAGTGAAATGTGTTGAGGAAACAGCAATAACGTGGCCAAAAATGTATTTCCTGAATGTCCGTGTGATTTGTAAGATGGTACCTCCAACACTGCATCGCTCCTCCATTCCCCCACACACACACATCCCCAGTCCAGTGCTACATTAGAGCATCAATTCACTTTACAGTATATTCCCTGAAGACGTCTCGAGGACATGATCAGGCGCTATATCAAATGCAAGGATTGTTGTTATTATGATCAGCCTGGACTGTGAGCTCAACTCCCAACGTGGGGGCTTAAACCCACAACCTCCTGACCCAGAGATGAGAGCACTGCCCACTGCTAAGATCCCAAGGTTCTGAGCAGGAGAAATTTCCCCTCAGAAGCTATGTTATGAAGAAGGTTCTCGGGTATTGGGATTTGGAAAGATCCACTTTGTATTTTACAAGTGTTTATGGAGCCCAATGTCTATTACAGTTTGCTCCCCGAGGTTCAAAGCCTTCAAGGTGCAACCCCACATGATGGGCGCTTTATAAATGCAAGTTGGTTCTTGTTGTTTCTCAAACCCTCTGTGTTCACTGTTCCCGTTTGCTCTGCTCCCCAAACCAGCCTGAGATTAGGACCTTGTTCAGTTGGGAAGTTGGGGGAGTGAGGGAAAGAGAGCTCACACTGGGGGGGGGTGGAGAGAGAGAGTGAGGCCAGTCTATCAGTCAGTCCATAAATTCACATCCCAAGTGGACTGGCCATCTCTTTAATGGGGCATCTGTCACTAACATGTTTATTGTGATTGATGCCCCTGTTTCTAATTACAATTGAGGAACCTGGATCCCACTGAAGTGAAACCCTCATTGCTCAAGCCATTGGTGACCTTAACCCTTTCATTGCCTCCTCCTCCCTGCCCCCCTCTATCCCCCAATAACAATCTATTCCCTTACTGCAACGTATGTCAACAACGACAACAACAAATGGCATTTACGTGGTGAGTTTCACGTCAGGAGGACGTCCCAAGGCGCTTGACAGTCAGGGATCCGCACCCGAGCTGGGGGTTGGAATCAGGGAGGGGGTGGAGGGTGGGGGTAGGAGGGTGGCCAAAAGTGCGATCGAAGAGGAGGGTCTTGAAGCGCACCTTGAAGGAGGTGAGGGAGGGGGGTGAGGAGGAGGGACTGTGGGTTGGAGCTCCAGAGGGTGGGGGCAAAGAGGCTGAATGCCTACCCGCCAATGGTGGGGCAGGCCCTACGGGGGATGTGAAGCAGCATATACACACCCTCACACACACACACCCTCACACACACATACACCCTCACACATGCATACACACACATACACCCTCGCACACACACACATACCCTCACACATGCATACACACACACACCCTCACACACACACACACCCTCCACACACACACCCTCACACACACACACACCCTCACACACACCCTCACACACATTCACACACACACTCACACACATCCTCACACACACATATTCTCACACACACGCCCCCTCACATTCACATACATTCACACACATACACACACGCTCACATTCACACACTCACATTCACACACACACACCCTCATGAGGGGTGCTATATAAACACACATTGCTGTTGTTGCTGATGCTCTGTTCTCGGCACGCAGTGCGCTGGAGATGCCGGAGTCTCCGTTTCCTCTGTTTATGTCACGTTTCACAAAATCCAGAATTTGGCGAATTCTGAAACCAGCCCTAAACCTGGAGCCATTTCCCTGAGTTTCTTTGATAAGAAATGGCAGAGAAAAACAGCTTCAAAGTTCAGACCAATTTCAAAATTTCGCCCACAAAACACACAGTCACTACAGTTTGCAGTTTATCCAGTGAAGCTCTTTGAGACGTCTCGTCGACGTGATAAGGCACGATATCAAATGCGAGGATTATTATTATTGAAATTCAAAACTTAAAATGCTCGAATTATTTAATCAAATTTAATTGAACTCAACTGAATCCACCTCCAGAGACAGAGACAGAGTAAATCTCGAACCTGTGGGAGTTTCTCCCTGTTGACGATTTTAGAAATTACAGATTTACACTGAGATACACTGAGCAGCTTTCACATCAGGAGGAGGAAATTCAATAATTGCACATTTCTTATTATTTAATCTGTTAAGAAACTTTGTAAATCTCCCCCCCCCCCCCCCCCCCTCCCCAAACCTT
Source organism: Callorhinchus milii (assembly GCF_018977255.1). Lineage (NCBI taxonomy): Eukaryota > Metazoa > Chordata > Chondrichthyes > Chimaeriformes > Callorhinchidae > Callorhinchus > Callorhinchus milii. The sequence continues at coordinate 544,997 of NW_024704760.1, read as the reverse complement.
TACTTTTTGGGGCTCTGTAAGAAATCTCATGCAAGATATTGAGAAACTGTTGAGAAAATCATTCGGTAATAATGATCTCTCGTTCTTCATGTGCACATCAATAAATCAATAATAATTTGGTCACTCAACACACGACTGTTTGTGGGACACCACTGTGCGCAATTGGCTGCCGCGTTTTGCCCACAAATGACACCGTCAATCCGCTTGACAGTATATTCTGTGAAGAGCTTTGAGATGTCCAGACAACGTGATAAGGCGGGATATCAAATGCAAGGATTATTATGTTCATTATTATAAAAGACAGTTTGTGTGGCACAGATTTCTCCTAGTATGACCTGAACCATATGGTGTGAGGCTGTGTGAGATGGGACTCCCAGTGTCTGCATCTGTGTGTCTATGTGTGTCTGTGTGTGTATCTGTATGTTTATCTGTGTGTGTGTGTATCTGTGTCCGCGTGTGTATCTGTGTCCACGTGTGTATCTGTATCCGCGTGTGTATCTGTGTCCACGTGTGTAACTGTGTCCGCGTGTGTATCCGTATCTGTGTGTGTATCCATGTCTGTGTGTGTGTCTGTATGTGTATCTGTGGCTGTGTGTGTATCTGTGTCTGTGTGTATCCGTGTCTGTGTGTATCCGTGTCTGTGTGTGTATCCGTGTTTGTGTGTGTATCCGTGTCTGTGTGTATATCCGTGTCTGTGTGTGTATCTGTGAGGGGCTAAGGGGTTGACACACAGCAGTCGGTCTCTCTGTCTGGCCTCCCAGACACTAAATCAGCTTCACCAGATCCCTGGCCGTGAACGAGGGATAAACTCACTGCCTCAGCCACGTCGCTCAGGAGCCACAGAGACCTGCATCAGAGAGGACTGTCTGTCGTCTCCTTCATCTTTTTTATTCTTGTTTTCTTACTCTTAACTTTTATTCTTCTCACTTTCATTGCCTCTCTTTTTCTCTCCCTCTTTCTGAGTCTTTTTTTCTCTCTGTCTCTTTCTTTCTCTTTCTATCTCTCATTTTTCCTCCTTTCTTTCTCTCTCTCTCTCTCGTTCCCTCTCTCTACTTCTGAGTCACTAATAGAGATTTCCATTGGCAAGGGCTGCTGTTTCAATCACTATTCCTTATCAAGTGTTTGAGGAAGTAAAAGCTAGAATCATGTTTTCCGCGAAGCAATGAATGTTTCAGGAGTTTGTTGGGAGACAGTGGGTTAGACACTGACCTTCCACCTCAGGAACTGGGGATCAAGTCCGGGGCGCAAGTGTCTGTGGCTGTTAAACTGTGTCTCTAAACCGTGCTGTCACTGACCTGGGAGTGTGGACACACAGTGTAGAGGAGCTTTACTGTGTCTCTAACCCTGACCTGGGAGTGTGGACGCACAGTGTAGAGGAGCTTTACTGTGTCTGTAACCCTGACCTGGGAGTGTGGACGCACAGTGTAGAGGAGCTTTACTGTGTCTCTAACCCTGACCTGGGAGTGTGGACGCACAGTGTAGAGGAGCTTTACTGTGTCTCTAACCCTGACCTGGGAGTGTGGACGCACAGTGTAGAGGGAGCTTTATTCTGTCTCTAACTCATGCTGTGATTAACTGATTTCAGCGTCTGACTCGGGACAGTAAACAAACACAAAGTAAATCAAATTAGTTTTATTTTTTTTACTTTGATTTGAAACAGATAAAACAATCTTTAGCTGAGCTCTGGTTCTGCGATGCTAGTTTTGCTGTTTGCTGTGTGAAGATTGTGAGTGTTAATGTTCTGGCTATTACAGTGGCAGTGAAGTGGGTTATGGAGCTTGCTACTAAAATAAAATAATAATTTGGTCACTCAATCCATGACTGTTTGTGGGGACGCTGCTGTTCGCAATTGGCTGCCGTTTTTCTCCCACAAAATCCACAGTCACTACACTTTACAGTATATTCTGTGAAGCGCTTTGAGACATCTCACAGACGTGATAAGGCACTTGGGTATCAATGCGAGGATTACTGTTATTAATACTGGCTTGTTAATGATTTGGTTTGATTGGTGTCATGGCGGTTTGACAGGATTTTCACAGGATTTACTGCCATGTGTAGTGACTGTGTATTTTATAGGCACAAACAGCAGCCAATTTGTGCACAGCAACGACCCACAAACAGGCCTGATCAACACAGAGCACAGCCGAGATCAGTGTCTGGACACAGAGACGCAGGTGGGCAGACAGATAGACGAGCAGCTAGACAGACACAGGTAGACAGACAGACAAGTGAGCCAGCAGACAAACAGACAGACACACAGGTGGGCACAGACAGGTAGACAAGCAGACACAGACACAGACAGGCAGCCACATCCGCAGCCAGTCAGAGCCTTTACATTTCCATACGCACGGCCTCTGATCTGCTAAAGTGATTAGGAAACTTATGGTAATCAGAAAATTGTGTTAAATTGCTTTTTTGTATCTAAATGAAGTTGGTTCCTGTCAAACCACCATCTCTGGCCCCATTTCCATAATATTTTTTAATTGTGACTCGCTTGCTCGCTCGCTCTCATTTGGATGGAAATGGATTGTCGTGGACGGGAAGCTGTTTAATTCTGATTAAATCGGAAATTAATATTACTTTTTTTTCCTTCAGCTGATTCCAGCCTAAATATGGTCCAAACTCCCCGTTATTCCCAACAAATTAATGAGGGAGGGAGTGAGAGAGGGAGAGGGAGGGGGTCCCTGTCCAGCATTCCGATTCTCTGGAATCACTGCAATAGCCTCAGTCGTTTCTCCTTGACACTCTCTCTCTCTCTTGCTCTCTCGCTCTCTTTCTCTCGCGCTGTCACTCTCGTGCTCTCACTCTCACTCTCTCGCTCACTCTCTCTTGCTAGCGCTCTCTCCCTTTCGCTCTCTCTCTCCCCCATATCACTGCGCTGATTGCAGGCATTAATCACAGCCGGTGGTGGAGTGAGCCTTGACAACCTCTCTCTGTTGCTGTTTAAGGGTTTATTTATTTACTTGGCTGTGAGCTGTGGTATTGAGCTGTATTGATGGAGGAGCAATGCGAGGTGACAGAGGCACAAACCAGGTCCCTCCTGTTCCCCCGAGTAATGACTCTAATCAGTCAAAATTAACCAGCGATTTGGGTTCCAGTGTGTGGGGTAGTCAAAGCCTGAGCGAGTGAGTGAGCACGTGAGCGATTAGGGCTGAGGGCTCGGTCTCGTGGCTATTCTTTGGGGCTGTTTATTTGGTCCCAATAATAATAGTTGTCCTTTGTATTTGAAGATGTCTGTTCACACAGTGTGAGCAAGAGTGAGCACGGGGGGTGAGTGTGAGCATGGGGGGGTGAGTGTGAGCTCAGGAGGCGAGTGTGAGCACGGGGTTGAGAGTGAACACGGGGGGGGTCGAGTGTGAGCAGGGGGGCGAATGTGAGCACGGGGGGTGAGTGTGAGCACAGGAGGGGTGCGAGTGTGAGCCCGGGAGGGGGTGAGTGTGAGCACGGGGTGAGGAGGCGAGTTTGTGAGGCCTTTATCTGTAGGACAGAGATTCCTTGACTGTGAGAACACGGGCAGCGTGTGGAGTGACTGTGTTTGAGAGAGAGACAGACAGAAAAATCCCATCACTGTGGTGGGACATGTATTTGGGGGTAATTTATCTTTATGGCTCAAAAATCGCAAATCCCACAATCAACACATACACACCACTGACTCCAAATGATTCCCCCTCTCCTCACACACTCACACACTCATTCACACTCAACTCCATCCCTTTATTAGTTTTCTGCTGTGCGCCACAAAATACACAGTCAATTCACTTTACAGTATATCCCGTGTAGCGCTTTGAGACATCTCGAAGACATGATAAGGCGCCGGGTCAAATACAAGGATTATTATTATGATTATTATGATTATTAATGCCGTTTTGTAAGTTTGAGCTCAGTCTGGGCTGATACTCCAGCTCAGCATTGTGGTGTGTGTGTGTGGTGGGGGTGGGTTAGGGTTAGGGGGCACGGATGCTGTGTTGTCAGAGGGATTGTCTTTAGGATGAGATGTTTAAACTCGAGCGCCTCAGGAGTGGAGATGTTTCTGTTCAGTGGTAAATACGTGGGTGTACAAAAATAATTCAGGTTTGCTTTCTCTGCCTGGCGTCTCGCTGGTTGGGGCTTGGGGGTTGGGGGGTTGGACGCTGGATTGCATTTGTTGGCTGACTTTCCCCCCCTCTCTCGCTGGCTGGCTGTGTTGGGGGGTGGGCTGGTTCTGCAGTTATGTGAAGGCCACGTGGGAATCCCGAGCCGTTCACTGGACCTGCAGAAATTACTTGTGAAATGCAGATAATCTAAAAGATGTAAATGACTTTGACGCCTGGTCCCCGGTTAATACAAATTATCATCTTCCCGTTCGCCTCTGATTATCGGGTCCAATTCCATCACCTTTTTTCTCTCTTTCCGTGCGCTTATATTTCAGTATAAAAATAGAAGCCGCCTCACGAGACCTTGTGGGCGGGGGGGACACAGAGGGGGAGGGGGGGGTGCGGAGCGCGAGTGGGGGACCGTGGAGAGAGAGTGGGTGGTGGGGGGCAGCGGAGAGAGAGGGGGAGGGAACCCGGGGAGACCGGTTTTATATAAAGCAGGGACATTGAGAATTATTTTTTTTAATGATTTTTTTTCCCATTAAGCGTTTTTGTGCCACTATTCCCAACGTAACCGGTGACCTAGTTAATCCTGCCGCTCATTCTTGGAGATTAACCCTTCTGTGTCTGTCACTCTTTTTCTCCCCCACGGCTCTATCTTTTGGCTGGTTCACGTGGGGTAAAAGGGGTTTGCTGGGGGGGAGGGGCTTTGTCCGATGATCACATTGATAATAAACAATTAGGAGATTCCCACTAAAGCTTGAGCGGACAGTATAGTATTCCCATTCCACAGGGGGGCATCTCATTGATCGATCGACCTCCTTTCCCATTCACTCCCATTTCTCCCACAAAATACACAGTCACTACATTTTACAGTGTATCCTGTGAAGCGCTTTGAGACGTCTTGAAGACATGATGAGGCGCTGTGTTAAACGCAAGGATTATTATTATTATATTGTGTAAAGTGCCGATTAACCAGGACATCAGAATAGTATGGGTTTGAGCCCTACGTCACCACTTTGAACCTCATAAACACTCCAGCGCAGTGCTGGGGGTCAGTGCTGGGGGTCAGTGCTGGGGGTCCGGCTAACGTTAAACCTGGGTCCTGTCTGTGCCTGTTCACGAGGATATTAAAGATCCCGTGACACTAAAGTTTTCGAAAAAAGAAGGGAGTCTCTCTCTCTCTTCTCTCAGTTTCACCTACAAAATACACAGTTACTACACTTTGCAGTAAAATCGTGTGAAGCACCTTGAGATGTCTCGACAACATGCTGTCAAATGCAAGAATTATTATATTATTATTATTAGAGGGAATTTCAACCTATCGTGACGGCCAGAGTTCCAGTCAATCAAACCCTCCCCATTGAGATAGGCTTCTTTATACCCCCCCTTCCTCCCCCCACCCCTGTTTGCTCGGAGCATGAAGGATTCACTCACTCGTTATCCCCGTGTGTGAAAGCTCTGGGTTTGTGAAGCGATCTCTCTGAAACCCGCTGTCAAGCTCACAGCCAACACAACGGGACCTTTGAGAAGCCTGTAATGGCTTTGGCCTGAGCTGTGTTTGTGCTCAGTGTTTGCGGTGTGTTTGTTGAGATTGGATCGTGGTTGGAATGATTCAGTGGCTCAGGGACACAGGTTCAAACAAATTGGCTGCTTTTTATCTGTTGATGGGACTCCCTGATTCAGCCACGTTTCCTGGCAATGTAGCTTCGCTGAGAGTCGTGGCCGAGCTCTGTGTGTAAACAGAGGGGAGTCTGTGGACCCTTCCTCTCCCTCAGGGCCCCTTCCTCTCCTCTGCAGCCCCTCCCTCACAGCCCCGTTCCCCCTCCCCCCCGCAGACCCTCTCTCTCCCTCGCGAGAGGACCCGGGTACAATTCCCGGGCAGGGGGAAACGATGGACAAGTTTCCTTGCTCCATTCGCCACTGTTTACCAGTAGCAGTAGGAACCCAGTTGTTAGCCGTTTGGCAGATCGCTTTTCCAGGGGTAATAATCCCTTCAAAAAAATATATTTTTTAATAATAATAATCTGGTCGCTCAATCCACGGCTGTTTGTGGGACGCTGCTGTGTGCAATTGGCTGCCACGTTTCGCCCACAAAATATACAGTCACTACACTTTACAGTGTATTCTGCAAAGTGCTTTGAGACATTATTTCAAAAGCGCTTTATCAAAATGCAGGGATTATTATATTATTATTAATAGAAAAACGCTGTACCTCTCTATTCAGACAGTTTCTCCCATTCAGTGTGTGTGTGCGTGTGTGTAAGGATGGTTGGTGGCAATGAGCAAAGCCCTCTCCCTATTCCTATCAAATTGCTATTAGGGTTGGAATCCCCTAATGACTGGCATTATCATTCATTATGTGTGCGAGAGACCCTGTGGGTGCAATTGCTGCCTTTTGTTTTCTGTCAGACTTCAACATGGAAAGTGATGTGGTGCGTGATAGTATAATGAAACACAGCAAAAGGTAATGGATCTGAAAATATGCAAAAAAAAAGCCTTTAGTGCACTTGGAACAGACCCAAGACGACTCTTAAAGAATCCGCAACTGAATATATTAATGAATTATTGGATCACAAAGACGTTTTTTTATTTTATATAAAAGGGCCTAAGTTTTTTTTGCTAAAGTCTGACATTGTGTAATAGATCGCTCTCATTTCCCCTCTCATTCTTTATCTCTCTCTTTTCTCTCTCTCCCTCTCTCTCTCTCTCTCTGTCTGTCTCTCTGTGAGTTTTCTTTCCTTCTCAATACTCTCTCTCCTCACTCTCCCTCTTGGCTCATTCTTTCCTCACTCTCTCCCTCTCTTCACACTCTCTCCTCACTCTCTCTCCTCCTTCTGTTTCTCTCTCTCTGTCTCTCTCTCTGTCTCTCTACATCTCCTTCGGTGAAGGTTCCGAACACCAGAACAGATGCACTGAGGGTCTGATGCACGTGTAAATGTTGGGACGTGGAGAGAGAGGGTTCATTGGGCTTTGGGCAGAGACTCACTGATGCATCACACGTGAAGACTCAGAGGACGTTTATACCACGTTGTGATTGTAAACAAATTTCGGCACGACAAGGGCACAGAGCAGGGGGTACAGAGACGAGGGTCTGATTCATCAGTTTCTAACCTCTCTCTCTCTCCCCCCCCCCCCACCTCTCTCTCCCCCCCACCTCTCTCCCCCCACCTCTCTCCCCCCCCCCCCCTCCCCCCACCTCTCTCTCCCCCCCCACCTCTCTCTCCCCCCCCCCCCCCCCACACCTCTCTCTCCCCCCCCCTCTCTCTCTCTCACTCTAGGTGTTCAAGCCATGATGGTGGAATCCGCATCAGAAGCAATACGCAGCTCGGCCGCCAATCAGAATGGAGTTAGCAGTTTAAGCAGCCAGCCGGCGGCCGGAGGTCGTGATGGGGGGGCCAACGGGGAAATTAATGGGGAGGTCAGCCCCGTGGACTTACTGCATCTCCAACAGCAACAGGTCCAGGTCAGTCACTCTCTCACCCTCACCCTGGCTCAGTCACTCTCTCACCCTCAGCTTGTCTCACCCGTCTCAGTCAAAGAGGAGGTTCTTGAGATGGGCCTTGAGGGAAGAGAGGGAGTGAGTGAGGGCGGAGTGGCTCCAGGATGAAGTTCCACAGGGTTGGTCGCTCCACACTCCGGCGGTGCCAGATCAGCTGAGATCGGCTTAGGGACAGTATTCCTGACGGATCTTCCTAAGAATTTACTAGAAGGCGGAAGAAGACCAAGGTCCATCCAGGTCATCCTCCACCATCCTGGCAGTCGCTTGATATATCATGTCCCAAACTATATACTGTAGCTGTAACTAGATATATTCAGGACATCTTCATCAAAGGGCAATGGGTGTGAGTGTGTGTCAGTGTCGCTCACCTGGTCTGGCCTGGCCTCCAGCCTGGGATGGGATTGGAGTCTGTCCAGGCAGAGAGAGAGACCAGGCGGGAGCTGAGGCCTCAAGGCCATTGGAACCCCCTCTTACACAACAAACCGCTGATCTACTACACTTCCTCCTGTTTGGGTTGAACTCAGGCCAGAATCGAGCCTTTGAGTCAAACTCCCAGATCGGCCCAGCAGCCCGAACCAGCCACAGCCAGACAGGAGCGGTTCACTCTCTCTCTCTATTCCTCTCTCCCTCCCTCTCTCGTCTTTTTGTCTTCACACTGTAAGGTAGAGAAGGTTAATGGACAGTTGTTATTTTCCATATTAATTTCCCACGTGAAAAAGTCGGTGTGTATGTGTGTTGTTGTTGTGGTAGCGCAGGGAAGACCAGGGGGGAGCATCAGCGGGAGAGAGACACAGAGACAGACACGGGGTGGGGGGGGGAGACTTGTAGGGCACGTCTTGAGATCACAGAGAAAGTGAGAGTGTGTGTGTTCACACAGAGAGAGAGAGAGAAAACGTGTTGAGAGAGAGAATGCGTTCTGTGTGAGAGAGAGGTGACACTGCAATCTCTCTCTCCACCCCTGAAGCTACTGTTCTTATGTCAAGTGGCCAAGTGGCCCTTGAAGTTAAGTGCCTTTTTATCTATTTATCTAATCATTTATTTAGGTAAATATTCCCGAAGCCCCTTGAGGCCTTTTCCTCCTGAGTTAATGACCCCCCTACCCACCACAACCAGAGTAACAGCACAGACAGACACTGATCCAGTGTGTGCAGAGTCACAAGGTCTCAATGCACTTCCCAGGGCACAGGTTGGAGCTCACGTTAACGTTTTATCTGAAGGATGGCATCTCCGAAACCCTGGTGACCCCCCCTCACCCACCCTCCCTGGGGCTGTTCTTGTGACCCGCCCCATTCACCCCCCCAACACAAACCAATGCGCAAGATAAAAGCCTGTCTTCTGGTTTTCCTTGGCATTCCCGAACGGAGCAACTCCATCCGCTGGGATTGCAGTGGATTTTTCCCGACAGGAGTTGGCCTGACTCCTCGGGCCCTGGGGCTGGGAACATGTTCATTTTTTTAACATCATTTTGTTTTTCCAAGTTTGTGAACGTCCAAAACTAACGGGAAATAACAGCGATTATTCCCGCTGCCAGTCAACCGCCCCCTCTTCGGAAGCTCTGAGGGGAGAGGGGGGGGGGGAGAGGTGTGGGTGGGGGTAGCCTGTGTGTTATCCTGTGTATAATACAGTGACCTCTAGGGGCGCTGTTTGAGACACTGTTGATTGGAGCGTATCTATGCTGGTCACCGCTCTGCCTGAGACTGTGATACACATTGTGTGTGAAAGGAGACAGAGAAACAGCAGATACAGTGTTGAGGAGGACTGTGATGTGAGCAAATGGGGAGACATGTAGATGAGCTGAAATCTTTTTTGCCTCCCATCCATCACTGTCCTCGAGTGTGATGGACAGCAATCCCGTGATTTAGATTTGACAGCAATGGGCTGTCGGGCTTCAATGTCACTTTTTATTCATCAAGAGTACTGAAAATCTCTACACTGTCTTTCTCACACTCCTCGGGCAGCCACAGCTGGGGTGGAGAGAGAGTAAAGCTCTACACTGTGGGTCCACAGTCCCAGGTCAGACTGTACTCAGTCTCTAGAGCGCCTGTGGTTATGATTTGAGTGGGTGGGCATACAATAGAGTGGAGAATTGGGGGGGGGGAAGCATGCCTCATCCCCAACACTCTCCAGAGGAAAGTGTATCAGAGTGTGGCCAGTGTTAGCTGTGTAGGGATAGGCGATGGCTGTAGTTGGTGTCGTGGTTGGAGAGAGCTGCTGTGAGCAAGGCCCAGCACATCCTCAGGAAACGGTGGCTGGAAATCCCAGATAGCGAGAGATAGACTGAGCACTGCTCAACTGGCACAACAATACTGTACAGAACAAGGCCACTGCAGGGGGGCACAGAGTAACACACCCTCTACACTTATGTGTCCACACTTCCAGGTCAGGGTTAGAGACACAGTAAAGCTCCCTCTATACTGTGCGTCCAATTCCCAGGTCAGGGTTAGAGACACAGTAAAGCTCCCTTTAGTTAATAGTCATTTTCTTTCATTCTCTCTTTGCAATAACAACAGCAACAATTTTCATTTATATAGTGCGCTTCACCAGGGTAGCACTTGTAGCCTTTGCATATGGTTTACACATGGTGTGTAATTGGGGCCAGTATAAAAGGTGAGAGCAGAACTGTATAATCACAGGAAAGATACCCAGTAAGAGGGAGTTGCTTTTTCTCCAACAAACCAAACAGGAAGTGCTGACAATGGCCGTCGGCACTGCCCACAGTTAGGATGTTTCCGCACTGTTGCCCCTTCGACAGGAAGTTACTCCACTTTCTCTCCTAAAATTAGCCCTGCTCTCCGTCCACGTGTCGTAACACTTTCATTTCATCATTCGAGGCCGCGGGAGCCAGAGTAAACAAGACAAGCAGGTTCTGGGGACAGTGTTTTCATGACGACTCATAACTCATTTTTTGTGCTAGTTATAACATAAGGAATGTGTTCTGAAGCACAACAAACTGTCCGTCCACAACTCCCAGGTCAGGGTTAGTTAGAGACACAGTAAAGCTCCCTCTACACTGTGCGTCCACACTCCCAGGTCAGAGTTAGAGAAACAGTAAAGCTCCTCTACACTGTGTGTCCACACTCCCAGGTCAGGGTTAGTTAGAGACACAGTAAAGCTCCTCTACACTGTGTGTCCACACTCCCAGGTCAGGGTTAGAGACACAGTAACGCTCCCTCTACACTGTGTGTCCACACTCCCAGGTCAGGGTTAGAGACACAGTAAAGCTCCCTCTACACTGTGCATCCTCCTATGCTGTTATCCTGATGCTCAGTCTCCGCACTAACGCTGGGGCCCGCCAGGCTCTGGAGGCTTTCAGTGAGAGTCTGCCTGGCTGGGGACAGAGGTCTACTGAAGCTTTCAGAAGTGACTGTGAGACAGGGAAGGGCGACAGGAGCCCAGGTGTGAGGGTGATAAAGTCTCTAAATCCATCTTTCATGAGGTAATAATGTCAGTCTAACACACTGCGCTTTCACAGGCCACATTTACACCAGCTGGTCTTTCGAAGCGAGATGTGAGAAAGAGTTCAAAACTATATTTTAAAGCCCTCGACACGGCATCTCCATTTCTCCTCGTGAAGTGCGAGGTTCCCCATAAACATGATGTATGTGGCTGGGGAGAGAGGCACTGGGCTGCGGGGGGAGAGAGAGGAAGGGCCCATTAGACACAGACATTGGGAGCCGCACAGATGGCTATCGCAGGTTCCTGGGGGAGCTGTTGTCAATAGTTAGAGACAGGTTTACTGATTACTGTAATGTGTCTCACTAACTAATCTTTCTCACTCATTCTCACTTTCTTTCTCTCTCATTCTCTCTCTCTTGTTTCACACTCTCTCTCACTTTCTCTGACTTGTTCTCTCTCATTCTCACTCGCTCTAATTCTTTCCCTCACTTTCTCTCTGTCTCATTGTCACTCCCTCTGAATCTCTCTCTCTCTTTCATTCTCACTCTCTCTTTTTCTCTCTCATCTCTTTCTTTCTCTCGTGTTTACATAGTGATTCGCTGACTTGCTGTCTGAGCTGTTCCTATCCACTTGGAGCTCTCTGTCTCTCTCTCTCTCTCTCTCGCTGGCAGGGAGCAATGGGAAGGGAGTGGCTGTGTTGGTTCTTGCCCTAAGGCTCCCAGAGGATGCTTCATCCGTGCATTGTTCCTGGCTTAGGTAATGGGGTCGAGAGGCGAAATGATGATCACACACAAAGTTATCTGGTACCAGAGGGAGCTGTCATACACAACTTTCCGCCCAAGATATCCTCTGTGTCTGTGAGGTTGGAGTTGTTCCTGCCAATACTTTGCGTAAACCAAATAGTTTTGTCTTTAACCATCGCTGCAGTCTCACCAAACTGGGTTTCTGCACCTCCAGTGACCTGACGTTAACTCTGGTCATGATTAACCTTTAATCCTCCCTCTCCTTCCAATAGCCAACACTAACCAGACTAGCAGCCCCTCAGATCCCATCGCTCACTCGCTCCATGGCTGGTAGGTGGGACACCGCGGTGGTGGCGTGGGGTGGGGGTGGGGGGCAAATTAGTTTCCACATTGGTCTTACAGAATACAGTCACTACACTTTACACAAACGTTAGTGAAACTCGTGAGAGATTCTGAGTAAACTCAAGGGCATAATCTCAGCCAATCAGAATCCTACTAGAGAGTGAGAAACAGCTGGAGCTGCAAGTGTGACCGTTAGTTTGGTTGGTTGGTTGGGTAGTTGGTTGGTTGGTTGGTTGCTTGGGTAGCTAGTTGGTTAGTTTGGTTGGTTGGTTGGGTAGTTAGTTGGTTAGTTTGGTTGGTTGGTTAGGTAGTTAGTTGGTTAGTTTGGTTGGTTGGGTAGTTAGTTGGTTAGTTTGGTTGGTTGGGTAGCTAGTTGGTTAGTTTGGTTGGGTAGTTAGTTGGTTGGTTGGTTGGGTAGCTAGTTGGTTAGTTTGGTTGGTTGGTTGGGTAGCTAGTTGGTTAGTTTGGTTGGTTGGTTGGGTAGCTAGTTGGTTAGTTTGGTTGGTTGGGTAGTTAGTTGGTTAGTTTGGTTGGTTGGGTAGTTAGTTGGTTAGTTTGGTTGGTTGGGTAGTTAGTTGGTTAGTTTGGTTGGTTGGTTGATTGATTGGGTAGTTAGTTGGTTGCTGGTTACCGAGTAGGGAGTTGGTTAGGGATGAGCTGTGCTTTGGCTGTTGACACGTGTGAGGCCAACAGTTAGCACTGAGGCCAAACTGAAGATTTGCCTCGCTGACCTCCCCTCTCCCCCATCCCCCACTCGCCAACGCCCAGCTTCACTTCGCTGACCCCCACACCTCTCCCCCCCCCGGCAACTCCCAGCTCATAAACCTGCCAGAGCCTCGCGACCCAACAATGCTGCTCTTGTTCCTGGAGGGAAGCTGAGTAGCAGCAGATTTTTACAGAGCAGAGAGCAGAGCGTGGTGGAGTTTCAGTGAGATCTCTCGGTGCCCGAAGTGTTTATCCTGGCAGCTCGCTCCCCTCAACTTCTTCCTCTCAGATTTTATTTTTCCTTTTGGAAACTTGGGATTTGATTGGAAATGAGCGGGTGACAGGGCTCTAGACAGACAGACAGGCAGACACACTACAGGCAGACACAGACAGATAGATATACAAACAGACATACACATGCATACAGACAGACAGTAGGACAGACACAGACAGATGATTTTCAGCCCCAGCTGCTGGTCACAGTTGAAGTGTCTGTGAAGTCTCAGTTGTCGAGGAGACACTTTCTGTCTCTCTCCGTCTGTTCGCCCCAGAAAAGCACCAATTTCTCTTTAAAAAGAAATTTGTGCAACGATCAAACCTTTCAGTGTTTCAACTGACAGAAGCCATCCTGCCTGCGTTTCCCAGCAACTCAGTTATAATCTCTTACATTCTTGCAGCCTTCTCTTTACTCTCTCCCCAACCCCCTCCCCGTTCCCTCCACCACCACCCACCTCTCTCTCCCTCTCCCGTTCCCACTAGACTGAGTCCTGTTGGCTTGTGGGCTCAGTGTGTTGCTGAGGAGGTGAAGTCAGGACGTGGGCTGAATTCTGACCTCAGCCTGAATTTGGACGCTTTTCTGTAGTGTGGTTAGTGTGGAGTCCTGTAGCTCAGCGGTTAGATCCCTCGTCTCACAAGCGAACGTACCCGGGTTCGATTCCCGGGCAGGTCAGGGTGAAACCTTAGGCAAGTTTCCTTACTTCACAGACACGCACACACACACGCCTCTGTTTACCAGCTGTAAGTAGGAACCCGGTTGTTAGGCGATTGGTGGCGATCAGGCAGAGCAGTGAAGAGTGTGGAGTTGCCGGCAGTGAGCTGATCACCAGCATGGAGCCTGGGGTGGGGGGGTCTGTGAGGGATTGTGAGTTGGGGTGTGTTTTGCTGCCACACGTGTCCCAGTGTGACCATTTCTCTTTCCCTCTCTTCCCACAGGCCCTGCAAGCCGCTCGGCAGTTCCTGCTTCAGCAAGCCACGGGGCTCAGCTCCCCTAACGCCGTCGACAAGCAGCCCACCGTGCAGGTAGGTCAGTGCCCAGCCTCCGTGTACCCCATCAATACCCAGCCTCCGTGTACCCCACCAATACCCAGCCTCCGTGTACCCTGACAGTACACTCAGCTGTCAGTATACCCAGAGTCCTTTGGCTCAGTGGTTAAAGAGTTCATCTCACGAAGTGCTTTGAGACTTTGAGATGTCTCAACGATGTGATAAGGCTCTATATCAAATGGAAGGATTATTTCCTGATATTATTACCCAGTCTGTACACTGAGATGTCAGGTTACCATAGTTTCCCATTCTCTCTCACTGCCTATGTGTGTGTGTGTGTGTTTGTGGTGGGGGGTGAGAAGGAGCACTGACTGTCTGTGGGTTCCCCTTCCCCAGGGGCTGGGATCAGGCACAGCTTTGGACGTTACACTTTCTACCGTTTGTTACAGGAAGGAAACGCTGTCACCGTCTGTGAAAAAAAACACAGGCGGCAAAGCCAGAGGCAGAGGCTTCAGTAACATGAATAATCAGCAGCTCTTCCTCTGCCCAGCGCCCAGGGAGGGACACAGAGGATGTCATGGGAGGGGCGGAGACCCTCGGCAAATGCCTATGGAGTAATCACCAGCGCCCCCTTCCACCCTGGAAGGACAGACCAGTTACTTGGGGCAGGGAATCCTCCCCCTCAGCTCCTGTTAACCCTGCAGCTAAAGCCCTAAGTAACGGGTCGGGTAGTCCTAACTGAACAAGCAAAGGGAAAGCTAGTCAATGCTCCCAATGACTAAGCTCTGTGGTTTTAGCTGGTTAGACTCCAGCAGTTACCCCAATGCGCACTCTGGGCTCCCCCACCCCCAGTCTTGGCTCTTGAGCCTAATGCTCTCCGGAATGCAGGGAGAGAGAGAGAGAGAGAGCACATTCCATTCCAACAGTCTTATCTCTGGGATTCCCATGTGTAGTTGGGACGCAAGGAAATCTCAGTTTGGTTTGGAGATTCAAAAGAACGGTGGTGGGTTTCTGTGTGTGTCAGACACCCGGTTGACCAAAAAAACACCTTGTGTTTACTCAGTGTTTTTGCACTTAAGTGAAGTCTAGGAATGAGAGGCTCACAGACTTCAGTTACTGGCGAGGAAGTGAGAGTTGACCAAAGATGTTGACCGAAGGCACAGAGTAGAGGGAGCAGAGCAGAGGGAGCAAGGGCTGTGGGTTTGGGGAGGGTTTGAGCCTGTGGGGAGAGGAAGCTGAATATGACTGGAGTCCAAGTGTGGTTTGTGATTTAATTCCCAAGTACGAGACTGTTTAGGGGTGAAGGAGATGCTCTGGCCAACTTTCCTGCTGCTTGTCCAGCTAGGAACCACCTTAGCCTTTAGTTAGGGCTTTGGCTGCAGGGTTAACAGGAGCTGAGGGGGAGGATTCGCTGCCTCCAGTGACCGATCGGCCCTTCCAGGTGCTGACTATGAGCCAGGCTGTGGTGCTGGGATGCTACTCTGCGAAAAGGGGCGCTAAATAAATAAATAAATGCAAGTTGTTTGTAGTGGTGAGAGGTGGGGGGCGGCGGGGGTTGATAGTGGGAGCTGGGGGACAAAATCAGTGAGGGCTGAAAGGTGAAAGTGTTGATCAAACGTGTCGCGGAGCCCGGCTACTAAACCAAACCAAACCTTTGCGGTGGCTCGGGATAAGAGACAAAAGAGTGAGAGTTTGGTTCCCATTGTGTTGTGTTTTTGTTGACTGGTGGGTGGGAGCCGTGACCTCTGACCCTCCGTTCAAATACAAAGGAAAGTGTCAGCAACTTAGCGGAGACGGGGAGGAGTGGGAAACCCAAACACTACTCACGCCCCTCCCCCCATCATTTCACTTTCCCTTCAGCGACTCTGTTCAATACCTGTTCCTTGCTGAGTGAGCGTCCGCCCCCCACTTCCCCCACTGCTCGGTTTGGAGTCAGATATTCTTTCTCCAATTCTTTCCTTTTCTCCCCTCCACTTCCCCCCTCTATTCCCTCCCACCCCTCTCTTCCTCCCCTCTCCTGCCTCTTCCCTCCCTCCCCGCCTCTCTGGTCTGTGGCTATCTGTATCTGTTTCTCTGCTGTAGTTGGGAGTTGAGAGTTAGTGAGAGTCGGGCTGTGGCATTGGGTCACAGACACACTGCCCTCTGCAGTGTTCGCTGAGCTGCTGAGAGAGCGAGAGGGAGGAGGTACACAGGAGGACTCGTTGGCCCCAAATCCCACCCTCTGTCAGCCTGCCACATGCCAGATTGTGTAAAATTCTTCACCTCAGCCACTCCCCAAACCAATTCCAAATTTACCACAATTCCATGCGGACAAAATGGTCTGCCAGTGAAGAGGGAGCTTTACTGTGCTTAGCCCTGATCTGGGAATGTGGCCGGACAGTGTAGTGAAGAGGGGGCTTTACGGTGTCGGTGTGGGCCTGGGGGCAGTGTATGGTGTCAGTGTGGCTCCACTGGGGGCAGTGGTGTGGGGAGAGGTATCGGTATGGATTAGGATCAGAAGATTAGTGGAAATGACGGCAGAGAAAAACACAGGGCCCAGTCGTAAATGATTAAAAGTTATTAATCTGGCCAATAATGTCCTATGGCACACAATTATGGCATCGGGCGAAACCTATAATCTCTGAATTGGGAGCCGTGAATCACCACTGGCCTCTTTAGGGTTTGATTTCATTGTGTGGCAGAGAAAGTGCTAATTACCCTGTTCTGCTGGGAGAGAGAGAAGTGGTGAATGACACCACATCAGTCATCCCCTTGCTTAAATATCATCATTTATTGCCGATCTCACAAGGAATATTTTGACCTTGTAAAAGCTAATAGTCCCTTTTCTCCCCTCTGTAATTCTGCCCTGGAATAAGCCGCTCTTTAATGAAGAAATGTTCTTAGTGCCCAAGAAGATTAACTTTGCATATAATCTTCTCTCTCTTCATCCTCTCTCTCCTGTCTTCTCTCTCTTTTTCTTTCTCCTGTCTCCCCTCTTTTCCCCTCTTCCCCTCTCTTCCCCTCTCTTCCCCCCTCCCCTCTCCTGTCTCCCCTCTCTCCCCCTTTCCCCTCTATCTCTCTCTCTCTCCTGTCTCCTCCTTCTTTCGCTCTCTCCTGTATCCTCTCCTCTCTCCTCACTCCTGTAGTGACCGGCCTGGCCCCAGCCATTGCCCCAATGTTATATGTGTGTCCGTGTGTGTAAGACCCACCTGACAACAGACGCTCTGAGCTCACAGTCTAGGCTGACTTTCCAGTGCTCAGCTGGGGGGGGTGCGGGTGGGGTGGGGGTGTGGTCTTCCCTTCAGGAGAGATGTTAAACCAAGTCCCCATCTGTTCAGGTGGACGTTAAGGGAAGAGTGATGGGAATCTCTCTCTCTCTCGGTGTCCTGGCCGTCAATTCCCCCAGACAAAATTGCTCATTTTGGTTTGAGGCTCAACCCACCACTGTTTGTGAGTTGCTGTTGTGCGGAATTCGCTGCCGCATTTCGCCAACGCAACATACACAGTCATTCCACTTCCCAGTATATTCTGTGAAGCGCTTTGAGACTCGAGTTTCAATGATGGGATAAGGCGCTGTATCAAATGCAAAGATTATTATTATTCTGACGATAATTATTGAGGCTGATCACAGTGTGAGGATCTGGCGCTGGGGGGAGAGTGGGGATGCGATGGCAGGCGGAGGGGAGCGAGAGAGAGCAGGTCAGATATCTGCAGCCTGAGGAAAGTCAAGTGCTGAGATCGGAGCGGTGTGTGTGTGTTTGTCTGTGTGTGTGTGTGTGTGACTCGTGCTTGTTGTGTGAAGTTAATGTGATGCAAACTGGGTTGAGTGCTCTCTCTCTCTACGCTCATGTTACGCACACTCTCATGGCATCTTGTGAGAGAGGATAAACCTTCTCACAGCTCGGGGACAGACAGCTCTCCAACTTTGTCTCTGTTTTATTAATCACTCTCGGACTCTCTTCAAACAATCAGTGTAATTAGGAAGCCTCCCGGTCGGTGTCCCCGGCCACTCACTGTCCCTCTCGCCCCAGCGTCGCTTCCCCTCGCTGTTCAAGGCTGACCTCTTGTCAATTAAAGACCTACTGTCAGTGGCTCTGGCCACACCACAAGCATCTTAATGATGCTCCGTGGTCTTCAGGGGCCAGGAGGACGACTCATTACAATGTGCCTGAGAGCCAGCGCTGCCAAGACAGTGAGCGCAGACACAGGCACACACACACAGGCACACACACACACGCACACACACACACAAGGTCGAGTGGTTCTCTCTGGCTCCCTCACACACACACATGCTGTGGTTTGCCGGCTCTGGGATTAACTAAAGAGAATTTAAATTTGTTGCAAATGTGACAATGATCTAACAGTGATTTGGAAACGCTGTTTGTTGCTTGTGTTTAATTGAATAAAGGCCACTCATGTCGTTTAATTAGGATTGTTAATGAGTGCTTGGTAATTACCTCAAATTTTAATTATGCATTTTACAATGAGAAGCAATGTTTGTTCAGGATTATTTATTTATTCCCCTTTGTGTGAGGCCGCGTGTTATTGGCGTGTGGGGAGGGAGCGTGTTATTGGCGTGTGGGGAGGGAACGTGTTATTGGCGTGTGGGGAGGGAGCGTGTTATTGGCGTGTGGGGAGGCAGCACACAGCTTTGGGACATTTATACGATATCGCTGTGATGTCTAATTGGCGTCTAAGTCAAACCAGCTTAGTGACTGACCATTTTATCTGAGATCATATGTGTGTGTGTCCCCACCCCCGACACCCCCCGACACCCCTCGACACCAAGGCGAGAGAGCGATGACGACTGTGAGATGCGCCAATGGCAGGGCTGGGAGTGGGGAGAAAACATGACGGGGGAAAGTGACCGAAAATATGGTTATAAACATCGACGAACAGACAGACAGACAGACAGACAGACAGACAGACGAGAGAGAGAGAGAGAGAGCAGGTTTATTCTCTGTGTGAGCTCATCATCCCCCAATAAATCTGCGATGAGCTGCCTCGCGCCCTCCCCTCCCCCCAACCATCTCCCCCCAAAAATATATAGTTTTATAAAACCTTTAAATCACTAAACTGAAAAATCCATTGGCGAAGGTTTTGGGTCCATTAACAGAGGAATTAAAGCCACTGAATTGGCAGCTTTAATGGGGGACGGGGGGGGGGGCTGGTGGCTCTAAGCCACTAGTACAGGAGCAGAGATTATATATTTTTATTATTGCCCCAGTGTGTGTGTGTGTGAGAGAGAGTGTGGGTGTGAATGAGTGAGTGTGTGAGCGTGGGTGTGTGCGAGTGAGTGAGTGTGCGTGAGTGTGTGTGTGTGAGAATATCAGGGAAAAGTGGGATTTCTGCAGAGATTCTGTGCGTGGATTTGGGGCAGGTAACCTTGATCCAGTGCGAATGACATCAGGTGGCAATTTTGTGCATACGCATATACCCACATGCAAGCTCATGTCGACACGTGTACACATGTGCTGGACCTGTACATACACAAGCACATGCGTGCACACCGCACTGTTGTGTCTACATTACTTGTGAATAACTCTCAGTCCAGGTAAGGAAACCAGAGTCTGAGTAACCGGGGTGAGGGGGGGGGTGTTTGAGATTGTGAATCTTTCGCCCATAAAATATACAGTCACTTACTTTGCAGTATATTCTCAATGATAAGGAGCTATATCAAATGCTAGGATTATTATTATTATTCACCGGGGGTGGGATATGGCCCAAACGTTTGTGTTACTTTGTTCGCGTAGGTGTCAGGATTCGATTGTACAAGTGAACAAAGTCGTGTGGAAATTGGATCTCGGCTCTTGCTGAGAATGTGTCTCAGGAACACGGCAAACACAGAGATATTCACTGAGCTGCTGACTGTGTGTGTGTGTCTGTCTGTCTTCTGTCTGTCTGTCTGCCCCATAACCTGAGGGCAAGACGCACTTACACTGTGAGCAAGTGTCCAAGGTTCCAGGAATCATTCTTTTTTGCCACACATTTCCTCCCTCCTTCGGTCCCTACTTTGCTCCCTCCCTCCGTCTCTCTCTCTCTCTCTCTGCTCTGCCTTTGTAGTATTAGATTATAGGAGCAATTAATGCCATCAGCCCTTAACTGCAGCTTATTCTCTCTACTCGTCAATCAGCTGGCTACTGCTACCACAAAATGGAGGTGTTATACTCTGGTAATTATTATGCCACAAACTTGAAAATGTCAATGAATGTGTGTATAAAATAAAATATATGGGCTGTCAGTGGGAAATGGGAGGCAGGAGAGCAATTAATTACAGGCTTTCATTTAGGTCCCAGGCAGCTGAGCGGTGAAGGCAAATTAACATGACGCTGGCTGTTACTGCCAATGTACCAATTTGTTCCACTTCCTGCTTATTCACTGTGTTTATGGGCAGTTCACGTTTAACAAGAGTTGCTCCCTCTTTCCAAACCCTCCCTCGTTCCTTCCCTCCCTCCTCTTTCTCCTATACACTCTACAGGACTCCTCACCTCACCTCCCTCACTCTTCCCTCCCTCCCTCCTACACTCCTCACCTCACCTCCCTCACTCTTCCCTCTCTCCTACACTCCTCACCTCCTTTCCTCACTCTTCCCTCCCTCCTACACTCTACACTCCTCAGCTCCGTCAACTCTTCTCTGTCTCGGAGTCAGTCAGTCAGACACGGGGAGTGACCGGGCATGTTGAAGTCCATGCCTTTCGGCCTCTTTGTCTGCGGTGCGGAGCGGTGTGTGTGTGTGTGTGTGCGTGTGTTTTCCCTGAGGGGCTACAGCCCATTGAGAAGTTGATTTCAAGCTGAACTGGAATGTCCTGCAGAGGGATCTTTATTAAATAAACAAATGCCGTCTGTCTGGACACACCTAGGCTCTCCTGGCCTCCAGACACCTGATGCCGACAGCTCCCAGCCTTTTCTGATTATTGCGTGAACCAGGTGCAAATCTGACGTCAAATCGGCCTGGACTCTCCATCCTCACACCTACGGTCTCGATGCGGATGTCCCTGGAGGCTGGTGTTAGCCTGCCCTCTAGTGGTGCTCTGACCAACAGCGCCAAGTGCTACTTGACCCAACTTGGGGCCCATGAAGTGTCTGTATCTCTCCCCCTGGGTTCTCGTGCGACCCAAGTGTTTGGCGCTCACTTTGGTTTGGAAGCTGATGGATTATTTCTCTCCGACCTCTGGGGCCCGGATTGCACGCTCAGCCCTCTCTGAGTCAAGCCGTGCATCTTGATCTCCTGTCTAACCTTCCTGGCTCCAATGTCAAGTTCACATCTCCTTCTTGGATTTAGGATTCCTGTTGAGTGACAGAGTGAGCGAGGGAGGTGAGGAGTGTAGGAAGGAGGGAAGAGTGAGCGAGGGAGGTGAGGAGTGTAGAGTTTCGGAGGGACGGAGGGAGGGAAGAGTGAGGAAGGTGAGGAGTTATCCACTCTCGATTTGACTGGTACATATCCCTGATGTTTTACCGAGTGGCTGTGACTGACTGACTGGATGCCTGTATCTCTCTCCCGCTCTGTGATGTAAAACAAAGGAGCCCATTGTTTAAACAAGCGTCGATTAATAAAAACCCACTGGAGCTTCAGTTAGCGTTTAATTAAATCAAATTAGACTAATTGCGGTGACTAATCAGGAATTGCCCACGTGGCTCCTCCCAGCACGGACACAGTTATAACAATAATAACAATAATAATAGTCCTGGCCTTTGACCCAGAGCCTTATCACATTGTTGAGACGCCTCAAAGCGCTTCACAGGATACACTGTGTATTTCGTGGACGAAAGTTATCAGTCCCCACCCACTACGGGGGGCTCAAACCCACAACCTTTTGACTCGGAGTCGGGAAAGTGAGGGGCTGAGGGAACGGGTTGGGAGAAGAGTGGGGTTGTGGGGCGGGCTGGATGTTCTGGGAAGGTGGGGCTGATGGGACCCTCTCCCCAGGTGACGCTGTGGCTGTGTGTGTTGCACCCCCCCCCACAGGTGCCGGTCTCGGTGGCTATGATGACCCCCCAGGTGATCACCCCACAGCAGATGCAGCAGATCCTGTCTCCGCCCCAGCTCCAGGCGTTACTGCAGCAGCAACAAGCCGTCATGTTACAGCAGGTGAGGAGCAGCGAGGGGGGCTCCAGCGTGTCGGGGTGGGGGGAGGGCAGTGTGTCGGGGGGGCTCCGGCGTATCAGGGGCACTGTCGGAGATCGCGGAGTGAGAAACAGGCAGGTATCTCTCTGGGCTTGGCTGAGCTGAGTGTGAGGGACGGTGTGAGGTATAGGCTGGATGTTACGGTAGATAACGGAGAGATCAGCAGACTCTCTCGCTGACAGGATAGGGATGGGTATCTCGGATGCAGTTAGGAGGAGAGAGAGAGAGAGAGTGTGTGGGATAGATAGCCTCGCTGGCATTGTCTCCCGAGAGCACCTCAATACCATTCATTTCAAAATGAAAATTGAAGATCGATCAGCGGGACGGAAAGATTTTAAACCTTACCTCAGCCACGCCATCACTGCTGGGTTGAATTTTAAAAACTTATCAACTGCAGTTAAGTTTAAGCTCCCTCTACACTGTGCGTCCGCACTCCCAGGTCAGGGTTAGAGACACAGTAACGCTCCCTCTACACTGTGCGTCCTCACTCCCAGGTCAAGGTTAGAGACACAGTAACGCTCCTCTACACTGTGCGTCCACACTCCCAGGTCAGGGTTAGAGACAGCAAGGAATGTTTAACTCTGTGTGACTATTTGATGATGAATTCCCAGGAGAGAAACCCCAGGGATTAAGGGTTGAGGGATCTGGAATCACCCACAGGGATCACACCAGAGTCTGTCTATCTGACTGACTCACCTGTTGTTTAATCCCCAATCTCCAGCCCACATTCTACACTGGTTTGACTCAACTCCAGTTCCCTGTTAAACCTGCCTATTGATCCGGCCTCACACCTTTCCCTATGGGTGGAGGGGCATGGGTGGTGTTTGTAAGTCTGTGTTTTTGTGTACTTATGTGCTGGGAGGGGGGGTATTTGTATGTGGGTGTGTCTGTGTGTGTGTATATATATGTTTGCGTGTGTGAATGAGTGTATACATGAGTGTATGTATATGTATGTGGGTGTGTCTGTGTGTGTACATATACGTGGGTGAGTGTATATGTGTGTGTGTGTTTGTGGTGGGGGTGGAGAGGTAGCTCAGGGTATCCTGACAGCCCTCACTGTGCTGTGCTGTGAGTGAGGCACAATCTAAATGAATATATTGTTGCCTCGTTGCTCAAGCCATAGTCACAATGTGCAGCTCCTCATCCACATGTCAGCGGCAAACAATGATCCCAGGGGCCCTGTGGAATTACGCTGACAGATAATTAACTTTCCTCAGAGGATTTAATTGCTGTTGTCGAATACAGAATCCCAGGGAAATTTGCAGTGTCGTGTGGCTGCCAAGATTGGCCATTGTTCTCCTATTAATTTTCTGATTGCTTCATCTTTTTTTTCTGACTTGAGATCTTTGTGTTGTGTGTGTGTTTTTTGTCTCTAACCCCCCCCCACCCCTCACTCTGCTTCCAATAGCTGCAAGAGTACTACAAGAAACAGCAAGAACAGGTCCATCTCCAGCTGTTGTCTCAACAACAACAACAACAGCATCAACAGCATCAACAACAACAGCAGCAGCAACAACAACAACAACAGGCTGGGAAACAGGCTAAGGAGGTACATTACATAGGAACAGGCCATTCAGCCCCTCGAGCCTGTTCTGCCATTCTATAAGATCATGGCTGATCTGTACCTCAACACAGATATCTGGTCCCAATAGTAATGGTCGTCATGGTTGTTGTGTCCCAAACTATGTACTGGGTCCCCCAGATATTATTTTCTAGCAGAAATCTATCTAATTTGTTCTTGAAACAAACAATACTTTCTGCTTCCACCATCTGCCTCCCTCAGGAGCCTGTTCCATAAGTTTACTGCTCGTTCACTGAATTGGTGTTTCCGCAGGTTTAGAAGCTGCCGTCCGCGCACTCTCAGGTTAGCGAGCAGTGTTACCTGGTCTTTAAGATCCTGAAGGGACTAGATAATGTAGACCACAATAAGCTGTTTCTATCTTCTACTGAACAGTAGAACCAGAGGGGACACGGCCTGCAGTTGAAGGGGATAAATTCAGAACTAATCTGTGGAAACACTACTTCAGTGAGCGATCATCAAACATTGCAAACTGCTAGAAAATAATATCTGGGGGAAGACAGTATATAGTTTGGGACACGACACATCAAGCGACTGCTAGGATGGTGGAAGACGAACAAGATGGACCTCGGAAAGCGATCTGCTCCCAGCGGTGTAAGAACTCTGTGAGGAGCGCTGCGGTGGGGCGGAGAGGAGAGGGGAAGCAGGGGATATGGTGTGGTTTACCTGGCAGTAAGTAGGAATCTGGTTGTCAGTCGGCTGGCAGATCGCTTTTCCAGGGGTAATAATCCCTCCCCAAAAATGTAAAAACTAAGATTAGTAATTTGGTCACTCAATCCACGACTGTTTGTGGGACGTCGCTGTGAACAATTGGCTGCAATTTCACCCACAAGACACACAGTCACTCCACTTTACTGCATATTCTGTAAAGCGCTTTGAGACGCCTCAACGATGTGATGAGGCACTGTATTAAAATGCAAGGATTATTTATTGATTATTAAGGAATAAGCAGCGGCCGACCGAGAGAGGGGGAGAGAGGGCACAGCGAACAGAAGGTTAAGAGTTGATGTTTAAACAGTGGGTTGTAACGTGTGGACTCCCAAGTCACCCTAGACCCAGATTAATGAACTGGCACTGTCAGTCTCACATGGCACACTGCAAGCCAGCTTGATGTGCTCATAAATCAAATTGACAAGCCAGTTACCAGACCAGCATTAGCCACTGAACTGCATCTAATGTAAACAGAACACAGACAAAATGTGTTCAGAAGTCAGAGGCATCAGTGAAAAGTCTCGGACACCCAGCATCTTTAAATGTATTACACACCCTCGCAGGAAATGGCCTTGACCCCGGCTCCTATCTCCAGGGGCCTCCGTGTCTGACTTGGTTTGTGAGGCCCGTGACTGCGATCAGGAATCATTTCCTCACTTCTGTTGCTTCTAAAGATCTCATCTACACGGGTGATGCAGCCCATATTTCATCCCACACATCAAAGGGGCCTTTACAGCAGCTCCACAACCCCCCCCCCTCAGCCATCTCTCCCTCCCCTCCCTCCCTCCCTCCCTCCAGTCTCTCTACAATCCCTTCATCCCCTCTCCCCCATGGGCTGGATTAATAATAATAATATAATCCTTGCATTTGATATAGAGCCTCATCACGTCTTCGAGATGTCTCAAAGCGCTTCACAGGATATACTGTAAAATGTAATGACTGTATATTCCAGGCGGGGCAGGACACATCCGCGAGATTCAGTCTTCACACTCTTTCCCCAATTTAGTCCATGAACAACCTTCAGTTCCCAACGCCTCCTCCTCCCTCTACCCCCCCCCTCCCCAATACTCTCTGGGATAAAGTAAGCAGAGTGCGTCCCATTCCAGACACAGGTAGGTGGCAAACACGGAACTCTGTCTGGTTTGGTAACTTAAGCACCGCGATGGGTTTCTGGGTGTGTCAGAAAAATGCACAGTCACTACACTGAACACAGATTGACTGAGAAACTTTGAGATGATTGATGATTGATATTCTAGGCAGTGGATCACATCAGAGGCAAGTTATTAACTTCCTTCTCTCGTTTTCTCTCTCTCTCTCTGTGCGTTTGTGCCTCTGTATGTGTGTGCATGTGTCTGTGTATCTGTGTTTTGGGGGTACGCGCGCGTGTGTGTGTGCGCGCGTGCATGTATGTGTGTGTACACATGTGTGTGTACGTGTGGGCGCGCGCGCGTGTGTACGTGTGCATGTGTGTGTGTGTGCATGTACTCACAGCTGGGGAACAAGCAGCTCGCCCTCCAGCAACAGTTCCTGCAGATGCAGCAGCTCCAACAACAGCAGCTACTGAGCCTTCAGCGTCAGGGCCTCGTCACGCTGCAGCCTGGACACTCCCCACTGTCCCTGCCCTCCCTGCCACAAGGTACACACACCCTCACACACACCCACATACACACACTGCCCACTGTCCCTGCCCTCCCTGCCACAAGGTACACACACCCTCACACACACCCACATACACACACTGCCCACTGTCCCTGCCCTCCCTGCCACAAGGTACACACACCCTCACACACACCCACATACACACACTGCCCACTGTCCCTGCCCTCCCTGCCACAAGGTACACACACCCACACAGATACGTGTATACAGACACCCACCCACACACACACACACAGATGATGACTATGATGATGTGGGTGCCGGCAAGAGCTGGGACTGGGTGTCACTGAGGTTTTGTTTGGTTTCCCAGCCATGTGTCCCACTGACCTGCAGCAGCTGTGGAAGGAGGTGACCAGCGCCCAGAACCTCGAGGACAGCCTCAAGTCTGACGGACTCGACTTGTCCAGCACCTCCCCCGCTTCCACCTTCCTCACCTGCAAGATCTCCCCCTCCATCTCCCACCACTCGCTGCTCAACGGGGGGAGCGCCATGCACACCCCCAAGAGAGAGAGGTACGTGGCTGTAACAGGGAGACGTCACCAGGGTCTGCTCCACCATCGCCTGGCACCCCTCACCCCATTGCCTGCCATCCCTCGCCCGCATTGCTTGGCACTGCCCCTCGCTCCATTGTCTGGCCCCGCACCCCACACCCATTGCCTGGCAACCCCCTCGCCCCCATTGCCTGGCACTCCCTACCTGGGTGCTTGCCATCTCCTGTGTTCACCGTGGTATATAAATGTCATGTTGTTGTTGTTGCTGAGCAGTTTCTGTGTCTCTCGCAGTGTATCACACGAGGAGGCCACGGGAACACACCAGCTGTATGGGCACGGGGAGTGCAAGTGGCCAGGCTGTGAGGAGCTGTGTGACGACATCGGGCAGTTTCTCAAGTACGTACGTGACCGGACAGCAGAAGGTGGGGGAGGGTGTGGAGGGGAGGGGGGCATTGGGGAGGGGGGTGCGAGGTTGGGGCTGGGGGGTGGTGGGGGCTAATGTTATTTGAGGGTTTGTGTATGTCATGAACTGTGTCACGTTTACATGTGTCAGTGAGTTTTGTGTGCAGACAAAGTGGATTGAACATGTATTTTCGCCCACAAAACACAGTCACTCCATTTTACAGCGTATCCTATGAAGCGCTTTGAGACTTCTTGACAACGTGAGAAGGCGCTGTGTCAAATGCAGGGATTATTGTTACTAATGTAAAGAATCAGAGAGAAAATCGTACGTTGGGTAGTTTTGTTGACGAATTAATATGATTTCAGCCATTGTTAAAGGCCATGTTTTTGATCCGATCCGGTTTGGAGCCGGTTACTTCCCAGTGTGTTCCTAGTGTCTGACTCCCCAACACCAAACTGCTCGGCAAAGTGAGCAGCGCAGTGTCCCCCGGACGTGTGAGGCGCACTTACTGCCGATGTTTAACAGCCGGAGTTTATTTGGGCCAATTAACCGAAACGTGCAAACACGGACGGTCTGTTAACAGTACAGAGACCTGCGTAAAGCTCCCAGGTACTGACCTCATTACTGCCGTGAGTTACACACTCACAGGGGGGGGGGTGGGGGGGGCAGTGATAATTGGGACGCACGTATTGGGGTTGGGGGGGTGGCTAATAATTGGTTACTCCGCTTGCCCTACTGCTATCATCGGTCCACAGATACAATCAAAGCCGATTAACCCTGACTTGTCTGGCCGTTCCACACAGAGGGATTAGATTTCCACAGTAATTCCTGTTGAGTCTCTGTGCGCTATATGTTGTTGTTGAATGGGAAGGGATTAGATCTATTGGGAATGTGGAGTGAGTGGGAGAGGGTTTGGTGCCTTAGCCCTGGCTGTGAGGGTTGCTGTGTATGCGCAGTGTGTTGTATTTTGTTCAGTTGCTTGGGTTGGGAGGGGGGCTGGTGTTGGGGAGGGGGGCTGGTGTTGGGGAGGGGGGCTGGTGTTGGGGAGGGGGGCTGGTGTTGGGGAGGGGGCTGGTGTTGGGAGGGGGGCTGGTGTTGGGGAGGGGGCTGGTGTTGGGGAGGGGGGCTGGTGTTGGGGAGGGGGCTGGTGTTGGGGAGGGGGCTGGTGTTGGGGAGGGGGCTGGTGTTGGGGAGGGGGCTGGTGTTGGGGAGGGGGGGTGGGGGGGGGGCTGGTGTTGGGGAGGGGGGCTGGTGTTGGGGAGGGGGCTGGTGGCCCAGGCCTCCGCTAGTTACAGATGTAAATAACGCACACGTGCAGTGAGGAGGCTGGAATCAGCCCGAGCCTCAGGCTATTTACACAGCGAGTCCAGCCGTCCCCATCACCAACAGCCTGACACAGCCGAGTGCTGATGTCAGTCAGGTTGTAACACAGCATGTAAATGTCAGTGCAGCAGCCACACTGCAGGGTCTGTACCCCGGCCAGCCCGGGCCACACTGCAGGGTCTGTACCCCGGCCAGCCCGGGCCACACTGCAGGGTCTGTACCCAGGCCGGGCCACACTGCAGGGTCTGTACCCCGGCCAGCCCGGGCCACACTGCAGGGTCTGTACCCCGGCCAGCCCGGGCCACACTGCAGGGTCTGTACCCCGGCCAGCCCGGGCCACACTGCAGGGTCTGTACCCAGGCCGGGCCACACTGCAGGGTCTGTACCCAGGCCGGGCCACACTGCAGGGTCTGTACCCAGGCCGGGCCACACTGCAGGGTCTGTACCCCGGCCGGGCCACACTGCAGGGTCTGTACCCCGGCCGGGCCACACTGCAGGGTCTGTACCCAGCCCGGGCCACACTGCAGGGTCTGTACCCAGCCCGGGCCACACTGCAGGGTCTGTACCCCGGCCGGGCCGGGCTCTATCTGATCTGGCTAAATGCTAATTTTGAATGAAATCCACAAACCAAAGTGATTATTATTATTATTATAAACGAAGCAAAAAAGGCCAAGAGAGAATTTTCCCCGCTCCGTTACTAGTCGGGAATGTCTCTCTCCCAACGTCCTGGCCGACAATCCCCACGGATTAATCCCTATGAATGCAGTCACTACACTTGACACGATTCCGTACTGAAGCACTTGGAGACCTTGCGAGGTCACAGGAGCTATATCACATAACAACGACAACAATTTGCATCGACAGTGGCGGAGCACGACACCGGGGAGGGGGGAGGTGACTGTAGCCACGGTCGAAGAGGAAGATCTTCAGGCGCGACCTGGAGATGGGGAAGGAAGGGGGACAAGGCGGAGGGAGGGATAGAGGGAGAGTGTTCCAGAGTTTTGGGGCTTAGCAGCTGAAAGTCCGGCCACCAAGGATTGTTACTGTTTGTAGTCTTGCTGACGTCCCTCAGTCACTGATTTCTGTCCTTTACCGGCCTTCAAACACCAGCTCCACGCACTCCACCTTTGAGACGTCACAGTGTTCCTGGCGCTGTGACAGATGCCCGGGATTTACCCCGTGCCCCGGAGAGACAGTCTCCCCGGCCCCCGGCACTGCCACGCTCCCGGTCCGCCTGCCGTGTGGCCGAGACCCAGCGGACAAATTGTTTTCACGCTCCGTCAATAGTTCACTTTAATGAGCTCATTGGCAATTAGCTCCCCTCTTGTTGGCAGGGATCGGGAAGAGACATGAGAGGAGCGAGTGTTTGTGTGCGTGCCAAGTCTGCAGCACTTGAGGGGATTGTAAACTAACCAGCAGTGATAAAGGGAGGCTGATCCCGGGGAAACAAACCATGTAAACACACATTAATCTTTTCTTCTGACTAAAATGATTAGACACTCGACAAACAGCAGCTACTGTAGGAAAGCCCTTCAAGCTGAACCTCGTCCCAGTGTGTGAGCGAGGCTCAGTGTGAGAGTGCCAGGCAGCGTGCCCGCACACACACTCACACACACACAGCACATCCTCACACACACATTCCCCCCCACACACACACACACTCACACCAACACACACCACACCCTCACACACACACCACATCCTCACACACACATTCCCCCCCACACACACCACACCCTCACACACACATTCCCCCCCACACACACACACTCACACCAACACACACCACACCCTCACACACACACCACATCCTCACACACACATTCCCCCACCCACACACACACTCACACCAACACACACCACACCCTCACACACACATTCCCCCCCACATACACACACTCACACAAACACACACCACACCCTCACACACACACACACCACATCCTCACACACGCATTCCGCCCCCACACACACACACTCACAAACACTCACATTCCCCACACACATATTACTCACCCCCCACTCCCCCAGCCCCCCCACGCTCACTGTGTAATACGCGTGTGTGGCCGACGGCTTCTCCTGGTGAGTGACGTGTTTTGCTGTTGTTGCTCCTCAGACACCTGAGTAATGAACACGCTCTGGATGATCGCAGCACAGCTCAGTGCCGGGTACAGATGCAAGTGGTTCAACAGCTGGAGATTCAGGTGAGTGTTTCTCTTCCCCAAAACATCTGGATACAGCACAGGTGAGAGTTGCGGACGGGGCACAGGTGAGAGTTGCGGACGGGGCACAGGTGAGAGGTGGGGGCGGGGCACAGGTGAGAGGTGGGGGCGGGGCACAGGTGAGAGGTGGGGGCAGGGCACAGGTGAGAATCAGGGGCACAGCTCCGCCAAGTCTTTGATGTATTGAGTGACCGGAAGTTTCTATCTCTCTGCAGTTGTCGAAAGAGAGCGAGCGATTGCA
Organism: Callorhinchus milii; assembly: GCF_018977255.1. Lineage (NCBI taxonomy): Eukaryota > Metazoa > Chordata > Chondrichthyes > Chimaeriformes > Callorhinchidae > Callorhinchus > Callorhinchus milii. The sequence goes on along the minus strand of NW_024704760.1, from coordinate 514,240 downwards.
AGCCATGATGGCTCACCTGCACATGCGGCCATCAGACCCCAAGCCCTTCGCTCAACCCGTGAGTAGAACCCCACCCGCCCGAGCCCCCACCTCCACTCCCCCGCCCGAGCCCCCTGCTCCTGCCTCTGTTTACCCAGCAGTAATTAGGAACCCGGTTGGTAGTCGATTGGCGGATCGCTTCCCGGGGGGAATGATCCCTTCAACAAAACGTGGTCACTCAGTCCACGGCTGTTTGTGGGGACGTCGCTGTGCGCAGTTGGCTGTCGCGTTTCACCCACAAAGTACACAAAAGACGTGATAAGGCGCTATATCAAACGCAAGGATTATTATTATTATTTTAACTCTTGCTTTCTCTTCCTCCCCGCTCCCCTTCCCTCTCCCCACCCCTTCTCTCCCATCCTTCGCTCTTCCCCATCCCCCTCTCTCTCCCCCCCACCCTTCTCTCTCTCCCCGACTTCTCTCCCCCCCCCTCCCCCTCTCCCCGTGTGATGGCAGCTGAACCTGGTATCGAGTGTCACCCTGTCCAAAGCCGAGCCATTTGGGGACCTGTTACCGCACACGCCCACCTCGGCCAGTTCCCCGGCCACGCCCATCCGCCAGGGGCCATCCGTCATTAGCTCCGCCTCCTTACACAGCATCGGGAGCATCCGACGGCGGCATGCGGACAAGTACTGCCTCCCCATCTCCTCAGGTACCCACCCGCCCCCTGCCCAGCCCGGCCCCGCCCTGCCCGGCCCTGCCCAGCCTGGCCCCGCCCTGCTCCGCCCTAGCCCCGCCAGGCCCAGTCCAACCCCACGCCCATTACTGCCTCCCCATCTCCTCAGGTAGTGGTTCCCAGCTCCGCCCTTCCCCAGACAGGCCCCATCCAGCAAAGTTAAGTACCGCCTCTCCATCGCCTCAGGTACCTGCCCCCTGCCCTGCCCCTCCCCCAGCCTGGCCACGCCCATCTCCTCAGGTACCTACCACGCCCCTCCCCCCACCCCCAATCAGTACTGCCTGCCCATCTCCTCAGGTACTGGCACCCAGCACCGCGCTCAGTGAGGCTCAGTCCCCTCCCCCGGCTCGGTGCCCACCCCTCCCCCGGCTCGGTGCCCACCCCTCCCCCGGCTCGGTGCCCACCCCCCCCCCGGCTCGGTGCCCACCCCTCCCCCGGCTCGGTGCCCACCCCTCCCCCGGCTCGGTGCCCACCTCTCCCCCGGTTCGGTGCCCACCTCTCCCCCGGTTCGGTGCCCACCTCTCCCCCGGCTTGGTCCCGCTCCCTCTTATTGTTGATCATTTCTCTCCCCAGAGCTGGCCCAGAACCACGAGTTTTACAAGAACGCTGACGTCCGGCCGCCATTCACGTACGCGTCGCTGATCCGGCAGGTGAGCGACCCCCAGGTCCCCCCCCGCCGCCCCCCCAACACCATGTGAGTGAGTCCTCCACCAACCTTGTGAGAAACCTCCGCCCCCACCATGTGAGAGACCCCCTCAGGGCTGTTCAGAACGTATTGTCTCAGCCTGACGTGTTCAGTCGCTCTTGCCTCGGCGTCAGAAGGTTGTGGGAATAAGCCCCACGTTGGGGCTAACAGTCTGGCCTGACATTCCAGTGCAGCCCTGGGGTGGGTGGGGGGGAAAGTGTCGCATTATCAGCTGTTTCTCTCTCGCCTTCTCTCACACTCTCTCCCTCGCCCTCTCTCCCTCGCTCTCGCCCTCTCTCCCTCGCCCTCTCTCTCCTCCCCACAGGCAATCCTGGAGACCTCAGACAGGCAGTTAACACTGAACGAAATCTACAACTGGTTCACCAGAATGTTCGCCTATTTCCGCAGGAACACGGCCACGTGGAAGGTACAAACCACCTCTTTCACTGGATTGTTTTTGTTCCGTAAACAGGACAGTGGGTCACACGGGGCTGGTGTAAGGAGCTCCCGGGGCCGGACAGAAAAAAAGGCAATTTTACGGTATTTCTTAATGGCGTTTCCTAATTAAGAAATCCGTAATACGTGCAGGAATCCCACTCCTTTTGGGAGAGGGATTCCCTCGTGGGTTTCTACCTCTTTCTCTCCCTCTCTCATTCTCTCTATTTCTCTCTCCCCCCCCTCTCTCTCTCTCTGTGTTTGATCTCTAGACTCACTAACTAGCCTGTCGAGGGGAAGTTCATTAAACCTTCGCACCTACACTGCATGCTTCAGCTTGGCTGACCTAATTCCACTGAAATCTCACTAATTTGTAATGTGCATCTAGACAGGCAAGTGGGGGATCCTCAGGAGAATAAATCCAGTGGGGAGAAAGCGCTAGGATACCTTTTGCCCCCCATGTCACCCCAGCGCATCCCAGTTTATCCCATAATAAGAATAATAATAATCCTTGCATTTGATATAGCGCTTTTCACGTCGGGAGGACGTCCCAAAGAGCTTCACAGAACACTCTGTAAAGTGAATTGACTGTATATTTGTGGGTGAACGCGGCAGCCAATTGCGCACAGCAATGTCCCACAAACAGTCCTGGATTGAAAATGACCAATTTATTATTGTTTTTTTTTTTGGAGGGATTATTATTAGGGTCTGTGTGGAGTAAGGAAACTTGCCCGAGGTTTCGCCTGGAATTGAACTCAGGTCTCTCAACGGTTCTTGGTTCCAGAAATCCGAAAAAGCTGGACCGGGGGCAAAATCTCCTGTTGCCTCGGGAGGAGCAGAGACCTCAATCTCTGGGCTGGGAATTCCGGGATTCAATGACACGGAAAAAGGGGGTGTGAGAGAGACTGCGTGAGAGGGAGAATATGTGTGAGAGAGATAAAAGGGACCAAACCAATTCTAGTTAGTTTGTCAGTTGGCTGATTGGTTTGTTAGTTAGTTGTTAGTTAGTTAGTTAGTTAGTTTAGTTAGCTAGTTGGTTCGTTAGTTGGTGTCTGAAGCCCTGATATCCTGGCTGCGTTGCCACTGGTAATGTTGCTTTTGCCGCCTGACCTGTCAAACTGCTGTTAATGTTTTTAACAGAATGAATAAATCTTCCATCAGGGATTGGAATGCAAATATAAATACAGGCCTTTATCTGAAATTGGGGTCATTCTCATTTGCAAAGCTGAGAACAGTCACGTTAATGGGAAGGCCCCGTTTACCTTATTCATAATTATACACCTCACTGGCGGGGGAGGGGGACGTGTTTCTATCTATGGCTGTGAAATGTCATTGAGATGTATCTGTATATTAGTATAAATGCAAGTGTTTGAGTGAGGGTTAAACTGATCAATTGAATGTGGTTCCCAACACGTTAAAACCTCCCCTCCCCCATTGCCCCCATCCCTGAGGGACCCTTGTGTGTGTGTGTGAGGCCATCCATGTGTGTGCGCGGCGCGTGAGGCGTGCCAGGCCGTGCGTGGGAGGCGTGCCAGGCCGTGCGTGGGAGGCGTGCCAGGCCGTGCGTGGGAGGCGTGCCAGGCCGTGCGTGCGAGGCGTGCCAGGCCGTGCGTGCCAGGCCGTGGGTGCGAGGCGTGCCAGGCCGTGCGTGCCAGGCCGTGCGTGCGAGGCGTGCCAGGCCGTGCGTGCGAGGCGTGCCAGGCCGTGCGTGCGAGGCGTGCCAGGCCGTGCGTGCGAGGCGTGCCAGGCCGTGCGTGCGAGGCGTGCCAGGCCGTGCGTGCGAGGCGTGCCAGGCCGTGCGTGCGAGGCGTGCCAGGCCGTGCGTGCGAGGCGTGCCAGGCCGTGCGTGCGAGGCGTGCCAGGCCGTGCGTGAGAGGCGTGCCAGGCCGTGCGTGCCAGGCGTGCCAGGCCGTGCGTGCGAGGCGTGCCAGGCCGTGCGTGCGAGGCGTGCCAGGCTGAGCGTGTCTCTCTGTGACCCAGAATGCAGTTCGCCACAACCTGAGCCTCCACAAGTGCTTTGTGCGAGTGGAGAACGTGAAGGGAGCCGTGTGGACAGTGGACGAGCTGGAATACCAGAAGAGGAGGCCGCCCAAGATGACTGGGTAAGGACACGGAGCTCAGACACCAGCCTCGCACTCACCCACACACCCCGCCCCGGCTCCCCCCACACTGCAGCCTCGGCTGGACGTCTTGGGTGTGTTTGGCTCAGCACCACAGACAGTCTTCCCCCCACCACCACTCCGAGCCGGTAGACATCCTCCCCCCTCCACTGAGTCAGTGCACAGCCCCCCGAGCCTTTACCCATTGACTGACTGTTTGTTCCTCCAGGAGCCCCACCTTGGTGAAGAACGTGATCACAGGCCTCGGCTACGGGGCAGCACTTAACGCAACCTATCAGGTCAGTCTCCGTCTCCCTAACGTTCGTTTCCTGCGAAGATACTTTTTCGGGGGGAGGGGGTGAAACCTGCGCCATTGCTCAACACATTCCATTCCTTATTTAAGACAAGGCATTCAAATTAAAACATCTCCCCCCACCCCACCCCCAGCCTTCTGACAATTGGCCAGGCCACCATCTTGGATTCCCGCTGAGCTGCTGGTTGTGTGGTTACTGACGGGAATCCAGCTGGACTCGGCCCATTGATTATTGATCACCATTGATAATTGATTGATAAATAATAATTATTTCCAGAGAGGCCGTGTTCTGTCCCGGCCACGTTCCTCCCAACATGAAAGACCCAAGATAAATACAATCTGTTGTTGTTGTTGTCTGACAGCATCAGGCGCCCGACCGGCTTTACAGCTTCGATGGCGGTTTGGCTGCCGTTATAACGACCATGTCACGGCCCCCACCTCTTCCCTCTTTCCCCCCCCCCAACCCCCTCCCAAGAGGAGTGCAGCCCCTTGTAGAGGGTTTATAAAGAAAGGAGAAAGTGTAGGGGACAGAGACACCTGGCGGCTGGCCACGGTATCTCTACCTCTCATTCACACTACACTCAGCCCGGCAGCAATTAGACCATGTGTTGGGGAGGAGGTGACAATAATAATAATAATAATAATAATAATAATAATAATCCTTGCATTTGATATAGCACTTTTCACGTCGGGAGGACGTCCCAAAGTGTTTCACAGAACACACTGTAAAGTGAATTGACTGTATATTTGTGGGCGAACGCGGCAGCCAATTGCGATAGATGAAACAACAACAAATTGCATTAATGTACTGCCTTTCATGTCATGGAAACCCCACCCTCAACTGGAGTCTTGTAGCTCAGTGGTTAGAGCACTCACATCGCCAGCGAGAGGACCTGGGTTCAATTCCCAGGCGGGTCAGGGCGAAACATTGGGCAAGTTTCCTTATTCCACACACACACGGACACGCGCCTCCGTTTACCAGCAGTAAGTAGGAACCCAGTTGTTAGTGAATTGGTGCTTCACTTTTCCAGCGGTAATAATTCCTCCCAAAGAATAATAATAATAATAGATTGGTCACTTCAATCCACCGCTGTTTGTGGGGACATTGCTGTGCGCAATTGGCTGCCACGTTTCGCCCACAAATATACAGTCAATTCACTTTACAGTGTATCCTGTGAAGCACTTTGTGACAAAGACGTGATAAGGCGCTGTATCAAATGCAAGGATTATTATAATTCCACACACACTGAACCCCTCACACATGCGCGCACACACACCACACACACACGCTGAATCCCTCACACACACACCACACAACACATACATACTGAACCCCTCACTCACACGCACACACTGAACTCCTCACACACACATACTGAGCCCCTCACACACACACTGTGCCAATCTCCCCCCTCCCCAAGACCCGGCAAGCAGGTGGGCAAGAGCTGGTGTGTTCAGCCAGCAGGGGGCAGCCCAGTGACGCAATGGGATTCCCAGGACACAGACTTGGGAACGTGTCGGCTGAACCTGGGATTCCTGGACAAGGAGCATGGGTTTAGACGCCTCCTCCCCATTTCTCCCCTCCTCAAAAGACACTTTTCTTTGATTGGTTCTGATCCCCATCTGATGCGTGTCTCAAAGTCAGTGACAAGCAATGAAATATATAGGACGAATTGAAAAAGAAATGATATTCTCAATAGTGAATAATCTTTATACTTATATGTGAATATTTCTCACTCACACTCTCTCTCTCCCTCGTGCTCTCTCACTCACTCACTCACTCACTCACTCACTCACTCACTTACTTTCCTGTTCTCACTCACACTCTCACTCACTCACTCACTCACATTCTCTTTCACTCACTCTCTCTCACTCTCACTCACTCCCTCTCTCACTCATTCACTCTCTCACTCTCTCTCACGCTCTCTCTCGCTCCAGGCGGCCCTAGCTGAGAGCAGCCTGCCCTTGCTGGGCAGCCCGGGCCTGATCAGCAACACGTCCACCAGTGGCCTGATGAACGTGGGACACGACGACGTGAGCAGCACCGTGGAGCAGGTCAACAGCAACGGGAGCAGCAGCCCAGGCCTGTCCCCACCCCAGCACGGGTACGTAGTGCGGTCACTGGGACCCAACACATACACAGCAAACAGTGGGCGGTCAGACCTGGAGGAGGAGGGCAAGAGGGGAAGGAGTTGCACAATCTCGAGGTTTGTGGACGCAATGAGATAGAGGAGAGTTTCGGAACAGTCTCGACTCAGGAGGATGGTGGGGGGGTTGGGTGGGAGGTGGGATGGAGATTGACAGGGAGTTTTGAAAAAGCATTAAGTTCAGAGGAGCAAAGAATGGAACATTGAATGACAGTCGTGTTTGTGCAATGCCCCATCCCAGGCATCAGCTACATATCAAGGAGGAGCCTGCGGAGATGGAGGAGGAGGAGAGGCTGGTGTCCCTCACTGCCCCCCCGGTGGCCAGTGTGAACCCTGAGATGCCGGACGGCAGAGAGCTGGAGGAGGAGCTCAGGGCCGAAGACTTGGAATAACTCGCAGACTCTCGCACTTCAACTTTTAACAAGAAAATCATCACCGGGGAAGCCAGGACCTGGCGTCACACCTCAACCTCCAGCCGACAAGAGTACTTCCAGCCCCCCAGCCCGCCCTGTCCACACCCCACCAACCCACATCACCGTCCTCGTCTGGAACCTATACTCCACTGTGTGGTGTGTGAGCTGCAGCGACCGCACACAGACTCCCGGCGACAACGCTTGACCGATGATGGAGAACATTCCCTGGGGGGGGGGGTAGAGCAGTGCGGACGTCTCGCCCCACCCCCAACCCCAACCCCCCACGAAGCTGGTTCCTCTTTTGTTATTCTCTTCCACATTTCCCCCCTTCCCTCCCTTTCCTCCCTCCCCAGGTGGCACTGTCCTGTGAGTGAGAGGGGCAGCCACCGGCATGTGATGCCAACACGACCAGCACTTGCTCACAGTTATACGTTGACAGTTCCTCTCGCTCACTCTAACACTTGCTGCCTGTGCAGTACACGGACTGATCGGGCAGTGTGTCTTGAGTGCCCGCCTGCCCACACTTACTCCGCCCGCACTCGGTCAGTTTTAAGCCTTTCTCTAGTGGTAACCTGTAAGGAGCTGGTTGGTTGGGGGGTGGTGGGGGAGAGGAGGGGGCATGGAAAGGGTGGGGGTTTGAGAGTAACGGTTGACACATGGCTAAAGATAAAGCAAAGGTCTTATGTGCTCATAAACAAGCTGTTGATATAAATTTACCAGCACGTGTCTGTGCCAGGAGAGAGAGACAGAGATAGAGAGAGACAGAGATAGAGAGAGACAGAGAAAAAGAGAGAGAGAGCGCCAGAGTGTTCTGTACCTCCCCCTCCTCTGACCTCCCCCACCCCCCCCCCCCCACCACCGCTGCTCCAGTGGGGGGCTCTTTATGAATTCCATTGGCTTGAAATTAAGAGGCTATAAGAACCTATTAGACTCTATCAGATATTGAAGTGATGTCCTACATTTACGGTTAATCACAGAATAAATTATAATGACCTTGGCATTCGATATAGTGCTGTGGCCCCCTCACCCCCAGCCCCCCTCCCCATTCTATCACACACCCTCTCACCGCCCTATAATTGTACCCCTGATCTAGTCTCACTCACTCTTCCCCGGGTGAACGCTCGATTTCTTCGGATCATTTTCCTCCTAAGGATAAAGCAGAGGGTTAATGGCATCTATGACATTCTGGAACGAAAGGGGGACATATACATATACATATATATAATATAACATTTCTGAAGTATTAAGGAGCCATTAGCGTTTCCATGGAGACACGATTATAGCTTCAGAGAGAGAAAAAAGGTCATTTATATCATTGTGCGGCGATTCATGAATAATGTAATGGATTGTAATTAATTATCAGTCCTGATCTATTACACATCGCATCGCATCCCCAGCCCTGGCCCAAGTTACTAAATTATCTGACCTGCCGGCGGAAATCTCCTGATTTTGATTGACTTTGTTTTTATCCCTTCCCATCATTTGTGTTTTAAACGATTCCCCCGATAGGTCGGTTTCCCAAGGAATATCAGGAATCCAGGAATTTCCTCCAGGAATAATGCTGGAAAACCTGGATCTTCCAAGGCTTAATTCAATCCTCTCTTTTAAGATTCCCCTTTGTTCGCCTTCTGCCCACCCCCACCCTCCCAACATTAATCGTACATTACTCATAAAAAAGGGAAACCTGTGAAAAACTGCCTCTAAAAAGAGAAGCAATGAAATCAGGGTCAGTTTTTCACCCAAAGGCTCAGTGGGAATCTGGAACTCTCTCCCTCCCGCAAAAGGCTGTGGATTATGGCTGGATCCATTCAAATTTTCAAGACTGAGCTGGATAGATGTTAGGTCAGGGTATCAAGGGAAATCAGGCAAGGGCGGGTAATTGGAGTTGAGGAACAGATCAGCCATGATCTTACAGAATGGTGGAACAGGCTCGAGGGGCTGAATGGCCTACTCCTGTTCCTATGTTCTTGGTTAGATCAGCAGAGAACAAGCCTCCAGAGGACTTGCCTCCTGTGACACGGCACCTCAAGGCTGGATTGGCCACAGTGGACAGGAAAGTGGACAGACACTAACTGGACTGTTTCACTCGCTCCATCAGTCTCCGACATTCCGCAGGAAACCCAGAAAACTTGCCGAACAGGGAGCGCTGCCGCTCACAGCTCTGGCATATTGGGAAGGAGGATTAATGTCCAGGACATAGCTGAGGACTGAGCAGCCACTTGACTGTGGAGTGTGTGCAGTTTGAGGGATGTGAGCAGTGACGAGCTGGAGAATCACAAGGTGATAAAATATCTCCAGTAGCGGAGGCTAATTACCCAGAACAGGCAGCTGTTAGCGACAATCTCTCTCTCCCTCGTTTTCCCTCTCTCGCTCTCTCTCTTCATCAATTTCAGGAGCTATAGCACAGTCAGTCCAGTCTGTTGGTCGATTTGGCTTTCACGTTCCTGCACAATTATTATTTTCGTGGAAAATATGACTTGAAAAGTCCTGACACCTTCCTAAGAGCTGCGGAAAACCAACCGGCTCCCAATTCGGCCCGGATTCCAGAAAGTTTCACAGTTTTTACGCTCCTAAACGCTGGCCCAGTGTGGGTCCAGTCAAAGGTCAGAGATTCCGGTGGGGGGTGGGGGGGGGTTGAGTTCCAAGGGGGGAGGGGGGGGCCGAAAAGGGGTGAAAACAGCGATGTTTCTGAACGCGTTCTTTCTCACGTTGATTTCACGAGGAGCCACGGGATGAAACGTCACGGAATTTCGACCCTTTCCTCGTGTGGTTTACAATCTCGGAACCTTTGGGAGTTGGGAGGGGATGGGAGGGGAGGGGGGTGGAGATGGGGCGAGGTTGGGGCGGGGGGAGGGGAATAATCAGGCAGGATTTTCAGTCCAATTCCGAGTCCCCGGGAATGTGTGCATGCTTCCTTCACATCAGAAACACAGTCTTTATTATCCTGGGATATTGAACAGCACTTATTGTTTGTTAATGTAGCTACTGCAGCAATGCCCCCCACTTCTACTCCCCCCCCCACCCCAACCCCCCACCTCAGTGCACGGCTTCACTTTTATTTCAAGTCCAGAGAAGCGGGAATACAAATGCTGGGGGTGAGGGGGGAGGTGGGGGCTAGTTTGCCATTTTTCTTTTTTTAATAAGAAATGTGTAATTACCGAATTTCGTGAACATGGAATGTGAATACTATTAGGCTTGGCACGTGACCTGGTAACCCGTGCCCCCCCCCCCCCTCCACTCACACTCCCATACCATGAGCTGTACCCACAGAGGTTAAACATCACCTAGAGATGTTTGGTTTGGGTGAAAAGCCGCCCTATTAAGTGTTAAGTTGTTGTTCGGCCATCATAGCGGCCTCTATACAGAGACCGACCGGCCTGTGGTGAAGGTAACATAGGATCAGCGTTTAAAACGCAAATTGGTTCTGAATTAAGGCACGACCTGACCTCCTCGACTCCTGGGGAAAGTGACCAAAAAAAAATAAACCAAAATAGACCCAAAGAGGAGAGCAGGTTTTATCCGGGAGGGTATCTAGTAATTGTTTGTGAAAGGACCAAATATACAGAAATCTTTTAAGGATAAGGATTTTCTAATCCTCATCGTCATGCCCACTCGTTCGTTTTCCTCGCGATTGTTTTATTTATATCTCCGGGCATTAGCTTTAACGTTACAAACTCCCCCCAAAATAAATAAATAAATAAAATGGCGGAGTTAAAAATGAGTTAGAATACTACGACGCAGGCCTGAGGCCAAGCTGAGGCCCAAGAGGTTGGGGTCCTGTGTGTAGCAGGGAACCCCGTTACTCCCCATCATTCTGCTCTGTGTGGCTCTGAGCTGTGTGGAGCCCCTCAAGTGTGTGTGTGGGGTGGGGGGGCTCAGTCCCCCACACTGCAAGCTGAACCCTGCACCGAGGCCCTGTACAACTAACGTCAAGACAAGGCCTCGCTGGGCTGTGTGTCCGTGTGGGAGTGTGGGGACAAGGCTGCCAAGGCAAACACAACCATAGGGGCCGTGTCCCTCACACAACCATCGAAACCCACAGCGCAGGGCGAGGCCATTCGGCCCATCATGCATGTGCTGTCTGTATGAAAGGGCTGTTTATTTAGTCCCTCACTCCTGCCCTTTGCCTCCGTTAGAGAAATAAGAGCTATTTTCGTGTTCAGCCTCAGTAACAAGGAAAGGGGGCTCCAGCAGTGATAGGCGGCCGGGACCAGGGCTGAGGCCTTCCTCTCGCTGGTGATCCAATGGGCCGCTCAGCAGCCCTGGACAAGGGGTAGACTCAATGGGCACGAAGCTCAGCATTAAATGCAGCGTCGTCAGGAAGCACTTACTGTAGCTCGTGTGAAAATGTAGCAAAAAAAACACACCCGATCACCAGGCATCGAGTGTGTGCGCCTGTCCCAGTGTGTGCAACCCAACCTAGGGCAGGCCAACCCGACCCCCCACAAGCCCAGCACAGGCCAACCCACCCCCACCAGCCCAGCCCAGGCTCTGGTGGGACAGGAACAGACCTCACTCTCGCTCTCTGGGACGAGCAGTTCCTATTGGCACTCCCCCCGCCTGCCCGCTCCCCCCTCCCTCCCCTCAGGAAACCAAGGCTGGAAATAAAAACAGCACAAAGGTGATTATTACCCGTGGTGTGTGTAAAACATAAACGCTTGAAAACGCTCCCCGAGGATAATTTTGATCGCAGCTTGTCACGGTTCCAGCAAAACAACTGAAATGTAACTAGTCCTTACCTACCCCCCCCCCCCCCCCCCCACCCACCTACCCATTTCTTTCTTAATTCCGGTTTTAGTTTTGATTTTTATTATTCGGGCAAAATGAATTTCAGGCGACGTTTCGGATTGAGCTTCTCAAACAGAAAGATAATAAGCTTTAAGGTACATGTGTGTGTGTGTGTAAAATAAACCAGAGAGAAAGCCAATGTTTTCACAGCGCGTGATATGTAAAAGGGACTGACACATGGATGTCCCTTACCCCTCTCCCCCTCCCCCCCCCACCCCTTCACCCCAGTCAGCGGGCGTTAAGAGAAAGGAAGAGCTGCTTTATGCTGTTTGTATGTCTGTGTGTAAATAACTGTATATCTCACCCTCGTGCTCTCCAGGGCAAAACCCTTTCTTAACACTTTGCTTAGATATTGTAAGGCTATAAGCCCTCCACCCCCGATTTCCATTTTCTTTTGTTTTTTAATTTCTGTGGTCAAGTTTGCGCTATTTCGTAACGGATTTCTTAATTAAGAAAGTGAGAGAGGTGGTTGTGGTAGGGAGCGGAAATGTGCTCAGTCATAGAGAGGGTTCCTATGTAGACCATTCAGCCCCTCGAGCCTGTTCCGCCACTCTATAAGATCATGGCTGATCTGTACCTCAACTTCAATTACCCGCCTTTGCCCCATATCCCTCGATGTCCTGACCTAACAAACATCTATCCACCTCATCTAATTCCGGAGACCGATTCATTGATTAAGAAATCCCTACAGAAACAGTGCAGAATCCCCCACCCCTATCGCCCCCCACTCTTCTCCCCTTGTATCTGCTTGTTCTGTGTTAAGTGTAGAGCTGTGTACTGCCTGTCAGGACAGCAGACTGTCACAGTAACAACCAAACGGTTTTAATTTTACTTTTTTGCCTAGTTTGTTTGCCTGTCTGTCTGTCTGTCCGTCTGTTTGTTTGTTTGTTTGTTATCCAGACAGAAAGCCTGAGGCTGAGCGCTGTTTCCGTGTCTTTATCGTTTCCAAAAAAGCAAAGGACAGAACTGTAGGTTTCAACTCAAAAGTGGTTTTAGATATTGGGAAAAATTGTTTGTATATTTATCTTAGTTTTTGTCTATTTTGATACCTTCTCTCTGCCGTGTCTCATGTTCAATTCTTTATTTTCTTTTGAATTATTTTATTTCCCTTCCCCCCCACCCCTTCTCCCCTCCCTCTCCTCCCCCCCCCCCCCCCCCCCCCCCCCCCACCACCTGGTTTAACTCCTTGTATTCATCATGTTTTTACCTCAGAAAAAAAAACAGGACTTTTTATATAAAAAAGAGACTTTAATAAAAGGACCAAAAACTGAACTACATAATAGAGGGATATTTTTCTCTCCCAAACAACACAGAGCAATTGGAGGAGATTTTCAGCATTTGTTGTCGTCTTGTCTCCTGCCGTGGTTCAGCGAGATCCTGTCACCCCCCAGGACTCTGTGGCTGAGAGGTGGTGGGCGGGGGGGTGAAGGGGATGGGGCCAAACGGAGGAGGGGGAGGGAGCGAGGATGTGGGCACTGGCAGACACTGGAGGAGAGCTCATCTCTCCCCCAAGCCAGAAATGGTGGGACTGATGGGCACCGGAAGAAAAACAACAACAACAAGATTGCATTTGTATAGCACCTTTCAGAAAAATATCACAAAAGAGAGGCTGAAGGCCTGACCCCCAATGGTGGGGTGGGCAGCTCAGGTGACATGAAGCAGGCTGGAACCCACTGAGCGGAGGGAGCAGACAGGTTGTTATGGGGTTAGCAGGTCACAGAGGTAGGGAGGAGCGAGGCCGTGGAGGGCTTTAAAGTCAGGACGAGGATCTTAAACATACAGATGCACATACACACATGCAAACACTTGTACAGACACAAACGTGCAGCCAACACACAAAGACAAACACGCCTATAGGCACACGTGTTGATACAGACTCAGGAAATAATGATTCGGAATAAACAAAATTGGGCCTGGTTGAAATTGCGAGATTCACAGCAAGAAGGTAAGTCCCTGCCCTTCACCTCTCTTTACTCCAGCCCCAGCTCAGGTGCCAACCCTTGTCTATCTGGCACCTTGGAACGTCCTCTCAACGTGAAGGGCACCATATCAATGCAATTTGTTATTGTATAAGTGTACGTGTCGTGTTTGTGTAAAGGCGCCTGTGTATCTGTGTAAAGGTGTGTGTACACGCGTACCTGTGTGTGTAACCTTCTGCCCCCCCCCACCCCCAACCACCACCACCACAGTCTAGACCAGCCTCTCTCTCTGAGTTGGGCCCCTCTTGACATCCCAGACATTATCAGCTCTCCCTCAACTCTCTGAAGCTCCAGCCTCCTTGTTACAACCAGATCATTGGGTTTTGTTTCAGTGGTAAATGTAACATGCGAATAAGAGACCATCTCTCTCTCTCCCCCAGGGCGAGTGCAGGCGGTGGGGGGGTGGGATGGAACTCTGACCTGCGGCCCACACCTCACCACCGTTGGGAAGGTTACAGTTACAGATTGTCATAGGGGGAGGGGAGATGGGTTTATGTTTTGGTCAGCCGGGTGGGTGTCTGACAGAGGCGGAAACCAATCGCCGTGCTTAAAAAGTCTCCAAACCAAGCTGAGAATTCCATGCATTACCTCCCACCTACACGTGGGAATGGAATGTGAACAGCAGCGACACCCCATTGTAACAACGCACAGTAAATCATCTTTTGTGATTTACACGATGGAGAGTGTGTACTCGTGCACAGAGAGAGCTTTGGCTTCTCTGCAGCGGGAGATTTATTGCCTACAGTAAACATGGAGGATGAAGAAGACTTGTGCCCTGCTGACTGTACAGTACAGTCTCTACACTACAGTACAGTAACAGTACAGCCAGACACAGAGCTGTAAGAGAAGTGCTTCACTGTGTGGGTCCCCACAGACTGGAACCCGCCAGCAGATGTGCTGAGGTTTCATTTCCCGATTAGAAATTGTTTGTCTGAAACCTTATCCCACCACAGGGAGAGAGAGAGTTTCCTCACCTGAAACTCTGACCTCACAGCTGGCCCCGTGTGCTCAGTGAGTGGCTTAGGTTCAGACTGTCTCTTCCTTATCTCTGCTCTTGTTTACTCCACGGCCTCACTCCTCCCTACCTCCGCAACCTGCTAACTCTGTATGTCGTCCTGTAATCTCAGCGGGCACTGACTTGCTCCACACCCTTTGGAACCCCATCCCACAGTCCCTTGGCCTCACTCATTCCCTTGCCTCCTTCAAGGCCCATCTCAAAGACCCTCCTCTTCGACCGAAGTGAGTGGGAAAGGGGGAGGAATCAGGAGAGGGAGAGCGAGCGGGGTAGAGAGGATTAAATTAGTTGACTCGAGTGCTATTCACACATTGGTGGCACAGCCTTGGGGGGTGGAGATGGTACCCTGTGATGCTGGGAGGGGCGAGGCACTGGGGCTGAGGTTGGGGCGAAAGGAACGTCAGGCAGACAGAAGCATGGACAGACAGAGTGCGGTGTGAAGTCCCGCAGTGGGAGCACAATGGAGGCTTTGTGACTGATTGGAAGCACATTTGACCCTGTATCTCGGCAGCTTACACTGCACTGCAGCCAGATACAGACACAGGCTCACACTCAAACAAGAGGAAGCTTTTTAACTGCTCCTTCATACGCCAGACAATTGAAAGCATCTCACCACAACAACTTGTATTTATGTAGCACCATTCACACAGGATAGCGTCTCGGAGCGCTCACACAGTAGTGACTGTTTTTTGCGGGGAAAGTGCTAGCTATTTTTTGCACACAGCAACATGACTCAAAGAGCAGTGATCTGGGTGGGGGTGGTGGGTGGTTCAGGTCAGGACCCCAACAACATCATGAGATTTTTATTGTTTACCCCCCCCCCCCCCCCCCCCCACACTCTCTCTTGTATATAGAGGGAGTGTTACTCTGTGTCTTAGACTGACCTGGGAATGTGGACACACAGTGTAGAGGGAGCTTTACTCTGTCTCTAACCCTGACCTGGGAGTGTGATGCACAGTGTAGAGGCAGCTTTACTGTGTCTCTAACCTCAAGCTGTGAGGCTTGGTGTGGTCAGTGAGCAGAGGTAGAGGCCAGAGTCGGAGGCCATACAAGCAGCTCATGTTACACAAACATAGAAGGGAAGAAAGAGCACTCTGTCCGGCTCCAGCCCTTTACTCTCTCTCTCTCTCTCGCTCTCCCTCCCTGACAGTGTGTAAACACCAGCGTGGCTCACTGTGTGCTCAGAGCCGGGTGCGAAGGGTGGGGGGTGGTGGGAGGAGAATGGGGTGGAGGAGGGGGCGTGTGCAGGAGTGCCCGCACAGGCTTTATTCACAAATCAGATCCCCGTTGACCGTGGTAGGTGAAAAATCACCCCCCAGAAGCCCCTCCACCCCCCACCCCAGCCAGCGCTGTGAAACTGCTCAATGCGGTTTCTCTGTTTTCTCCATTCTCTTTAAAGATATATAATCAGCAAGAATATAAAATGTTCCATCTGGCTCAGTCTGTCTTCATTTAGAAGATTTTTTTGAAGGAGAGCAGAAAAACGGCTTTGGAACTAAGGCAGGATTGGAGGAATTTCTATCAGCGCTCTGGGAACACTACCCTGCATGAGGGGCACTATATCAATGCAAGTTGTTGTTGGTCATTTGGCTCTGTCTTGAAATGTGATGGGCAAGTGGTCCAACAGGCCAACTGGGTGGAATTCTGGAATTCAGGGTGATGCAGTGGTAGACAGAAACCAGAGCAAGAGAGAAACAATATCATCACCTGAGCACACCACATCATCCCAGAGACACATGGAGGAGCATGAGATACTGTCCCAACATGAGAGAGACACACAAGAACTTACCCACCTTACACACACATAACCTTATACTTACCCGCCTTACACA